>NC_089143.1:16038878-16684320 GCF_009819655.1 Sylvia atricapilla | reverse complement strand
TTCATTCAAAAAAAACTATTTGCTAACAGTCCCAGAATGTTTCCAGTGTTTTAGAAAACTTGTTGAAGGGAGCAAGAGCAAATCAAAGAAATGTTCAGATTGCTTTTTCTATTATATTCTTACCAACCTGTGCATGGTGCACAACCCACAAAAGTACCAAATTTAGCCTATTTTTCAGAAAAAATACCTTGTTTCTGTATTTTCTTAACTGAGTAAAGGAATAGTAGTATGGCACTAATTTGAGTAAGATTGTGGCTTAGAGGACAGAATTAACTCTTCAATTGATCTTGGCAAATGTGTTTGG
This sequence comes from Sylvia atricapilla, assembly GCF_009819655.1. Lineage (NCBI taxonomy): Eukaryota > Metazoa > Chordata > Aves > Passeriformes > Sylviidae > Sylvia > Sylvia atricapilla. The sequence goes on along the minus strand of NC_089143.1, from coordinate 16,684,016 downwards.
ACATAAAATATGAAAGTCTTGTAAAATTATCTTCTGACTCATAAATATTTAGAACTACCTCCTGGCACTTTTAAATCACTTAGCTTCTTACAGGACTATCTGGTCAGAGGAATCCTGTATTTTCTTCTCATGAAGGTCAGCAAGGGGTTAGGGTTTCTTTGAAGTTCATGAATACTTGCAGGACAAAATAGAGAAATAGCTACATGTTTTAAAAGATAAATTCATGTAGTAATTTACTCATTGAAAGTTGCAAATATAAACTCTGATACACCAGCCATCAAACTATTTTCTTGACCATTCAATATGAAAAGATCTGCTGCATATATGGTGGTATTTCCTGGAAAATTCTCTATATTTTTTCTCTGCCCCAGAATATGCACTGATTCTGGAGACTGCAGATTGATAATATTTATCAGCAGCTCAGAAACTATTACAAACATGTTTTGGGCTGCCCACATTGATTATCAGAACTTCAAAAAAGTCCTGACTTCTCTGGTAATATGATTGAACTTCCAGAACTTTAGAGGAAGAGCATTTCAGAAATAATATACCATCAGACTACAATGGGTAAAAAAAAAATTTGAATTCGTGAACTTCCTATGAGAAATATTTTGAACTGTAAAACTAACAGTAGCAAAAAAGTGTATGAAATGCCAAAAGGGCAGCCTTACAATAGAAAGTTTTGCTAGAGGGAGACAGATACAGACTCCACAGCAAGCTGTCATTACATTATTACTGTCATCAAGTTACTGCTCTGTGGACCAGAGTGACCCCAACCATCTCAGAAACAAGTAGGAGGAAGGAAAAAGACTACCGTAGTTGATGAAAATATATTCTATTTTCACCTTCCTATACACTTCATTTTTCATCTCACTTCCCCATAGCATCTGCTTTGCAAAGCATTTTCAGTGTTCTTCCACTGTAAAGAGCCCAGAGGTTTTTTTGTGGCACCAGGGCCCAGCTCTATTTTGGCCCAGATTTTCCCACATTCAAATTCTTCTTTTCCCAAGAGTTTTTTCTCCTCAGTCATGGACTTGCTGTAGCTATTAAGACTCTCCTCATAGGAGTATTTCTTCCTGATTTATCTACCACAAAAAATACAGTTAAGATTATATTAAAAGCATGAATTAAATGCTACATTACTGCATTACTAGGCAGCTTGCATCTATGTAGATACTCACACATGCTGTTGCTGTTCTTATTCGAGAGCCTTTGTTATTTTCAGTATCTCTCCATAATGCTAGTCTGACAGTGTAGACATACCCTGAGATTGATTAGAAACAGCTGCTTCCACACTTAATTTTCACAGATGTTTCATTCTTTAGCTGCCACTGCTGCAGCTGAGATATCTGGTTATGGCTTGAATACAAACCTGAGTTACTTCTAAAAATGCTTGAGCATCAATAGCAGTGTAGGGAGCAACATCAGCTGAATGTCTCAGCCAGCATATGCGCTTGATATGACTCATGAAATCAACAGCTCGGACGTGTCTGCAGGGGCTACAAACACTACCCTGACTTGGGTGACCCTTGAGGTGGATATGTTTTTGAGCCAGTGAAATTCTTTTGGTTTGATTTGATTTTGAATCTAGGTAATAGTGGACTTTCTCTCAGAATCCAACAGATTTTCATTGTGTTCCTGTTCTCCAGGACACTGTCTGTGGGAAGGAATAGGTCACTGTCAGATCATTATCTTCATGTCTTCTTTTGATTATCTCTTGCAATCCAGCTGAGTGACTGAGAGGTTTGCATTAGAATTGAAGGGTATATTTTGTTTCTCTGTCTTAATCTTCTACATTTTTTAGAATTAAAATCCAATTTATTTGAACTCTACAGTTTTGGGGTAAATCCATTACACTAAAAATCAAGGCTTATAGCTGCTCTAGCTGCTGTGTTTGCAAGGAAGATATTTATTTACAAAGGTATGTTTAGAGATAGCATTGTACCAGGCAGAAAATTAAAAGTGAGCGATGGATAAAGTTGTTTCAAAATGTATTGGAAATTATTGATTTCTTTCAGGTACCAGAAAAACAAGCATAAAAAAAGGAGATAGTAATCATATACAACATAGCAAGGATGTACTTTCATTGATAATTAATATTTTATTTTAGTATTTGTTATTAAAGGTGCACATTGTAGTGGTGCAGAGATTTGTCCTTAATATGCTATTGGCTTTTTCCAACAAAGAAATGGATATTTGCAAAAACTTATGTAATTTTTGATCAGTGTTGACTAGTTTTGATTACTGTTGACTAATGGATTTAAAGCACTTTACTTTCTGTAAATATTCTTTTTTTTTCTTCATACTGATTTTCATATATGCAAATTAAAACTGCTTAATAATTCAGTTGTGTAAAAATATTGAAGATATATTTTTGGGAGCAGCTAGTTAAAGCACATAGATAATGAAGTGAATTTATTTTTATTAGTATCAGGAGGCTGATGCACAAGCATTCTTTTTTTTAATCAGTTTTTTAACAGAGAAGAGACTTAAAAACATTTTCAAATGTTTTTAGGTCTCCATAATTCTCTGATATAACAAACATGAGACATTTTTTGTCCACTTACAAGTATTTAAACATATCATGTAAGACCTTTTACAAAAAACTTCTGATTTTAGCTGAAAGCAACAAAAATATTTTTTTCTTTTTAAATCTGAAAGCAAGAATTTGTTTTGCAGTTGTGTTTAAAAACATTTCAACAAGAAATAAAATAAAGAGTAAACTCTGATTTGCCCAATGGCAGTTAAGGGAAAAAAAAAAACAAACAACAATAGCTATTTTATCTATACAGAATCATCAAGTAAAATTTCAGCATTTGCACACTGTCTGCCAAAATCTTAACCTTAAAAAACTTCTAACATCATTTTTATATAAGGAAAAAGAAACCTGATCAATTTAGTTCAGATCAGAAACTATGAATCTACTCTATTAGCTCAATAGCAAGCCATGTTTCACAAAATGTTAGTCACTGAAGGCCTTCACTGAATTCCATGCACTGATTCCCCCCCGCCACTGGAAATTGCATATCTGCTTTGTATGGGAAAAGGCAGCTGCATCCAGTGAAATATTATAACAGATTTGCCTAAGTGAACATGTGAAGGTCTTGGAACAGTTTGTTTCATAGTATTTACTCTTCTGAGAGCACAATTATGTGGATAAGAGGAGTTTCTCCAGCCTGCATTTTTAGGCAATTCTATCCTAGAACCAATATTGTAACTGGACCACAATTGTACTTCAGGTATGTGAGAGCAAGTGAAAAAGTGTTTGTAAGAAACAATCACATCAAAGTTTTGTTTCATATCTCTAGTTGTTCTTTTTCCTTACACTCACTTAATCAGTGTTAAATAAGATTTATTTTCATCTCTTCAAAATCATCTCTATAACCTTAGAGCTGATCTTTATAATGGACTGAAAAACCACCAGTTAACAAACAGAGTAGAAACATACACAAATACAAAAGCGTTTTATTAACTAAATTGCTGCAGTTAGAGAATGTCCTTAATGTACAGTGTAATACTATGCTACAAATGCTGAAGCAGAAAGCCAGGGCAGAGAGAGATTTAAAGAACTGTAATTCATAGCCCCTTATCAGTAGACATACAATATGTACGACATGGTGATGTACCTGACTCCTGGTATAAAATAACGAGCCTTGACTAAAATGTAAAGTTCTTAGTGTTATGAGAAAACTGCAGCATTCAAAGGATCTCATGCAAGAAATGAATCTCTGGCAACAGAAAATTAAAGCCACCTCAGATCTCATTTCACAGATGAGAAATATGGGAAAATTTATGTCATTTTGCACTGAAATGCTCTGAAAACAGCACTGAGGTACTCTGTAAGCTCTAAAAAAATTTTACTGGTAAATGAGTAAGCACAAAGTTTTCCATCTTTTTTGTAAAATCTTTTAATGCCATTTGATAGTACCAAGTAAATTCCTTCCAAAATAGAATAAATAAAAAATTAGCCCCTCAGGCGAACATAAGTGAAAGTTGATAGGAGCCTATCTGTATGTCCTGGAGAGTAAGAGGTTTTTTACAGTTCTCTTTCCTACATGCACAGAACCTGGTCTCTGAGTTTTCTGACTTCAATATTGATTTTTTTCGCAAACTGTCATAGCACTGAAATATAACAAGGCATATTCTGTTAAAACACTTGTACTTGCAAATACACAAACAGCACTTTTCCCTGTTAGGAAACCAAGAGCATAATGGCATCACCATACAGACAAAATTTGGTTGCACAAATACAGAGTCTTGTTTGTTCTGCCCAAAGAGATCCATGACAATGAGAGGGCAAATGTCAGCAACTGCAATGGACATTTCAAGGGACAGACAGCATCCTCTGCTGTCCCTATGCAGCAAGTCCAGAAATGTTCAGGGCAGAAGCTCCCAAGGACTACTCCTGCCCATCTGTGGCCCTCTCATTCAGAACTGAGAGCAAAAGAGGTCTTTTTAGGTTTTAGTAGGACATTATTACATGTGTTACCCCTTGCTTCCCTTAACTGTAGACAAATGTACTAAAAGTAGAAAATAATAAAAAACCAAATGACTGTAGATATTTCTAAGTCAAATTCGTTTCAATTCAAGGGGCCAAACCAAGTATTTGTGGCAAAATTTATTAATAAAATCATATCATGCCTTTCAGAATATGTATGGATTACCACATTGACTGAGAAGTAGTTGAGACGATGAGACTTTTCCACTAAATCTCTTAGTTTGTAATCATGGGTAGTAAATGAAAAACATTATCCTTTGGAAGAAATATTATTCATGAGCCAATAGTGGACATCTCATTTACTTTTTTTTTTTTAACCTCTTTTTTTGTGCTCTCCATCTTTTCACTGTTTTCAACAACAGTCTCCTTGGTAATGCCAGTGGTGCTGTTTGCATTGATGTCAGTGGAATTATGCTGTTGTAATGGGACCCGGATTAGTTCCATGACAGGCCGACTATGCTGCAGAACCCTCCAGATGAGCATTTTGTTTGGACGGCATATGATTTTCCTATGATCATTTAAGTTGGTAGACAGTTTCAAACTGTTGCCCTTGCTGATAATGTTATCAGGAGTTTTTCCTTCCCAAATTAGGGAATTTGGATGAATGAATTAATTTCTGTGAAATTTGATGCTAGGAATTTTTGAGGAAGAGATTAGGTCAGTTATGTTTTTACAGAGGTGACTTCAAAGAAATAAAAATCATTATCTGAATAAACAGTTAATCATATCTTAACAGAAAGTAAATTACTAGCAAGCTTTTATGAAAAAAGAATCTTTTGACAACATCTAACGAGCACAAAACCGAATGCTGTACAGCCAGAATTTTTACAGTGAGACCTCTGAGGGACTTAGAATAAAGCAAGTGCTAAGAGCTTTCTTGGACCATAGCCAAAACTTTCAGAAACCATGCAGTTTCTTTTAAGTCTTGAATACTTTTGAGATATGTTCTATTATATGCATATATTCTATTAGTCACCATCTTTCCCTGATTTTTGCTCAATTTAACCAACAACATTGTGTTTAATACAGAAGCATGAGATTTCCCACTGTCGACCATTTTCCATGCTGGAAATTAATAACATGTTCTTAGCCTATGAACTTGATTCTCCATTTATGACTTTTATGCTATTGGAATTACACAGAAGAGCTTTTTGTTCAAAAGGATTTTGCAAAAGACATTCTGAAAATTGAAATAAATGGCATTGACCTTACCTTATAGTGTCTGTAACGACTTTTAAATGTGTTTTTTCCCCTGCGCCAATGCATTTTCAACCATTTGCAAGGTTGGTAAACAATTCTTGTAATCTCTGTAATGCTAACATGGTCTATGAGACACGAAAATTTTCTAAATATAAGAACTACAGCTAGAGAAAAAAAAACACATCAAAACTCCAACTCCCACCTCCCTGCAAAATCTGTAGTTATAGTACTAGTGAGTAGGAACAGGTTAAGAAAAAATCAACATGTTTGTTCATTAAAACAATCTGAATAACTAGAAGTAACCATGGCATCGTATTGGTAATTTAATGCCAATTTCTCCTATCTTTAACAGAAAAACAGGACCAAAAAAGCCCTACATATTTTTCTTTCTAATTTATTGTGGATCCACATGCTAATACTATAGCAATTATCTAGGCACTGTCAAGGCTGAAAAAAAATACATTTTTCTTACTTGGTAACCTTTAGCTTAGCACTTCAGAATAATGTGATCACTCTAGTGCAATTAGGCACAATAAATATGAAAATTACTATTTTGGCACTTTTTGTAAAAGAAAAGTATTTTTCAGAAGGAAAATACTATATTATATGGAATTATCTTTTATAACTTGTATATGAAAAGAATTTCAAAAGTTTTGATGTATAAATTATCATAGGCAAATCACTCAGAATGCAGCCAGACTTAATGAATCTGCAATTTGAAGAAGAAATCTCATGAGGAGGGGCTATCTCAGGTGATTTCCTGCCCCTGTACTTGCCGAGCATAATTTGCATTGCTCACAATTACTACTCAGTAACAGGATACTACACTTTGTTCTCATGTTTGGAAGCAGGAGGTTGTCACCACAAAAAAATTTCATGACCAACACTTTAACCTATTCCAGATGCTAAGGAACAGCATCAACTCTCTGATGCTTTAGTTGCCTTAGAGCCCATGGAAACAGTGTAAAAGCAAGAACAGAGAGACTGGAATTGATTGTCAAATCTTCAAGGGTAGAAAAGACCTTTAAGATCAAGTCAGTACCATCAACCCAGTACCACAACCATGTTTACTATTAAATTATGTCCTCAAGTCCCATGATTTACACAGTTTTTGAGCGCTTCAGGAGCAGCCTGTCCCAATGGTTGGCAAAACTTTTCATGAAAAATCTAATTCGAACCTCCCCTGGAGCAGCTTGAGGTATTATCTTATCCTGTCACTTGCTACCTAGGAGAAGAATCCAAGTACCACCTTTCTGCAACCTCCTTTGTCACAGTTCTGGAGAGCAAAAGAGATCTCCCCCCAGCCTCCATTTCTCCAGGCTGAACGCCCCCAGCTCCCTCTGCCATTTCTCATATGTCTTGTGCTTCAGATACTTCACCAGCTTTGCTGCTCTGCTCTGGACTTGCTTTAGAGCCTCAATTACTATCTTGTAGTGAGATGTGGAAATATGAATGGAAAAAGTAAGTCTTGACAAAGAGTTTAATATCACCCAAGCTTGGGCAGCACAGTAGCTTCCTACAGTTCAGGAACAGCTGCTGAACTTGCCAGGAGAAGTCAAGTTGATAAGGCTCAAACTGTAAAGGAAATTAATTGATTTGAAAATTTTAAATTAAATTACTTGTAGATATAAAAGTATGGATGAACATGTAGCTAAAGACTAAATCATAGGCAAGGGTATGGCTGAGGAGTATAAAGACAGTTCACTGAAGATTGTCTAACAAAAGAAAATAGCTGGATAACTGTTTCAGTGCCTCATCTATAGCCCCCTGAAGTCAGTGAGAATGCTTTAAAGGGATTTAAGATGGAGAAAACAAATAAAAGACATAAACCTGTAGGCATACATACAATACCAGCGTGATGGTCAAAGGGTGACGCTGTGAAGGAAATGGTGGACCTTCATGTGGCCCTAAAAGGAGTGAATGTAGACTATGCAGGTGAATTTTCTTCAAGTTGTTCTTTGAAGATTTGTGCAGGGGGGACACAGGACACCTCACAGACAGGTGTCTCTGAGCTTTCATCAGAAGTGAGATCTGATGTGCTATAGGCTGATGGTGACAGCTGCTACCCTGGCTGTCATACAGGAGAATGGAAGAAGAGCTCCAGCACTCAGAGCAAAACCTGCTGAAGCTTGTAATCCAGCTTTGTGGTATGGATTAGTACAATCATCTCCTGTGGAGAGTAGGCACAGATGGAGATCTGTAATACTTGTTCACTGGTGAGTTACACGCACACGGAGAGGATGCAGTTGACCTCATGCTCTTGAATTTGTCAGGAACCACTAAAATGATTATCAGTGAATTTCTGCATCTGACTTGTGCCCTAAGAAAGTGGAAAACTCTTCTTTTCAATCCTACTTCACCCCTAGGAAACATATTTTTTTAATCCCACAAAGAATAATGGCCTGGGGGTTTAACTGTGTGCTGTACATGGATGTTTGTAGGAATGGACTCCATATATTTGTCATCAGAGCAAAATATATTCTGGTGGAAAAAAAATAAAAGACACCCCATGCAAAAGAATGGCCACAATTCAGCAATTCAGTGCCATTAGCAGGGACTTTTTTTTTTTTTTTTTTTTTTTTTTTTTTTTTAATGTGAATGTTAACACAGCTTACTGGTAACAAAATTTGTTTTGTTGAATAGTATGAGATGCGAAGAAGAGGGGTGGTACTTCCTCTTCCCAGAAGAAAACCTTGCACAAATGAGTTTGTCTGAGAGAAATTGTCTTGTTGATTGGCAGGAGTGCCATTTATATACTTCAGTCTCTCTTTCTTTTATCTAGTCTTTAAGGGGCAGTGTGGAAGGGACAGTATAATACAGAGCTCTGCTGTGCATGCTTGTATATATTCAATTGCAATATATTTTAATGAAATATATTTTCATTTATTAAATGGCAGTGAGGTAGCATTTATTTCATCCCAGGAATCAGGATGCAGTAAATATTTAGTACTTTCATTTATGTGTGTTAGTATGGATGAGAAGAAAATTAATATCTTGCTTTAAACTGGTGTGATACATATGTGAGAAAACTTGTTGAGCTGATTTATGCAGAAATATGTAAATACATATAAAATCACCCAAATATTGACATGACTAGGCTTGTAATTTTCCTGAGCAGTTCTGATTAGTGGCATGGTTCAGTTTACTGTGACTTCATGTATGCTGATAAAACAAGGAGATTCCTCATTTGGAGGAAAGAGATCACAATCTATTTACACTTCAGCAAGGCAGAAGGGCAAGCAGGGAAGAATAGCTTTTCAAGGTTTTTTTTCCTGTTTGTTGCATTTGAGATACTCTAGCATACCTTTCAAAGTGTCTGGCTGCAGGTGCAGAGCTCAGGCCTTGGACAAATACTGTACTGTATGGGCCAGCTTGAGCAGCACTAGATAACCCGGTTTAAACTACTTCGTTTCCTTCTTTCTATTTCAATCATAACTGGAAATCAATAATACCTCCCACTTTGGAAATGTCACAGCTGAGTGTTGGCTCAAGGCTTATCTTCCTTCAGAGGGTGGTGGAAAGCTTCAACCCTGGGCTGAGGGCAGGGTTCCAGTCCAGTGGGAATAAGGTAGCTTTTAGAAAGAACTTTAAGAAAAAAGATTTTCTAACTTAATATCCACTAAACACAGATATATAGAGCTATTTAGTTCTCATTTTCTCTTTTGCAACTAAATCAAAAGCTTTACAGAGTTAACATGTAGTTGTAGCAATATTTTTTTTTTCTTTCTTTTCTCTCCAAATTCAAGGAAAGTATCCTTTTAAGGTAACAATGCTAGGACATTTCTCACTGAGATATTCTCTAAAATATCTTTGTAAGATGTACTTCATAAAGGAGGAGCATTTCCTCTGAAGGATAGGCTGTTGAGAGGAACTATGCCTATTTGATCAGCTGGAGTCCTGCCTAGTTAGTCATAGGAAACAATTGCGTGATGTTAAGTGTTACACACAGGAAAATATAAGTGCTGCCACTTCCCAAAGCTGTGCTAGAAACCTTGAGACATTTTAAAGTGCTGATATAGACACATCTTACATAAGGCACACATTTTTATTATGGATTTATTAACAAAATGTAAACAGCTTAATCATGTTCAAAATAAAAATGTTGCCTCTGGGGGTTAAATACTTTCTGTTCTCAGCCAAATCTGACCTGTATTTGGTGTTTGTGTGTTCCAGATACCAAAGTATCACTGCTGGGAATTCTTTGTAACATGCAGATTTTATTAAGGTTAAGAGTTATTGACTCAAATACTGATGTGAATTCTCTTCCTAAAAAAATAATTAAGAATGTCTATTTAAAAAGAAAAAACCACCCACAACATTTATTTTACTGGAAACATTTGTTTCTTATTTTAAACTTTTTTGCCTTCATATTGTCCTGCCTTGGGAAGTTTATTTTCTTACTGTTGGTCATTTAATCTTCCATTTTAAGTTTCATCAGAATATATTGAGAAAAACTTCTACAGTTTTTGTTTTAACCAAAACCACAGAATGTGATAGACCTTGTTAAAATCTGGTTAACAGACATATGCTAATCTCAGCTTTTAATTAAATAGTTCATCTGATAAACATCAAGGAACCTGCTATTAAATTTTATATTGTGTATAATAAGAGAAAAGAATAATTTTATATGAGGTTGATAACATCAACCATTTCAAAGGTAACCAGACACAGAAGTGCATTTCAACAAGGTCCAACGTGTGAGGTTCTCATTCCAGCATCATAAGCAGAGTAAAATTTTCTAAAGCAGGTTTATCTGTTTCTGAGTGCTATACAAAGTGAACAAATGTAGTGTAAAATACCACTGAGAAAAATGAAACCGAGATGTCATGAGCATGCTCATCTGAAAATCTAACTAATAATACTTTAAAAAAAATAATTATAAGGAAGAGGTTTCCTTTCTCCATGCATTTACACATACAATTCTGGAAAGAGCATGGTACTTAAATTGGATTAATCTAATATAATTTACATTGAGGCTCTTATCTCTTTCTTATGCCATGTAATCTGTTTATGAACTACTGAAGCAGTCCAAGACCAGCAGTGATACACAGCACAGAACTACTGTGGAGAAAGCTGGCATTTAAAGCACGGTCAGGCTTAAATTGTCAAATTTGAATCTGTCATTTGAATCTGTCAAATGAAAATAGAATCAAAGAAGAAAAAATAATAGACTGATATTCAACTCTGATCTTGGTCAGGTACGTATCATGAATCAGTTGTATAGGTAACATGAACCTAAAACATTCAAAACATTAAGGTACAATATAATTGCAGAGCTGTCTTGATACATCATGAACTATACGTGTTTCATTTCTGTTCACTTTTTTAATACTTCTTTTTATACTTCTTTTGAAGGAATATATCATATAATATCTTACATATAATAAATTATAATTACCCTTTTATTACAATAATTTGTCCACCCACCCTTGATATCTCCTTTCATATAAGAACTTCATTGGTCCTGAAAGCATAATGAAGCACTGCAGACATCATCTGAAATGTATTAGTCTTAACTGGTGGGTGGCTCCAGCTAATAGGAAGAAATAGATATAAACACTTTGCCTGCTTTTGTCCCATTCCACTGGGAGATAAGGACTGATAAGATCAGTAGCAAAACACTACAATATGTGAATCTGAACATATGCTGCTTGTTTCTGATTAAAGCACAAAGTATAGGGAAGAGAGCAAATATCACTCATCAGCAGTCTGTATGTATTTGTATGTGCAAAACCCTATCACTCTATGGAGGTATGTAAAGTATGTGTGAATCCTGTATGGTGATTAAGGTGAAATCCATGAAGTACCACATTTAAATATGACTCACAAAATCATTATGCAGGAAATTACTCTCATGCATATGAGAAAAGCTATTGAAGAAAAAACATGCACCTTCAGCTTTGGTCCTTGTCCCAGAAAACAACTCTGTCCAAATCTTTAATTTAGGTCTCTGATGTTCAAGGTGATTGAGTCTGAAGTGTATTTACATTTCTAGAGCTTGACTGAGCTGATCTTTTATTTGTTTTGCACTTTGTAACAGCTTACACAGCACAGGTTTTTGGGGGTCTTTATAAGACCCACCATTATCTCAGAGATATGAGGAATAAAATGGCAATGTGCTGGGTTTGTGATCACTTCTTTGGCAAATAACTGGAATGTTGTCATCCTTATAAAACCTTGAGGCATGATTTGCAGAATGATAGGTTTTTATGTTTGAGAACTTCAGGCCAGATCTGACATACCAAAAACACAATGCAGTGCTCGCTGAAGAAGATAAAACAAACAAGGAAAAGGATAGGTCCTACCCTATACTTAATCTGAGCAGTGATTTGAATCTGGGGGGCTACTCCTCCTAAAACAGAGAATAAAATCAGATTTAAATTTGTGCAATGCAATTGGATCTGGTCATTTGATTGAAAATCATCTCTATTTAATTCTTAAATGCATTGCATTTTCGTTGACTTTTTTTCTTCCCAGTCTGCCAAATTCCATGGAATCCAAATCAATATAAACTGAACTGAAACCCGAGACTATGAAAATTATTTACTGTCCAGACTCCACACAAGATTTTTTCAAAAGGCCATGGAGGTGAGGACTATTTTCAAGAAGCAGAATATGGGAGTAGGTAAATTCCAGGAAAATCAGTTATATCAAGATTATGAATAAACATAAACTTCTTAAATAAACTATGAACTAAATTATGAATAAAAATAAACTTCTTAAATAAACATAAATAGCACCAGAGTGACAACTGAAAACAACTAACTGAAGGATAGTTTGCCTGAAGAAAAAGCTCACACAGTTAATAGAAGTCAAATGAAAACATTTTTTAATGCATTCTGGGTCTTCTTTCAAGCTACATGATCCCTGCTCATATCAACATAGATCCCGTTGTGTATCACTGAAAGAGCAAGAAGTGGAATGTGATTCTTATCTCTATTTCTGATAGAAAACCCAATAAATCTCAGAGAAAAGACTACAAGTGAATTATGAGGGCCTTACTGTCCTATCTATATAACACATTTTTCTTGTAAGAATGATGGTGTTGATTTAAAAGTGTGAAGAGAAAATGAAATGGAAAATAAGAAAAGGGAAATGGAGTGTTTTTATCTTCTTCTTCTTTTCACCTTTCAGAAAAAATTACAAAAGCACCACTTTATCATTTGTGGAAATTATGACTGTGGTAGAGCAGCCAATGTTTTTATGGGTTTTTTCAGCTTTTAGCTATATAATAATTTAGATATACATGTCTAAACCAAGAGCTTTCTGAGCTCCCTGTCCTTGCCAGTGTCATGGACATGCTGTGGGCTTGGGCATGAGAATCCCTAAACTCTAGTTTTCCACAAGTGACTTGATTATGAAACACTTTAATTCATACATCTTACCAGTCTAGCCAGGCAGCTTAAGTGTCCTGCAATGAGATGTTTTTCCCCCTTGGTCAGTGGGAAAAAGAGATTAGGCAGACATTCCTAAAAAAGAAAACTTTAAAGAGTAATATTCTTTTTATAATCGCCACATAAAAACTTACTTTCCTTTAAAAACACTGAAGTTTCTCATCATTTACTATCAATTCAAATATGGAGAATAATCACAGCTCATATAATATGATATAACTGGTAACTACTAAAGTTCTGATTAACATAACTACCTGTTGAAATCCAAAGCTCTCTATGCAATATCTGGGTAACCTACAGCTTTGATGCCATAAGCCTGGGTGTCTGCCCAATTGTGCATCCCCCTTCTGCCAAATTTCATCCTTAAGAAGTTCTAATATTGATTTCTGAGCACAACAAGGATGAGAAACACAGGTAGTGATTTCCTTGATCCTTCTGGTAACAAGGATCGATGTTGATAGGAATAGGCAGATTGATTCAATGCATGGCTCTGAGGATGCTGTAAGGGAGGTTCTGCAGAGAGACCTAGACAAATCAGAGGGCTGGGCAATGACCAACCATACTCCTGGGATGGGTAATCCTGGATGTATTGGGAATCCTGGGGAATTAGATGCTGGAAAACAGTGCTGCAGAAAGGGACCTGGGCGTCCTGGTCAGGGGAAAGCTGAAATGAGCCAGCAGTGCCCTGGCAGCCAGGAGGGCCAACCCTGTCCTGGAGTGCATCAGGGACAGCATCACCAGCCAGGCAAGGGAGGGGATTGTCCTGCTCTGCTCTGAGCTGGCGCAGCTTCACCTCAAATCCTGAGGGCAGTTTTGGGCACCACAATAAAAGATAATAAATTATTAGAGAGTATCCAAGGGAGGGCAAGCAATGTGGTGAAGGGCCTTGAGGGGAAGATGTATGTGGAGTTGCTGAAGTCCCTTGGTCTGTTCAGCTTGGAGAAGAGGAGATTGAGATGAGACTTCATTGCATTCTACAGCTTCCTTGTGACAGGAAGAGGAGGGGCTGTCACTGATCTCTTCTCTCTAGCAACCTGAGGGAATGGCCTGAAGTTGTGTCAGGGGAGGTTTAACTTGCATATTAGAAAAAGTTTCTTCACCCAAAGGGTGTTTGGGCATTGGAAACAGGCTCCCCAGGTCAGTGGTCATGGCGCCACTCCTGCTAGAGCTCCAGAAGCATTTGGACAATGCTCTCCAGTACATGCTATGATCCTTGGGGTGGTCCTGCACAGGGCTAAGAGTTGGACTCAGTGATCATCTCGACTTCAGTGTACGCTGTGGTTCTGTGAACTGCTGTACTTGAATGCCTAGATGACATTCATGTCTCATTTACAAAAAAAATTTACATTTCTGTTAAGTTTGACACTGTGGCTCATTTTAGTTTAGGAACAAGCCAGACAAATATTTTTCTAATGGATTGAACTTTCTTATCAACAATAAAGTACTCTAGAGATGTCCCACAAAAGCCTATTATGTTACTAAAATTGCATATTATAATATTGAGATTGGTTCACTTTAGCCTTTGGACTGCGGCTTTGGGATGGGTAAAAGGGTTCTGAGATCCTATTTCCATTATTCTCTATCCAAGCCCTTGGGAAATATGCTTAATTTGCAGCTTTCAACCAACCTTTCATAGATGCCAGGAACCACAGCAGGATGTTTTCTGGGGGCATGTGAGGAAGGGCTGGTTGAATGTGAGGTCATGATATGAAATATGTAATCAACTCCTTTCCAACTAAAACTCTGTCCATTTAAAATATAAAACTTGTGGTTCTTACCGTTTATTTTATTTCATTTCATTTTATTTTAAATACATCTTTTGCTGCAGAGCCAAACTGTCTCTCTCTTCTGCAAGAACACTCCCCTAGAACAAATGAGCATTTTTGTTAATGCATGAGGATGGTGGAAGAATTACGATTCTGTTGGATAAAATCTTTTTGTTTAAAATAGTTGCCATTTTTCTACAGAGAAATCAGACACCTAGTTGGTGTTTTCTTATAGTAAACATAAGGTCACTGAGAGGAAACAGGCTAGATGGAAGATCATCATGGTATTAAATTACTTCCATCTGCAAACGCTGTAAATTATGTAGACATAAAAAGAGAAGTTATGATAAGAACTCTGAAGTGTTGTGTATCTGGACTTTAAAACGTTATTCTGCTAAGGACTTTATTCTACTGCCAAGATTAAGAAACATGAAGTAATGATTCAAGAGTTGGGCCTTGTCAAAGGAATTCTGCTCTAAAAATGTGCTCCTTCTTCTTGGATTATTTTTTCATTCTCTATAGGAAAGATTATCTTGGATTATTGACTGTTTATTACGATTTTGTATATAATATTTCCTTCGTTCTTACCCTGACAATAGTTCTAAGATCAAGGCTGAGGAAATTTCAGAAAAGTACAAGCTTTTTTGCTTTTTCTATTTGTTAATTGTCTCTAAATAGGCATAACCTTTTTTTTGTTGTTGTTGTTGTAAGTATACCTGAGGCTATGAACCCAAACAGTCTGTTTTCTATGTATACATTTCTGCATGTACTGAGTACTCATACATGCAATTTTAGCATCTAATTACTTTATAACATTTACTTCAAAAATTAATTTTCTAATTTTCTCTCTGTTTTATCAGAGCTGCTTTGGTCACTCATTTCACATGGCATTGTCTTGCTTATGGCTAAGTTTCTAAAACTGTGTCTTTCAAAATTTTCTGGAAGGACTTTCTGCATTGTCTCATGAAAAGAAATTTAATTATGGCTCCTCCAAAAATTTAATGACATATAAACACAGGGTGAATTTTGAATGTAGTTCAAAAATTCTGTAATTCCTGTAGTATTTCTTGGGAAAAAATTATAACAATCAATTAAAAATATTTAATCTCAACTGTAACTTTTTCTTTCTTCTTTGCTTCCTTTGAGGGAATTAACTTACAATTCTTCAAAGATGTCTCTTTATACAAAAGGATTCATGTTTTTTTTGATTTTATCAGTTTAAAACAGCATGTTCATTGCAGTTCATTACATGCCCTGAGAAAAGCTGTCATGTGAATTTAAGTTTTTTCTCAAGGAGGTCTTGCATACTTGCCTAACAAAATACATTACAAGTATAACAAAAACATATATGCACAGACCACAGATATAAACATTTTACAAGGGTAACTCCCATTCCCGTCTGTCTTCTCCTGTGTATCAAACAAATTACTGTAATGCAACAAAGGAAAGACTGTTCTTTAAGCTGCTTTTCAGTTGGAACATTGTCTTTATCTATGCACAGAGAGAACAAAAATGTTTATTTACACATGTGGTTCTTTATAGTTGTTGCTCAAAAAGTGCTGCATACAAACATCTAGGATTTCTCCAGCGAAAGTCACACAAACGCACACATTGAAGATAATGGCTATAGGTGAAAGTTCCATTTGGCAGTTGTCCACACAGCCTGAAGATATTAAAAAGGAGACTTTAGAGAGAGATGCCAGATTTCTCTTCATCGCTACCCAAAGCATTGTTACAGAGATGTCTGGCTCCAGGTCCAAGAATTTCTAGTTAAAAAGAGCTCCAGGAGTTTTCTTTGATTCTGCTTTGGAGGGGCCCCCAGTGGCCCTCCCAAGGAGATGATGGTGAAAGACAGTGAAGAAGAAGGTTAGGATTTTTTTAGGGAAAACCCTCTCCAAAACTTTCAGTCTTGAGGATGAAGCTAAGAAAAATTAAAATATGCAGACCCAGGGGAGACTTAAAACTGGTAGCTCTGCTGTGTTGGGAGACTAGCGGAACTACACAGTAGGAACAGAGCCATGCTTTTTAGTCAAAAACTTTCATTCAAATTTGGGCTTCCTCCTGAAGTATTTTAGAAGTATAGAAGATACATTCTTTCTTCTATAAGTGGCAAACTTTTCTTTACATTGGTCTACCTAATATTTGATCAGATAATAATACTTGAAAAATGTGTACAAGAGAGGATCACCGAATCTTAGAATTTATACATAATTTGAAACAAAGAAAGTTTCCTTTATTCATTTCCCTGAAAGGTCCATCTACCCTCTCACTCTTCTCCAAGCAATAAAATGAAATAACTTTGTCTTTGAGTGTACACTTTCAGCTGACTGGAAAACATTCTTGAATTGAATGAGAAGTTGGATTTTGCTGCTTGCAGGAGATACAGTGGAATATTTCCATGGTAAAATAGCAGTTGAGGTATTAATATAAAATCCTGCAACTACTGTAAGTGGATCATGAAAGTAAAAAGCAAAGTATTTTAGAAGTGGCCAGGCAAAGATCTGTTCTCTCATTTATAATTTCTGAAATTTGTTCCAGCTATTAAAAGTTGTAATATTCATTTCAACTGTCACAACGCTTACATCTTTTCTGTTTCTAACTGGTCAGCTACCTACTTATAACAGAAGTTTTAACAGTACAGGAATTATAGGGTAAAATATACTTCCTGCTCCCTGGATGAAATGCAGTTGGCATGCTTGAAACCCATTCCGTGATGACTCCCCATGCTCATGATCTGCAATTGCAAGCACCAGCTCAAGGGGTTGGAATAGGGGTGAGTGGAGGGGAGACACCACAGCCAGGCTCTGTTGAAATCCTTGTGGGGAGAGGAACTCAGTGGTGCTTCACAGGTGATAAACCACATAGTGCCTTCAGCCAGGGGAGATAGGGGAAGATGTCCTGCTGCTGAGCCAACACCTGTGGCAAAATCACTCTCCTCAGATGAACTTGGTTAATTATAGCATAATTGTAATATTAACACACACCTCCATCCCAAAGTTACCTGTCACCAAGTTAGTATCATCCCTTACTGGGTGTGTGCAGTATATTCTTTTTTACTGTATCTTTAAAAGGGACGTTAGACAATATTACAGCAATCAGTAACAAAGATATGTATGCTTAGAGTCACTCAAGTGCCACCTAAACACCAAGAAATAATATAAAAGTTGAGAATGGGGGAAAAGTTAGGGATGACTGCTGTGACTGCTGGGACCTGTTGATGGGCTGAATTTGTTTTCTACCCCACAGCCTGTTGGGTAAGAATCATACACTGTGCATTTATTGTGGATTAGATCTTGTCTACACATTGCTTTGAATAATTTTTTGCAATCAGATACTGTCACTGACAATCCTCAAATCTTGACCTGCTACAATTTTATATTAATAAGGAGTGTTATTCCATAAATTTTTAGTGTGAGTCTCATGGGCACTAACAGTTGCTGACAGCAGATACCATACTCAAATACCAAGGAAGACCTGCTGAGGGTTCTCCCTTATGCTAAGTCAGTCAAAGAACCCCAAAAACCAACAGGAATGCTCAGGGCAGAGTCCCCCCAACAGGATGCTGACACTGGTTGGGCACAAAGGTCTCTGCTTATCTTGGGGCATTGACAGATAAATTAAACACTAAGGGTCAAGGAAACTTCCCCTCTTCATATAGCAAAGTGAAAACTTATATACTACACAAATTTACACATATAAATAAATACCTCTCATAACAATGATCTCTTTATTTCTTTTATCTTTCTTTCCAGTATTTAATTAACTAGTACAGCTTTTAACATTACTTAGCTTTCATATATTCACCTTCAAATAATTTTCTAAGACATTTTCTCAAGACTAACCTAATTATTGATTGGTACTCAGAAACTGGTAACCATCAACTATCCCTTTGTGGTGTTTTTCTCTTACTCTTCTCGCTCTTGCAATTAAAAATGTTCTTGAATCTTCTTCAAAACAGCAGCAACAATATATATATAAACAAATATTAAACTGCATAAACAAAACACTAAATATACACAGAACTGTTCCTGGTTTTCCTCATACCTGCCTTCATATTTATACCCTCATCATCTAGACCTTGTTTCATTTTTATCTTCTGAACTTCTTCCTGCACAAGACAGAAGACAATTTATCATCAGCTCTAGGAGTTACCAAGCATTTATTGCAGTCCTCACTCACTATCATGATAGGAATATTTACTGTTAACATTTCTTTAATGATTGAACAGCAATTTTAGTCTCCAATCAGATAGGGAACTTAGTTATCCAGAGTTCTCAATACAGTAGCCTAAGTAAAAAGTTAGCAATCAGTAAATTAATCAATCAATAACAAGTAATCAACACCTTAAATAAACAATTAAAGTAAATATTTTCTTTCTTCCTTAATATCTTAGGCACATGAATACCATAGTGAAGGCATGCAAGGGCAATAAAAGTTTATTATTAATATTCTTGGGTTGAAGGGGATTAGAAAGAAAATGAATGAAAGACATGAAGTCTTTTCGTTGTGCCTGCTCCAAGTCACTGCAGAATTTCACTTTCTGTCTTTTTTATTAAGCAAAAGACAAATTACCATGATGTTGAAGAAATGTAGCAGGGAAGAAAATTAAACAAGTGGCCAGTGTATTTAAATATTTAATGTTGTTTCCCTGTGGACACAATTTTCGTTTAACTTTTGCTATCATATTTCTTTAATAAATAAATAAGTAATTAAGCAAGGCAGACTATGTGGAATCACTTCAGCAATTAAAACTCCACTTTTTCTTGTACCTTTAACAATAGAAGTTTATTGCAGCACAAATGTCAGTTCAGTCTTATCACACCTTTGGCAACCTGTGCTTCCTGACTTCAAAGAAATGCAATAAAATGGATGGTTATTATATTTTCCTCCTTTTTTTCATAGATCCTAGATATTAATATTAGCAGAAATCAAAAGATCATCTTGCCTGACCTGCTTAATATCATAAACCATTACCTTTCATATACTTACCTTATTTTGAACCCTGCTTTAGGATTCACTTGAGGTAAAGTTCCTTTTCATAAAGCATCTCATCCAGAAACACATCCTCTCTCAATCTGAAGTCAATAAAGAAGTCCAGTACAGAATCCACTGTTTCTTTTGACAATTTTTCTATCTGTGACCCCAGTTTTTGAAATGGAGAATAGGTAGACACAGGGCCAGTCAGACTCACCTTGGAGCCTGGCAAGGTCATGGAGCAAATAGATCCTACTGTAAACTGTGCTAAGGCACATGGGAAATAGGGAGATGATTTGTGACAGCCAACATTGCTGAAATAAGGGCAATTTATGCCCAACAGCCTTCTTCAACATGGTTCCATTATTTGGTAAGGGAAGAGGAACTGACACCATCTGCTTGGATTTCTGCAAAGCATTTGACACTATTCTACATGACATCTTTGTCTCTAAACTGTAAAGACAGATATTTGGTTGGTAGACCACTCAGTGGGTACAGAATTGGCTGGATGTTGTCAGGTCAACAGCTCCATATCCAAGTGGGGAACAGGGATGAGAGGTGCTCCTCAGCTGTTGGTATGGGGACTGGAACTGCTTGACATCTTTGTTGGCAAAACAGAGTGGCATTGAGTGCACCCTGAGCCAGTTTACTGATGATACAAGGCTGTGTGGTGTGGTTCACACTCTGAAAAGAAGGAATGTCGTCTGCAGGGACCTGGGCAGGCTTAAGAGGTGGCCTCTGAAAGCCTCATGACGTTCAACAAGGCCAAGTGCAAGGTTCTGAACCTGGGACAGGGCAAAAAAAGGCATAAATACAGGCTGGGGTGAAGAATGGATTGAAATCCGTTGAAGTCCTGAGGAGGAGGACTTGGGGGTGTTGGTTAACAACAAGTTCAACATGGCAATGTGCAGTCACAGCCCAGAAGGCCAACCATGACCTGGGCTACACCAAAAGCAAAGGCAAAAAAGCAGGACCTGGACTACACCAAAAGCATCAGGACACCACCTGGTGGAGGGGTCCCTTTACTGTGCTGTCATCAGAACCCACCGGGAATACTGCATCCAGGTCTGAGGCTCCCCATATAAGAATGTGGACCTGTTGGAACAAGTCCAGAGGAAGGCCACAAAGATGATCAGAGGGCTGGAGCATCTCTCCCATGAAGACTGCCTGAGAGTTGTATTGTTCAGCCTGGAGAGGAGAAGGCTCCAGGCAGATATTTTAATCTCCCAGTATCTAAACGAGACTGACAAGAATGCTGGAGAGGGACTTTTTACAAGGACATGAATTGATTGGCTGAGGAATAATGGCCTTAAACTGGCAGAGGATAGGTTTAGATTAGAATTTGTAAAGAAATTCTTCACTGTGAACATGGTGAGGGACTGAAACAGGATACCCAGAGAAGTTGTGGATGACCAGTTCCTGAAAGTGTTCAAGACCAAGTTGGAGAGGTTGTTGAGTAATCTGGTCTAGTAGAGGGTGTCCCTACCCATGGTCAGAGGGTCAGAACTTGATGATTTAAGATCCGTTCCACCCCAAGTCATTCTATGATTCTTCTCTTCCTCCTCTCTGATGGACAGATGACATCACTCCTCAGTCCATCAGCTTTTTCAAAGCAAGTCTCATGGTCTAAGTAGCTGAACTCTTGGTTGTGGCACCAGTAACCATTTGTTGATTTGCTAGAATTGGCTGGCCTTTTCAGCTCTTATCTTTGACAGGGAGGATTAATGACAACACTTCCTACATTCCAAAGTTCCTTCCTGTCCCACCTAGGGCTCTGTAGTACTTGTCATGTACCTCAGACTCTTCCTGGCTGTATCACTAGTGTCTGTGTGGAACAACAGCAGCAGCAAATGATCAGCAAATTGTGTGACACTTCACAGCCTCTCAGCCACATGTCTGAAACAAACCCCTGGTGAACAGCACACCTCTCTAGATAGTGTGGCATGTCAACAAATGTGGACTCTCACATCTTTCAGAAAAGAGCTATCACCCATTGCCTTTTCTTAGTTGCACTACCTGCCATGTGGGGAGCGTGTAGGGCATCTATAGCATATCTCTTGAAGTGACAATTTTTCCTCTTCCTTCTGCACATCAGTGAAGTGAGCCTGCAAGGGCATCTCAGGCTTTGGGAGGAAGCAATTTCCTGCTGAAAGTTTTTGCTGTTGCAAGTTTCCATTCTGCAGGTTATTGTCCTGTCTCCCTTCTGTGCATGCTGGTGGGAGAGTTTTTGGATGTTTGAATACAGAACTGCGGGTTCCATGACCATGGAACCTCCTATCTCAGTCTTTCTCAGCCTCCCTGTTGCTACATTCTTCCCACCACTTCCTGCAGCTCAGGCGCCTGCAAGTCCTCCATGTGTCCCTGACCTAAGAGAAAGGTTTTGGCACAGGTCATCCTTCCTACCTGATCATCACATCAGGATGGAGGGCCCTAGCCTGAGATCAAAGTCGCTGTTCCGTAAGGCAACTTTCCACCATCTATCCTGGTGGTGGCTGATGTCTACAGTCAGACCTGCTGAAGAAGGAAGCTGAAGACCAGACCTCAGACTGCAGAAGTGCTCTTGACCTGTGCAGATGGTCACAGAATGGTGTCCAGTTACCTGGTTGTATGTGCTCCAAGTCTTTCTCTCCCATTGCATTTGGACCATGGAATGTTCCTCCTTCAAAGAGGTTCTCTCTTGCTCAAACTGCTGTGTAAACCTCCCCGGCTGATGTGCCACATCGTTTGTCTACTTTGGTCATGGTGCTCCTGGCTGCTCGTGCTCTCTAGGGCTGCCTCCATAGGAGTGAGGGGCAGCCACCATCACTCTTGGCCCCACAGCTTGACAGCTTCTCTTGTGCAAGCTGCCAACTCCTGGCAGGTGTTGGCACTCCCCTAGCATTTCCCTGGCTCAGGAAACAAACCTTGGATTCCCAGTTCTGCTGCAAAACATGTCTGTACTGAAGTTAAATGACTTGGAATTCATCTTGAAGTCATATTGAAAAATTCCTCTTTCTTATTCAAGTTTTTCCATTTAAATGATCCTCTGCATCAATTATATTCCTAATTTTCATCAGATGTGAGAATCTGCCTTCTTTGAATCATGGCCTATTTCTGTTATTTCTGCTGATTTTCTTTTATTTGCTTACATTGAATAGAAGTTTTGACCACTATTCAACCATCAATTTCCATCTGAGTGATTATTACCTTGTCATTATCTCTTGTGATGTAATTCAATAGTGCATGATCCATACAAATGCCTTACAATACCTTTTGTGATAAAAAATTATCCTGCATGATTACTTAAATACTTTAATGCTGTTTTGCTAAGACCTGCCTGAAACCTTGAACATTTCTCTGAATGTGAGTTCATTATAATTTTTTTTCTTTCTGTACAGTCTGGACAGACAATGAATAGATCATGGTTTCCATATGAGTGCATAGTCTGTCACAAACTCCTACAGATCTTCCTTTCCAGGCAATGTTCACGAGTGTGCTTATTTGCAATAATTCTAGGATACAACCACCCAAACTATTCATAGTTTTACAATAGAGAATGCCTATTGTAAGTAATGCCATCTGTTATGCCCTCTGTACATTCCATTTTTTCTATAAAACTTACATGATTTAAAAGGCAACAACTGAATGAGCCCCTCCTAACTGATTTCACTGGTTCCATTCACGTAACATTTTTTTTTTTTGCCAACAAGAATTCCAGTTTGTCTTGTTTGTATCCATTTTTGCTACTATCTGGAGCTTAAAATCTACCCCTTTCTTTGTGTTCATCATTGTTCATGATGATCCGCATTTCATTTTGCATGTTGCCTGCCTTGCTCTTAATTTCACAGTATTTAGCTAGGTCTTTGTGGAGTGTATAGCATAATGTAAAAAACACCTGCTTGAATGTGACCACAGCAAGAGATGTGAGATTAAGAAGGATGTCCTGAAAACATTTCTTCTCTATTCTCTGGTAGCAATGCCCACCTTTTGGATAGGAGACTGTCAGCTGGCCTCTGCTAGACAGCAGAATGAGGCAGCTTACTTAAACCAAAAATCTTGCAAAACATCTCAATTGAGTGAGAGCAGGGAGGTAGGACCAAATGACACATTGTACTGCCTTCTAACCTTACCCATTCTGGGATTCATAGAGGAACCTGGTCTGATGCAATTAGGCACTGACTTCCCACCTGACCATTGCCAACAGCTGCCCAGAAGTAGCAAAACCAGGAACATAATTCCAGTGAGTGGGACATCAATGCAACAGCTGTCTGTCTTATCTCCTGCTCACTTGCGCATGACTGCACTTTTTTCCTTTGGCATTGGTCAAACAGTCTCTCAAGCATTTCAGTAATGCTTGCTTCACTGCATGTTTTGTTAGGTTGTCAGATTTCTCTAACTCAGTTAGAAATAGTTTTCTTTTAAATGACGCGGATAAAGTGTATGCAGACTTTTCAGCTTTCATAGTTAAAAGCATGTCTAAGACAACAATAAAAAAAAACTAAGAGAAGAGTATGTAAATGTTAAGCTTCATTGATACTTGTCTGGTACGACTTTTTCCCTAAAGCCTTATATTCTGTCATTGGTATGAACTAACAAACTAGCATTCAATAAATAACACTATATCAGAGGGATCTGGGTAATATTGCTCACATCTCACCATTAAAGGGAAACCTAAGTACCCAATGGTAGTACACAAAAGGGCTTCTGAAGGTTATTTCTGAATTCTCTGTGTTCATTAAATATGGATTGAAATTATTGAGCTTCAAGCATTAACAAGTTGAATTACCATTGTTGATGCTTTAAGCTGTGGAAACAATCTACCATTCTCTGTCTCTATATTGCCGACACAAAGCACAGTTGCAAGGATGTGGTAAGTGCCAGACGTAAGTTTCTCTCTGTGAAGCATTCAATGTCACTGCTCCTTAGTAGCCTCTCAGAGCAGGCTGAGATGTGGGTACTTGTGGCCATCATATTCACAAGACAGCTCACATGGCAGAAAAATGAGCAGAGAGAGGATGAGGTCCTGCCAAGGAGTTCCTTCTTCCCAGACAGACATTTTGTATTGTGTTGCAAAAGTACATGGTGATACTGATCTTTCAATGAATTAATGTTGTGACCCCTTGATCTTAAACTCATACATTTGTGGGCAGGAGAGTTGTGAGATAAAGTTGATAAGAAAAGGTGGAATAATATATGATTAATTATTTTTTAACTGTCAACCTCATGTATATGATACTTTACATCATATTATCAAATCAGTGACAATTAAAATTAAACTATTGTATTTTTAAATAGTTATTAAATAAATTTAATTTTATATAGCTAAAACTTTTCACACATGCCAAAATTTCTTTAGTGTGATCCAATTTACAGGCATTATATAATACCTGTAAAGGAGAGGAAATACTACAGGTGAAACTAATTGGGACTGGAATAGCAAAAGATGGTAGAAAACAAAGACTTCTTGGAAAAAAAAGTAGGTCTGTGAACAGAATGATGAAAGAGCACAGAATTAACGGAATTCTCCAAAAACATAAAAGAGTATTTGAAATTATTTCAACTGGAAAGGAAAAAGAAAGAAAGTTATTCTACTGAGGTTGCTTAAAGAAATCAAAACAGCTTTCAATTACAAGTCAGAGCAGATAGGAACTTCTCTACTAAACATTATTCAGCTATTTCTGCAGCTAGCTTTCAAATCAGGTCAGTACTGGCCAGCAAGGGAATTCACAAGCGGCACAGTATATTAAAAATGAGCCACAGACATTAAAAATATGGTTGAGGATGATGTGCAGAACTTACTTTTCCAATGAGAAAAAAGAAGATAAATGCAGAAAAGTTTATTCTCAGTGTCTGGGAAAGATGAAAGCATAATGTGTTTCCTTAGTTGGAGAAAACAGTCCACCTGAGAAAAGATTTTAAAATTCGATTGAAAATCAGGACAGAGAATTTTTGAGCCTTCATAGGTGAATACAAATAAAGACCTACAAGGAAGAAATAAAAGTGAAAAGTAATGAGATCTAGAGATCTGTGCAAAAATTACAGGTCTGTGTACAGGAAGCTGTATGCTAAAAAGTCAAGCAGAAAGCCAAAGAGCATAGCGTGAAGTAGGATAGGCACGTACCTAAAGACCTGTACTAATTTTTCTGGAATACTACAGAACTAGTATATACTAAAATGTATAGTTTTGGTGAAATATATGCTAAAATATGTGGTCTAATAAGGCTGGCTGAAGGAAGGGACAGCAGAAAAATTTTGAAGAGAATGAAACCAAAAGATAGTGCTACTCAAGATAAGAACTCCGTTTGACTGGCTTGGACTCATGAACTAACTTGAAAAACTAAGATTGATCTGGCTGAAGCAATGAAGAGGGTTTTGATTAATTCTAACTACTTTTAGGTATGTTTTAAGAAGAATTTCTTCAATATGTTAATAGGCAGTTAAAAATTTGCATGACATAAAATCAGAAAATATGTCCAATACAATGGAAGAAAGAGACTAACTCCAAATTTGCTTCGGGGGAATGGGAGCAGAAAATTGTCTTCCTCAACAGCCCGCATGAGAGGAAATAATTCTTTCAATTCTTTCATCTCACCTGAGATGCAGCGTGGAGACCAGGAAAGCTTCAATCACTTCACTTTCTTTAGAGCTGCAGATTTCCAAGGTAGTGTATAAGACTGATGGAAGTGAATTATGTGAATTTCCCTGTAATTTGCTTCACAGAAACATCAATGTTAAACTTTGTTTAAACCACATCCAATAAAGACTGGAGGAAACTAATTGACTGTGAAGAGAAGGTTGTAAGATTTTACTGAGGTGCCAGGATACAATTTTGATTAATTGGATATTAAATGACACTCAGTAATTTGACTGGTCATGAATTAATCTCTTTTCTTCCTGTTGATAGGTCTCATACCTCACTTATCACTATGTCAGACGTTTGATAAACGGTATTAAATAATTTTCAACATTTTTTAGATTACTCAATTATAAACCTTGTGACTGTTTAATCTCATATCATTTTTTTGATGACAGCCTGTTAGATTAAAAAGTCTAGAGGAATCTAATGACTCAGTTATGAAAATTTTGCACTTAGCAGCAATTAGCAAGAACACCTGGTTGCAAGTAAAAGACAGAAAAGCAGATTCTTAGAGATGTCCTCTTTGTAGAATAGAAGAAACATCAGGATTTACAGTGGGTAAAAAAAAGTGCAAATCTAGAGAGATTAATGAAAAAAGTGGAAAGACATATTGGATGACAGATCATATTTTATCCTGCACTGCTTTGTTATGACAAACCATGAACATAAATAATAAAACGACGATACTATGTGCCCAAAGAAATGTCCAAAATTTGCCAGAGTGGATACTTTCCCATTCCAAAACAGGTCCAAAATAAAGGTATTTAATGGAGGAGTGAAACAGGCAGTGAACAGGTTATGTGAAGACACCCATTTTTAAGTAGAAAATTTTCAGCTATATTAAGGTCCACAGACTTTTGCTGCAGTTTGGGAATATTTTTCTTAAACAGAGATTAGAAATGCATCCTCTAATCTTGCACTTTAATTGACTTAAATTAACTAGCTGTGTCCTTATAGGTCACCACTGATACCAGTTATGCCTGCAAATATTTATGTAGAATGGATTGAAGTGCAATGGCTTTTCTGCCACAAGATGAAAGGCAGGAGAGGAAGAACAGAGAGGTGTGGCAGGTCCTCCTTATTTTTACTTCATTGCATTGCTTCTGCGAGGGGATACACAAGGGATCCACATGCTACTCCCAGAAAGAGATGAGACAAGGAGACCCATGCTTGTCTGTTGTCCCTGTAGCCCCAGGATCAAGATGTCATGGTATTAATTGCCAGTAAAAAGAACAAAACATGTAAGAACATAATTAAATAGAAAAAGTAGAGTAAAATACTAGTAAAAATCTGTAATAATAATGACTAATGCAACTGACATCTGGCACCACTTAACATTTATATAGAGTGATTGAGCCGACTAATTGAACTTTTGTCTCTTAATTTTTATGACAAGGCTTAGTAAGTAAAATGCAGGCAAAAGAGATTTGGGTTATTTTAATATAAATATATCTATTATTTATATTATAATTTTCAGGAACTACTGGAATGATTCATGACCTTGTGAGCTTAGTTGTCTCAAAATATGTAATTTGACTACAAGAACAGTAAAATTGCAGATGAAAATTGTCCTTGATTTTACCCCATTTCCCTATGTAAACTCAGAAACTTTGTTCCCTTTCTTTTCTCATTTTTTGCTGCCATGGGGATGATTTTATTTTGTAAAGCCAAAGAGAGGATCTAGGTCTGAGAAAATATTATAGTGTCCAAATTTAATTTCCTTATATACTGCCAACATAGTTGTACTGTGTTGTACTGTTTTAGAGGAAGGCTCTGATTTTGAGCTTTTGATTTCCAGCTGTTCTACATTTCCTCTAGAGAAAAGGTGGTAATCCACATTGGTGTGTAATTTTGAAACAATTTGAGTGACAGACCACTATTATGATAATCAGAATCTGGAATTAACTATTTAATATGCTAGAAAATGAGAATGCATTTTAATAGTGCCTTATATACATGATCTTCATCCAAGCTGAAGAGCAAATCTACTGCAAATACCATTTACAATTTCAGCAAATCATGGCTGACCCAGTTCTGAGAAGCCCATAACTACTAAATCCACAGATAACTTCCTGGAGTATCTTTCACATATGTAGCTTTGTTTCTGTTTAGATAACTAGGCCAGCCTAGCAAATTTTACAGTAAAAAATTTACCTCCATACAAATGATGCCAAAATCACAGCTACACAAGACTCAAGGATTTTTAGCATATAGCCAGTTGTGAAAAAAACACCAGTAGCATTTAAACTGTGATTCAAAGTGATGCTTCATTCACCAAACACCTGTAAACAAAGTAACCGTTCCCTCACTCAGACCTAATAGGAGACTTACTTTCATTCATTTCCAAACTTCCAGACAGCATACATCTTGCACTATCTCAGAAGAGTCCTTTAGAGCTATATAGGAACAAAAAGGGCCCAAATATGTTGATATTCAAGGAGAACTGAGAAAGCTTGGTTTTTTGGGCTCTTTACCACTTCAGTGTTATGGAAATCGGAAAATCTACTCCTTAGACTTTATACATCATACTCACACTTTATCCATCACAGCAAAACCTGTTGTTGATGAATGGATACCCACTTTGGATACCAAAAAATTGTGTTACATGATCCCATAGGAATGCTTAGCACAAGCTCGTTGTGGAAGAGCATAAAGCTGGGAATGTTTTGAAAGCTGTGTATCCCCACGTGGATTTTTTCCAGTCACGCAATAAGGAAGTTATGTGACACATTTTAATTTCCAGTTAGAAGCTCCAAAAGCTGTCTCTTCATTGAAAGCAGCAAAGGCAGAGAGCTGTCCTGAGTTCAAATTCTTTATAATAGTCAAGGTGAACTCATTATTCTCCTGCTTCTTGAACCACTAATGAGAGACTCTACTGATCTTTGTCCAAGCAAGCCCTGATATGAAGAGATGACAAGGTAAGCCAGTATAATTTCATGCAATGATTAACAAAGGGGCCCCGAGTCTTTCATCTGGTGTGCACTTACAAGGCATAATATTGCAAATAGGGCCAAATTTCTTGTGCATGATACCCATGGCAGCATTCAACAAATATAATGTTGCTGGAAATAAAAGGATATAATGGACTGGCAGGCCATATCCCAAACAATGTAAGATCTCAACCCTGCTGCAAGGAAGAGTGTTTTACATAAAGTTGTGACATACACATGTGGCTTTGTAGCAATACAATTTAGTAAGGAATACAAACTCTCCCTTATAAGGCAAATTCTCAACTGAAGTTTATATAATCTGTTTCAAATTAATTATTCTAGGTACTTATATGCAAGTCCACATTGAAAAGATGATTCACATTATAATATCATTATATTAGGAAGAAAAGCAATTAATTTAAATATAGCCATAGAGAGCACATAATTGCCACTCCAGCTGAATCAACAGCACCTTAGTATAATCCTCAAATCCCACTTAAAGCCTCGGGGCTGTAGTATCCACTGTGAAAGCACTTATGGACTGACTGTCCCTACCCAGCCTAACCTGGGCCTCCTGTGTCACTCTGCATGGCCCCATTTCAGCCCAGAAGGGGCCATCAGTCTCTGCCTTAGTGATGCTGGTGGAATGTTAATATTTTGATTCTTGCCTTCTGCTTCTCCTGGACAGAGCCTGAGCCTGGTTTCTCACCTTGCTGTTTCTGCTGTGGGGCCTTGTGCCTGGCACCCTTCCCTACCCATCAGGCTCAGATGCTTCTTGCAGTGGGCATCATTTGGGTGGATCACCCTTGGCTTCTGGCCCATCTTCCCTCACTGAGCAGCCTGGAACTCATTCTCCCTGGCACACTAGTCCAGGTCCTTCAAAGCAACCAGGAGCATAGATGTTCTTCCACTTCAATTCAAGTTACCTCTGTGTGAACTTAGAAAAGTCTTTTGAGTTTAGGATTGATTTTGCAGCCATCAAACCTCAGACAGCTTTTAGTACTGTAGAATTTTTAATTTCATTTTGATCTTCTGGGGTCATTTAACTACCAGTTCTTTGATTAGAAATGGAAATAGGAAAATTTGGGGGTTTAACATTTTTCTTATGTTTCATTAAAGAATTTATGCTTTAGGAAATTGTGTTATTTACAATGTACTTACTCCTCCACCCAAGATGCATGTTCTCTGCACAACAATTCACAATAAAAACATTATAAACTGAAAAAATGCAGATCTGATGAGGCAGTTTATTGCCTTCAGTATGTGATTGCTGAAGTGAAGGAAATATTTGTCACAAGTGTTTCTCCTATAGTTGTGAGAAGACTTGTGGGATATTTTCTTAAATGGAGTTAAACTACAGCATGATTAAGATGAACTGTTACTTCATAAATATTCTTAGATGTGAAAAGTGTTGCTTGATAAAAAGATCCAAATATATGACAGAGAAATGATGAAAGAAAAGGAATGTCCTTACTTCAAAAAGCTTCCAGCAGCTGCTGAACAATGAAGACCCTGAAGCCTTGTCCTTCATCAGACCCTCAACTGCTTATCTTGCAGAGTTAGAAATAAGAAAAGTCTCGAAAAGAAGAGTGAATGAGACTTCCTTTCAGCCAAGAATAACAGAGGCAATGTACAGCAGCATCAGTGAATTCTGGATAATTAAGCACCAAGAGGCTTCTTTCCACTGTGATGAATGAATGGGAAAAAAGAGAGGAAACTTCTGCTCATCTTGCAGAGCAAGGATAAGAGCTCATAAAAAAAGCCAGACCATCTCCTCACCCTGGCTCTGTACCATTACACTCACTGAGATGAACAGAGGACATTCCTATTTTGGGAAGGGAATATTTCTCCAGTGCTGGGTCACCTTTGGGTCAGCAGCAGGGCAAGGGTTCAAGAGCTGCCAGTGAGAATTCTGTTTCAGGAGAGGTGCAACTTTCTATGAGTGCCATGGAGCTTCCTACTTTTTCTTTTCTTCTTAATGGTTAGAATATAGGACAAGCACATAAAATCACACCTATTTTTTTTTTAATGTTACTTCAGCAACACCATTTTTGTTTCGTGTTTATCTAACTGGCTCCTTTTACTCCAAATATTCTCCTTTAGTTATTGAAAAACCAAATTAGCTGCATATGTATCATCTAGTGGTTAAAATAAAGAGTAACAGAATAATAAGTTTGGCAGGGTTGTAATGGTGGAAAGGGGATCATCTAAATGTCCTGTATGTGTTTCCTTTCCTCTCTTAGTGCTAAGATTCAGAAACCACAACCTTGGCTTGATGATACAGAAACAAGAACAAATAAACAAGATACAAGGAGAAAAGGAAAGAGGAGAACTGTGAAAAAGCTTGTTGGCGTTAGAACGAATGATATTACATTTTTGTGACCCAGTCATGTTTGTTATTTATAAAGTGTAGTTTTAAAGTAGTGTTTTAGAAATAAGCACAACTGTTGCATTAAAAACAGATATCTTTTTGACTTCTAGTTCACTCCACAAGATTTCTTAAACCTGAGGGAAAATATATGCCTACTCTTTACTAGACAAAGGTGAAATTTAAAAAGAACAAATTAATGCCATCTGTTAATGTCAGAGTGTATCACACTCCCTGTTTCTATCTGTTGGTTTACAGTCATAACAGAATGTTAAATACTCATAGAATGGTGGACTGAACATCTGTGCCTATTAGCGGTTATACCAATACACTTGACTTTGGTGTAGGTTTTTAGGAACGTTTTGTTGCCTGTAAGGCAGGGAATATGAAATATTACTGTTGGAACCGTTGTGAACTATTAATATGATGTAATATAAATGTGGCTACCAGTGATGCTGTAAAGGAACAGGATTGATATTGCTATGTTCTCTTCCATTCTTGTGTTCCTGTGGTTACTATTTTGGTACACTGATATAGATAAGACAGGTTTACCAAAGTGTAATATCAGAAAACCAAAATAATTCATTTGTTAATGCATCTCAAAAGGACGACACTACATTTCCTCTTCAAGAGATGGTAGATTAAAAATTAATTCCATTCATAAATTAATTAAATAATTTTTGGAAATTTTATTGTATAATTTGGTTGATATTAGTCTGTTTTCATAGTGGGAACAGACAGGGATATTTTGAAAGTTCCTCTAGTTGAAATCAGCTATAAAGTTATTGTTAAGACCAAAATCAATTGCATACTTTACCAGAGCCAAAATATCCATACAGAGAAAATAAATCCTTCTTTCTACATAACAGTTACAACGGCACCACAAGGTCATTTCTACTACTGACTGCACAGAGGGACCCACTGATAGTCTTAATTAAGGGAGGGATTTTTATCACTGGAAAATACAATAGCAGAACTGGCTGCCTTGTCCTTCTCATACTGGACCCGATGCCTATAAGATGATTTGGACTAGATTATTTTAAAATCATTCTACCAGTTACGGCTTTGACAATAGTATCATTTGATCTTTCACCAGATTGAGTTTGTTCATTTGTTTGGGTTTTTTTCTGAAAGGATGTGTTTATTTAGAAGTAGTATTATTTGTAATAATAATACTCTAATTTTGTAAAGAGGCTTCTTACAGAAGAGTGCTGCTGAAGATGCCAGCACTTAACAAATGTTTGCATATTAGTTGTTCAATTTATGTAGGAACACAAGATTCTTTCTATACCCTGGGATTCAACTTTAAAGTTCTTGGTTTTCTTTATGTCACAGTTTCACAACATTTCCCAGGAAAACAGTCTTTTGTGCCTGATGGCTTAATAAAAGAGACAAGCTCTTTCTACAGAGGGAAAAAACTATGCATACTCAAAGCAACAAAGAAATTTTTAAGAATTTTTTTTTAAACTAATAACCTTGCATATATTTCAAGGACTTTATGTTGAATAAATAGGAACAGACATCATTTTAGACCTCCCAAGAACATGTCCAGCCTTGGTAAAAAAATACTAGGTTAGGTTCTGTGACAAATATTTATTGTTTAAGTATTTATTATTTTATTATTTTTAATTCACATGGATATTAAAAAATTAAAATATGCATCTATCAATTTATTAGATTATTTTCAAAGTAACTTGAAATATATTTTTTAAGTGCTATCACATTTTTCCTTCTTTGGTAACAATTTTTCATGTTTGTTTTGGAAGTTAATGGTGTAACATATGCTTCTGTCAGTGATATATCAACAAAGTGTATTTATACTGAATTGTATGTTCTCCTAGCCCACCACAGCTGAGGTCTGATTGAGGCTATAGCCTCAAGTGACTATAAACCAAACAATTATTCTTGAGACTAATGGGTATGCTTCCTAATGATTGTCAACATTAAACTCTCACTTGGAAAGACAGCCAAAACTCCCTTTTTGCTGCTCAAGGCATAAAAATTCTATGGAACATTTTTTAAAATAGTCGTGGGTGACCAAAATGCAATTTAAAACTTCAACGTTTTTTTGCTCAGGGTTGCTTGCTTACTTGTAATTGTTTCCAGAATGTTTGTTTGGAAATTTGTTAGATTATATATCACATGCAATAACTCTCTATGCCAAATTTACTGCTGTAATACTTGGCACAGTAGTTGATTATGCTTATTTCAACACCACTCAAAACAGTTAGTTCTTTATATAAGCGAGAATAAAGGTGATTTCAGCCTATGGATCTCTTTCCCACATACAATAGCACTGAATGAGTTGTAGCAGGAGATATTTCTAACAATATGTTTTGGAATTTACCGTGGTCACTTTTCCTCCTTGCTTACAAAAGTAAGCATCTTTCTTTTCATTTTGAAAATGAATGAAATGAAAATTTTGAATTCCTTGCTTTCTTTTTTTATTTTATAGTAATTTTTTCATGCCTACAATTCACCAGATTATTTAAACAAAGAAATCATTTATTCATAGAATACCTGTGCAAGTTTTCTAGCACCTTAATCTAATATAGCTCAGACAATATTTTAAAATTTTTGATTTTAGAGAAAAACAATAACAGCAATATAAACATTATTTTAAAATATTAATTTATGAAATAAAAATTATATTCGCTATTACTTTTCTGAGCAACAATTGCATATCTATGGTAATTCCTTCTGATATCTGAATTTATAGAATCAGACAGTCATTTAGATTTGTAGGTACCTCTTGAGATCATATAGTCCAAACACTATGCTGTCCAAATAAGGACAACTAAAGCAGGCTGTCCAGGAGCGTGTCCAGATTGATTACAAATATCTCCATGGATAGAAATTCTACCACATCTCTGGGAAAGCTGTGCCCACTCAACACAAATCAATCAATAAATAAATATCCTAGTGTACAATGGAATTTCATATATTTTAATCTGTGTTTCTTGCTACTTGTCCTCTCAGTGGACACTACTGAGAGGAGTCCAGGCTGAACTCTTAGTACTCTCGTCCAGTCCCAGTATCTGACCCCAAATTCTCAACCTCTTGTCTAGCTGATACTTCACTCCTTAACCATACTAAGCAGCCCTGCACTGGACTGCAGTACCTTTCCTGTCCTGGGGACCCCAGAAATGGGCACAGCACCACAGATGTTCTTCAGCAATGCTGAGCAGATCACTCCCCTCAACCTGCTGACAACTTCCTTCATTCAAGCAGCCCAAGATACTGTTGGTCTTTTTTGCCATGAAGATGCAATGAAAGCTAATGATCAGCTTGTTGTCAAACTGGCCTGTGAAAAGTAGATGTCTGTGGATGACATAGTTTTCCTCAGGTGATATTTTTCATCTCAGCCTGAGAAGAGATCTAAAGAAGTATAGATGCAGCGTGTTTACAGGAGTTGATTTTGTCTATATAGAAAGTGGCTGGACAGATAAACCAGGTTGTAAGGATGGATTGTAATCCAGGTTTGTTTCAGAGGTAGTAATTATTTTTTCTAGGACTCCATAGGTTTCTCTGTTTTGGATATGTGTCTAAAACAATCTTAATGAGCCATTGCTGTTTTGGTTATTGTTAAGCAGTACTTGTACTGCAACAAAATTTTCCCTTTTCCCACACAGTCATCCCAGTGAATAGGCCAAGAGTGGACAAAATGTTCAGAGGGGACACAATCTGGAGAACTGACCTAAATTGGCCAAGGTATTCCATGCCAAATAATATGCTCAGCAATAAGCACTGAGGAGAGGTGGCTTTGAGGTAGGTAAAAAGTGCTTGGAGGTTGTCCTGGTGTCAGTTTGCTTATGGAGGTGACTGCCTTTGCACAACTGTTTTTTTCCTTCCTCTTTCCTTCATGTATTGAACTATCTCTATCTTGACTTACTCTGTCCTCCTCTTCCTGTCCCAGTGAGGCTGAGGGTGTGAGCAAAAAGCTAGGTCGTGCTTGGCTCGCTGGCCTGAATTCTGAACACACCACAAGTGTCCATACTGCGAGTCTGCATTCCTACCCCTGCTACAGTTCTGATTTCCAGGTAACAGAAGGCTTAGATTATTAGACTCGGTAGTTTTCTGATACACAGATAACATAGTGCTAAGACCACAAGGTTTCCAACTGTACAGACATCTTACATGAAAATACCTTTCAATAAGGACGATGCAGATCTTTCAATTAAAAATAATCATGAAGATTTTGTGTGAGCAACCTGCATATAAATTTTGTGCAGCATCAGCCAAGACAATTTACCTTCTCTGTCAAAGCAACTAAAATTGTAGGCAATTTACTAATGTGATTTGCATACCTTTTCAGACTATGCAAAATAACTTAACTATGTATTATTCATAATAATCTACTGCAGAAACATTATTGTCAAGTAGACACTCTGTTGATCTGGCACTGTCATGTTCACTTTCAATCTAATATTTCTAATATGAACCTCAGAAATTCTTGATTCAGAAAGAAGTTATAAAAGAAGACAGAATGGGACACTTGCCTTTAGAAATCTAGAACTTCAGTAACCTGGACACAAAAATTCAGTTAAATCGTATTACTATTCCCAAAGCTGTGCAATAGAAGTTATGAAGAAAATAAACAAAATTTTTATGTTTTAATGCAAGAGAAGTCTGCAATCTTTTTTTATCACTTTATTGGTGAAGGAGTTGTTAGCTGAAGGAAAGTATTCCAAAGGAGTTTTTAGCTTAAGGAAAGTAAAGCCTATAAAATCCAGAATTCTGTATGTGTAGCCAATGGGGTCAGGAAATTTTAGAAGCAAAGAAATTCAAGTCTTAAACGGCTCTTCTTAAATATTGTATTCAGGGCAGCCAGCCTGAAAATGGCCCTTTTTGAACAACAGGTAAACAATATGTTCAAGCACTTTTTAAAAATTTTAGATAATTTTAGAGCTATCTACACCTTCAAATAAGGGAATGCAACATAAAAATTAACACTTTTCACAAAAACACAGATGAAACATGAAAGGAGTAGAAGCCAAGACAGAGCTAAAAATAAGTAATGTAAAATCCTTATTGTGAAATAAGGTTTAACAGAAGTCAGTTGAGTGCAGAGTAGAAAAAATTTGGTAAGTAGTCCTTTGAATAACAAAGGTTAAAGTTACAGTTCTTTTGATGTATTTTATTTCATGAGATATTCACCATAAAAAAAGTTCTCATTCTTTATTACAAGCTACATTTCAGCAAAGAATTTGGTTTCCAAAATCGTCTATAAATGAGGATGCGTTTATTCATACATGGTATTTATTTATTACATTTCATGTGAGAACAATTGTAGTAGAATGTACTGCCTTGCATATGTCATACAAAATGGAAAAAGAATATAAAAATGGAATATAAATTATGACTGGTTTCCACCTTTATTGAGAATGCTGTGTTTAAATATGAAGTATGAATACAATTGTAACATGTTTCTACCTAAGACAAGGAAGATAGGAACACATTAAAAATATTCTCACAGTTCCAAGTGCTGCATAACACTTGCTGTGTTACATTTTCTAACGACCTTGCACTTGCATTACTCCTTATAAAGATTAGGTCCCTTACTAATCTTATAATTTCTGCTACTAACCATAAGATTTGAATTCCATCCACTCAAAGGTGACAGGAAACACCTTTCTTAAGAACAATGAACAAATACAACCACCTGTCTATTATTAAGTATAGAATATGTGATTAGTTCAAGCACTCGATTTCTAAGGTTGCTGACACTACTTTTCCTCTTCTCAGGGCTGTTTTTTCTGGAGAATTTTCTCTATGCAATTTGTGTGGCTGGGACTGAGCTAATCTCCATCACAGCATTCTCTATGGTGCTATGTCTTCCATTTGTTGCCCGAAGGGTGAGATTAACACCAATATTCTGATATTTTCTTTATCTATTAAACTGTCTTATCTCAATGCACAAATCTCCTCTTCTACCTTCTATTTTCTTCTATTTTCAAAGAAGGTTTCCTTGGTTCAGCTTAGTGGCTGTTGGTCAGGATCCAACTGCCAGAGTTGTATGATTTTTATCTGATCTGGAAATACTCTGTAGTGGAAGAAGAGCAATACCTCTACTCATACAGTGAAGAAAAAGGTGCTTCAAGTTATTAAGCTGTTATCTTGACTTCAACACTATTTTAAACAACTATACAACAAATTCTGATGCAAAGAATCATTTAGAATATGACAGTAAATAGAGTATGACCCATTTTCAGCATGATTTTATGAAGCCTATATTGTATCAAATAGCATATAGTTCTCGGATAAAATTTGTTAGATAGCTTAACTATGTGGAATCAATCTATTTAAATTCAGATACAGAACTTAGATATTACCTCCTACTCCATAGGAGGTTCTTATTTCAAGTAGAAATGTCAGGATTTATATGAGTGCTACAAAACAGAGAAGGAAATAGGTGAGAGTTTCTGTAATTTTGGACTATACTGGTTAGGACTTAGCTCTAATACAGGAGATGATAGAATCATTGTGTAGGATGAATTAAATGACAGTGTTGAATAGTATGAAATAGAATGAAATTTAATAATACAAAATGAAAAGACGTGCATTTTTTCTATTTTGTGGAGAGAGGTTTATAGGCTTCCATGGGTTTTCTTTTCATAAGGAGAGGACATTTCAAACACTTTTGGAGGATAAATACCAAGATACAGAGGAACTAATTAGGTTACAAAATAACTGCAGCACAAGGTCAGAAATATTATAAATTAGTAGTGAATACATTTTGATGACAAAGGAGAAGACAATTTCTAACAATGTGAAGCGTTATATTGTGTTTCAATTATATAAGAAAAATCTTAATGAGTTCAAGATGAAGTTTGATATGTTTATGAAAAGGATGAGAAGAGGTAAGAAATAAAGTGTAGAGAGTGAGTTTTCAGAAAGCAAATTTAAGTCAAAGGGTTTGATTTTAAATATAGGACCCTGGTGTCACAGTCAAGAAATATTAGAAGATGATATAAATCTGAGTGTAGAGTATAGTCTACTTCCTCAGTCTGCAAGATGTTAGCAAATTCTTCACCTTTTTTGGGATCTAGAACGTAAATTATAACCATCATCTACTCTGTCTTCCTATGATACATTAGAATTCTGAATATAGGCTTTTATTGTAGGTTTAAAGCTGTTATAGGATATTCAGCCATGCTTCATGTTTAATGCTAAACATTAAACACTTGCTTAATGGTAAGTGAAATAGATATTTTGTAGTTCTTTCTAAGTTAGCCATATTTATTGTTGTTGTCTATGCCTGGTAAGTCCATTGCTACAAGTTGTCTCTTGAGTTCTTTGCCACCAAAGTTCATCAACCCTGTAACATTTATCACCTATCAAAAACAGAGTAATGTGAAGGAATTATTTCCCAAATAAAAGGAAATTATATATGAAATTAAAATGTCATCTGTTTATCCAAGATGAGATTTTATTAAATACTCATCAATATAATAATTATTTATAGATTTATTTTTTTTTTACTGTGTTACTGAAGAGGTGAGAGGAAGTATCAGGAATCCTCTTTACTACATATGGACTAAGAGGCTAATGTAGTACTTTTTCAAGTTTCTAAGAAAAATAAAAAATGTGAGCACAAGCAGTTGAAAAAGTGGTTCTGTGAGATATTGCCTAATTCAAGTTGGTTTTTTTTTTAGGCTTCCCAGAATAGATGTCTTTGGAAAGCCTTACCCACTTGTTACCTAAGGGACAAGTAGATTTTGGAGTTTAAGCATAACAGATGATTTTACTCATAGTCCAAACAATTTAAAAAATGTTGTAATTACTCAGAATGGTTACATATTTAAATACCTGAAAAGTAAATCATCTCTGAGAGATAGAAGCTATTAATTCCATTGAACACTTCTTGCCAACGTTTACCTACAGATAAGGAAACATGTTTGTCTTACTTGAACTCAACATTCCAGTCAGAATATCTGTGAAGAGAGAAGCCAAAAAGGAAAAAGTACATCCTTATGGCTAAAGAGGCATTCACAGAAATAAATATCTCTCTGTAATGCTATGCAGAACTTTACTTATTCTTTCTGAATTTCCTTTTTGTTCCTAAAATATTCCATTTTGCACTAGTACAAAGGATAAAGAAATGTACTCATCTTTAAAGGTTACCAGTCATAAAAAACCCCATGAATGCCTTTATTTGGTCTGGCTGAGACAGGGTTCATTTTCCTTTAGCAACTCTCCCAGTACTGTTCAAACCCAATGCAAAACCCCACAAAAACAAACCAACAAACCAAACCAAACAAACAAAAAAGGGCATAAAAATCTGTTATCAATTAAACATTGTTTAACCTTTTAAATTTATTTTGTTTTTGTTTATAAGCAAACATTTACAAAGGGAAATATTTGGCATTCATAAAAGATTTGCCTTGGATGTGTACTATCCAGGAAAAATACTCCAACAGCTACACAGTAATCACTGAATTTGTGAGCATGTGCATCACTGGTCCCAGGGCTGCTCAAGCATGACACTGAGGCTTGTCAGGAGTTTGAAATTCTCTGAGACCAGTGCTATGAGTCTGTCCTTTAGAAGACATTATCTGTCATCTGGTCCAGCTTATGACAAGAAATTACCTGTGTCCCTGCTCTGCACAGGGAAGTGGGAAAGCTGGGAATGAAGGAGTGAAGTTGAGCCTAGGGAAAAAAAAAGCAAAGGATAGGAGAAGCTGCTTTAAATTTTGTCTTTTGTTTCTCGCTATTTTCTTATATTTTAAATTGGAAAAAATTAAATTAATAAGGCAAGTCTGTTTTGCTCGTGATAGTAACTGGTAGGTGGTCTCCCTGTCTTTATCCTGGCCCACAAGTTTTCTCATGGTATTTTCACCTCATGTCCTCTTGAGGAGGGGGAGTGAGAGAGCAGCTAGGTGGGCATCTGGCAGCCCACCAAAGTCAACCCCTTTCAAACTTAAACTCAGATATGTTGTGGGTTTGGGCTTTTTTTCCAAAGCTGGACAGACCAAAGGCCATGAACGTGTTAAATGCACCTTAACAAACCTTGAACAGGACGCCAGTGTTCATCAAGGGAATTCAACAGACTGTTAATTGTACTGTGGAGTAGTAAACATGCTGATACTGACTGTCCTAAATATGCTTTTCCTAAAATAAGAAATTCACATTTGTTGCATAGTAAAAAGAACCTGAGAATGCATATCTGCATTTGATTTAACCCTTAGTCTTATCTAAAGACACATAATTTTTTATTTAAATTGAGATAAAAAAAAATTTAAATGCTTTGGAAGAAAAAACATGGCAATCAAAGATAAATTTCCACAGCTGGAAGATCCTTCACTAGGTGAAATAAATGAGAGAACTGTTATCTACTTGGGTGAATGGTCACTTAGACCCAAATTTGTAACAGTATATGAGAGTAAATTCAATATATTTTGTTTAGTACTTAGTAGAGCCTGAAAATCCGTGCTTTACATGAGGCATAAAGATAAAAAATACACATTTTAAAATAAAATCTAGACATCTTCATTAGAAATTATTTTAATGGACCCAGAGCTTCTTATCTAAAAAGGATTATATCAATTCTCCTTAGCTAGAATATCAGGACAGGTGTGGCAAGACACTAAATGAAAATGATGAAGTGAAGTAAAAAGCAAAAATGCTCACATAGCAAATTTTGTCACCCTAAGAAAAACATGGAAGTCTAAGTGTTACTTTAATATTTTATTTCTTCAGATGAATCGATTTTTCTTTCACACAGCTTTCAGTATGACAAAATATACTTTTCAAAATATATATTTCATATTTGTGTCATCATAGTAAGCCAAAGGAAATATATATTAATTTTGTAAAATACTGGGCTTTATATTTTTACCTTATTGCTCATAAAACAGGTTAGGGTTGAATATAATATTTTTTCTGAAATAACATCCTCAATGACTCACAAGTGGTAGTGAACCTGCATTCATCTGAGCTCTTGTTTCCATGTCTTAATCTTGTTCTTTCTCAGAGTAATATTAATAACTTGGGAGGACCACAAAAATTATGCCCTTGGTTTTAAGGAAGTGAAGTAATTGGAGTATTAAAAGCAAAAGACTGTTAATTTTTTTCGTTCAGTTATAGATTGGTAGCAAAACTAAGGAGTTGCAATACATCACACCAATCTTTCTCTGATCAGAAGTTTCTAAGCTTTCTATGTGATCAATTTTTTGTGACTTTTAGTCTTAGAAGAATACTAGATGAATCCTAGGAACCCTCCATTATCCCAAGTTCAGAGAGATTTTCACTTCTATTAATTTCTTTTCTGCCTTTCTCTTCTTAATCCTTTTAGCCACCAAAAAAAAAAACCAATTCCATATCCTGGGTTAAATTCAAGATTTCTGGTAAGAAAGTTTACAATTCATTATATTCACCTATATCTCATTGAAAAGTCTACTTGTGTAATGTTAGCCTGCAATTGTAAAGCTACACTGAAGGGCAGGTGAAGGAGTAGGCTAGAAAAGAAGACCACTAACAGAAGGAAAGAAGACAGGAAGAAAATTAGAAAACAGTAATTCGAACGACATAGTTCTTCTTTTTGGTTTTATTGTGTATTCTAATCCACACGACAGTGATTGTCCTGAGCACTCAGCACAGGGGAACATTTAGATTCAAACTCAGTCTTGGAGTTTGACCTCAGGCCCATCTCTATTCTAAATGGAGATTTCAGTAACCCTTCTGTGCCGTCCTGGATCGTCCCACTATTCTTAAAGATGCACAGAGTAATAAAATAAATTTTAATTTACAGTCTTCAAAAGCCTGCCAGAACTAATACAACAAATTCTGGGGTAATCAGCTGTTGTACTCCTATCCATGGCAAGCAGGAGTGACAAGACTGCTGACCTCCCCAAGGCACCCTGCCATTCTCTGGATGATAACTAACAGCAGAGGGGGAGGAGGGTTGCCCAGCTTGTCAACAGGCTTTGGCCACTCAGCCCAAACCCAATGCAATTATTTGAGTGAGGCATCACTGATCTAAGAAATACATCTGTGTCTTTAGTTACCAACTTGGAATAAGCAATAGTGACCATATTAATATGCTGGTTGTGGAGACATAAATGGTCATTATCAAATGTTCAAATGTAATAATAAAAAAGAAAGCCTTATGGTTAAAAGGCTTCCTACAGGCTACTGAAATCAAAAAGTAATAACTTATCTTGGTGGAATTAATTACTTCCCTTTTTTAACTGAAATGTTTCTTATTAACTTATTAATAATTAATTAATGAAATTTTGGGCAATAGATTTTTAATATCTTTCCAAGGAGTGCAATTAAACATAAACTACAGGATTTCAGTTTGTATTTCTGCATCTGTTTTTCTCTTCACCAAGATGTTGAAGTGCACCTTTGTAATTTTGTTGATATTATCATTGCACTTATCGCTTTTGTTTTTATTGTCTAATGGCGCTGCCTCTCTATGTTTGAGGCAATGAATGCCTATAGTAAAAAAACATGGACTTTGCATTCAGAAGAAAATTTAAATAAAGATGATGAACCCAACTGGAAGCCTTTCCTAAGATACAGCTTCTGTAAATTTCTGAGGGGCTAAAATGCAACTTGTAGAAGGAAGGATATATGATCCTACAAATGATGCAATTTGAAGAGGAAACACAGCAGGACTGATATTGATTCAATGCATTTCATTTCATTCATAACTCCTGCATCCTTCATTGTCTTTCACAAGTCGTGTAATTCTACTGATTTCTTTAATGTCTTCATTTTTCCCTGCTACGCCCTCATCTGTTCATTTGAAACATCATCCTAAACTAGACTCAATAACGAACCCAGACAACATATTAGAAGCTTTAATTACCACAAGTCCTCAATAGGTTTAGAATACTTGAACTGTCACACCTGTGCAACACAAGATGTGGAGCATTCAACTTTCTCCAACTTATTTAGAGATTTA
This sequence comes from Sylvia atricapilla, assembly GCF_009819655.1. Taxonomy (NCBI): domain Eukaryota; kingdom Metazoa; phylum Chordata; class Aves; order Passeriformes; family Sylviidae; genus Sylvia; species Sylvia atricapilla. The sequence continues at coordinate 16,640,359 of NC_089143.1, read as the reverse complement.
GACATTTAGAGATTTATTTTGAGAGTATTCATAATTATATAGTCATTATTTTATATCCCCCACAGAATTAGGGAATTTAACAATGGATTAAATCTATCAGATAAATTATACATCATAAAAGTCCCATATGAATAATACCTTGATTTCTTGAAGTATAATAGAGTTTAATGCAAACTATAATCATGTCCACATGATTACTACACTATATGGTGAGCAAGACAATGTATATGTGTATATATATGTGTGCATAAGCACATATGTAGATAGATATATACACATAGAAGCTTCTCCCAGCTCCTCAGAAAATCCCTGATCATCTCTAGCCTCTAGACACCAATTTTGGATCCTTCTTCACTGTCAAGTCTGAATAATGTCTGTCTAAAATCGTTGTCAAAAACCAGTATGACACAAATCTTTTCTCAAACCATTTCATTATACTACATAATTAGACAGCATTATCTGAACCCTGTCATATTTATTATGAATAATATTAGACATTCAAAATAGGCATGTGAATGTTCTTATGACACCTAGCACCTTTCCATTCAATGAGTGTGCAACTGTAACCTTTTTCATAAGCACAGTGCATTCAGAGAGTATCCAAGAAATGCCTGTCTAATTTTAACCTGTCATAGGAAGAGATCAGTTGAGTGAAATGTTGAATTGATACCAATATTATCTGAAAGATTCATTCAATGAAAAAATTTAGAGGGAAAACAAGCAAGTTGCTTTATTCTTTAAAATTACTAAGATCTAGATGATTTATTCAATTCTGGCGTTATCTTGCTCTGTACATAAATAAGGAAAGAATTTAGTTCATTAGATGATCCAAGAAATTCATATTGTTTTGACTTTCAGCTGTACAATTCACTACTTCACCACAAATCTGTGCTTCATTAAGATCAAGTCGTAGAGCCTGTGATTTTTTTCAGTAATGGTGTTTTATTTGCCAGCTCACAATTGAGATGTTGCACACAAAGCCAGGCTAAAGAGACCAAATCTGAACCCTTGAGGTACTTTTTTTGTTCTTTACTAAACTAGAAGTAACCCAGTGTAACAAGCCAATCTGCTTCCTCTTTATGGACACTTTAGCAATGAATGATTGATGTTATTTTCCTCAGCCTTTTTGGGAATTTCAGGCAACTGAAGGGTATGATCTACCTTGTCATATGTCACAGCCAGGTAAAATAGCAATATTGAATTATATCCCATTGGGGGTGCTGTTAGAGAGAAAATGAGAAATTAACGTGTGGCTATAATATATGCCAAGGTAGCATTTGCAGCAGTTAATAGACAGAAGATTAAAGTAGAGAGCTGGAAAGATACCAGCTTTCACAAGTCCTGTTAATATTTCTTGCTTCTTGTCACAGCATTACCACTCAGTATATGACTGCAACTTGTCCTATCCCTTAAGATACAGATTACAAAAAAACACTCTTTCCAGCTCAGCTTGATGGACAAATTTCCACTCAATCTTTTTTTCTTTAGCTTGCCCTAACTTGTACCAGCCTTATAAATATGTAAGAGATTGGTAAGCCTAAAATTAAATCTACCAACTTCATCTGGTTTGCAAGCAAGAGAGACTGCCTCTCTGCTCTCTGTGTCAGCTTTGTTGCTGTGAACAAAAACAAAAAGCACTGTGAATGGCAAGCATACCTCTCTTGAAACTTGGTGGTGTCAGTGTGGTGCCAATGCAATCTGCATATCAGAGGAATTTCAAAGGATTAAAAAGTGAGCAGAGTGTCTTTTTAGTCTTAAAACTGTCGAATTACCATCAGACTGCTTTAAGTTCCATCTCTCCCTGCTTTTTCACTGAATTCCAGGTAGGACACAGCCCATTCTTTCCCCTTCTCCCTAAAAACAGCTGCATGAACATTGAAACATGCAAGGAAAACATCCCCTTTCTTGTACTAGAACAAAAAACAACCTCCTAGAAAGCATGAAAAATCACTACAATGAAAGTCTTAACCAAAGCCTACATGTCTGGTACAGAGCACATTAAATTTCCCAGAAGGAAAAAAGCACTTATAGTTTCATTTCTATATAGAAAAACACACTGTAGAGCACCCAGGTGTAGATACTCCATTGAGGAAAATTCAGTCATCAGATTTCAAGAAAACTCTGTTTATTAAGAAAATAGAGATTCTTCTAACAGAGATTCCCCTGAGATTCCTCAGGGCCTGGAATTTCAGGGAAATTTCGTTGCATTTTTTTGAAGGTGCTAGCAACACCAAAGGTGTATTGTGGCATAAGAGTAAAACCAGTATCAAACCCCTGTACTGTGACACAAATTGATGAAGGAGTGTCTCCACAGAATTGTTGCAGTAACAGCCACATAATGTAATAAACATTTAATAAATATCTTATAAAAAATACTTGCTTAGAAACTCCCTCCCCCAAATCTTCTCATTTAAGCCTTTCTCTAGAGTTTTTATTTTTCTGCTTTATTAAAAAACACCACATCTTACAGAATGCTGCAAAAATTGGAAAAGTTCCATAATATTTATTAAAATGTCCTGTATTGGACAGAATTATGCAAGCTGGTTTTAATTCAACTTAGAATAGAGGGACTTGTCTATAAAAAATCTTCATGATGCATACTATGGAAAAACCTGACCTTCCTCTCAAATGAATCCATGATGCAAGTCTTCCCAGCAAACTTCACTCCTTATATACATATATGTGGGGATATGTATACAGAAAATTACAAAAGTGGTCCTTAAACAAGGCAATCTCAAACCAGAATAAAAATATAAATGTAGTAAGCTGCTTGTAAATAACAAATTAAAAAAAACCCAAAACTGAACAAACAACAAATCCAAAAAGAGGTTGCATTGAAGAAATTCAGCTAGTTAAAAGCAGAAAGTACCTTAAAGAAGAGATGTAAGCAATAAATTGAAACTAAATGAATACCAATTTTTTTAATGGGAAAGTCCCAAGATATATTTGTGAACTTGGAAATGTTGTGATATTTGATAATCCTGTTTTTTAAACCAGAGAATATTTTCAAATTTATTAATCTCCTTATTAAAATTCTACGTAAAGCTGGAAACAGGATTTCCCATACACATTAAAACTAGGCAGCTGCAAATTCTAACCAGAAGTTTCTGGTTAGTTGCAGCAGTTCTAAGCAGTTTCTTCTCTGAAGATCCTCTAGTTTTTAATACTACTTAAGTTATAATGCTGGTTTTACATCAGTTTGGAAAGTTGTGTTGGAGAGTATCCTTAAACACAGGCATCTAATGCTTTCTGGGGTTTCCTTATGTCTGATAGAGTCAGAGAGGGCCCTTCTGTTATGGTAGCTGGAGGCTCAGCAGGAAAATTTAGGATAGCACAAATATTAGTTCAGTCCATGCTCAGGCAAGTAAATCATGCCCAGAAGTCTCCCTCTTCTGTCTAATCAAGCTTTTATGAAACTTACAGAAACCTAATACATCTGAAAGTTTTGTCTGTCAAATTTTGTTTAAATCTGTTAACAGTTTCGAACACACAGGCATGATGGCATCCCAAGACTCACTTGTTCAAATTTGTTGTGTTCAAATGCCACACAGAAATAAAATGTAAACATTTCAACCCACAATCATTAGTTTAGGAACAAGCGTGAGGAAATAAGCTCCACTGAACTTCTAGCAGTTCATCTGCAGATTCCCCTCTAACATTTCATTAGTCTTAGCAAAGTGCAGATGCTCATATGGAACTATAATAACTGCCCAAGAGCCAGTTGGAGTCCCCTGGGGCTTTGTTTGGTTTTCTTTTTCATTCTCTTTGCACTGCAGTGAATAGCTCACGTTCAGTGTCTATCCTCACACTTCTTCTGACTCAGACAAGACTGCCTGAACTATTAGTGTAAAAATAATAAACTTAACCTTTTAAGGGTGCTTGCTCCTGAAAAGCTTATGCCACATATCTTTTAATAAGTTGCTTATGTATGGAAAATAGTCCTTTGCTTTTCTTAGGTTCCCAGGTCAGCAGTACATCCTACAAAATGTGATGGTTTTATCATCGTCCATGATTTCGCTTTCACAAGGCATCCATGCCTTCTGTTCAGTAACACCTTGTAAATAAATAACAACTGACATAAGTTGCCCACTCTCCATGATCTCCAGCAAAACTCTGTAGCTTTGCCAGCTCAGCTAAGAAACGTTATCTGCTATTTTATTTGGAAGAAGTTTTTTTTTAAAGAGATATTTTTAACCTACTTGATATGTGACTCGCTTGTTGCCCTGACCTAGTCAGCATGATTGGTGTTTACACATGCTGGCTTTATGAGAGAATTGACACAGAAAGAGGTAATTATGTCTGTACATTACCAATTAATTGATTAACAAGGTCTATTGTAATAATAAGAAAAACAAAAACAAAACAAAACCAAAAACAAACAAAAAAAAGGCACATAATTCAAACCAAACAAAAAATCAAACTAAACCAACCAACAACAACAACAAAAACCATCAAACAAAATACACACACACAAAAAAAACCCCAAACAAACAAACAAAAAACCAAGCAAATAAACCAACAAAAAAAAACCCACATCAAAAAAGGCCCAAGAACCAAAACAGTCATTTTGCCATAGTTCCAGTTCTCTTCCCATGGTTTGGAAGGTGAAATTAAATAGCACACAAAAAACCTGACTGTTTCTGAAGCAAGAAGCTGCAGGCTGTTTTATGGGAATCTCTAACCATAAACCACATACTGATCTCTGTAATTTACTTACACTGCTTACTGGGAAGATGGTGTCTCAGGGATTTTAACCTGACATTCAAAGGGTTCCAAGGACTCTTAATTATTTCCAGAATATTGACAAAAAATCTATATATGGAAGCAAATTGAACAGGAAAAATAGAATGCACAAACACACTAGTTACTTTACCAGAAGGAGAAAGTATGACCTTTTCCATTTATCTCTGGTCTGAAAGATGTGACTATAACTTATTTTCATCACACTTTCTGGAGTTTAGATTGGGATGTCAAAGTGGAAAACTAAAAGGAAAATCTTTAAATCTTATTGCTATAGTCTTAGATTATTTGTTAGATTTCTCCGACTATAAAAAGAAAGAAAATAAAAAACAAAAGGCCACAGATTTCTTCACTTCCTTGTGCCAATGAGAGCACCTTCTGTTTTCTACACACCAGATGATTGTTCATCTCTTCCATTTTTCTTGTTTTGCTGTTAACAAATCCCCTTTCTACTCCTCCCAGACTTAAAGATCCTGTATTTTAGTTTAAAACTTTCAGTCTTACTAATATTTGTTTTAAAAAAATTCATATCCCATTTCCTTTTAAAACTCTGAAAAGTCATCAACACTCATTCTGTTTTTCTCAGGCTGTGGCTTCAGACCAGTTGATGATAATGAGGTCTTGGTACCAACTCCATAGAGAACAATTTGGATAATTTATGTAAACAGACATAAATATTATGTAATGTTTAAAAACATTATAATAACAGTGGAACTGTAGAGAGAAATCCTAAGTCAACTGAATTGCCCTCTGGAGATGCCTATCTCTCTCATAGAACCTTGGATAACTGGAAGCAACTCCAGCTGTCTCAGCTGAGTGCTTAAGAGTTAAGTGGGATGAACCTTGTCCCTGTCCTAAATTTCCTACCAAAACACAAATGTTTTCCAAATAGTCTTTAAAAGAAGACATATATAATAAAATCTTTCTTACTTGCTCTTTGCTGGAAAAAAAAAAAAAATACCAGATTGGAAAAGAGGTTAGAGCACGTGATTAAGGGGGCACAATGAGGTCCCAAGTCTTCAGTGACCAATTTACACAGCTAAAGACTGAGTCTTTTGTCATTAGATGTCTCCTATATTGATATTTCTCAAGAATAAATTATATTAGCAACTTTTTCCTATTATTTGTCAGATAACAATTTATTCCTTTTTTGGATATGCAAAAGAAAAAACATTTTTTAGAACAATAAGGTAAAAATCCCTGAAATTCTCTGCAAATTAACGCCATATTATGCTGTGTCTCAGCTGATGCTCAGAAGAACATAGGGCACTGATTTAAAATAGTCTGTCTCTACCAATTCAGTTTGGGCTTTTTGTATCTGATTGACTGTGGCACTTTGGTCGGTAGTATGTAAAAAAATGTTTTATGGACAGACTTCTTATACATAGCTTCTAAACTTATTCTGCAGTCCAGACAAAATTGCATGAATCACCTTTTCTTCCTACTTTTCTTTCCCTCTGTCTCTTCAAAACAATCTGTTTCTCTCACGGACTCAGAGCTTGGGGATTCACATTCTTTACCCTTGTTCTGTTTTCTTATGTATTGGCTTTTTTTGCTTCTATTGCCTTCACATGAATATTTGGTGTTACACAATTTTTTTTAAGAATATACTGGATGACCAGACATTAGTACTAAACCCACATTCTGAGATTTTTTTTATCATTTTCACAAGGATTATAAGAACTCATGAATAGGCTAATCTAAATACACATATTCTGATAAACATTTCATGAGTTTCAAAGATAAGGCGCATCTCTCAGTTGCCCTACCGCTAACAGTGGATTTAAATTTCAGACAGAGATGACAAGATCATACAAGATGAATTTAGTTCCCCAAAGCTGTGACATGGTGAAAGATAATTCACTTCAACCCAGGTAGCTGCATTCCAGATTAGTGATCAGTGATTAGTGCTTTTTTTTTTTTTTTTTCTTTCTTTTCTTTTCTTTTTCTTTTCTTTTCTTTTCTTTTCTTTTCTTTCTTTTCTTTTCTTTTCTTTTCTTTTCTTTTCTTTTCTTTTCTTTCTTTTCTTTTCTTTTCTTTTCTTTTCTTTTCTTTTCTTTCTTTCTTCTTTCTTTTTCTTTTTTTTTTCTTTTGGTGGTGTGGTGGTTTTGGGTTTGGTTTGGTTTTGTTGTTGTTTTTGTTTGTTGGTTTGGTTTGGTTTTTTTGGTTTTTTGGGGTTTTTTGGGTTGTTTTTTTTTTTTTTTTTTTTTTTGTTTTGTTTTGTTTTGTTTTTTTTTTGAGGGGGGGGCGGGGAAGGAGTTTATCACCAGTATTACTGATTATCACCAGTATTTTGCACTGTCGACAAAGGTAAACTGAAAACTCAGAGTCAAATTTCAAGAGAGACATACATTTCCGCATTAGTATTCCCATTTAAATATAGCTACACAATTTAAATTGTCATGTTGTACCTAAATGCTACCTGAAAACCCATTCAAAATATAGTGCTTTTCCCAAGGTATAACTAATTCCCATGCCTATGTTTGGCAAATTAATTTCCATGCCTGTGTTTGACACTGTGGTTGAACCTTAATCAAATCTAAACAAAGCAAACAAACAAAGAGAAAAGGTTTAGGTTTTGGTTGAGAGAAACCAAACCAGCGTAAGGTTAATATCTCCTAGAACTTTGTCTATATCAGTAGGAGTTTGCAAGGTGCCCATCAGCAAAGGGGCCCTCAATCACACCAACTTCCCACCCTTTCTGCAACCTGTGCTGTACAAGCCTTTACTTCTGCACTGGGGGATCTTCTGTGCAGCCTGCCCACCCCACAAAGACCTGCCTGGCATAAAGACCGAGGTCTGTCTGGAAGAAGCACTAGGTAAAATTACTCTAAAGAAAGGATCTTATTAGAGCCTTCATTATTAGAGTGCCTATTAAAATACAATGATATGATATGATATGATATGATATGATATGATATGATATGATATGATATATATAATATGAAATTATATGATGATATGATATATGATATGATGCTGTATCATTATTCTAATTTCAATAAAAAAAGTTATTCTGCTGACATCCTTGGGTTTTGTATATTTTGTCTATGCATAAGATCTGAAATTATTCATTTGATATTGTTGGTATTTACTGGGTTAATACTTTTAGAAATCTACTGAAGGCACAATAACTATAAACATCCTATCAGGCAAGGAAAGAGTGTCGGACTCAAAGTATAAATGATTGTATCAGCTGAAGTCTGTGTCAAATAAGATGTGATTTGCAGAGCTGCACGTGAGAATGTCAACCTTCTTTGTTCCCCTTTGTAGTTTAGTGACAGTGACTTTATACAGTCTAGCAGCAGTGTCATGAATATTCTCAGGAGTAGGTGGATGGCATATTCATTGAGAGCTGTACAGTGGATTGCATACAAAACCAACAATATTTTTGAATAATGTTAGTAAAACTGTGATATGTTTGCCACCACTTTTCATATTTTAAACCGATTTGTCTCCATTTGAATCTTAGCTATGTTTATCAGAACCTCTTGTTTTAGCTATGATGGCATTATTTTCCCAGTAAGAATCTCTGAATGTACTGAAAGAAATACATTTTAACCTGAAATAACCCCTTTGCTATATAAACAAGTAAAATAGCTGAAAAGAGCTTAATTGATCTTACATATATTTTTGTTCAAAATAAGTGTCCTTTGGGTCAATTAGCAACCTTAAATGTAGCATCCACAGGAACTCTGAAAAAAGCAGGTTCCATCTAAATAAGACATGAATTGTCTGTCCAATCGGACTATCTATATAAAAACCATTTAGCAAAACCAAAATGATCTAGTTCTGGTTTACTCTGTAATTTAAGACATTATAACGAGAAATCACTACAGTAGTGGTTTGGCAGATAAATACAAGGAAGGGACTTGTGGTTTTAACGTAAACCTGCAACACAGGAAAAGTGGTTTCTATTTTTGGTCTGAGCACTGACTTCTTCAGTACCCATTGGTGATTTACAGTTCCTGAAAGGTGAGTGTCCAGGGATCCCAGTGACTTCATCTGGGATGTGGTCACTCACCATTTCTGAAAAAAATGCCTCATGCTCTCCATAATTTAGTTTTTCTGTCAATGAAATGGTGCTTTAAGATGGTCAGTTTGGGGCTAAGCATCCATTATTTCATCTCTTTTAAACAGTTTTCCTGGGGCACATAAGTAGAATAAAATGGGAAAAATAGTAAACAAAATGTTCACACAGATTTTCACTATCTATTAATGCCAGTACAAATACAAGATGTGCAGTTGATTTCCTCCTAAAAACTTTGGTGTTATTTTCAATCATTATTCACAGCAGAGGATTTATGACCTTTCAGCAACCTTGTACTTCAGGAATGAAGCTCTTCTCCCAACTCCTCAGAACAATGATTGAGAAACGATGCATTAGGATTACAATTGTTTATAGTAATAAGGTGAAATGGTGCATTAGGGTTAAAATCACTCTCTTGTGAACATCTTTCATGTCTGAATTCTCTAAAACAGCTCTTTCTTGGGATAATACTTTTATAAAAACTCTTTAATACAATTTTGTTTTCAGTGTTAAGTTCCTACATGTGCCTTACATATGGTATCCCACGTTCACAAACATACTCACACGATCACACACAGAATGTAGGTGCATTTTCAGCTGTACTCACATTTAAAAAGGTTTAAATTTAGCCAAAAATGGAAAATGAGACATCTCTGGAGTATTTATTTTAGCTTTGTTATCATTTTTAATACAGGCACAGGATTATTTCATCTGCTAGAAATTAATTTACACTGCACTAGTAACATAACTCCAACACCGCAACCTATGACAAAAGATGAATATCTTGTCAGTACTTAGGAATCTTCCTGTTTGACTCTACTTTCTAAATATTCTTATCTGTATTAAGGTGCCAATGGTAAAATTACAAATACAGAGCATTTTACCAGTCTTGAGATTCTAAAACTTCCTCATCACCCTCTCAAAAGACTGTCACCTGTAGTTACCCTTGTGAGCAAACTGCTTAAAATATCTTAAAACACTTACTGCCAAAACATAGTCTGAATCACTTCAGTGGTTGATATGTCTCCCCAGGGAAAAACATTATTAATAAATGCAATTAATTTGGTGAGGCAATATATACAAAGATATGCAACAGTGAAGTCATTAATTTCTGTTGAAATAATTATTTACAAATATTCATCTGTTTTCCCAAGACATATTAATAAGTTGGAAAAATGTTTACATTGTATGATTGGCTGAAAAATAGCTATGGGCTTTTGCCTTTAGAAATAGTGCTCTTTTTCATGCTTTGAAACAGAAATGTTAACTTGATTCCACCTGAGTTAATGCAAGAACTGCAGCTTTCAGTTGGCCCAAATTACTAATAGATTTACATTAAAAAATTAAATAATTTAGGCTAAAAAGAAATCTGTCAAAAAAAAGTCATTTTGTCATTTCATTTTAGACTAATGTCTTCATTGATAAGCTACTTTTTAAAGGGTTAAAGGCTGAATCAGGTTTCAGTTTGTTATACTTAAGATATGTTTGCATTTGTTTAACCAAGAGAATTTTTGTTTGCGCTATAGAACATAAACATTTTTTTTTATAAATCTTGTATTGTTTTCACAGTTTTGCAGCTTAGGCTATTTTCTGAGAATCTTTTATCCCTGTTTTCTAGACTTTTCTTAGAGTAAACTGCTCCATCAATAACATGCAATAGATGAAAAAGTGTTCCTTTGATGAAGGCTTTCTTTCAGAAGATATCAATTTACCAACTCCATAGAGAATTGCTGCATAGATTGAAAATCTCAACACTCAAATGTTGAGACCAGCATTTGAAAAGCATATTTTAATTGTATCCTTTCACCACTATTCTCCAAAAGATTCCTTACACATAATTCTGTCTTTCCATTCAGTGACTACTGTGAGTTGACAGCATGAGAGTTTCTTTTTTTTCCCCATTTTTGGCTTCCTGCTACATGTTGCCAATTTTCTGGCATTTGCTCAGATAATTTTATTTGGGGAATGTTGATCCAAGATCAAATCATGTTAATGGACCTCATCAAGGGTGAGATTCAGTTGCCTAAATGCAGGCACCTAAATGCATGCCATTTTTACCCTCTAGGGTACCCAGAATATCTGCAAAGAACTGGCAGATAGGGAGTGGGCCCCTCAGGATACCCATGCCTTTCTGGAGAGCCTGATGGAGGTCTGAGACACATGCTCAGAAGAAAACCCTAAACTAAGGAAGAAACAACATCCCCAGTTGTTTTCTTGTAACATATATTTTTGAATCTCTTACTGAAAATGCACAATGCCATAATTTGGTCTGTTATGCAATGCGCAATTATATTTTTAAGGCTGTTTGCTGATGCTTCAGATTTTAGTCTTATTTAAGGAAAAGCAAACCCTATGGAAGTACCTAGATGACATTTAATGCTGATGTCAGTGATGACATAGTTACTAGAACAAGCAACAAAATAGAGAATCTCACTAATATGGATTTCACTGTGTTTAGAAATTAAAACAGAACTTTTACTGTCACTTTACATTCAAATTTCCCCCTAAAATATTTCAGCATTATGAGGTCATATTATGAGACAGTGCCTGTAGGATTGTGTTCACTAAAACAGAAAGCCGCAGTTACAGAAAGGTTTATGTTAGTAAAAATAAAACAGGACACAAGAGAACTGTTTGCAGATAAAGTATGATTAAGTCACTTAGCCATAAAGGCAGTAAGTGACAGCAATAGAAGGTAGAAAACAAGAGATCAGGGTGTAATAAAAGTAAGGCACACTATTTTTGTAGAGTTTCAACATATGTACTGTATGTTTTATGAATTTTAAGCATGAATGGAATTCTGTGCTGGCCTAATTGGGGCTTCAGATTGGCTACAGGCCAGTCAGGACTATAGGGACTCAAAGGCTAATAATACTACAAACAAGTCTATGTTCTGCACTGCTCACTATCCATTTTTAGAAAATGAACAGAAAATTTTGGACAACCATGGTGTGTTGAAATTTTCTCTTGACATTTGAAACTAGATGCTATGTATGCCTTGGTTTTGTGTAAATTAGTTATTTCAATTTCAAATATTCCTCTGAAAAAGTAATGGATTTGAAATTTTAGGCTGACAAAAGCAAACCTGCATTAAAGATGTCAATAACTCTGAAAGTTATTGATTTACTTTGAAAGAAAATTCAGGATTGAGATTTTAATGAATATGATGTATAAATAAAAAGAAAGTAGGTTCTTGGAGATACAATTCTGTTTACCCAAAGTAATAAGACTTTAAGTGGTACTAGAGGTATTAAATACTAAAAGTGTTGTAGTAATAAGGTTTTGTTAATGCAGCTATTTCTTAAACTCCATTTCAGAGCATTGCTTCTTTTCTTAATTTTTTTCTTTCATTGGAATCAAGGAAACACAGTTTTCAGAAAACTGAAAATTCATACAACTAGAAACAGCTCGATTATGAACTTCAACAGTTTATAAAATTATTTTCATGAGCAACAAAGCTAACAAATTTTCCTGCAGGTTTATATCTTATGTATGGCCTATCTATTGTCTCATGAGGTTTGATGTTCACAGCAGTTTTCTCCCACACAGAATCTTTTCTGTCTGATAAAGAAAAAAGATTTGAGTTTGTGTAACACTAGATACTTTCATGAATTTAATCCTACACACAACACAAAAACTTGCAAGCAGCACAAATCTCATAACTGTCAAATCCTTAGGAACTTAGTTTTATGCATCTAATCACACAGATTTGTTCTTCAGTGTCTGACAATTGTCTAACTCTACCCAAGTCACTTTTGAGTTTTCCAAATCAGTCATTTAAATAGTGTTCTTTAAAGAGCTAAATAATTACTTTGGCTATTTGCAGTACTTTTTAAATAGTAAAGATCATAGTAAAGAGCAGGAAGGAAAAGAAGTACACTTTTTTTTTTTTTTTTTTTTTTTTTTTTACCAAGGTATATTAAAAAAAAAAGTAAAATCTGAAAAAGCTAAAATTCTGGGAAGGGAAAATACTGAAGCTGCAGCCAAGGCAGTCTCCTGTGGCTCTCACATGTACAGCTCTTGTCCTAAAGCCAGAGCACTTAATCCCAAAGATCAACAAATAGTTTTTCCTTTTTTTTATTGTAGCATATTGTCAAAAATGCTAATTAGGCTGTATTTTTCCAGTGACTATGGCTGTTTATATACATAGGCCATGCACTGTACATTTCAGTGGATTTCCAACATGAAAGCTAGGAGCAAAAAACTATCTTGGAATGTAGAACAGATATGGGAAAGGTAATTTTAATTTAGACATTAATATAATTATGCTGTGGATATCATCTGTAAACACATATCAAGGATAGAGCTACTCACCAGGAGGAGCAGTGGCAATGAGTAAAATCAGCATCAGCACAGACCCACTGCTGAGCCATTTCTTTGGTATTCAGATACAGCAGGGGCAGGCCAAAGCATCATTTGGGAAATGATACCTCAGACAGCACACAATGACATTTTCCATATTCTTCCTGCTCCCTCCTGCCTTGAACTTTTCATTACACCTCCCATTTAGCTCATTCAGATTGTATTACTGGTAATGCTAATATTTCCATATTTCCTCCAAAGTACATTTTAAAGCAATTATTAGAAACCAGCTTCCTATTTCACTTCTCATATCAAAGTACAAAGTCCATCATTTTAATATAATTAAAAAATCCATTGGCAGTCAAGGCGTGCCACAGATGGAGCACTAATCAGTTCATATTTTCCTGATGAGAGCTATGTTTCTGCTCAATTTTGACCTGAAGAAAGTAAGAGAATGGATAAAATAATTAACCCTCCCCTGTTTTCCATGAGATTGGAAAGAGATGCTATGACACAGTATAAACAGACATTATGACTTGAGAGATGCAGAAGCAGAACAATGACTACTCTGTACATGGCAATGACACAGAAGAAGATGAAAGGTTTAATTATATCCCCTCCACATGAACTCATGAATCTTGTCTTTCTGGAAGCCTCAATAATTGTTAATTTGATGTCTAAAATTTTGTTGAATTTTGTTGGTGTTTCTGGTTTAGCTTAGAAAAAAGATAAATCACAAATTCTTTAGCAGTCACTGAAAAGTAGCACACAATGTTGTGTCGAGTTTTTTTTAAGTTTCACTATATTTGCCTTTCAAACTCCCTGTTGTTTTCATATGTGGGAAAAAATGCAATCAGGTAAAATACTGAGTAAACTGATACCAGTAATAAATCTTGTGTATAGAGAATGAATCTTAAGCCTAAGGTAAAATAGTAATACATTACCTGATAAGTTACAGAAACAATCAAGTAGGATGAAACAGAGTAAAACAAATACTGGAAATAATAGATGAAAAGGGTCGTAAAATGAGCTCTTTCTTTAGTGTCTTGGAGGTAAGGATATCAGTGTTAGAAGTTGAAATTAATCAGACCAGAAGATCTACCAGAATTGAGATTCCTGGAATCTCTGTGGGCAGATCAGGACACTTGAGAGAAGTGAGCCAAACATCAAGAAAGGAGCTATATAGTCAACATCATTAACGATCATGACTTTACCAATGGCTTCCCACTATTAATTATAAAGAGATAAGAAAACAGTCAAACTTGAGGAAAAAAACCCTTTTATTCTACTATTTACAGAGCTGTAAACTTTTCAATTCATACTCTTAAAGCAAGTTCCAAATGAAAAACAACTCATGAATTGCTTCCCATTCACAAGTAGAGCTTCCAGGAGAGGGCTCCAAAGCAACACTAGTACTCCAGGGAAACTGCCCAAACATCACTGTCCCACTTTGAGAAACAGTTAGTTTTAGTTTAATTATAGGTCTCATGCCCTTCTGCCTACAAATTTGAGGGTGACTTACACTAAGATGGAAAAATGAAAGCTGTGAGTTAACATGGGCTGTTAATGTTTTGACTTGGAATAATATAGCTAAAATGGAAATACTAAAATAGGGATAAAAATTATAATAAACCCTCATTACTATTTTAAATAGCATAATATATATAAAAATAACACAAATATATATGTAAATAACATTAAAATTATTATGTAATATAGAATAAGAAAATAATTATCTCCCATATATTTTCCTTAGACATACATTTCTATGTAAACAAAAGCTGTCTAGTTCTTCTAGGGGAATGGCAAATGACTAGACTGTGGTCAACACTTCAACAACTGGAACGAGGCAAGACCAAGGGATCCAGATATACATATGAGATATTTGAAGAGTTTTTAACTTATGACCAAACCAAAATATATAGTTAAACCTTCAAATGAGATTTACCTTGTGATGCTTCAATGCTTGAAACACCTTTAACTGAGGTGAGATACACCTTTAATTGAGATGAAATACTTTTAAGCATGTCGTTTTTTCTCATTAATGCTTTTACCATTGAGTTTAAGATTTGTTTCAAGTATAGGTATTGAGTGGCCAAAATTTGCACTTAGGATATTCATTCTTAGCCAAGCAAATAACATTTAAATTCAAATTTTGTTAGATGTTCAGTGTTTTGATTCTGTGTTTAATTTAGGCCCGGCATAGCATCAGATTCAAGCGGAACAAGGATTTAGGTTTGAAATCAGGATCTAGGGTTTGGCTCTGTCTCCAATTAATTGCGTAAAGCTGGCTCAGGGATTTTTAAAAGTCTCTGCTGAACATTGTGAAAGATGGATGAGGTGAAATTCCCAGGCACAAAAAATAGAGAAGTGTAATATGTTACTGTATAATGTACTAAACTCAAAGACACAGCTTATTCCACTCAGACACAGCCAAAGGAACCGCTGATGCCAAAAATCCCGAGGAAATAAAAGGTTAGTTTTGAATTTTTTGGTTTACTGCCAAATATTTTCCATCTTCAGGCACACAACTAGCCAGAGCCTATAAAAAGTGCAGAAACCTAAACAGTGAGCCTGCCATGCTGACCTCCCATTTGTAACACCCTTCATGTGATGGGAAAGGTTTCTCCATGCAGTCCCTCCAGCCTCTGGAGCTGCAGGGGGTGACTGTCTGCTGGACCTCACAGTGAATTTGTCACGAGAATGTACGTAGCAGCTTGTAGAAGCAGGCCATGGGGCTTCTTATGAAAGCAAAATGAGACACAAAACGTGCATGCCAGTCATACACTCATCTGTGAGCAACTGCTCAGAGGTGCAAAGTTTTGTCAGCTGATGCCTGAAGCAAGAGAAAAGCAGAGTCCCTGACCTGGACTTGTGTCCTTTAGCAGTTATTTCTCAGCCTCTCTAAGGAGTGTTCTTCTCTAGTCTTGAGGAAAGTGTCACTTATATATTCTAAGGTCTTCATGACAGACTCACGTAGTTTTCAGTTGGTACAGTTCAAGTAAGTTAATACTTCTGTGTTTTGAAAATTCCTTGTAGCAACAAGTATAACAGCTATCCTCCAAGACCTGTTTGTGAAGCATGTGCATTTTATTAATACTCATCTCATTATTTACAATGCCATACACAATGTTGTGTTACTGAATGGTTGATCAACTACTCAAAATGCTGAATTTTGAAAAAAAGATACAGATGCAAACATTACAAAAAAACCCTAAAAAAATCCCACAAAACAAAAACAAACAAAAAATCTCCTCCAAAACCCCCATGACTACATCTCTTGAAAAATATTTCCTGATTCCTATGAATCCCAAGGTTCACTAGTAGAGTCTAAGAAACCTAAAGCATGTTTCTGGGAAAACAGCTATTTCTCTTCAGATGCTTCCAGACTTAAAACCTCACTCATTTAAAACAGTTTTGGATTATTTCAGTTTGTCTAGTCAACCATCTAAAAGGACTGAGTTAATCCATCTGAACCCTTCTGCTCATTCCAAATGCTATTTAACTTTTTGATCTGACAGTTTAATGCTGTCCCTTCACAAAATATATGTTTCCACTGAAAACAAACATTTTTCATATTAGCAATAGAGGCAACTTCAAGGGATGAGGTTATCATGAGGCAATTACACCCCAGAGGGATTACAGGCTCTTATATCATGATAACCTTATCTTTAGTGTGCCTTATTAAATAATTACAAGACTGCCACAGCCAAATCTAAATACCCATAAGCTTCCCAGTCATGGGCTTATCACTAAATAAAAGTAAATGTTTAAGTGAGCCTGGCAACCTTTACCACTCATGCTAAAGCCTCTAAACAAATCAGCTTTCCATTTAAATGACACCAGACGCTTAATGTTGCTCTAGCAGGATGTTTGCCATTGGAGTGTGACATGCACAGAAGACTGAGCTCTTTCTCAAAATTTGAATTTTTTTTTAGGTTGGAAGAGGTCTCTACAGGTTCACTCACTACATTATGAACCCTTGCCCAAGTCCTCTGATGTGTATATAAAGAATGGCTCTGACTCAGGAAATCAATCTTCATCATTCTTTTCCCCAATGCTGTTTGCAGTATCTGTGCTGTCAGATCTATAACCAACCAAGCCTCCTCATTCCACCCTGTAGAACTGTGGCAGAACCATGGCAATGGTACTCATGGAAAAGTATAAATAAACATTTCCTTGCACACATATTGAATTTCAAAAACACTGAATTTTTTCATATTCATAGACTTTTCCTTTCCACTTGCAATTAAAATGTTAGTGACTGAATTTACTGGAAAAACTAGATATTAAGCTTCAGCATTCTAATACTCACTAAAAAATAATTAACAATGGTATGTGATAAATTCACCCTATACTAATTGATTTTATGACTGCAATTAAGCAATAAAATAAATTTCTAAATCATCTCCAACACTGATTTTTAATGTGTCCAACCATGTAGTCATATTTCTTTTGAAAAAGAATACTTCTTTCTTACATTATGCTAACAATGCTAATAAAAGGTGATAATAGTAAACCACAGTATGTGCAATGTCTCTAGGCTACTCCAGTTCAGTAGTGAAATTCAGATGTGTCATTTTTCCAAACTACTTACAGAAAGAGATAAATGTCATAAGCAAGTCACAAGAACTGGGAATAGTAAATCAAGCTGAGAATGGCTGGCACTGGGAACAGACTAAGTAAAAGCTGTTTGGGGCAGAAGTTTCCCATGTTCCATGCTGTACATAAACCAGTAGATTTTACAGACTGCACAATGAGAAGCAGATTAGGAGCAGAATTCCTTTAGCTATCCCACAGGCAGGAGTGGGGAGAAGAGAAAACTATTCTCATAAATGAGGAACATGGAAAGGGAAAAATAGTTCATGTTCTCTTACAGAGTATAAGAAGCACAAAAGTGCCAGGAAGTAAGTGTTTTGTTAAATGGAGAAGGGCCTCAAAACTGTGTTTTTATGTCTTCAGTGGTTTATATTAGTAGATGCTAACACAATTAACCATGTAACCCTGGAAAAAAAATTGTAAATTATGGGAATTTGCCCCAATAAGCTGTGAAAATTTAACCTGGTTGAAATTTAAATCTAGCTAAAATTATTTGACCCCTTTTGGTTTCCTGTCAACAGATCACTGCCTTCTGGGCATGTGACACACATGAACTTTCCAAGTAATTCAACATGTTGATACATTTCCCACATCCAGTAGTGGTTTGAGATAAAATACAACCATTTTATCACCTTCAAGCATAGGTCCTACTTGTTAAAATGTACACAAGTTTGCAGTTAAAATCTAATCTGTACCCAAATGTCCATTTCTTAAAGTACATGTGCTTCTTCCATTCTAAGACAGATCTGGTTAGAAGAGGAACAGTCATGTACTGTATTTTTTTTTTTCCAGAAATCCACCATGCCTAGAACTGATCAACATATCCTCCTTTAATTGCTTACAGAATGACAACTACCAGTGTATTAACCATTCAGCTTGCTCAGTACAACACTGCAATTTGCAGGTCTGTGATCCCCTGTGTCCACTTGTTTTCCTAACCAAAAATAACTCATAGTGTAACAATTCTGCCCAGGTTGGGGTTTTTTTCCAGTTTCTTGACTAGATTCTACTGCAAGGAAATCTCAGAAATAGTTGACTGCTTTTCTTATGTGTTCAACATCACATAAGAAATGTAATAAATCTTTTCTTAACTGGAAAATAAAATATTTTCATATTATTTCTTTTAAGAAAGAAATAAGAAAGACAATTAAGAAATTGTCCCTTTTCTTTTAAGGGACAATTCTGTTTGATTTAAACAAAGATTTCTAAACCTGGGTCATAACCTGTTGGTCTTCATATCCTCTCCATGTGCAGTACAACATTTCCTTATTTGTGCATTCTGGAAATCTAACTTTGCTTAATTGCTTTCAGAGAGTGGGCAGTAACTGTGTACACCAACAGTAGTCAAATTTCAATTGAAACTCAGCAGGAGAATGTCCAGGTGACACTGATATGAAGAAAGTACTGAGAAATAAGATGAGATTTCTTAGGCTGTGATTTTTCGTGGCTTAACCCTTCTGCGTCTGCAGTAGACCTGTAGCAAAGAATAATAGCTGCAAGTATATATTTCTTAAGTAAAAGTTGCAGAATTTTTTGTTATGGATTTGACATTCTTGCAAGCCTAATTGGGCTAGTTCATAGTCTGAATAAGCAGCACCTGCACAGATCTGTAAAAGGAAACAGTAATTTTTCTGAAGGCTTTTATCAGTAATACATGAACATTACTTCTGTTGTCTCAGTTAACTCTGGCTAGTAAGGAATTAAAGTTTTGTCCACTCGCCAGCTGCCTATCTAATTGAAGAGTAGTGCCATCCACTTGTCTGGATAAAATCTTCCACTGGTATCTGTAATCTCTTCAGGTTGATCCAACTCAGATTATATTTGCCCTATATGTTTAACCATTTTCCTCAGAGCAGCCTGAAGCAGGTTTAGAAGGGCAATCAACTTAGTAGGGGTATTCATGCAGTAACTGTAGTGAAGAAAACCTTTCCAATAAATAGGAAAATACACTTGAATCCACTAAAAACCCCACCAAAAAATCAAAAAACCAAAAAAAACCCCACACAAAACCACCAAATGAGTAAAATACTGCATGAATACCTAGCTGACAATGTCCATTTAATCACTAAAACTCCTAATGTATATTTAAAGAAACCAGCATTAAAGTAGGACAATTTATTTTGGATGATGCATGATAAACACATTAAACTTTCAGCACGGTGCCTTTCACAATTCAGTCAAATATGGATTTTTTCCTGTGTTAGCTGCATATTTAGTTCTTTAAACAACATCCAGTTTCAGTATGTTTCTGTTTTTACATTCACTAGAGACCTGTGTGAGGAACTGGAGTACATACATGAAACATTCAGGACCAAATGGACCAAAAAGATTACAACACTATGGGGGACACCTAAATTAAACATTTCCTCAGTAATGATGTAATCTTGTCAAACAAACACACAAAAAAGGATGAATTAAAAAGGGAAAAAATTACATCAAGTCTCAGTTTTTGAAAATCAGGGTTGTGAAAAAAAAATCTGAATATTTATCAACTAATAATATTTGCAGGCATCACAAGATACTTTATGCATTTAGACATCTATTTTTGATTTCTAATGCAGCTCTTTATATAAGTAACTATTCATCAGTGTGAATACATTTTTTTCACCAGTATCTTCAAATTTTGGTCGTTACAATATAACAGCTAACACTTTCACTCAAATGGAGCACTTTGTATAAAATTTATAACAAATTAGTGGTTTTGCAAACATTACCAGACGCTTGCCTCTAGAGCATAGATGTGCTGGTTACCTGCAAGATAAACAATCATTCCCAATTTCATCAATGCATAATTTCAAGACTGTTCATTGTTTGGCATCACTGAAGGACAGATTCAAACGTGCAGCACACACACTTAAAGCCAGATTTTAGGAAGACTAATAGTTAAAGTCATTACACTTTTTTTGACAGCCAAATCTTCTTCATTTGAACTTGAAACAGCTCCTGGGTCATCTGAAGTTTGAGCTTTGAAGGGACTTGTTAAGAAGTTTTGAAAATCTGGAGATGAGGCTAAATAAATTGCTGCAGGACCTGTGCCTGAGTTTAATCTAGCTTTAATTTTTAATACATTATGGATGTGACTTTTAATTTGTGTATTTAACTTACTAGGCTTGTTGAACTTAAGACAGTAAAAGTTAACTAAATTTAAAATCTCCTTTAGCTGGAATCCATCCTTATGGACCTGGCTTTGTTGCACCCCTTGCTTAAAGGCATCATTCACTTGGACAGAAAACTCCATTTAGACCAGAGCAACAGCTTTCAGTGTTCAGTAGTATGGCTCCAAATGATCTTAAAGCCCTTCACAGAACCAGTGATGTGCTTTGTCATCTGACGAATCACAAAAGATGTAAACTTGGCTTTCTATTTTGTTATCAAGTGTAGTAGTCCACAAGTAATACTTCTGTGGATGAAGAGACCTGATTCTATTATTTATAGGAGACTCTCAGAGTCACTATTGGATTGAAATTAGAGCTTTAGTCATGGAGTTTTTTCCTTGAGTTTTCCAGAAGTTTGGCCACTCTTCCAGGTGTTTGGGAAATATATTTATTTTTATCGTTTCAAAACTATTTCTCTCAGATTTAACCAGAGAGAAGTATTAGAATTTTCATGAATCTACTGCAGTTGAAACAACCTATCTTCCCAAGGCCAAAAGAGCCAGAACTTCTGTCTGTCCACCCTGGGAAACATTAATGCTTGTTAAAACATCAACTCTTCTATTCTTTATTTGCTACTGAGCCTGGATTCTTCGACATATTTCATCCCCTTTGGCCAAAACCTGCTTAATGTTTTAGCATAGCAACATAGACTGTATAGGGAAAGTGATTTGATTACTAAGTGATGATTCTCTTTACAGCAGGCGTTGTTATCAACCGTCTCTCATCACAAAAAATCATTTCAAATATCAGTAGCTGATCAGATTAAAAAGGCATGGAAGCTGATTAAAAAGGCACTACTGACATGCATTCCTCCAAAGAAAAAATTCTATATCTAATCCATGGCAGTCAGGTTAAACCATACATTTGTCTTGAGTACTGAATCTGCTAGTGCAAGCATCAGATCTGGTATTACAAACACTGAAACAGAGGATGCCTAATTTATTTTTCTGTGTAAGGTAAACTGATACTATATTTGTGCTCTGAAAGAGAAAATAGTTGATAAAAACCAGCCGCCTTCATAATTTTCATATGCTTCTGGGTCTTTTAAATAGATATGTGAAAACAATACTTCATAAACTTTGCTATAATTTAGCGACAATTAAATCCCTTTTCTCTTATTTAAAAAAAAAAAAAAAACCTGAATCAATTCCTTCATGTTCTGCTATTGGGTTTGCAACTTCACACTCATGCAATGCTGTTCAAGCCTTTTCATGCCTCACCTAGCAGTAGTAATTCAATTCAATGACTCTGTTGTACTCCACATTGCAGAATGTCAGAATGTGTTTCATGCAATGTCAGTCAAGTGCTAATTTGACAAATTATTTCAGATTCAAATAGTGAGAATTCCTTTGAGGATATTTAAGCCCAAAGCCCAAAATACACATTTGCTTCCTAAAACTCATATTTTTTAACCCCAGAACTAGAATGAGCAATGCCAATTTCACTACAGATGTCAATCAAGTTATGTGGGGATTTTTGACCTCCCTTCCAGGAGAAAAATATACCCACAGAATACAGACTGTATGCTAAAACATCAGAGGACATTATTAGTTTTAGGATACTGAAAACTCCAAGCTTTGAAGAAATATTCTCTCTTCATACTAAAACTCATGACATCTGAAAACGCAATCCCTACCTCACTTTAAAAGTTACGTGAACTTTGTATATTTAGGGGGTTTTTAATTTCTTATTCTGAAAGACACATTGATAATTTTCTAAGGGGAAAGCAGCCTTTTTCCTATTGCTAAATGCTAACTCACAATGCTTGTTTAAGAAGGAAGCAATAAAAGCAAACACACTGCATTGATCCCTAACTTAGCTTTCATCAGTTATTAATAGCAAAGACCAACATAAATGTTAAAGTCACAAAAAAGCCTCAGACTTATAAAATATGCTGAATATCTTAAGCCATAGACTTTTTTTCCAAGGCAATTAAACCTTCTTACAATAATTTCCTCTTCTGAAGATGTATCTGATATAGAGACAAACTGGATAGGAATTAGAACCGACTTGCCAATGGAACAAAACAAACTAATAAATAAGTGCCTTTGGATTAAATGGAAATTAAACAATTCCTTGAGGAGGCAAGAGCAGAAGGGTGAACTACAGAAAGGCAATTTTCATAATAATACATACATTTTAACTTGCTCATAGCACCATGAATCACCTTTCAGTCTTTGGTACTATGAGCAAAAACTGCACAGCCACAAGCATTACTTCTTTCAGAGCCACTGATTCCATACACAGCACTTATATCATCCAGCAGCGTGACCCTGAAACACGAGTCATGGGATTTATATCAGATGTTAACATGTAGGAGGTTTCACTGCATAATCAAAAATTGAGACCTGTAAAACTAACCTTAAACAGCATTGACAGATCTGTTGTCCATTCAGTTCACTCTCACCTCATGAAGCTAAGTACAATCACATATATTTAAGAGATCTTTTAAAGATGATAAACACCACATAAGTGTTAAAAAGCCCACCAGGGAGCCATCAATTTGAAGAAGGGAATTTAAGAGAAAGCATACATGTATATGTATAAAACAATCTCAGCTAGAGGGAGCATATGATATATATCGAGCATAATCTCTCCAGATTTGTAAAAAACCTCACACATCAGACTGAAGGAAGTTGGTTTCCTCTAGCAGACAGCACAGCTGGACATGTATAGTCATAGAAATTCTACCTTTTTTGGATGGAATATATTACATGATGGGATATCTTCACTTTTTCACTAATGACTTCTATCTGATTGCACTGGGGGCAAAATACTTGCCCCTAATAAAATTGTATTTTTTAAATATGGCTCTTTTCAAGACCAGCTTTAAAAATAATAATAAAAAAAGTTCACTTTGACAGAAGTTTTTGAAACGTCCTTTTCTGCTCATCACTATCCATCATATTTTTTTAGGGTCATGTTGTGTCATATATGACATAACTCAATGTGACATTATAGTTCATAACCTAATATACTCCACTGAGTGATACTGTCCAATGAGTTTGTGCTAGACCTGTAGAGAGCAGTGTACCAAATAAGCAAACTGGGTAATGAACAAAACCTTCAGAAGTCCTCAGATGGTTGCTGAAAGGTTCCCTGTGAGGACTTGATCTTCATTTTTTGGCTGATAGAATAGTCTGAAGGAAAGCAGAAATACGATATGTTTAGAATCACAAGAGGCCAGATTTCTAGCATTTACTCAGTCATCAGTCAGAATAAAAATTTTATAGGAGGATCCACACATTTTACTACATTATTGTTGTTGTTGTTGTTATAATTATTGTTATTATTTGAGAACATCAAACTGGTTTGTTCTGGAATAAAACAAATTTGTTAGTTGAAAAATATGAATCATCCAAGGCCTACCCCATGACTGTGCTGTCTTCTATGTGGCTGATTAACTGTGAAAATCCTATAAAACCTTACCCAAACCTTTCCACCTCTAGATGTTTCACAGATTTCCACATGCATTTAGCTTGAACTATAGATTGTAGTTCATAAGTGAGCAAAATGTCACAGAGTTTATCCCACAGTTGCCTCGTATGATTCCAGATTTATTCAGATTGCAGACAGGCAGCAGTGGGATGCATGCCATGCTTTCTATAATTCACCAGCCTAGACACAGAGACTCATCCTTGAAAATAAAAGTTTACATTTGGAGTATTTCCAAAAGGAGACAGGAACAAGAAGATGATGGATCATTTTAGACAAACCTCCCAGAACAAGGAAGGTTTAAATAAACATTCCAATAACCAGCACTTCTATATTGCTCACCTTTGTTCTTGACAGCAATACCAGAGTTACCAGAGTGATTCTGGCAGGACCAGAGTTCAGTCATGCAATGTCCATAGCTAGGTTAGGTTTTTCAAGCAATACAGCTGCAGCATCCAGCAGTTCCTACTGCAGCACCTGAAGCTAAATTTCTCAAAGGTTATTTAAGTAAGCACTGAGATAGACATTTCTGATGAGGTAACCACTAATCTTTTGTCTAGTAAATAACAAGGCATTTCTTAGTTTGTTGTAAGTCATGCTAAACCCGTCCCACTATCGAAGCTTCAGTCATGCATCATCTTTTCCAACCAAAAAAAATGCAGAAAGCATAGAACTTATTTTTGATCTCCATATTTTCTGTACCTCAGAGTTTTTCATGTATGTTTTGTTAAGAAAAATAAAGCCATTCTCCAAAAAATGAAACCACTAAAAAAGCCATCCCCCAAAAGTGAACCATCAAAACATTGTTTTCATCATCTGGATATTTCTTTGATTTGACCTTCTTCACTTTTACAGAAGCATGTGCAATTCTAAGGACTGCAGCTTCTGAGCTTTATAGGGGAGGAAAAAGGAAATTAGAGGATTGAATCTGGAGACATTGATCCAATCCTGTCTCTGACAGAACCCTACACTGTTTTTGCAGATTCATGGGAATCAAAAGATCCCAGTAAGAAAAGCAAGCTTGCTGTGCTTCAGTTGGTTTCCCCAGCTGAGATCCCTATAATTAAAGCAATGTCTCTAGATGTAGATAATGTGAACCAAAATGAATTTACGTCAACTCATGGTGAAAAAGTAATTTTTATGTATGTGCTACAGTGCAAATTAAAATTCAGTCCTAATAAGTATACTAGGAAAGAACATGAATATATAAATGTAATTTGGTTGAGAAGAAAAAAAAGAGTATTTACGTGGTCTCTTCAAGCACTGAAAGTTTTCTGTAAGAAACTTGCCAGAGTAATAGTACAAGGAGTTCCTGATTTTTTAATGTCATTGTACAGCATAGCTAGTGAATTATTTAGTGAATCAAACTGCCCATGGATAATTCAAAACTAACATCATCTGGATACCAAATCCCTCTTCCTAAACCTTCTGCCTGTTTTCACAGCATATTTTCTGAAGTAATTAGGAAAAAAACAAAACTCAACTAATAGTGATTTTTACTACAAAATATCTAAAAGTAAGTTTAAAAAAGAATGATATAGCACAGAACTTAGGGACTTTTAAAACAGTCCAGAACTCCAATAACTAGGAAAAGAGCGAGACAGTAAAGAAACCAAGAAAGGAGCAGTTCTATTGCAAATAAAACAGCATAGACAGAAAAAGTAAATCTTTGCATGGTATCATACAGCAAGGCTGTGTCCTAGTCTGCATTTATGCCTGTTTCTGAGCCTTATTTTTTTCAGTTTAAGAAAGGATAATTCCCTTCAAATGATTGGAGTAAGAATACTAGCTTCTCATTCTCACTGAAGGTAACTGTGCACTTGAGGAGAAATGATACTTGAGGAGAAATAGGAAGCAATTTCCCCCTTTTCTTCATTGCCTCCTGCAGACTCTAGTTGGAATAATTCCTTATTATGACCAAAAATTCAGATGAGTAAAGAAGTATAAAGAGGATTCTTACTCTTCCTATTAGGAAGTAAGTTTTTTAAAGTAGAAGGTGACATACCAGATGCTTCAAAGAACTGTAGAATCAGTGATGTATTTTAACAGGGGGAAAACAAATGTACAAAGTTTTGCAAGCAATAGAACCATGAAGAAAGAGCATTCCAAGCAGAGTGGAATCATTAGCATAAACACCACCAGCAAAATAGCAGTGCTTTGGCAACCTAAATCTTGTGGGAATTTTTGGCTTTAAATCCATTATTTTAAATGTAGGAAAAAGCATCTATTAAAAATTACAAGTCTGTACTATTTTCCTCCTGGATGGCTGCAATTATATATCAATTCTGACATTGGCTTCATTTATAAAGTGCTTGCAGTTCCTATTAGCTTTTGTCAAAATTGTCATTACAAGTTGGTGGTGTCTGTTGATGATGTCCAAGCGGATCTTTATGCCAATGAAGATGCAATCAAGGAGAGTTTTGTATAAAGGAACAGATACATACTGTATACATGAGGAAGGACAAAGGGGAGGTTCTGCACACCACTAAGCCAGTCTAACAGTGCAACACCACCTTTTTGAAATGCAAATGTTTAATAGCTCTTTCAAGAGAGTAAAAACACCTTTGAAAATCCACTCAGTGAGAAAGCTGTGCATGTCCACCCTGGGAGAACCTATGGGAGGCATGAGGTCAGTCCTGGCCTTTTGTCTTAGCTAATAAACATAACATAGCAATGAGGTTTTCTACAAGTATTGGACTGTAATCATCCGCCACAGAAGGATAACTTTCACCACAACCTTTTTTTTCTGTGTACACTGGAGGCAGCAAGAGCTTTATTTTCTAGTATGACACAAGTAAGCTCTCCTCCAGACAAGAGTCTCATTGTTGTCATTCATCTTTGCCTTGACAAATTGAAGAACTCCTTCCTCTCCAAGGCCAGTAACCACTCTCTGATATGTTGTCTAACTTTCACCAGAGTAGGGAAATCACCCTGCAAGTCTCCTGGATTCTCAGTAGTTCTGGTTCCCTCAAATTATTCTATTTAATGGATAATATTTAGTATAAGCCATTACTACTCCAGAAAGTATTCATCTGCTGAAAGGAAATTTCCAAAATTCATTTCCTGATGTCTTAGTTCCTTCCTATTTAAAAAATGTCTTGAAGTCAAAAGGTGTGAACAAAAATAAAGTCAAAATATGGACATAATCTTGGATTTATGTTCCAGCCTCTGTTAAGGCAATTTCTTACAGTTTTAGGATTTATAAATAAAAAAATATTTATATATTCCAGGATTTGTGTGAAGAACAAAATAACAGGCTGCAACACTCACTTACAGAAGGATGTGACTTATCCTATAACATAGCAGTGCACCTAAAACATTCAGTACACCTTCCTTTTATGGACAATCTATGTTGCAGACTGTCTCTGTATACCTACAAAAGAAATTTGCTGTACTATGAAAATTTTCCATCCTGAGGAAGGAAGAGATTGAAATATTTCTAACCTTAGAAAGATGGCTGCTTTCTTGAATGCCATGATTATGGTGAAAATCTCATTTCAACAGACACATCGTAAGTTCCATGTTTCCAATGGAAAATGTGTGGAGTAACATTTTTTCCTACATGTACTGTATTTTTCAGACCTTATCAGGGTGCCTTTTTTGTTGTTTTGTTTGGTGGTGTTTTTTCATTTGTTTGGCTGGTTGGTTGGGTTTGGATTTTTTTGGTTTTGAGGGGTTGGTTTGTTTGTTTGTTTTGTTATAAGGCTAGGGAAATATTTTTTAAATATAGAACGAAAAATAGTAGAAGTTATAAATAGATAAGAAATTATTAATTGCTATTTAACGAAAACATTTGACATTGCTTCTGATTTGTAGTGTTTTTAATCAGATTGCAATTATTCAGAATCCTGTAGAAAGATCAGGCTAGTTTCCTTAAGCCATCCTTTGTGCCTTGGCATGTTCCCTCATGCATTGCCACTGAGTGGGTATTTACTGTGCCATTTGACAGTGCACTTGATCAAACTCTTACCTCATGCCTTTGCTATTATCAAGGAATAATAAAATTTAAACACAATCTTTTTATCTGCATATAAAACAATTATTGAAAAATTATTTTAAAATAAAAATGGAAAGGGAAAAACCATGTATTTTTTTGCTAAAGATCACAGTTGTGAGATGCTAAATATTGCTCATTGAGCTCAGAAATTCAGATATCAGCAAATAGAAACATAATCATATTTTATAATTTCAGCTCTGTCTGGGAAAAAGAATAAAATAGTTTTTCCAAATGAACAGAAAAAGAATTGGATCCTTTCTTAATTAAAGCCATCCGATTAAAATTTTGATGCATAGCAGAATATAATTTGGTCCTTTTTTTTTTTTTCTTGTTGCAGTTATTAGAAGCCAGGAAACTGGTGAGCAGAAGGTACAAAGCTCAAAATTATAACATAGTAAACCATTAGCATAGAATACATTGCCATAACTCTTCCTATTTCATTTGAAAGAGTGACATCTATTTCCTCCTTTCATTCAACTAAAATGATTTAAGAAGGAGAAAAAATAATGCTTCAAATGGAGTAAATTTTCCTGCATGGCATCTGCAGAATCTAAAATTTAGATATATTTCAACTGCACCATCAATATAATCTTCTAGCATTTATTAAAAAAGTGTTTTGTGAGTATGAAGCTGAAACAGTAGTCTGACAAAAATGTGTTTTCTGAGTCTACTGGAACAGATCAATGATGGAAATGTCATTCCCTGTCATTCCCATGTCTCTAGAATGTCATTTACTGTTCTCATGTAGCTTCTTTGCTACTAGAAAGCAAACACTGAAATGCCCTGTATGTTGTATATTGAAACAATCATCAAAGATGTACACTGGAGCTGAGAGTTACTCTTCTGAGCTGTGTATGAACAGCAGCCTTTTACAGCCATTCATCACGGTCCCTTCACTGCAGACCTATTGATCAGGCAGATGCAGAAGAGAATAAACAGAAGTGTAAGCTGTTTCCAGTTACAGGTAAATTGATTCTTTAAATCTGTCAAAGAATAAAACATTCAAAGGCATGGCAAGATTTGCAGTCACCATTCAGCCCATACAAGAATGTTATTTATATTGTATATTGTGGCAATTCAATTTGCTAAACTGGTTATTTGACATTAAAATATAATGCAAGAAAGATTTAAAAGGCCACATTCTGGCATCTTCACTCAAAATGAATAAGGATTTTTCTAGAGGCAATGAAGCAATCTACAGCATAGAACTAATAGTCATGGGGAAACCAAGCAGTATGTTAATGTAGAGGATGATAACAAACTGCAAATATTTTACATTTGTAATCACTGTAGAGTGAAAGAAATTATTAACTTTGATTAAATGTGTATTTTATAACTGAAGAGTGTATAGGGAAAAATAATGAAAATAAATTAGAATATATCACAAAGAAACTGCTGACAATTATAGTAATTATGTTATAGGAAATTCTTCAAACTGAGTTCTTGTTACATAGTAATTACACTCTAGATTGGATAACAAAAATAACAGCAGTAAACCTATAAACATGGTGCTGGCAGTGAACTGGAGCCAGCAATTTATTATACCAGCTATTTTCTGCCACCATTTCATTAAAGGATATTTGAGGGAGGAATGAAGTATCAAAAGAGTGATTGAAATATTGAAATATGGATACCATATTGAAATTTTTTTTCACGATGTCACTCACTGAATATATTATCATTTAAACGTATTTACAAAATAAAACCCAAAATACTAAACAGCAGCTTGGAAACTTCCTTTGCTGCTAAACCAGGCAGAAATCTTAATCTGTGGCTTTTATGTGTTTTTTTCCAATAAAACTAAGAGTGTGACAAGAACTTGCAAATGAGACTGGATGGGAGAATAAACCATGAGAAGAGAACAATTTGTCTTTGTTACCTTTGCTCATCCTTATAGGGGCAAACAGTGAAAACCATTCTGAGTTATGAATATGGATCATATTTTAACTTCATAGGAGGTACAGGATAGAAACCCTTACTCAGCCATAGAAGCAATGTTAAGTGTTGTGAGACCAGAAACCCCATATAGGAACTAACTACTTTAAAAAGGATAAAGGGACAGCATGGTACTCTGTTTTTTCAAATCTGCTCTGAAAATTTAGTGTAGTGGAACTCTAAACCAACAATACTTATGTTCAAAAAACTTATCCTCTTAATACAGCCAACAGAGGTGGATAATCCAGTGGATGCAGGGAAATTTGTAGTCAAAATAGTCACTGGATCTTTTGCCCTCAAGCTCCCTCCTGCTGCTAGCAGGGTCATTTCAACTTCCCCACAGTGTAGTTACTTCTTTCAAGTACTTCATAAAATGAAGAAAAACTGCAGGTGGTCATTTTCTTCTCTCTTCTAATACTTTTCTTGCTTTCACAGGAAAATTTGAGAGATATAACAAAAAAGATGAAAAGCTTTGAATTTAAATTAATCTAACTTCATCAGCTCTGAGTGATTTCTGAAAACACAGGCTAGAGTTCCATTGGTTTGTATCCAAAACACAGGTTTATGGCTCCCTAGGTCCAAACAGTGGGTGTAGCCATGACTGCAGCTCAAAACTACAGTCCCAGAGAAACAGCCAATTTCCTTCTCAGAGCATCTATAAATGTTCAACACAAGAGAACCAGTGAAGAGAACCAGTGGTTCTTTTGGGGTTGGGATAGAAGGTTTAAAGAAAAGTAGACACTGCTGACTGTGATGCAGGGATACCACTAAACCACCTTCAAATTATCTAGCTGGCACATGAGAAGCAGGCATGCTGAGGCAACATGGTCTTCAAATCACAAGTCCAGACCAGCCCATATGAGAAGCAGAACAAATTAGCCAACAATGAGTTCTTTGCTGCCTTGGCTAAACTATTTCTCATTATGTGTAAAATATGCTCCAGTCTGCAGAGCCAACGTGCCTACAGGAAAAACATAAATGACTTTAATATTAAACTTTGAAGGTTAGCAGCAGAAGTACATCTGAGGCCATGTGAAGGGTGAAACACTGATAATGTGCAACAATACGTGGGCAGGTGGACATCAGGTGATCCATTTTTCCAGACTTTAGCTGGAAGACCTTGGCCAAATATGTTTCTTTCTGCACTTTATTTTAAACTGGGATGAAAGCTTAATGTTATCCCATAAATGTTTGAGAAAATTATTGGAACATTTTGATACCACACCAAACCCAAAGCACATCGTACAGATGACTGGTAAAGGATGCATATGGAAGAGCAAAAGAACTGGACAAGTTCCCAGAACTTTTTCCCAGTGAATTACAGACCCAAGGCGGATGCCAAAGAATATTTCTTCCATAAAACCTCAGGTCACTTTTTCAACCCATACTAACGTATTAATATATGTCATGCCCTTTAGTTAAATTAAAGTGTAAAGGTAACTCATTCTTAATGTCGATTTGCTTTAAACTGCGCTTTGCTGAATTTAACTGCTGCCTCCCTAACTTAGTAGTGTAGGGCACAAGGAGCAGTCCTTCCCTTGGTCTTTTCTCCATGTCACTTTGGTTTTGATAAATATGTTAAATTCTTCACTGATTATTTATTTTTCTTTCTAAAATAGGACACCCAGGAAATCTGAACAGAACCCATATCCAGTTAGCTGTTCTTTCTATTTTTTCTCATTTTTCTTGTCCAAACTTTTTCAATTCTCACACTTACATTTTTGCAATGCAGGATGAAAACTGTACATCATAAGCAAGATGTAATGATACACGTACCCAGTGAAATTACAATGTTTACTATTCTGGAGATTTTTGCCATTTTTGTAATTATTACTGATTTTTCATTATGATGTGTATTTTTTATTGTGCTAATTTTTCATGGAACCATTATAAATTCAGTATTTTATTCTCGAATTATAGATCAGATCTAAGCCTGTTGTGTACATAAATTTGAGATTTTTATCCATTGTTTTACATGTAAACTTATTCAAATTTTTTATTCCATTTTATGACTCATTGAAATTTGTATATGTCTTCTTCAAATTTTTGATTACACCTCAATTTATTACCTTGATAACTTGATATTCTAGTAAACATATTTAACTCATTGTTCTTTCCTTTTTCCACATTTAGAGGGCACATACACAGAACAGATTCCTGTGGGACTTCATTCTTTCCCCTATGAAAACTACTCCTTTATTTCTACTCTTTATTTCCTACATTTTAAACTGAGCATATTTAGGACTATTTTTACTTGTGGCTATATTCTTCCTCATCCCACAACTTTTTTAAGAGCAAAATCTCTTAAATATCCCCACAAAAATGAAACAGCTATGACTAAAGAGGAGGGGTTTTGTTTTAAAATATACTTTTAATCAAAGATATATTAAAAGATGCTGTTAATATTAGAATCAAAAAGACATAAGCAATAACAAGAACATTAATAAGGCAGTCAATTGTCCCATTGTGGTAACAAGAAGTGAAAGAAATCATCAGTAGTGATGAGGATGGTACAGCACACCAATGCCTTTAGTAATCCTAACCACTAACAGGAGTGTTAAGATATTTAGCTAAAGTGTCTTCTTTCAGGCAATAAAACAGTCATGAATGGCTTTTGACTATGATAATGAAATGTGCTTAGAATAAATGAAATTATTTAGAGTTTAGAGCAACACTAAGATTCGTGTCTGTACATTTCCATTTGTGAGCTCCACAGAACAAAGCCAAAAGTTCCTGGGGACAACATGCAGACATCCCAAACTCCGAGACAGTGTAGGGTTGTCAGATAACAGTGGAACCTGGTAAACTGTCAGAACACAATTTCAAAAGTTTACTTGATATTCATATTCACAAAACCAATGCAGATTTAATTGCATGTTGTTACCATTGCTTTAGTTATAAATTGTTACATGGTTATACATAAACTGACCACAGATTAATCATGCATAGCTAGCAATAAAATTAATGCACAGACATCATATGGTAAAATATTTCTATTAGAATCATATTGCAACTCCTCAAGCTTTCATTATTCTCATGCAAAAGCTCATAAGAGACATAAAACATTCAGCTCTTGTTCCAGATCATTCTCCTCGCAGTGTGTTCTTGATAGCTAAGGACTGATTTCTTCATATCTAGAGTTCAAATATCACTGAGCAACCAGAAAAAATATGCAAATCATCCATTTCATTCTCTGTCACTTAAAAGATTTGGACTCCTGCTATATGTTATACATCTACATAAATAAATTTGACAAAGATTTCTTGTGTCCATTTGACCAGAATTCCTGCAGAATGATTATCATCCTACACACTCCAATGAAGGTTTTGTGAAAATGAATTTGTGTATACGTATACCTTTAGTGCTTATTCAAGAGGTAGATACTGTGCTCCTAAACTGAGAAACTTGATTTCCTCGCTGTAAACTCTGTATTTCATTTGTCTGTATCTGAATTCACTTAATGATGAGCGAATTTCAGTCCACCAAAAGTGAGAGCAAACTCAAAAAATAAAAATATTATAATCTTGGCTTGCCTTGCCTATCTTAAAATTTTGAAAAAATTTGCTTCATTATGAAAATTTGGGCATAAATGGATCCTTTGAAAAGAATGTTAAGAGTAAATGTTACGTTATCAAGGGCAGCTGTCTCTTGTTTGTCTGTGAAAGTAATCTTCCTTCATATCCTGATATCTCAGACATAAGGAAATGATTCACCTTTGACACAAGAGAAAAATGTGTTTAAGTTCTAAGGCTGCATTTTTGTAATACTGGGATATATGATTGAATTATATGCACTAGTATCCACATAGCCATATGGGTCAAATAATAAAAGTAATTTTGTAGATTAACATAGCAAATATTTATATATCTCATTGCTTTTGAAAGTGTAAGTTTCACAAGTACATATTCTGTTTTACTTCAAATTCATGTAGTACTCTTCTCTGCTCTCCCTGGAGCTAAAATAAAACAACAACCAAATACTCTAATAATAAAACTTGTCAGAGAAGTGGATTGATATGTCTTTCCTGGAAAATAATACTGTTTAAAGACTAAATCAAAGCAAAGTTTTCTGTCATTTCAAAGACAGTGTGCTGTCTTTGATACTATCCACTCCCATAATCACACTTCTCAGGCACTGAACTGAGTTTGATCTCTAGCAAGTCACTAAGCTTTTATTTTTGATATCAGAAAACTAAAAATTTATTAAAACATGTTAATAAACTAGTCTCTTCTACAGATCAGTGTTCCAAATTCTTGCTATCAATTCATTTAGAGAGAGATTTAGATGTGAATTTAATGCTATTTCAGGGAACATCCCAGGTAATTGTGAAAAAAATTCCAATAAGTAATAAATTTAAGGAACATATTAAAATTGCATTCATGGATTGACTTGCAGTAAAGACAAAGCAAAACATCCTTAGCACTTGGAGTAAAAATGGCTGAAAAGTGATTGTGCATTCCAGTCCCAGGATGCTTGATAATATAAAAGAGTAACAAATCTAAATGGTATGGTTGATTCAATGAACCTTTATTCTTTCTCCATTCCATATGAAGAATGTCTCAGGACTACAGCGTCCACTTTAGCCATGATCTTGCATGAAATTCATTTAACTGAAATTCATTTAATGTTAATGATATTTTACTGACATTTGATAAGCATTAGCCACAAGTCACCATCTAGAGCAGACAAAACTGTAAATAACAATGTGCTCAGAAAAGTATTAAAACCTCAGGGACATTTTCATGAGTACTCACAGTGTTGTACAGCCATCCACAGTAAGGCCAGATATTCCTGGCAGCAGAGGACTTGTAGTTTCATTCTGGTTTCCATCAAGGTGGTAAACAGGATGAAGAATACAAGCATATCTATCTCCTAAATATATGGCAATTGTGCATATTCCCAGGTGATGCTCCTGAGCCATTCCACCACCCTTTACCCCTTTTTTCATCACCATATCCATTCCAACTCAGAACTTCTATATTCAAAGTGCAGTTTTGCTTGTATTGCTTTGTATATCTAGATTACAATTTGGAAATTTTAATGTTGCCTTTTCCAAAAGAATTACAATTTGGGAAATGGTATTCTTTCCCCATTCTTTGACTATGTAAACAGTAGATTTGAATGAACATAAACTGAATACCTGTGGACTATACTGTTATGATCCATATTCACCAGACTCCATCTTTGATTACACTGTCAGCAGTTGTTTTCATGTCAGCAGCTGTAGTCATGCAGATATGGTTCAGCATATCATTGCTGATTACAAACCCAAAGGCAGGTGAAGTCATGTAAAGAAAGGGTAAAGGTACCTCCTTATAGGTTTCTTAGAATAAAAAATGTTAGGTCCCAAAGTCATGTGAAAACTACTTCTTCTTAATCTCTATTTTTTAATTGAGCTGATGATTTCCTCACTAATCATGAAGTATTTTTGTAAAACTTTTTGCTTTTAAAAAGCTTCATATGAGCATGTCATCATTCCAGATGATACTCTTTATCATATATCTAAATAGATCAAAAACATTGCCCCTACTCAGAATACTTCCAAGCTCTATGTTTATATTAAATAAATAGTTTTGGAATACCATATTCAGCTAAGGAACAAGGCAGGAGTACTTGGAGTTGCTTCAAAAGGAGGGACGTGCTTAACTTCAATGTTCATACTCTAACTTTTTTGCAGAATCAAGGCAATATATCTCAAAATATCAAATTTCCAAATAATAGCACAGATTTTTAGTTAGTGAAAAGTTTTTGAAAAATAAATATAAAAAATAAATAATAAAGCAAAACCTGCTTTATTATTCTTAATGCTTACACTTCATAACCTCCATGACCTTTGGGAGCACAGAGACCCTAGAGCTCCTTGCCTCCCAGCAATTAAACTGTCTACAAGTATCCCCCCATAAACCATTGTCAGACACCATATATCCTCTAGACAGAAATGACAATTTTTTTTTTTGTTTGTTTTTTGTTTTTTTTTTGTTACTGAGACCTCAAATAATAGTTTGAAACCATGTTGTTAGCTATTCCTTACAGGACTTCAGAGTGGGGAGTAATCTATTGTCAGCTTATCTTCACAAGAGCAATGCAATGTATGAAAAGTTCCTTAGGATGCCCAACATACGAGAATATGCTGTAGCTGTATCATCAATTGGTCTGAAGACAGAGGAAAATAGTTTCCTTCTCTTTTCTTCAAATGCCAAAAAGTTGGAGAATTATATTGCATTTTGTCATGTTTTTATGGACATGTAGAAGAATGTTTCTGTACTTTACAGATGAAAGGATCCTAAAATATTTTCCAGCTATTAGAACTACTTTTTTAGGATACAAGATAGACATTTCTCATCTGCAGCTTTGGATTCCTTATGCATGACAAAATTGGAGATGCTAGAGAAACATTTTCAGAGTTTAGTATTTCATTAAGCAGCTAATTTGTTATAAATGAAAAAAAAAACCCACAAACAATATAATATTGAATGCACGGAAATGTATATCAGTATTTTTTCAGAAAAGGGAAACACTAAAAAAAGTGTTAATAAGTGCAACTACTAAATTAAGGACACACAATGTCACAGGAGAAAGATA
This sequence comes from Sylvia atricapilla, assembly GCF_009819655.1. Taxonomy (NCBI): domain Eukaryota; kingdom Metazoa; phylum Chordata; class Aves; order Passeriformes; family Sylviidae; genus Sylvia; species Sylvia atricapilla. Next base: position 16,603,584 of record NC_089143.1, on the reverse strand, counting down.
CAAGGAATTTATGGTCAATATTACTTATTATCATCCAAAGAGTTGACTTCATGCCTTGATTTCAGAAAAAGAAATTACCTTCAACTGATTCAGTCTCTTTCTCACAAAAAAGTGTGACTTTTCAAGATATCATAAATATTACAGAAGGGTTGAAGTTTGAAAAAAAGTTAAATATAAAATGCTTGAGGAATATTTTGTCATGAAAGATTTAAGGATGTATGTGTGTATGCTTCAGCAGCTTAATGATAGACATTTTCTCTCAATACCTTAAAACTTGTGATATTTATGATATTCACTGCTGTCACAAACTCAGCAGTGGAATATATATAATAACTACACATACATACATATGTTCCTTATATAAATAGACTTGCTGAGTTTGCAGGGACCTGCTACATATTCTGCTAAGGCTAAACATCTAATTAAAGTTACTTTCTGTCTATCTGAAAATATGTTAATGTATGTTTCTACTGCATGCTTATGGTTAGAAAAATAAAGTATTAGATTTTTAAATTTACAATACTATTGTTTTAAATTCTGAAATGACTTCACACTAACTGAGTTGGGAAACTGATGGTCAAAAGATGGTTATCCTAAGTCAATGAGTTCTATGTAGACCACATTTTGGAGCTTTTATCAGATTTCTTTTTCCACAGGCATTAACTTGCAGGTTGTACAGAAATCATATTCAATGCCTCTGTTGACAGGCTGGCTATGGGAGCAAAAGCAAGTAAGTGAGAAGGATGTGTGCATTCCTATGCACTAAATTGATCAGGTCCAGGCTTAGTGGCCTGAGCACACAGACAGACATGCCCTCTTGAATTTTGGAGGTGACATGACTGGAGCAGAGACACACTGCCTCTTCAGAGTCATGCTGCAGACAGCCATGATTGCTCAATATCTTTAGGCCCCCCCACTTAAGAATGAACAAGCTCTTGAATGAAAACAAGACTGGCTTACTATCTCATGACCCACATTTTATGGGGTTAAGCAGTTAACAAATGCTTTTACCCCTTCAAGCCAAACCCCAGAGCACCTGAGTATGAGAGGATACAGAAAGATACATGGATATTGACCCAGTCTAAAATGTGCTGAGTAATTTTGCTCTATGAATGCATTGTTGCCATCCTTATTCAGAGACAGACAACTAATTGAATTGCTGGACTCTGCCTTGTCCAGCCAAGGTGTGCTTTTCAGGAGACCTTTGAGGAACCCACCTCACACAAACTCTGCTCTGCAGTGGTGGTCACAGTCCAATGTCAGACCGGAGCAGTGACATGAATACAGGCCTTCCCATCTGCTCAGAGATTGGCTCTCACGGATAATTTGGAATGGCTGTCTGGATGAGGGTTTCAATGGAAGGAGGGACATCAGAGTAGAGCCAAGATTCGTGGGAACAATTCCACTGCACTTTAGGAGCAGTAAGGATTCACAGGAAGGTAGCAAAGACTAGGTGAGATATAAATACAACTTTTTTTTTTTTTCCTGTCTACAAGACATACTACTCTTGTACCTGTAGTCAAGTAGTTCTCAAAATGCAAAAAGAAAGCATCATTTCCCAATATTTTTTGCATACTACAGCTACAAACCAGGATGAGAATGGCCAAAAATGAGTGGCCATTCTGGACAATAAAATTATTTTTATAGTACACAGTTTGCAATATATCAGTAGCTCTTTATGTTTTGTAAAAGGATGTGTTGAGCAGCAATAAGAAAAGCTGACTGACTGGGACCTGGGCTGCTGCACTTTGGTTAAGGTAAGCCTGGGAGGAAGGAAAATTGCTTCTACCCCAGAACCTGAGATATGCTGAATTTGAGAATTTGCCACACAGGTTTGCTAAGCAGGATGAATGAAAAGAAAATTTAGAGTTCATTGGTAGTAGACTTGCTTGAAATAAAGCCACAGCCAAGTCTCAATGCCGTAAGAAAGATGGACTTTTATTTTGCAACCCTGAGAAGACTATTTAAGGTTTATACCTTCAGAAAAATCTCACATATCTCCTGGAAAGACAAACTAGAAGAAAAGAGATTTTCTTGCAAAGGTACAGTGGACAACATGCATTAGAAAGGAATAATTTGCAGAGCATCTTTTTAATGAGTGGTGTTCTCAACTCTAGAGGTTTTGTCAAATGTATTTAATCTTAGCCATTTATTTTCAAAAAAATAATAATTAAAACAAACACTTATGCTTCAAAGTTTCAACATTCGAAGTCATGTGATGTCATAAAATTCACAGACCCCAACTCAAAAAAACCAATCCAAAACAAACAAACAACTTTAAATGAGAACTTTAACTATGATTCAGTAAGCAGCTAGTTAGAACTAAAGCTTCCAAAATAAACAGAAAAGTAAAAGTAACCTTTGATATATAGATAAAAACACAATTTCATGACTCTATATATCCCATTTGACCATTGAAAATTTGGCTTTAAAACTGTGAGACAGTTTAATGACCATCCTCACAGAGATAAGAAGAGAAATTTTAACATTAATTTTAATAAAACTAAAACTTTTGCAAAATAATAAATAAATTTGTTACATTAATTTATAAATTAATTTTTGAGTTTATAAAGAACATATATTGAACATCTGTCCTCTTGTTTCAAGAATATATATATATAAATAAATTAGTGGAGGTTAAACACTTGCAGGTCTGTGTTTTTGAACAGCTGACACAATTACAAGGAAAGGGCAATAGCATATTTAGTATGGGCCTAAGTGAGCAGTTTTGGATGCAGCAGAACCACAGACAGAAATGCTTTCATCTTCACAAATGAAGATGAAATTTTATACAAACAATATCTGAATCCAGTCTGTAAGATTGGGGATAGATAGATAGATAGATAGATAGATACATAGATAGATAGATACATAGATAGATAGATAGATAGTTTGTAGCATAAGAGAAACTAGCAAGCAAAGCAATTGTTTTAGCACTCAAGTAGGTCGTAGTAACACAGATGGTGCTTTTCTGTTGTTGAAAGCATGTTAACTAAACTCTTTCCATATGTTGATTTACGCAGTTTTATTGCTGCAGATTGTAACACAGCCCTTGACAAGAGACAAAGCAGATCACAAAACTCAGGGGGAAGATGGAAAATCACAGCTACTGGTACAAGCAAAAAACTGGAAACACTGCTCGCATGTTCTGTGAAGATTGTGTATGTAGAGTCATAATTTTGTGCTTAAAACCATTACAATATTGAGTTTTCTTCTTGGTACCAACATATCTTCTAACAGTCCCTGCTGCTGATCTTACAAATTCCCATAAAGACTCTCTAATGACAGTTCTTCAGAGATGCTCTGCAGAGCAGGCTTCTGCATCATTACAAGCTTAGGAATCCTCATCTAGAGGATGCTTTTAATTAATGTTGTCTTGAAGTTTTTTAAATAAAGGGAAAATGGACAAGGTTCCCAGACACATTCTTCTGTTCCCTGCCCTAATTCTGGAGGAAGACACCCTCTTAGAATTCCAAATGGCTTTGAGCTGGCAAAGCTGTTTTGTGGAATAGACAAATTCATACACATTCAGAAAAATGAGTTTATGGCACTTGGCATGGGATGTTCAGCAAAGCCAACAAGTGAATGTGGAGGAGAAAAAATGTGGAACCACTCTGCTGTGTTCTGTGAGATTTCCTATACTAGGTCTGCAAAAAAAAAAAAAAAAAAAAAATCTGAAATCAAGGGGATATTGCTTTTTTAAATTCATGCTTGCAATACCATGTTTGAGAAACAGGAATTAGATATCACTGCCCACACTTCCACTTTTTACATTCTACAGTGAAATAGTTTATTCTTTTCTTGAAGGGCTAGTGTTGGTTAACCAGCATTCAGGTGTTTTAACATCACCACGGAATCATCTAACATCACTTATGAAGCAGTATTTTATATAATAGAACAGATACAATTCTGTCTGAGTTCATCTTAAGTTTCAGGTGACAGTAGATGTCACTGGATCTCATTAGGAAGTGGAAAAATTAAATACATCCCCATTTTTTAAATTTGTTTAGACAAATAAAGGAATGTAGAATGTAGAAGGAATTATATAATATATATCATATATAGATCACTCGCTTATGATCTCAATGTAAATCAGCAGTAAATACTGCCATGACTGAAAGTAGCAGACGTATGTCTAATTTTGAGCCAGAAGTAGTGGATTTGAATAGAGGTTTTTGTCCTAATGGAAATAAACTACAAAAAAGAAATACAGTCCCATCTATATATTTATATAGTCACTTTCATACACAATTCATTCTCAGAAGACTTAACAATTTATTTCAAAATAGCAATTGAATAACAATTTTGTAAGAAATTTAAATTAAATATGGCAGAAGCTCAAGCTTAGATATGGAAGGACAGCAACAATTCTATCATGAAAACCTAATGACAATTTGACCTGCCTCTATTACACATACCCATACTATATTATTAATTATGGATATGATTGACCTCTGGGGGAGTTAAACTAGAACGACTTAACATATACATTGATAGTAGATGTGTCTGAGAGTATCCAAAATTTTGATTATAAAAAACATCCTTAGACCATCTGATGTGCAATATCAGGAGATCTCCCATTGTTTTCTTATTGTATAGAGTCTGTGGCAATTTGTTCTCATGAGTAAGTGGAATAGTAACAGTCTTCTTTGGAGTTAAGCAAAATATTTTTCATTAAATATATTTGTCATAAAGAGATCAATCGATTAAAAAACAAAGCAGAACTGTGTTCATCAAATCTTTAATCACAAAAGGTTTGTGGTATCCATGACAGTATCTCATTTAATCCAGGTACAAGCAAGCGAATGATTGGTCACTCACAGTTTTTGGGTGAAATATGGGTAACCCCCAGTGTTATTATCTCCACCTTTAAGCACCAGCCTTACATTCATGGATCATCAAACAGACTCAAATGGAGAAATTAAAGAAAAATTCAAAGGCTAAAAATAGAGTGGTTAAAACAAAATGTTCCTTTTTCCACTACTCTATACCCCCCTATGCCTTGCAGTATAAAGCCCTATTGTAGATTTTGTGAAGGTAAGAAGTGAGGCTGGCACAACTCCCATAAACAAATCACTCAAAACTTGTTCACCCAAACACAGTAATGATAACACATTTAATGTGCTCAAAGTTATTCCCATGATAAACCTTTCCTTGTGTCCCTCACTCCTTAGCTACACCTACACTAAAATATAAAATTCCAGCATGCAAACTCAGATTTGTATGCACTCAGTCTGTCCTCTAAATTGCTCAGGCTGTGAGGTTACTATTTCTCTACGAGTATACTATCTGTATATGTATCTCATACTATCTGTATGAAGTATCTCAGTACAGCTTACCAATGGATAATTTGAGAAAAAAAAAAAAAAGCAAGGCATAAGACTTTTTAGTCCTCTTACTTTTATTTTTCCCAGAGGGAAAGTAGCAAAGGTCTTTTCTGCCCAGGCTAAATCCTCTAATAAATCAGTTTCTGATACAGAATGGAGTTCTGCATCACTCATGCTGAAGTGTCTGTGTGAGTTGAGGAAAGTATGCCCATTCTAAACCACTGGAAAAACTGAAGAGGATACTACCAAGCAGCATGTGCTCAGAAAATATATAGTGCATTGTGGAAAAAAAAATTCCAGAGGGGCTGGAACATTTTATGGCTATACTACTAAAAACCACTCACTTGCAATGCAGCCTAATATATTTCAATACCTTAGTTTAGTTTTAAATTCGGATATAAAGGTGTAATAATGTCAGAAAATTTATTATTGACAGGATGCCAGTGGAACTGGTAAGATCATATCATATGAAGATTATATCATTCATACATAAATTGGCTTTTACAAATTTGCCAAGGGGAGACCTGTCCCTGATTTTCTTATATATTTATTTTACTTAATAAGCAACTTCTATTTCATGATGGCCAAGACCATCAGAGAAGTGAATTGTTCTGACAAGGAATGTCATAAAACATAATGAGTCCACCAAACCTTGGACTTCTTTCATGTTTTTTGTTGGGTTTTTTAGTTTTGAGGTGGTTTTTTGTGGTTTGTTAGTTTGGTTTTTTGTTTGTTTGGGGATTTTGTTTGGTTTTGTTTTTTGTTTTGTTTGTTTGTGTTTGTTTTTATGCTGGTTGCTTTGGGGGAGTTTCAAGAGGATGTAGGGTGTATATGTGCAATTTACTGCAACTGGGGGTCAGAGGAAGACAACTGACTGGAAGAATACAGCATCATCACCATCAGAGAGGATAAGATTTGACTAAACGAGAGAAAAAGGCATTTACCAGAGATACATGTACTACTAGGCAAGAATAAGCAAGGGATTATCACAGGGTGCAAAGAGCTAGCTTGGAGCTATTGACACAGACATATATGATATAAGGACCAAAATCTAAGATATAGGACTATTTTACATATGGCCCTTTGTTTAATGCTGTGATCAATAGTCTTCTCCAAAAAGACCACAATATTAGCAATACCTAAAGTACTTGTTCAACCATGCAAGGTCAGTTGCGAAGTCAGCAGCTTGTCATATCAATGAACCACGTGAGTGCAAGACTAGGCAATATAAGGATTTCTGAGGAGCAGATGAACTCACTGTGAGCAGGTGAAGGCTTGGAAATGTGCAGCAGACAGCTTCTAAAGGAGACTACTCATGTAAAGTATGAGACTTCTGTTTAAAGAGAAATTATGTTATGGCAGCTAGGATTTGTGCCTAGTGCCTAAGCCAGTTATTAGCAAGGAGGAAGAAGTGAAATATGAGGTACACACAGTGCAGAAATCTTTTATTCTTGTGCTGCTTCCTCTGTCCCTTAAACCAGCCACTATCACAACCTGGTTGTTCAAATCTGCTGTGAGCAGATGGGTAAAGCAGAACAAAATGGAGCCTGAGGATTTAGACTGAGAGAGCCGAGAGCTGGTATAAGAAGACAACTGAAATAGTATTGTATGGGGGAGGAACTTGTCTTGCAAAGACAAAGAGACAAAAATGGTAAGGGGTAAGGACATATATTATATCTTAAGAAAATTTTGTCTCTTAAGTGCAGAAAAAAGTCATGGGCAATGACAAAGGTGAAGGTATGCTATTGTTATAATGGAATCATCTGTAAGAAGAATGATAATCTACCTCCTACCATCTACCACCAGAGCCAGAAGAAGGTAATGAGGGATTTTGTCAGCAAAAAGAGAAGTCATTCAAACCACCAGGTTTACAAATAAATGTGAATATTTATATCCCATTGTAGTGCATTGACCCTGTCTAGATGCCAAGTACCCACCAAAGCTGCTCTATCACTTCTCTCCACAAGTGGACAGAGGAAAGAAAATATAACAAAAAGTTCATTATTTAAGACAAAGACCAAAAGAGATCACTCTGAAAGTATCATCAAGGGCAGCACAGACTCAGCTTGGGGATATGAATTGAATATATTATTAATAAAATCAGATCAGGTAATGTGAAGTAAAATGAATGTCAAAAACACCTTCCTCGTACCTTTTCCTTCTTTCTGAGCTCTTCCTCATCCTGCAGTGGCACAGGGAGTCAAGGAACTTGGGGGAAACTTCTGACAGCCTCCCACAGAAGCCACCCCTGTAACACCTCTCCTACCAAAATCTGGCCACCCAAACCCAGCGTCATAGCAAAGCACATCACTGTGAGGGCTGCTATGGGAAAATTAATTCAGTCAGACTCAATAAGCACATTCACTCTGTGAAAAGAAAGATGGCAAAGGGGTTGACTCTCAGCTAACTTGTATACATTTTTAACAACTTTTAAATATAAGAATAGGAGACATCAATGGACAGAAAGTGCAGAAAATGCACCTAAATAGAAAATATCTATTTAGAGAGAGAGAGAGAGAGAAATGATAGAGTTCATGATCCTTAGGTAAAATAAGAGGGACTATAACAAAACACAAACAAGTAATTTATAAAAAGTGGGCTTCTATAAATTTGTAGAACTGGTAAACAAGGAGTCCTAGGAGAGAAATAATAAATTAAAGTGAACTGTCTGTTCCATAAAGAAATAATACTAAGGTTATGGGTGCAAAATATACTATAAGAGAAAAAAAGATTAAAGGTACAGTAAGAGATGAGCTTGATGAAATCATGGGCCTTTTGTTAATTTAAAACATAAAAAGAAAGTGGAAACTAGGTCTGGTTACTAAGGTCAGATAAAAAGCAGAATAAGTGCATAGAGAGAGAGCAAGAAGAAGATGAAACACAAAACTGAAAACATTTAACTAGGAAACTAAATTATATCAAAAAATCTTTCCATAAGAGGACAGACTGGTCATCTACTTGTTGACTACTTGTTGGAGTGTGGTGTTATTTCAGGCTGATTCAGGAAAAGTGAGGAGTTTAATAATTTTTTTGCACCTATTCCTGAAAATGTCATAGGGCAGTCATAATTAATGCAATTATCAGAGGGTAAGACCTCTTTCTCTAATAAGGAAGGAACAGGTCAAACAATATCTAAATATTCTCAAAATAGTTGAAGCAGCTAGTCTTCACTGTAGTGCAATTAAAAAGCTGGCTCATGAAATCCAGTATTATTAGTTGTTATCTCTGAGAAATTAGAATACATAGTTTAAAGAAATGGAAATGCGAAAAGAAGAAGGAAGAAAATAACAGACTAACCAGCTTAAGATCAGCCTCTGAAAAAGAACTGGAAGAACTATTTAAATTATTTTTAGAAATCCATACAGAAACACAAAAAAAGGAATAACAGCTGCCTATTATCAACCAGAAATAATACCAAATCAATTTAATATCTTTCTCCCACAGGCTAGCAAACTATATGAGTAGAAGAAAAGAAAACCAGATGATACATAGCTTGACTTCAGCAAATTCCCAGCACTAGTATAATCTTAAAGAGGAAAGAATGGCCTCAATGAAAATATGAGAAGAAAGACACAAAGCTAGTTGTATCAAAAGCAGTTATGATGAGCCCTGTGTGTCAAAACAAGACAATTGTGAAAATATGCAGGAATCTGTCCTGAGTTAGTTATGTCTCATTAGTTATGAGGTTTAGATTTATTAAATATGTAGATTGTACATGAGTGGGAAGACTGCCAGTATAGCTGAGGATATACCTAGAACTCACAACAATCAAGACAAAGTGCAAGGTGCAATTTGAAAGACAAGTCCAAGGTATTAATACAAGAGGAAAACACCAGCTAGGCAGTAGAAGTAAATAACTGCAGCCAATTTCAGGTTTGCTGTAGGGAGCAGCAGATTTGACAGTATTCTGTGTTCAATATAAATAGAAAAGGACTTAATGTATAAGAGATTTAGGCAGTTCTGAATAGTAAAAGCATTTAAATTGATTTTGTCTGAGAAGTATGTATCTTTCCAATTTCATCTAACAGTGTCTTCAGCCTGAACACTGACCTGCATAATTCTGCCTTGGACATATCAATGGGATGAAAGATGTTCTGTGATTTCATGCCTCCAATCTTATGATTTTATGTCTACCCAGAAGCTATTGCAGCCACCTTCAGCAGCTAAGAGGCAAATGCATATTGCTCTCCTACGTGAGAATCCAGCTGAGATGCAGGAATGCATGACAGGATCACCATATGCTCCACTCTCTCACTCTCTCCTTCCTGCCAGCTCTAAAGTACACTCCATCCCTTCTGTATAAACCTTATGCAGAGGGAGAGGGCTGATCAGGAGACTCCCTGCAGCCACTGTTGGTAGGTTTCAGCAGATGATGCCTTCAGTACTTGCTCAAAATTTGGATTTACATTTAGATGAAATAGCAGGAAAAACCTGCAGCAATGAAAGATTTCCAAGTCAATCCAGGTATAGAGGATGTTCCTACAGGCACAGCATGCATTTTCTTTGGCATCTCGATGATCTTCTAAGCTCCTTTAAAAGGCACTAGAACATCAGTAGCTTTTAGCACTGCAGAAATAAGAGAAGACAAAAATTACAGGAATATGTTTGCCTTTCTTTTAAAAACAGATTTCCGTGCCAAATCTAACAGAAAAGACCCACTCATCTATCACAATTAGGAGAGATATATTCCTCAAGTACACAAATCATTATAAATATATTTTAAATAATTTTTTGGTAAATCTGTTACAGGCTACCATTTAGGACGGGTACACTGCTAAGATCTAATAATTAAAAAGTAACTGTCTGTTTTTTCTTGCATCCCTCTGACATCTGAAAATTAATAACAGCCACTCTTAATTTCCTGTGTGAAAAGAACCACCTCTCTTTCCACTGACACTCTGATTTTGTGCTTTAATCTACTGTAGAATATCTGAACTCTTTAAAATTAAGAAAGACGAACAACATTTGCTCTAGATAGAATCTCTATACACACGTGTTATGATAATGGTAACATAACCAGAGGGAATATAAATTCACTGCCTCTGACTTTGTCACAGATATAAAGATCTTCTGGAGAAGGTATGTACATCAAGCCCAAGAATATATGACATTTCTCCACCTCTGCAGGAACCAGCTCATCAGATACTCTTTTTAAGGAAATTCCAGCCCTGTAGTTTGCCTTTTTGCTTTCAAACAACAATGCAGTAATGCAGAAGCCACGTTCAATGATTCAGAATGATTTAGTTTTCAGGAAGCTCATTAATTTAACCATATTTTCCCATGCATTTCATCACCATGTCCTGTCATCTGGAAATAATAGAAACCTTTGCAGTAAATTCCGAAAGCTAAAAAAATCATGCAAGTACAGCTCACGTGGTATTTACTGGCGTGCTAATGTTAGCCCAGCCTAACCAAAATTAGAGTGTCTTGGTTAACCTGGATTAGCTTTCCAGTGAAAAGGATACTGAGGTGACAATCAAAAGCAAATGTGTTATAGTTCTATATTTATGTATAATAAAGATAGATGAATGGAACCTGAAGGAAAAATTTATAGAAAACAATTTCTTTGTTGCTGAAAAAATGTATAATCAAAATAATAATTACTACTGTTAATGTAAAATAGGACTAAGAAAGAGAAAGGGGATCATCATAATTAAAGTGTTACTAAGTTTTCACTACTGTTCATGCTTAAAAATGTAGGTCAGAATTTTTTTTTAAAACACGTGATTACTATACTCATTGTAAATTTTTTCTTTCCCACATTCTGAAAGGAAAAATTACCATGAAGTTTTTGAATCTTTCAACTGTGTCACTAAATTTAGTTCCCCTACAACATTTCTCATTCAGAATGTCAGCCTAAAATCAACAAGACTTTCTAGTCTAGACACATAACAAAGCTCACATGTCTTTTTCTGTAGCTCAGTTGTAAGCAGTAAATATTCTTACGTTTTGACTATGGGAATATGTTTCCGATGTATTTAATATTCTCTAAAGGCAATTGTCTAAAAAAGTCTTTTTCATTTTTTTCATTAAAGTGAAAAAGAATCTCTTCACACAATAGGTGAAAAAGAAGATGAAAAGGGTGCTTCCACTGTGCTAATTATGGCTTGTGATATCCAGGAAATGGCATGAATTAGAAAGTCTCTATACACTGGGCCAATACTGATGCCCTTTAGTTGATTTAAAAGTAAGTAGCTCCTTGAATCCCCCAGTAAATATCTCTTTGTAAATATAGATGTACACATCCACACACACACATACATTTTTGTCTATTTATTTGAGCACAGACAGATACACACACACAGATTATGTGTGTGACAGTGTCAGACCTGGTGACAGCTCTGTTTGGGATAGAATATGAAACAAAGCAGAGGACAGGATGTCTCAGAGGCTGCAGAGCCTTCCTTCCATGAGACAATGGTCAAATGGCTCACAGATATGAATTATTAATATGTAATAGATATTGATTATATTATATCAGTCACAAAGTAGTTGCATCACAAACTTGAACATTGGTTTATCTTGAAGTAAAAGAGCTTTGAATTCCTTTTCAAATTTCTTCCCAAATCCCTGCAATGTCTGTAGTAAACAGTGATAAAGAAAATGCATAACATAAATTCCCAGGATCACTTGGTTTTGCAATGTGTACTCAGTTCTTTCACACCTTTCTTTATGGTTCTAATTGTTACATATGCCTGTGAAAGGGATGTTAGTAGTAGAGTGGTCAGTGAATGTGACCTTAGTGTCACTGCTTTCATTAAGGAGTGTGAAGCTACCCTGATCAAAATCCAATTCCTGTAATAAAGAATTTGTGGTTAAATTATCTTTCCATTTCCATGCCTGCTATACTTAGACTGTTACAATTTAAACCTGAAGCCTGTTATACTGATGAACTTTAGTCACATGAATAATCTACTTGAGAAGAGACTACTCTAAATTTAAAGTAATTTCCTAGGTTTAGGTCTTACCCAAAAAATACGGAAAAATTGACAAAGCTGTGCACATGAAAAGAGGGAATTTTCCTCAGGACTGTAAGTTCAACACCTTAATCAATAAGCCCTCAAAAGCTGAAAAGTGAATAAAGAGGAGGAATAAAATATTTTATTTTCTTCTCTATTACAGATTGAATAATACTCTCTATGAAAAAAGTTTATGGCCCATGAATACATTTATGCTGTTCAGAACACCTAGCATGAAGGACAAATTGATATATATTTTTATATAATTCAAGAAACTGAACAGAACAGAAAGATCTTATATCTATATTATGGAACTGGAACACAGTGCCAAATCAGAAGCATCCAGTGCCTCTTTTTTTAGTTTTGTTTTATTTGTATAATCAATGGAAAAAAGACATATGAAAACTCTATGCAAATATCTGCTATAAATTGGCTTGGGTTTTATAAAATTATTTTCTCAAATATTACAACATATATTTTTCTAGAAGGAAAAATTATTTTATCATCATTATTAGTGATCACTAGAGTCATTTATATTCCACTTTTTTGCTTTCTTGCTGAACAGTGGAAAATGAACTAAAATGCACAAAATATTTGAAACCCAATCCAGAGATGTAGGATGACAATGAAAACACTCAGATGAAGAATTGCAAACTACTCTTGGATTCCTTTAACACCGTATTTAGGGACATACTTTCATTTTAAAAAGGTAGTCTAATAAGAATTCTAGAGAATAAAGCTGACTGAAATTGGACACATCTGATAAAATCTAATTCAAATGTATTTGTTTATCACCCATTTTTTTAAGAACTTTAATACAAAATGAGAATTTGATCACACATATTTCTCTAAAAATGGAAGGAGTAAATAAATTTTCTAAAAATATAGCAACTTATGCCATGTAAAAATGTAATTTATATTAGCTTGAAAAAAATCCGGTTTGAAAGGGAAAGAAAAAAAGGAAATTCTTAATTTAAATATTTAGATTATATACATATCATTGTTTCCTGTTCAGCAACAGGAACTTAGTTAAAGAATTCCTTTTAATCCTGACAATCCTAGTGTGTCAACAGGAAGAACCAGTCTCTGAGACACTGGGATCATAGGATTATGTTCAGCTTCAGAACTAATAATGAAGATGTTGAGCTGGAGGTAAAGAAGCAGGGACCATGTTCTGCTGGTTGCTCCATGTGCTTGTAAGATCAGCAGTTATATTCCTGGGCAGTTCTCACCAGCTACAATTCCTTTTTTTTTTTTTTTTTTGTTTTTTTTTTTTTTTTTTTTTTTTGTTTTTTGTTTTTTGTTTTTTAATGAAGGACATCTCTAGTGACTCTAAACAGCCAATAAAATCTGAAAAGACATCCTCTATGAAGAGTGCAAAAAACTAGACGAATTCAGTAACTTATAGTAAAAATCAAAAATACATCCTCCCAAGAGACACTGAAGTAAGAATGCAAGACCACCATCATATATAGAATAAGCTGAACTTCCCTATAATAATTTTTTCATAAATTCTTATATAAGAAATTTCTCTTGCACATGCATTAATATGCATGAAAAATATCTCAGTCCTGATGCAGAAAAACTTAGTCTGGGACAAACTTCTTATCAACTTCTGATCAAATCTTGGGAAATAGCAAAAATTCTGGCAAGGACTAAGTACAAAACTGTTGCACAAAAAAATGATTTATTAATGTCATCCTTTCTAAACAATCTTCATCTGGTAGTACGTGATAATTTTATTGAAGACAATAGATGAAACAATGACAGCCTGGTATGCATGATTTGTATCTACACCACTGAAGAAATCCTCTTAAAGAACAGTGAGTGTCCTACAGTGAGCACTGTCATCAAAATCAATAGTTTAGATGTCTGAGGATCTGCAGATTGCAGGAACCAGATGTTCCTGGATTTTACTCATCCAGTGTTTTCAGAAAGTAAAGACATAAGCATATGATTATCTACATTCCAGATAAAATAACAATTCCATGCTTTATACATAGTTTCATCTTAAATTCCTCCCCTTGCATTGGTTCAGAACACTTGTCTGGGCATATATCCTCACACTGATCTTCTTCTGTGAGCCTTTATTCCTGATTGTTCATGATCCCAAATAGCAAGTAGCAGGACAAGAGGAAATGGCCTCAAGTTGCTCCAGGAGAGGTTTAGATAGAATATTAATAAAACTTTCTTTTCTGAAAATGTAGTCAAACACAAAAATTGGTTGCCTGGAGAAGTGATGGAATCACCATCTCTGAAGGTATTTAAATTGTGGCACTCATGGACATGGTTTAGTGGTGAACTTGGCAGCACTGGGTCAATGGTTCAACTCAATGGTATTAAAGATCTCCAACCTTCACAATTCCATGATTCTGTGAGATCAAATTGCACATGATAAGACAAGTTGCTTTCCTCCAGACCTGTTATATTTTATTCTTCCATAAGCAGGAAAGCAAAAGATGTTCTCAGTGGGATCTTTGTATTTAAGAGGTTTTCTAAATGACAAGATGGAGCTAAAGGTTACAGCCAGACCTAAAAAAATACTGACTGCTTTAAGTGGAGGAATAAAATCTCAGTACATTAATCTCATGTCTGTACCAACATGTTGGGACTTAAAGAAAATGTCCATAGCTGTTCAAGCTGCTTACTGACCTGTTCAAACTCACTCTATAGAATGAATTAAATAATATGTTTCTCAAGGCCAATAAAACTCCAACACACTTGAATGGGCCTTAAGCACAGCCACCCAGAGGCAATAGAGATAGCCAAAATATTCCTTCAAATCAATTAATGAATAGCTGCTTATAAATCATATTTTGTCATTTGCAAAGTGATGAATCTACAGATGTCCAGTATTGTTCTCAAGTGACAGTAGTTACGTTTTGCAGACAGTTGCATAATTTATTTCTCTTATTTTTCAATATTTTGGTCTTGAGCTACATGTATTACTAAACCATGCTTGACATTCAACTATGTAGTTGCTGGTGAAAGTATAATATTTCCTCTGCAGAGGTTCTGTGATGCTGTTGCAGCTCTCTGATACCCTTAGTCAAAAATAATTATCTCATTATTTTTTAGGGTCCTTTCCGTCTCAATTACCAGCATATTTTTTAAGCTGTTTAAACTAATTTTTTTCTATTTTTGCCTGCACAATGCTTTAAAGTGTCATAGCTTCACTTTGTTACTTTCTGAAGTTAAATACTGCAAAGTAATAGCTTCATTTTTCTCTAAACAATGTGTAAAAATTTTATAGTTCTGCAGACATTAGTAGCTTGGGACAGCTTGCAGGATTCCTACAATACCTACTTTATTCGTTAACCAAGTCTTTAAGATGTGGAGCTGATTATAGGTTTTAACCCCTACCAGAATCTGCCTACTCTTCATACCACTAGTAATTTCATTAGCTATTATTGTTCAAACCTCTTATTATAAATGGACAAGTCTTTCACTCAGCTGTCATTAATCCAGTGCTCATTCCCCCATAAAAGATATTTAAAGCTTTTCACCAGCACTCAAGTGTTACTGCTACAGTTTAATAAATGCTTTCCTTCACTTCTGTGTTTGTTTTTTCCCTTGCTATCTTCCTAGAATAGATTATCACCTCCACTATCTAGGATGCATATAACAATTATAATGTAAGCAAAACACATGATCATATTTGAATTTCAAATTACCGTGATTATTAATCATAAACACAGATATAGATATTTATGACATAATAGCTGGTTTGCATGAGTAAAGATTACAAATATAGTAACTTGGAGTAGAAAATTTAAAGGACTAAATACAAAATCCATACAAAGGGGATGGGAATTCAGAAAAAATACTTTCAATAATATATATGTAAAATAGTTTTGAGAGGAAAAAGGTTCATTTTCTATTCCTGCAATTGCACAGCTAACGCCATCTTCATAGCTGGAAAATTCCCTTTATACTCTGCATCATTTGTGTAGTTATTTTTTCTTCCAAACATAAAAAAATTTGATTTAGGGTTTGTCCTACATTCATCCAGAGCTGGGTTAATTTTTGCAATTGCTATGAGGTGGCAGAGGCTGAGGCCAGTAGGTTCTTCTATACCCGCTCACCTCACTGCTGGTCACTGGGAAAGGGATGTTCACATATTGGAGAAAAAGGGTCCCCCTTTCTAATGGCAGAAAGCATGGCTGGGAAGAAAGGAGAAACCAGTTGGTATTTGTCGAGGGCTTTCCTTGTACATTGTTTATCTTATACCTTTTGTTACTAATATTGTTGCTGTTACAATTCCTGTTCTTATCTCATTACTGTTTTCAGTAAATTTTTCTTATCTCAGCCTTTGATTTCCACCTTTTGTGGCTCCAGTTCTCAACTGTATCCTGCAGGATGGGGAAGAAAGAGGGGAAGGGGGAGCAAACAAGCAGTGTCTGCTTTGGGAGAATCTCGGTGGCAACACCCAGTTGGAGGAACTGTATTTGTACTGCCAGAATGAAAATAACAAAGTCAGTTATGGTCCTTCTAATTTAAAAAGAGTTTTTCCATTGCCTATTAGGAATAGATAATTTTCTGCAGATATTGATTCCTCTTGACTTTCATTGACTATAGCTAATATTTTTATTCAGGGGCTGATCAACTTCCTTTTTAATACTCAATAGAATTTTGTTTTCAACTGGTGTTAGAAATGCTTTCATTTCTGACATCAACATATCTGCAGATTTTGTTTTTACCTTCTTTAAATAAATGTGTAACCAGGCCATTTCTTTCCAGTTGTAGAAAACCATGATGACCATGATTTTCATTAATGTTTTTATTAAAACATTATTAGAAGCTTCCACAGATAAACAGAATCTTGATTAGTTTGCTTTGTTACAATAAACACAAATAAGCTATATCCCAAATGGCATAAGATTCAGTTAAATAAAATAATATTACATGGTTTTAACAGATGTTGTAACTATGGTCTTTTTTGACATTGAAAAAAATGTGGGTTCTTTACCTTGTTTTCCTCCCCAGGGAACGTAACTTCTTGTCTCCTACTATTCTGGACAACTTTTATTCTGCAAAGCACTTACAAAAGAACTTGTGAAAACCAGTAATGCATCACATTGTAGGATTTTTTAAACTTTTTTTCATAATGACTGTGATCTGTTGAGTTACTTTTATGTTCTCCTACCTGAAAATATTTTATAGAAGTTAATTTTGAAAAGATTTCCAAATTTTCAAAGGAACTAGGTATATATAAAATTGTCAGAGAACCAGCAATGCTCCTTCATTTTATTTTTTGGTAACACTGTGGTTTTTTACATGCTTCAGTCTTCCTTCAGACTGAATTTCATTGGTTGGGTTTTTTATTTTACTCTCATACTAGCTTTAATAACATATAGAAACCATATAAACTAACGTGGAAAAAATATTTTGTTTCCTCATTTTACCTTTTCCTCAAACTTTCTTGAATTAAAAGAAAGTACCATTTCCCCTCCCTACCTTCACAAGCAGTTTTCCATAGCAAGGTGGAGTGCTCTGTTGAAGTAGAGCTCTGTAAATGTAGAGTAATAAGATAACTGGTACCCTGGATAACTAGTCTTTTCTCCTCCCCACAGGCTCACAATTAAAAATAGAATAGATCTTAGAGTTTGTTGGCAAAGGAATTTGTTAAAATCTTTGATAGTACATACCAAACCAACAGGGCTTTTCCACCAAATAAGACCACCTCTGCATGAGCACTTGTATATCAAATGCTGATAAAAAAGTAATGAACATGCCTCTTGACACATAGGCAGCAACTCATTAATCGTCAGGATACTAAATAAATCTTTGTAAGGGAAAGGGATATCTTGCATTTAAATTGCTAGCTTTTTAGATCAGTGCCCAATCCAAAGAGAAATTCTTCTGTTTGCAGAGACCTCCTCCTAACATGCCTGCAACCAATACTAACTTATAGTTATCACTGTTATAATTCCTCCTTAGTACCAATTATAATTGAAATAATGTAAATTCACTTAATACTAGACTTATCTCTTTGGAAAAGATACATGTATTCTTTACAAAGAATATTTTATTTTTCATTCTGTTTGTGATCACAATGAGGAAAATGGCTATTAAGAGGGAATAACCACTAGCAAATATATGACACTGCATATAATATTTTAAATTATTCAGCTTGGCTAATACGATAATGTTTTAAGTCAGTGTGTCATACCATACAAGATATTGTTTTCTGCTTACAATCAGTTTAGTTTTCCCAGAGTCAAATCTGATGATAATTCTTGTGCAGGCAACTCAGCCCATCACTCTTTCACCCATCTTATCTAAACTATGATCAAGCTTTTATCTGGCAGCCACAGAGAGGAACCATTACAGGGATAATCACAAGTAAAAATGCAGAGTCAGTCTAGAAAGAATACTGGTAAGTACACATGAATCTGAATCACACATAATACTTTTGTGCCATATTTTTAGTCAGATGTACAGAAATCTTAAATACAAGAGAGGACTGAAGATCTAACATGGTTAGCTATAACAGGATATCACTAGCAGAAAATAAGCTAAGAACTGACAATAAAATGAATATTTGATGGAGAAAAATTATTGAAGAGACTACAAAGGCTTCATAAGTGCCACGGTCTTGCCAATATAACTCCGTCATTTTTTATGTGCAGCAATAAAGACTTTGACAGCTAGACAGAGTCATTGCAAAATATGCTTTAAACCCTGAGGTGATTTATATCATTAAAGCATTGTCTCTGATGGACATTTAAGAGGTACAATAGTAGTCACGCTTCTTATGGTAATATATTGCATCATTGTTAGGATGCAATTGTAGAAAAAGAACTTGAAGATAAAAAACTTCAAACAAGGGGAGCTTTACAGTGATTATGATTATGTGTATGTGTTATTAGCATGTTAAAAAAAGTCATAATTGCTATTCACCATTGCCATATGTCCTATTTCCCTATCTGTATACCAATAACTGTTGATGTGTCTACTAAAACACTTACAAACCTATTATTACAGACAGCTGTTCATCTGTTTTGTGCTTTCAATTTAATTTAACTTCAGATTTAGGGGGAATATTGGACAGATTGTAGACTTCCCAGGAAAAGATGTGTTACCATTTAAATTAAGAGATGTAGCATAAATACATAGAATAGAATATTTAATTTACCAATAATATCAGTGTAGTCTTCAGGACAACATGGCTCTATTTTGCTTTCTTTTTACTTATGCTGGGGCTTTACAGAAAGGAGTCATGTAATGGAGGATCATCTGGCAGAAGGAATATGAAAGGCTCATTGAGGTTCAATGAAAAGAGAAAACTCAGGATTCAGGGAAAAAGAGGAGAGGCACATAGTGGAGTAAGGCCTTGGAGGATTAGAGCAGAGGTCTGAGGTCCTAGTGAATGGCTGTTCTTCTGGGTGTTCAGCCTGGAACAGGGGACAGCCTGGTTTTCCTGGGGTTTCACCTGCAGCAGGCAAATTTGGCAAAAAGGTCCTAACACTGTGACCAGGGCATAAAGAAAAGCCCCAAACAAAGGACATTTACATTTATTTAAAGTGGCTTGCTGTTGTTATTATTGTTGTTGCTCTTGATTTTGAAAGGAAAAAGTTTGTTAAAACTAGCAAATTAAAATAATCTCATTACCCAAATAGACTGCGGGCCATGCAAGAACCCAGACATGGTCTTTGTTTTCAGTTTTTTTCTCTGTGCTCAACAAGAACAGGTTCTTCAACATGTAACAAAAAATAACTTGAATTCAGTGTTCTCCCAATCAGAGAAGCAAATCCTTCACAAAGCCTTTGTTTGCAGAGCTATGCCTGGAGATAAGCAGTGTATCATGGTGAAGCATATGCCCTCACCGGGGACCTAGAGAGGTATCAACTTCTGTAACAAATTCAGCTGCTGGGAGTTACAGGAATTTAATGTTGACTGGCAGATTATAACTTTAATATCCTTTTAGAACAGTAAGATGCCTTGCTACTGCAACAGGCTGCATAAATAAAAAATACAGTCATTATCACATGAAGCTATTCCACTCACACCCAACCACAAATAGCATCATAAACAGTAAAAATAGTAAATACAGCATAATTACCATGTTTCTGCAGAAAGCCTACTCACAAACCTCCTATGGGAAGAGAGTCTGGCATGCATATTGGAATAATTTTGTTCCATTTCAGAAACAAGACTTAAAATAAAAGATTATCATATTCAAATTCAAAGAGATCAGAATACAGAAATCATCAAAGACTACTCTAATATTTCATAATATATTGAATTATTTCTTAGACCTTTACCAGGGGATCATTCAAATGTATAAGCCCAGATTTTCATGTAACAGTGCCTGGATTAATTTAATATTTGAGGTTGTGTGCTAAAGTGTCCAGATTTGTACTTTTTTATTATTATTATGCAATGACATAGCCTTTCTGAAATGTACCCTTTTAAACCTTGCAAACTTATTTGGAAAAAAAATTTAATAGATTTATTTGATCCTGAATGGGTTTGTTCTGAATTGGCTATATTTGGAAAACTCATCAATTGCTATACAATTAGAGGTTTGTTTCCACTGGGAACAATGGAACTGTTTACTTGTATAGGTGCCATTCACTATTTC
The DNA here is from genome assembly GCF_009819655.1 of Sylvia atricapilla. Classification (NCBI taxonomy): domain Eukaryota; kingdom Metazoa; phylum Chordata; class Aves; order Passeriformes; family Sylviidae; genus Sylvia; species Sylvia atricapilla. The sequence continues at coordinate 16,582,711 of NC_089143.1, read as the reverse complement.
AAGATTAGTGCCTTAATGGGCCTTAAAAACTTGAGCTATAAAAGTAAATTAATATCTGAAGTGTCTGTCCAGACTTAATTTCAAAAATAAAACAATTCATGAAGAAAACCAGAAATCTGCCATGCTATCAGTAAAATCAGGCACAGTACCAGACCGGACAACACCAGTTTGAGTACCAGCTTTTCGACATTAAATACCTATGTGGTTTTTTGTTTTGTGGGGTTTTTTGGTTTGTTTAGGGGGGTTTTTTGTGTGTTTTTTGGTGTTTTTTTTTGGGGGGGGGGTTGTCTGGTTGGGTTTTTTTGGTGCTGGTTCTGAGTGTGCTGATAGAACTGCCTGTATTTACAGTACCTAGGAATTTAACCTCTCACAGCAGTTTCTTCAGTCATTCTTACTGTGGTATATGTGGTGTTATAAAAGTGCCTTGTTTTATAGAGGATTGACTGTCTGTGAAGCACCAAATGAAATCCCTGTGCTGATACAGTGACGACTATAAACAAGCACCTATCATCCATTTCTGTTTTCTTTCCAATCAAAGGATGTTCATATCAACCGCCAGACTGCTGACAAATTGACCAAAAATATCCTAGAACATGGACTCCATCTGCCTTTAAGGTCTAAGGAGTAATATTGTGTCTGCTAATAAGCAGTTTGCCCATGGCAGGCACTTGGAAATGCTCTTATTTGTTTGCAAGGCAAGTGGATGCATGCGAAGTTGAAAAAAAAAAAAAAAAAAAAAAAAAAAGTTGAAGTTGCAAAGCATCACCACTTCCTGTACCTCTTCAGTAAAAGGAGTGCAATTCTGGTTTGGTTGATTTCCCACTTAATTGTATCTGCCTGCTGAGATCGTTTCTGAGTTAAAATTGCATTTAAAAAAATGTGAGAGACCAGTTTAATGGTCTGCCCTTGAAAATTTAGTCTGGCAGTGTTTTTGTGACATTTGTTGCTTGAAATATTAACTTTCTTTGCTTTTAGTTACTGGTGGACACTTACTTTTTTTAAACATGGACAATAAAAAGTTGTGATCTATTGTATGATTAATTTAAAATTCTCTCATTAAATAAGCTGTCCCATACAGGTGGCAAGATTAATCTGTTACATGCTTACAAAAATGTTTTGGAACACTGTAATAAGAGAGCTTTTGATTATCAAAAGGAGAAAACTTGTGTGATTTTTATGCAGTATATGGGACCAAATTGTAAGATAAATAAGAAAAAGCTTGCTTCTGACTCCTTGGCCTGTAGCAGACAAACACTTTTACCTTGCTCAAAATCCAGTGTTCCGACTTCTTTGCAATTTTCTTCTGCTTCTTTCCAAAAATACATGTTCTGTTTTCACAAATTTATGCTCTTTCTCCACTCAACAGCAGGTATTTCTTTCCAGACTATAACAGGTGTGGTATTGTCCCTGACCCTCGGGTGTTCCAGCTGGATGCACCTGACAAGTCCTAGGAGGAGAATCTATTTGCATGACCTTAGAACTTGATATGTCCAGTGTCTTAACTTCTCTATGATGCAGACAATCATGTTTTGATGGATAGGACTAATGAAACATTATTCTGTAGCTATGAAACCCCCTTGTGCTAATAAGTGGGTTAAATCTCTTTGAAGCTGGTAGGCATAGTGACAGCTTCTTAGAATAAATGCAGAGATATTGAACTCTTAAATAGAAACAAATAGCTAAAACAATATGAGCCATGACCAAAAAATGGCTACAAAGGAAAACTGCCTTGGAAGTGGAGCCATCTGTCAAACAGACAATACAGAGGAGAGGTAGTTTGGTATAAAAAAATAAATTTACCCAAAGGCACTATGACAGAAGCATCCTTGAAGTTATTATGATTCTCAGGAAAAAAAAAAAAAAGCTGTTTTATAAGTTAAGCCCTAATTTTAAAGGAAAAATGCTAAGAAAAAAACCACAAAATAGTGACCACATAAAAACTTCCTGCTTTTTTTATTCCTAAAAGGAAAATATATATACAAACATGTAAAAAATTAATTTAATACTAACTAATAATTTAGCTCAATTAGAAGAAATTACCAAACAAGTATATTTGAAAAATAAAGAAACTAATCTAAGCAAAATATAAATTACATTATAGAATTTTGGATTTTTCACCTAGAAAATTTCTCTACTAGCAGCTAAAAATAACTCCCAAAATAATTTTTGCAATACTGTCAGAATGAAATGAAAAGTAACGTTACAGATTTTCAGATATAAATAACACCAAATTAACTGATCAACTATGGTGCCAGCAAAGCTTAAGAACTTGCTTCTATAAAAAAATAAAAGAGATCTGAACAGCTACTAAAGTCAGCTATTTTACTTTAAATTCTTACCTTAGTTATTTTTCAATAACTTTCTAGAATTTCTCCCTTTAAATTAGAACTAAGTATAAAAATATTCCCTTTAGTATAGAGTTACTTCACTAAAAATTTTCTAAGGCTTTTTTGTTGTAATTTTTCTAGACTGTTAACCTTTAGTTATTGAGCTGCTATTCTGAATATAAATTATAGATGTTCTTTCCTTTGCATTTGTTTTCAGAATTCTTAAAAAAAGAACAACTAAAGACAATATTCATCTCTCTGTTGCACAAAAATAGCTTGTCCAGGATGAGATACCACCTACCTCAAGGTCAAATTATGGTTTTGGAATATTTCTGTAAAGACGTGAAGGTAGATGTTTGCCATGAAAAAATTTTAAAAAACCCAAGTATTTTAAAATATTTTTTCAGTATTTTAGGGACAAGCACTGACTGGCTATGTTTCTGCATTTAAAGTTTCTTCTACTTTTACTAGGAGAATATTTACCATTTAATATTGCTGCTTTAACCATTAGAAATCTGATTTTTAAATGCAAAATAATGCAGGAATTGTGTTTATTTAATTTTTACTGGTATTCATTCCAAGTACTTAATGAAATGGAAGATAAAGCTGAGGACTAGGCACTCAGATCTTCTGAGGAAACTTGGACATACTTGTTTCACTAGAAGCAGAGACATGAATACATCCATAGCTTTCCCTGCAGTGATAAAACAAAAATGCCACAACTAATTTACTTCAGTTTTGCACTGAATTTGTGCACAATACTTATTGTTTTCTGTCTTTTCTTTGAGAGGCTTGATTGAGAGGTGGAAGCTCTGATTCACAATGAATCATAATAATTCTTTCAGTCTTGATTTTTGAAATGGAGTGAACATGTCCAAACACAGAAATGGAGTTAACATTCTGACTTAACATGGTTCCAAATACATGCATGGATTCACTGGACTTTGAAATGTAGATAAAACAGATCCTGTGAAAGACAGATTCACTGATCTTAAACAAAGTTTATAATCTAAATTACGAACTATACACCAAGACCTGATCTATCCTGGACAGAATTGCCAGGAGGAGGTGGTTGCATGTCACCATCCTGGCTGATGGAAAGCTCAGATATATCCAGTTATCATAGCCTGAGAGGGGCTTATACATCCTGCACTTTAGGTGCAAACTTAGAGTACTGACAGAGTAACTGATATAAAATAGAAGGGTCCATCAGCTAAAAAATACAAATGAGAAAGTATTTCACTGTATAATAACATGAGAAATCTTCAGGTCATTTGCCACAATCATGTAAAAGTAGAACAGTTTGGATCAGATAATATATAAAATAAGCAAATAGCATTTTTTTGCTCTGCAAGAGATGCTGAGCCACTGTGTTGAAATGGAACAAAGGGAACAAATTTGAACCATCCAATTGCACAATACTTCTGTGCTGCAGTTTGTGAAGCCTACAGTAATTTAACACATGTCATGAAGCACTTAGAAATGTAATAAAAATCCTGTTTATTACCAGTGCAGCTCTGGGCCAAAGCATTCATGTGAGACTCATCTGATCCTTATAGTTGATGACCTTAGAATCTATCTCCATCAGGAAGAACAAGAAGATTTATTTTTCTAGGGATTTCTATACTTCGAAATATTTTCACAGCCTCTGCGTGTCTCAAATTGCCCTCTGCAGATCTAATACACTTTTAGGAAAATAAGATTCCACTGCAGCACAATGTCCCCCCTGCCCTTTGTCCAGATGATTACTCTCCTCCTGAGAAACCCAAAGAATGGGTAAGGTTGAGTGCCTTCAGTCATAGAATTCAGCACAGAAAATTCAACTGCCAGATAGCACAGCTCTCCTGCTTTGTTCTGAATTGCCTCTTAATTTGTCTTCACAAGGGGAGGATATCTAGCCAGTAGATGTGCCCGGTAAGTGAAAAATCAGATTAATAGAATAGCCAGGACCTTAGCATGAAAGCTGTAGGTAAACCTACACTGCAGAATTTGCTGCCTCTCCAAACATGTTCCATTCTCACAGTACCTACAGGGTGTAGAGGAATTTCACTACCTGAAGCTTCTCTCCAGTATTCCAGCTTCCCTTAACCTTTCCCATACACTATCCCATAACAAATACTCCAATAATGCAAAGGCCTCTGCAAGAAGAACTTGGAGACATCTTCTCACAAGTTATTTTATATGTTTTCTAAAGTGCTCTCTCAGCAAATTTTCAGCTGTTATAGCTCAGCCTTTAGAAGGGAATGGAAGACACTGGAGTCAGGATAGTGACAGCTGATCCTTCTGATGCACCTGACAGCACATACTGCTTAGTCTGGATCAGACCTTTTTGCTAATTAATAATACAGCTTAAGGCTGAAGCTAAGGGGATGTGATATGCATGTTCTCTGGCCTCCATCTCACTTTATATGGATATAAATATCTATGAAAAATGAGTTATTGATGCAGGAGGCAAGAATATACCTGAAACACATCTTTGAACTTTCCATCTAATTCAGTACTACAGTCGGAGTAGCTGTCCCTTCACCTGATTCAATGTCATGATTCTGTCACTCTGGAGCTCTAGTTTCTCATGCTTGTTTCCCATGCTGCATGTTTTTCTGTACAGACACCCACGGTATTTCAGACAGCTACAACTTCTTGTTCAGTTTAAACCTGGTGTAACATTAAAGGCTGTATCTCAACATGTATAGGATAGTATCTTTCCTTAAAGATGCTGTTTTGTTTCTCCTTTGGTATTTTTTTTTTTCCTTTTTATACTGGTTTTGATTGGGGTGGAGTATGAGAAACTCCACTGTTCTTTTGAGCAATAGTTGCTTTTTTTTCACTATAGATGGACGCCAAATGACAAAATCTATTGGATTCACTTGGTGCTATGTCTATTCAGAGAGAAAAAAAAAAGACGGAGACCAAAATATGTATAACTAAATGATGAATTTGCCCTGATATCCTCCCTAGTAGTGGATGGATGATTTTTAAAATTTAAGCCAGTTCTCTGGCAGCAATGTAAGACAATTGCAAGTGAGAAAAGCTGATTTAAAATCAGAAAAGAATTAGCAGATTTTCACCTTGAAATGTTATTAGAATGTGCTACATTCTCTAATGAGGACTACTATATTCCTATATCAAAAATGACAAAAATGGGCTGAGGCTGGCATCCCACAAAGGTCTAGTTAACACAATATGCCATGTGTCTTTGTTCTTATAAAAATTTACAACCAAAAATACTTAAAGTTTAGAAAAGCAATGGCTAAGATATATAGCAGTCTTATACTACTTTTAATAATTCATGTTTCATTCTGCATTCACTCAATCTTAGATTTGTAAATATATAAAAAAGTAAAAAAAAAAAACAAAACAGCTAGAGGATAAACAGAACAGAAATAAAAAATGCAGTCACTTATATACTGATTAATATATCATTTGCAGTGATAAGAGGATAAAAAATGCTAAATGATTAGAAAGAATACATTTTATCAACTCAGACACTGAATTTCAGATGGTTTTACATGTACATTTTGGCCTTTACATCTCAGCCTTTCCTTTCACTTGCCAGCTGCAGCCTTTTTCTGAGTATCCCTCACTAGCAGACAGAAAAAAAAACCTGTGGGGTCTTTTGAGCAAGGCAGAGAGGCTCTTTTTTTTAGGTTCTTCACACACAAGTATTTCTACCGCGGTGCTGCAGAGTTGGAGAAAAACATTTTTGAAACACCCAAAAAAGCTACATATTTCCTTAAAACAAACTGTTTTACGAAGAGAGAAACTTTCTTAAGATCAACCTCCCCACCTAACTTATATAGGTCTGTTAACATAGATTTTTACTTTTTTGTTTGTTTGTTTCCGAGAAAGATCAAGATTTTTCTCTCTGTCAATATTCTAGTTACATTCTATAGAAAAAAAAAGTAGCCCTTCCCACACCTTCACCATTCAGCTGGTGAGGTGTTTTTTACAAACTCTGTGTTTAACATTTCTATATTAGGTCACTCCTCTTCCTAAACCTGTATTTTTCAAATCTTAAGTATAGCACTTCTCCAAATGTCTATTTAACCCTTCAAGTTAATTGGTTTCTGTTGGACTTTGCCTATTGTTTTCAAGGAAGCAGCTTAGTTTGGAATTTTGGAGTGTTTTTCTAAAGCTAACATTCAGTTCCTAATCTCTCTTGATTGTTAAATATTAATTTATTGACAGACCACAGTCAGAGTGTCATAATAAACTGATATTTCCTGTGCCCAGAGGACCAACAAAAACTGAGTTCTAGGAACAAATGCATGCTGAGCCCTGCAGCAATTCTCTTTTCCCCATATGTGTTTATATAACTGTTGTGCTTAGCCAGGTCAGGACCCAATAACATTAAGTGCTGTATAAATATTAGCATCCACTTCATCCTTCACAAGGTTCTTGACCACAATGAAAGGTGTGAAAGATCATAAAAAGGAGTAGATTAATTGAGGATCTTGGAATGATGTCATCATGGTGGTATGTGTAATTTACAGAAAAAGGGAGCACAGTATAGATGGGTAAAATACTCAGACCTTTTCTAAGGGTTAGTCAAATCCTTTTGCTTCCTTTTTTTTTTTTTATGACCACTCTCTCTCGTGTTAAGGCTTACATTCACATCAAGTAATATAGCACCTTATCAGATCGTTTATTTCTTCTTTATGTTGCAAATATTTCAGTAGTTTCCTACATTAATTTGATTCACTTATTGCAATAAGCTATTTATTCTGCCATCCAATTAAAACCAGCTTCAGTCTGAAAATAACAGTATTCACGCCGGGAAAGCACATCTGAGCCTTTGCTAAGTCTTCCAGCTGTAAGGAATTCATAAAGCTTAATTAAACTCAGGACACAAACATCAGTGGAATAAAACTTCTTGAAAAAAACTGGAGTAACAGCCACTTTTTAGTCTGAAAATTAAGGAAAAAGGAAGTTTCATATGTGAATAAAATACTTCAATGGACTGTTTATTCTTATTATCTCACATTCCAGCTATCCTGTTATGCATTAATTGAAAGGTCGCGAAGTTTCCCTTCAGCTTTGAAAGTCTGTCTGCACTCTGCTGAGACTTCCTATAACAATACTCCTCAGTGAATGGCAATATCTTTGCCAGCTGCAGTAACCCAGGGAAACTTCTTTCTTCAAATAGTGAGAACAACCTTTCCACAAACAGCTGATTGAGGAGCAAAGCTACACCTCATTGGCAACTGGTATAATTAATTATTCCTTGCACTGTGCTTTGGAAACCTCAGACTGAAGACCACAGAAGGATTTTTTAGGAACCTGAGTTTTACTTTTACTAGCATGGTGCTGGGCTCACAGCCTTCTTTTCCTTTCTTTTCTTCTTTTAATATCAGAATGAAATAAGATTTTAATACAAAGTTAATTCATCTCTTGCATTGAAAATGGCAGAATACAGCAATGCATCTAAAATGCAGATTTGAAGACAGTAAAATATATTTTATTCAGTGTTCAAAAGCTTTCAGTCTGAGAAAATAAAGGTTGGAAACTATAATTATGCAAAATTCAAATATCTTGTGAATCTAGCCCTTCATCTTGATGAACTATTAATGCCCCCTCTATGAAACATTGCCAAAAAATTTCACATAAAACCCCATCATTTTATTGCCCAGAGGGTATCTGAAGATGTTTTTTTCTTTTCCTAATTTGATACATACACTTGGTGTTCATTTGCTGTAATAATAGGATTTCAGGTGAGGATGATTTTATCAGATGCTTTAAAAATTAGCAGCCACTTATTTTAAATCAGATGTTATTTGAATTCTTAATGATGGAATTTCTTGAAAACTTTAAAAACAGATGGGCATTTTTGTTATACTTCCAATCTGCAAATGCAAGTTAGATAACAAGACATACAAGACTTACCCCAGAGGATTGACATTCATTTACATTCAGTCAACAGTTTACATGGACTACATAATTATTCTTATAAATTTTAAATCATGTTTTGCATAAAAATACAAAATACAACAATACTTCTTCTGTTGCGTTAGTTACTTGATTTTGATCCAAAACCTCTAAATGTCTACCTTCTTCACTGCCATTATCTCTGTAGGAATTACAAAAAAAAGTTACAATATCTAGTAAAAAAAAAAATCAGAATTATATCGTAACCATTATGTAAGTTTATGTAATTCATCATTTTTTTTACCTTTGATCTTGTGCTTTTTAAATATTTGTACTGTAAAAACAGTTGCTCATAGAAGAGATGTAAAGAAGGAGTAGATTTGTATTTACTTCCTTTCCTTCCAATGAATTTCTTAAGAATTGTCTATCACTTTTACAAATCAGCATTCCTTTACAACACTGAAACTCAACAGTGCTTCTTACTTTGCCTCCAATGCAAAGTGTGAGACCAAAGCAATGTCCTCTCCAGTGTGGTGGCTGCAGTGTCCCAGGACCCTTGTCCTGCTTTGCCTGGCCAGTCGTGGCACCAGCCACAGTGAGAGGTATGGTCCAGCATCCTGGGACACTTCGCCAATCCTGTGGCTCCTTTGCTGCCACAAAAGCGCGAGCGATGAGGAGAAATGAAGGAAGGTCTCTGAAGGGTGAAGAGCAGCTGGGGTTTATTGATGTCCACGTGGGACCACCTTACCACCCAGAGAGTCTGCCTCTCAGAGCAGAGACCCTCTGTGTACAGCACCTTATAAACGGGAGGAGCAGGGGGTAGGGTACAGCCTGGGACCAACCTGGGGGATGAAGGGTGTGACTCTGTACATAAATGACAAATATTATCATAAATGACAAATCAATGAAGCAAGGGAGGGAATAACAGGAATCCTGCCCAATCACTTGACATCCTCACTGGAACTTTCCAGACACAGAGTGAGGCTTTGAAGTGATGGACTAGACCCAGAAGTCACATAAATGATGTTTGATTGATAATAATTATAATAATGGGGTAAATAATAAAGGGTTCAACAGGGGGGTACATGGGGCAAATCATTACAACATATAAAACAGCATAAAAGCAAGGAACAAATACATGCATAAAACTGATAAAACAAAAAAAAAACACACCACTCCAGGTGGGGCAGGTAAGCTTCAACAGACTGTGGAAAACAGGGAAATGTCTGCTGCTGCCAATTCACGTGAGGTAATCACTGATAACCCCTGCCTAGTGCTATTTCTAGGCTGATGCAACACCAGCTGCAAGATAGCAAAGTAAGGGAGCCCAGTTAGGCCACCCTTTTCCAGCCATACAGCCTTTTCCAAAGAGCTCTGCTACTACAAGCTGCCCTCTTCCTAGCACCAAAATAATTACTCTTACGGCATTGGGATCCAAAATACAGAGAAGACCACTGAATGAATTTTTTCAACTCTATCTGCCTGCAGACCACAGACAAGTGCTGGTATAGTTACTGATAACACTTCCCTTTCTGATAATACTCCTCATTGATGAGAAATCATATTTATAAGCCTAGTAATGCAGAACAGGAGTGGTTGCTATGAAGCTGCTTTCACTAGATCACCTATGGAGCAGAGTTGGTGTTGTTTTCTCAGGGAGCTACTTATTCTGCTTGCTTGACTGGTTGCTATGGTTCAGAGAAAACAGCAGCTGCTTGAGGAAAAGGAGGGGGAACCTCTAACAAAAGGACATGAAAACCATTAGTCTAAAAAATTGATTAACTGTTAAGATAGTGATATCCTGGGTGTATTCCTCTGGCAAAGTTGAGAGAGCAAACAAAAAAGATAGGAAAAAATAAAGGACAAGACTATTATTTAATTCTGTCCAGATATGAAAACTCACATTATTGGTATTATATATCTTTGAAGTTTAAATGAACAATCAAAATGTGACAGTGGAGCAGTTTACCTTTTTATGCCCATACTGTAATAATAAATAAACAAAGGCATTTGACAGAAAATTGCTAATTCCTACTGGTAGCACTGAGAAAGAAGTGTGGTATTTTAGATGCAGCTGGATGGTCACTGTAGGGAAAGCTTTTTATTAGTGTCTGAGGGATTTAAAAAATGGTTTTCAAAGAAAGGCAGTGTGGTACAAAATCCCTGTAAAAATTAGTTCATTAATTGGCCAGTAAAGGGCAAGTTAGACAACATTTGGTCTTGTAGATTTGGGTGAAATTATTGGTGAAATTTCCACCACTTTCTGGAGAAGATATTCCAAACAAACAAATATTTGAGAGCTATTTGTAGGTCCGTAACTGAAAGTAACTTCTGTACTTCCGTACTGCAAGTAACTAAAAAGTAGATAGATGCTATAACTATTTCTGGAATAAACACACAGCATTTCTTCTGTACAGGAATAAGCATTAAAGACAAAGTTCTATTCACAGAAATGAAATAACAAATATTTTAATAGCTGTTTATGTAATAAGGGAAAAAAGTTTAACTAAGTCACAAATACCAAGAAATATCAAGGGTGTGCTAGTAAAAGGTTTTTTTTAAACTTCTTGTCTTAGAGTTTTTTAATGTTGATCAGGTAATTAAAAATGTTGTTGTTGTTCTCAGAGGAAATTCTGTTCTACTTGAGTTTAACAATAAAAATCCCTCTAATTTTTATTATAATAAAATTAATTCTTTAAAATTCTTATATCCTGGAAATGTGAAGCTTGATTTTGAGGAGTCTGACTACACTGTGATTAAATCCTAATTTTTCTTGCATATTCTCAGTTATATCTTTTCATTCTTGTGAGGGTAGTTATCTAAAATGTCAAGTGAATTGTGGGAAGGTTTTGAGAAATGAAAATAACCATGCAGAAGGTGACATAGCTGAATGGGAAAGATGCACAAGAGAGACATTTGTTTTACCTTCTAAATGAAATAATTTCTCCAGAAATACTTCTCTGACCCATATCATGCTTCAAATGGTTTTGACATTTACCCAATACAACTGCTTTGTAGGAGAGAACAGTATTAAAATAGTTAGAGATACCAGAAACATTACATTTAGATAAATATCTGGAATGTTTCTCTATCACTCTAACAGTGTACAGTGCACTGTTACTGACACAAGAAAACTACTGTGCCTACCATGAAATAATGAAAAAGGGTTTTGAAGAAACAGATCCTGGGAGGAAAACAGCCCAAAGAATAAGGCTGAAACTTGGGTTATTTAGCAGATGTTAGTAATTCACAGGTTTGGAACTAATGAAGTTACTCTTCAGTTACAACACAATGAAAACTCTGGAAGGAAAAGCAATGTAGTCAGAAACATTGTAAATAACAGAAGAGCACGGATGAACCTCTTATAGTTAGATGATTCCCAAAAACCAGAACTTTAAGTCTATCTTTGAAGAGTGTCTTTTTTTTTACTCAAAACCAAGTTACTGAATACTCCTATTTTTCCTACTATTTCTTTATACCAGACGTTATGGAAGACTATGTGATACATACATTCACATACATTGTGATACAACCATTCACAATTATCTCTGGTTAAGAGATGTGAATCTTCTTTTTCATGCAAGTGAAAACTTCTTAAAATGACTTAGGAAATATAAAAGCAATCAAAGACTTCTAAAGTCGAGCGGATTGTCTGACTTCAGTGCACTTGTAACTAGGCCCTGGTTCTGAAGTCTGCAGAAAGTCTGTGTATATAGAATTTAAGTGTTACAGAATGGTAGTGTTTGTTTTATGATTCCACATCCTTCCACTGTGAAAGCAGTTGCTGGGAGTTTATACGGAAAAAAAGCAAACACCTAAAAGTTTCTGTAACTACAAAATGTTCATAATATTATTAGGTAACAAGAAAAAAATATAGTGGGTTTTTATATTCCTCAAAACATGGTTGATTCAGATAGTCACTATTAGAATAGAGGAAGTAGTGGAATGAGAGGTCATAATTGATGGAAAAAGAAACAAAATTTGAAATATAATTTAATTGTTAAGGAAGGCCACCCTTATATTCTCTCATGCACTAGCATTACAAATTTATGACTATCAAAGGAAACTTTGAGAGACAGCAAAGCTGAGAATTAAGTGCTCTTTTATGAAGCCCTCCTCTAGCCACAGGAGTTCCTTACTCTCTTTAAAGTTTCACCTGTATTTTTTTCCATGCTTCAGCAAAAGTATTCAAAGAAAAAAAAAATCATTGTTATATAGAGTGATTTATTTTCACACTTCACCCGAATTGAAACTGTTAGATCACATACAGTAAAAGTGGGGATTTTGAACCACTATTAAATAAGTACACATTTTAAAGTATTTTGTACAAATGCCAAACCAGACCTTAATCATCTTTGTATCTGCTTACCATATTTAGTACTTTAGCTGCCAGAAGATGTGCCAAAAAAGCCTTTTGAGATTGGCACACTTGAGAGTCACATAAATTTAAATGATTTCCTTATATCCCAAAGATAAAGTGGAAGTGATATTCAGAGCAGTAAAGTGCAGCTTCACAGTCCAAAGAAATTGGCACTTACTATAAAGGAGTATAAGGGCAAAGTGGTTATTTTTGATTCATATGACTTAGAAAATTTTAAAATTCCACAAAGAAAATCCATTAGATTGCTAAAAATCTGGGAGAGGAAGAGGAAAGAATTTTTCTTGCCAGTCCTGGTTTAGGACATTTTTCAATCCTCTAACAAATTAAAATATGCAACTTAAAAATTTTTGGTCTAAATCTAACCTGCATTTAATTAAAGCACAACAAATATTTTTAAAGCATGATAAAGCCTAAAAAAGTTCCGTTTTATTTTTTTCCTACTGTCAGAGGAACCCATGCAGACTTTCTGTGCTAAACAAACGGTCACTGGCTAAGGTGTTTAAGAATGAAAAACAAAAATAATAACAATAACAATAACTCTTGCCAAGTTAATAACAAACATCTGTAATCTGATTTGTATTTCAACTCTTCAACAAACTTTGATAGGGAAAAGTATCCAAAGAACTAACCCTATGGAGCATGCATTTATTGCTGAAATTTGCATTTCTGAGACAGTCAAAAAATTTCAAATATGATTTTCACATTTTTAGCAAAGTGAAATACAGAGAAAAATTGAAGTGTCAAGCCATTTCTTTTCAGGATGTTACATAAAAGTTCCTGAATAGACAAAGGCATGGGGGAACTTTGTATTTTGTAAATACAAAATGAAGTAAAACCAACACAATGGGTTACAGAGGGAACGCAGTGAATCAGGCTGGGATCCAGCTGTCTTTGCATCCAGTTGAGCACTCTAATGATTACATTATGCAAAGTCATTCATATTCTCTTCCTGAATTAATATTGGTTACAAAAAGTAGAACCTTTCAAAAGGAAATTGGTATCGATATTTTCTAATTCCAGAGTTTCCTACAAGCCAGCAGTTATCATACTCTCTTGAGATGTAGGAAAGCCAAATTCAAGTCTGCTCTAAATCAAATGTGGAAAGAGTTTTGGTCTTAGCACTTCAGCAGAGCAGATAAGTGCTCCAGCAACCTCACAGGCTCTGTGTGCAAGTAGCCACTGCCTCCTCTAAATATTTTGCAAATGGCGTTGAAACCTGAGGGTGAATCTTGCTATCTCTTCCCTGTTTCTGGATAAGACATCACATATGATGAACTGTATTTCTCTTCATTCTGAATCACAGACCCACAGAATCATGGAATTAACTAAGCTGGAAAAGATCTTTGAGATCATAAATTCCAACCTTTGACCTAATACCAGCTTGATAACTAGACCATGGCACTAAGTGCCACACCCATGCTTTTTTTAAACACCTCAAGGGTCAGTAACTCCACCACCTCCCTGGGCTAAGATTTTTAGTCACAGGAAAAAAATTAGAAATCATGATAAAAAATACACATATTTTTCTGCTTATTGTAGAAAAGTATACTTACACAGAACCATGAGTAAATACCAACACTTTTGAGTACTGAAAGTGACAGGCAAAAAGGAAGATTTTTTCATTAATCAAGTCCTTTCTCTGCCATATTTATGGCTGCTGTTTTATTATTTTGATGCAGAATTATCCATGCCAGACACCTATCTATATTTGTTTATAAACACAGTAAATACTTTACAAATTAGTTTGTCATATAATTCCCTGTTTATTAACAAGCCACTCTAGCGAAGAAACATGATTTTGCTCTCATTTGATTGCTGGTCAGAATTGTTTGAGTGCATGAGAACTGTTGAGTCTTTCACTTAGCAAAACTGTTTTCTCTTTACTGCTAAGAGATCACAAATAACTACATGGGAAAAAATGCCAAACCTTGCCTCTGAACAAGGGAGGTTAGATGAGTCTTTAAAATAAAAGAACACATTTTACAATGCTAACATGGATTATATAGTTTGAGATGTTGACTTTCTTGGTAACGGTTGCTATGTTAGGTAATCTGATTTGATGCCATCAACTGTAATGAGGAAATATTTCAGGATTATTGCACTTCATTAACAAAGGAATAATGCAGAGACTCTAAACAAGTAAGCACAATGAATTTCAGCAGTTAGATGAGAAGAAATACAATGGTGACTTTAAAACTGAAAAAGAATAAGAAAAAGAAAAGCAAGATGGGTGACAATTCAAAGATATTAGGCACAATTGCATTTTGGAACCTATTTCACTAAATGTGCCATTGAAAACATTATCAAATTATAGATACAAAATATAAGAAACAAATATGCATTTTGTCTTCAAGCATTATTCTATTAACAAGAAAAAAATTTTTGGTACAAATTTACTTATCCTTCATTCAACTATTTCTTCAACATTTCATTGTTCATTAGATTATGGACATCAGACTAATATTCCCTGCATGAAAGTTCATTAATACTCTTTCAGTTCTCCAGCAGCTCTTTTTGAATGTTCAGCAGATGCTGCCTTGATTTCTACAGCATACTTTCACCCACACTAACTGTCCATCATTTGTATACTAAACTGATATTTAGCCATATTTCCTAAGCAGGCCACTATTCAACTGTGATTTTTGTAAACATCTTTTACTAGACCAGTTTTTTTAGAAACCTATATACATAGATTGGACATGACCTTGAAGATTCTCAGAACTGTTTTTTATCTTTGTTCAAACCCAGTATTACAAAACGATACATGAAAAATCTCTCAGCAGTAAGCTCTCTTACAAGATGTGTGTATTCTTACTTTGGATGTAATATAAAGAAAATACTCCTTCAGACTCTGATTTGATTCTACATCTGGTGATCTGGTATTCTGGTCATGTGAAGACATGAAACTAAAATATTGATTAAAAGGAACAAAAATAGCAGAAGCAAATGCTTACAAATTTTTCTTAACTTGCTTTAGAGTTTTGTATATACATCTTTCCTTTTTAACTGTCATTCAGTTCTGCACATTTTCAAATTAAAATATTTTAAAAATTTTACAAATTCTTACTACTTATAACATTCAATTTTCTGGGATAACCTTTTGGGGTATCTTCAGTCTAACTCTTCATTAACATTGTCAATTCACATACCAATAGTTTGTCTATATGACTCCTTTCTTTGGAGTAAACAAATAAAGCTGCTGGTTTTTCTGGCTGTTCAGGCAGTACATATTAGAGTGACTCAAATTCGCTCCTTCCATGAACCACTTCATGGTTTTCATATTTTTGAAATGTCAGGGAAATGAAGATCCTTTATTATGGGCATTGTAGTGCTTAAACTTCCTAGTTCAGATTGTCATTCAGACCTATAAATTCTTCAAAGTTTCCTCCAATTATTTTCTTGGCATTTCTATCTCTCACTGCAGTGCAAATGGTTTATGCTGGCAGAAAATTTGCAAATGTCATTCCTTTCTTCTGATATTCTCCTTTTAAACATAATACCTCATGTGCCAGTCCTCTAAAAGATATAATAGGCTTTATATCCTTATATATTAGGTCTCTCTTCAGAAAAAGCCAGAAGTAATTTCTATATAATTCATCTTGTTTTGCTTAAAAAAGAATGTTAGAAAGACATACAGTTCAGCTTCTATGTACTCATTATCCCTTCTGAAAGGAATATATAAAAATTGGTTTTGTGCTCATTCTTTAGGAAGCCACCCTGTTTTTCTTTCTACTTGTTACTTTTTTCCTTCACTACAATGTTCTGCTTTAACAACACTTACCTGCCACCAATTTGCTGCTGTTTCTTGCTTTCTCATTCAGATGCAGTTCTTGCTCTATAACTTTCAGCTTCTACCTATGACTGGCAGGAAAGCTTAAAGTACAGCTCTGCACCTTCTTCCCCACAGTCTCAAGATGAGATGTCTGAACCACGTTTTCAAAAGCTCAAATCTCCATTCTTTGTCATTTATATCCACATATACGTTAGCTGCTTTCCCTTGCCATCTAAATTATCTTATCACTGAGCTGTCTAGGACTCTCTTTAGTGTAACAATTTCATTTCACAGCAAGTACTGCACTTTCCCTGTCAGCCCTTTAATTACAACGTCAGGAAAATTGGTGGAGATTGAGGAGGAAATGACTATTTCTCTTCTTCTTTGGGTGTGGAACTTGTGTGTGTTGGGAGGTGGGAGAGGTAGATGAAGGCTGGTGGGGGTGAGGTGGAAAGACTCTGCCTAAAAAAAAAGAAGAAAAAATATTTATTTTTCTTAACGGGAAAATCTTCAAAGAAAAATTTTTATGCTCTTCCCTGGACTTTGAGATTCATACCCAGAAATGTCTCTACATATCTCTAAAATCATCTATAGTATCGTTGATTATTCAGGTACTGCCTATAATTTTGTTGTCAGTTTTAAACTTCTTGGAAAAAGACTGTATAAACTTTTCTCTGAGTACATTTATCCAAATAAAAATATCTCATCATTTTTCTAAGTAAACACTTCACAGATTCCACATTTCCCTTATGTGAAGGGCTTTACTATTCTGTTTTCAACTCTAAAGCCTCTGCTTATTGAAGTGAATCTAAAATTGGTTAGCTGCATGAGCAGGTACTGCTATTGTCCAGATTCATGATGAGTTTTTTGGTATTTTAGCTTCCCTCTCAGTGTAAGCAATGGAGGGAAACTACTTTGCATTGTTGAGGACTCAAGCAGCAAAGCTACAAACCTGAAAGATCTGACGGTTTTTCATTTTCTGTGTCACTAAGCATGGAAGAAGATAATTTGAAAGGCAGATCTTTTGACCTTCCCTGGTACTTTTCTGATAATTATTTACAGAACATGATGCT
Source organism: Sylvia atricapilla (assembly GCF_009819655.1). Lineage (NCBI taxonomy): Eukaryota > Metazoa > Chordata > Aves > Passeriformes > Sylviidae > Sylvia > Sylvia atricapilla. The sequence goes on along the minus strand of NC_089143.1, from coordinate 16,565,293 downwards.
GTGCAAGACCCTAATTGCAGGTAAGAGATCTTGTCTGTTACGTTTGAAAGAGGGATTTGCAAGTATCAGACTTAGAGAAGTTACTGGAAAAGTGATGATGGAAAGATGTATCTATAATTACAAAGCTCAGGATTGAAGGCTCAGGAGCTTTTTGCTATTGTTTCCTTCACAGATAATCAAATAAACCAAAAAGCAAATGCATGCATGCTCTACAAAACATTGTTTACAATTTTTTCCTAATGAATATCATAAATTCTCTTTTTTTTCTGTTGGCTGATGGTTTTCATTTCTCTTCTCATTTTGGTGATGGTACAGTGAATTTTGACATTTTGAAGTAGAGCTGTATTCTACCAATATAAAGAATTAGAAGTTAATGTGTGTCATGTGTATACAAGGATACAGAATTAAAACTAGTAATTGTTTACTTACCTTCAGAATAACAACAGGCTCATCCATACTGAAGTTGTTTGACCTTGTCTGGGTGCCAGGTGCCATCAAGCCCCTTTATCACTCTCTTCCTCAACTGACAAATGGAAAAAAAAAAATGACAAAAACTCATAGATTGAGATAAGGACAGGGGCCTCACTAAGCAATTACCATTTCAAGCAAAACAAACTCAGTTTTGGGAAATTACTTTATTAACAATCAAATCAGAATAGGACAATGAGAAATAAACCCAAACCTTAAAATACCTTCCTCCCACTGCTCCCTCTTCCCAGGCTCAGTTTCACTCATGAGTTTGCATCTTTCTCCCCCCAAACAGCACAGAGGGATGTGCAATGTGATTTGTAGTAACTTTGTTACACATCTTTGCCACTCCTTCCTTCTCATACTCTTCTTCTGTTCCAGCACATGGTCGATGGTCCTCCATATACTTTTCCAATGTGGGTCCTTGCCATGGGCTGCAGTTCTTCACAAACTACTGCAGTGTGAAGTATCCCCCACAGCTCCATAGGTCCTGCTATAGAGCCTGCTCTCATGTGAATTCCGATGGGGTCACAGTCCCCTTCAGGCATGGGGCTCCTCCAGGGCTGCAGGGGAATCTCAGCTCCAGTGCCTGGAGCACCTCCTGCCCCTCCTTCTTCACTGACCTTGGTGTCTGCAGAACCCTTCCTCAAATATTCTCACTCCATACTTCCAGTAGCTGTTGCATAGCAGCTCATTTTCCCTTCTTAATTGTTTTATCCCAGAGGTGCTACCACCTGATGGGCTCGCCCTTGGCCAGCAATGGCCCTGGCTCTACTGGACATGTGGGCACCTTCTGGCATCTTCTCAAGGAACCACCTCTGCAGTCAGTCCCTCTCTTCCAAAACCTTTCCACACAAACCCAGTGCACACACAGAGCTCAGGCCAAGATTATGGTATCCTGAATAAGTACATTGACACAGATATGAGAAAGCATTCACCTGCTGTTTCTGTTACATGTATGTATGCAGCAGTGGATGTAAGGAGCATGTTTAGTAGTCACTATAATATAATTCTTTCCTCTGCTTTAACTGGATTAAATGAACGATAGCAGCCGCTTTCAAAATGTTGTGTTTAAAATAAATAGATAGATAAATAAAATTATGTTATACTAAGGCAAACATAGAATGGATCATATATGATTTATGATATGCTAAGCACATCGGTACAACAGTTCATCCCAGAGCTCAGAGATCACTGAAGGAAAGAAACTTAATCCATAGAAGACTGATAACGAAGTCCATGTTAGACCTTATCACAAATATAATAAATTGAATATATATTAAGGAGAAATTGGAGAGATTGGATAGGCTTAAAAGATGAATTAACAAAACAACATTTGAAGCAGTAACACTTGATCTCTTATAGGATGTTGTATAACTTAAATATCTAATAATTATATTAGCTCTGATTCAGATTATGTATAACAGTGTAACATAAGCTATTTCCCTTCAAAAAGCTGTCTGCTTTTTGATAACTTTTTAATAACTTTTGAAGTACACAGCCCTTAGAAAACCCCTCAAAAGCTTCAGTCCTAGTATATTTTGTTATTTCCCTTTCTTATTTCTATAGTTTATAGGCTACACCAGATGCTACTCCTTCATGTACAGATAGTGTTTCAAGGATAGGTCTCATGACCAAAGTTAAACAACATCTATCTATATGAATTTCCTTACATTCTGTGGCTGTGGCCCCCAATGTTTGATGATACACTGATTTGTGGCTGCCTTCCCAGAGATCTGTGACTATTCTCAGCTGATATGAATGAGTCAACCTCCTCGGACAGTGTAAGTCAAATAATGTATAAGTCAAACTAAGTTATTGACAAAAACATTTATTTCTATGCCAGCTTTTGCTGCATTGTGGCCAATATTTTCAACAGGACTAAACTAAGACTAAAAAACCCTTCAAATTCTGTTTAATATTAAATAATCTGGTGGATCTGGGGGAAACTGAATTCAAAATCAAAACAAAACCAAAAAGACCCAAAACCCCAAAACCAAACCAACCAAACAAAAACTCACAAACCCTGCCCCCTAAAACCCCAAGAAAAAAAATGCATAACAAAAATCATGCAAACAAAAAAGAAACCACCAAACCCTCTCAAAATTCTGACAAATATTAATAGCTTTTGAAAAACTTTAGACATGGTTTTCTTGCTATCTTACATTCCATGAAATATTTCTAAAGATCAGTATGTCAATAATGCTTATGCCTAGAGTCTTTATTTTGTTTTACTTCCTTTAGACTATAGAAGAGACATAATATAGACTATTTTGAAAGCCTAAGGCAAGTAGTAAAGCAATCTACAATGCCTTTGGTTTTTTAGGTTTGTTTTGTTTTGTTTTGTTTCAAGAGAGAATGAACCATACATGTTTTTCATCCAAGTTTGTTCCAAGGTTTTGCATAAACAAAGAAAAACAGTTTGATTTAGTAACAGCCTAATATCAGATTGTGCCGGAAGAACTGCGGTAAATGTCTATTAAATTTACACATCTTGATCCCAGTCCAATGAAAGACTTCTGCAGACCTGCAAACAGTTAAGACTGGTTCTGTTTTCCTTAAAATTAGGGAGCAGAGAATTTTTTCTTGAGTGTCCTTAAATCCACATCCCACTCAAAGACACAGGGTAGGGAAACGCACAAGCCCAGAAAGAGCTTGTGCACCAAGAGCAGGGGATGGGCAATAAGCTGGGCCACTCATATACTGTGCAGTCTTATGGAGCAAAAGCATTGTGCTACACCATTCATTCTTGACAAACTCTTTTTTTCTTCATCTAATTAAATATCAAACAAAGCATAATGAACATAGAACATAGATATAATATGTGTACAATATAGAATATTCTTTATTCTGTGCTGACCCAGCATCCTGAGGTTGGAGCAGCTGAAAGCCAGCAATTAGCCCATGCAGTGAGGATGGCCAGCAGCACAGTGGGCTGCAGCAGTAGCAGTGCAGCCCCCGCACAGGGAGGAACAGGGAGTCCCTTCCCTCCTTCTGAAGGATGACCTGCAGTCCTGTGTTCAAGTCTGGGCTCCCCAGTCCTGCCATGCTGCAGGCAGTGCAGTGAAGGGCTCCCAAGAGGGTGAAGGCACAACGTCTACCAGAAGATGCCGGGAGAACTTCAATGTCCTGGCTGGAGCGTAGGGCAGGCAGAGCCAGAATGTCCTTGGAGAGGCACTGTCAGGGGCATGAGGCAGCAGTCACACGGTGCAAGATAGGAATTCTGCTTAAATATAAATATTTTTTCACACTGAGGTTAAGCAAGCTTTTGGAAAAGGTGTGGAAACTGAAGATATTCAAAGCTGGGTTGGACAAGGCTTTTTTCTGGCCTTGGTTGAACTCGCCCTCTAGGGGAAGCTTTCAGATAGTGTGACTATGGCCACTGCAGTGGAGTAAGGGCTGAGAGGAGGAAGAGGTATTTCCTGATCCTACTGAGCCCTTTGCTTCAGATAGGGGAAATGAAATATTAATCCTGTTCAAATATTCATCCATTGTCTCAAGAACGTGCCAGGAAGTGAGTCTTATCAGCAGTGTCTTTTGTCCATAAAGATCTAGTAATTCCTTATTTAAAGACAAGCATCCCATTCTGCAGGGGATAGGTTCTCTAGATATACAAGCCACATACTAATTCTACTAAGTACATAAGAAAAATATATTCTTGACAGTCTGATAAGAAATTTTGAGCACTACACTAATTAGATAAATTTGTTTGAGCATTATCTTAAGTATTTATTGGTGCTCATAAATACACCTCAGAGTTCAGGTTTAGAATGTGTAAAATTCTGAAGTCTAGAGCAGATGGCAATAAACTGTGAACTCTTTGAGTAGGACAATGTAACAGCACGTTCCTTGGGGCTTGCTGAAATACTGTGTCTAAATACAGTGGTCAGAGCTGCATGGTACTTGGAGTTAAAGTATGGTGCACTGGACAGTATTTGACTTCCCTTCCTCCCCTGCAGCCTTTTATCACTTTTCTAGAAAATAAAATGTTTTAACATTTCTGGTTTAATGCCCTCAAAGAGTCTTTATATTTCTAGTTTTAGGAAGTTACAGCTTTTATTTATATGTGATTTCAGATACCATACAGTGTTATGCTCTTCGTACTGCTTTCTCTGATGTAGCATAGGTAAGGGAATATTGGCACTGATTTTCATGTTATAAAGCAATCCTATGAAATAAGCATGCTATTTAAAATCCTGAAAACTGTCCTGCTGGTCACAGCCCAAGATCAAATTACATAGAAAAAGATTTCTCTGGTCAACCTCAGTGCAATGATTAGAGAAGAGGGAGAGAAGTATTAGTAGGCCAGTTACTATTTTCATTACAATTACTTTTTTATTTACTCCAGTAGCTTGTTTTACCATAATGACAAGCAATACAATCTAAATGAAAGCAAGCTTTGAAAACAAATGGAATAGCTAATGCATATGCAAGTAAATATCTATAAAGAATTTTTCTTACTATCCATGCTCATTACATTCATAACACATCTAATTGATTTATAATTTGATTCTAATGGACTTTACAGGTATTTTTCTCACCTTATTCAGTTTAAGGAATCTCAGCTTGGAGTATGACTGCAACTGCTGGGAGTAGGGAAACTAGATGCACTAATTTACTGAATGCTAAATTTTACGTATAATGGAATGTATGTGGTGCAAGTGTGTGTGGATTTATTATGAAAAACTTTTTTAAAAATCACTATATGTATGAATACCTTATGGGTGGTAGTTTTTTTGGTAAAAAAAAAGTTATTTAAGACCAAAAATTAGTTAAACAGGAATCCCAAAAGAATTTCAGAAAGTATATTACATAAGATACAATTTTTATTACATAGATACCATGTACTTTCAAGAAATGTGACATTCTAGAATATTTTACAAGATTGTAAAATGCTGTAAAAGAATAGCAGTACTGTCTGTAAATCCCAATATTATAATTGTTGAAATTAATCCAAATTGTAAAGGGTCCAAAAGGCTCATAAAACTTCTTTAAATGATCTAAAGTAGCTATTTTCTTCCACACCTTAAATTATAAATTTAAAAACCTGATCAGACTTGAAGCTAGTTTCTGAAATCTCCTCTGTCTCACTGAATTAAATTCCATTTTCAAACCCAGCAAGGGAGCCAGTATATGACTTTTAAATAAAGGAGCCATAATGTCAAAAAAAACCTCCAACTGGCCCAGATCTGTGCCTAATGAGACACCAAGGAGATATGAGGCTCTGTGGTAGACTGATAAATTTTTAGAAGAAAACTTATTTGAACTGTTGGAAATTCATACAGCGAGAAAATATTCTGGCAAGGAAATTGATATTCACAGAGCAGATGATGCAGACCATATAGGTGAATAGTACAGTACTGCAGAGCTGTATACTCTTTCCACCTGTGAATTGTAAGACATTGATTATTTTAGTAGATATGCACAATATAATGGTCTATCTTTGATTAAAGAAGGAGTATGGTTTCATTTGGGTCCTTTTTCAATGAAATCAACTGTCTCCATTCACTGAACAAGCAATGAAACTGTAGAAATCAAATGCTTCACCTTGGAATCTGCCTTCCAGCACTACACTGTCACTGTCAGATTTGCACTTTTTGAGTTTTCCTTGGTCTTTTGTCGACTTATTTTTCTGTGCTGCTCAAATTATTACACTTACGAACATGGTATGAAAAGGTTTTGCAGCAGCAGAAATTAAAAAAATTATTAAATGCCATTCTTTAATCTTCTTCTATTTCTACAGAGAAGAAATCAGAAATGAAAATATATTTTCCCAAGATATGGGGGTAGGAGAGATGGAAGATCAAAGTAGAGCTCCTTTTAGAGTGGTGAATAATGAAACATATGGTGGGTTGAGATGTTGAAGAATTTTTTTTTCCATAATCCCTTGTGGGGTCTTAGTAAATTACCTTTTTTATATGGACAAGCTGAGGACTGTGAAGTTCAGCTATTTTTATAAAAATGAAATACATGGCATACTGTCCTTAAGTTTTTGTAAAACCAGCATTTTCCATGCAGTTTGTTGTGAAAATTTTTTTGGAGGGATTTTGGTAGATAAGAGCTTTCAAAGACTTAGCAAAATAAATTTGCAGTATTTTTCCTCTTTTTTAGACCCAGAAGAAATTATTTTGATTGCAGTCCAAATTCTTGTTTGATACAAATGTCTGATTCTTACTCAGAAATATCTTAATAGCTTTATCTTCTGTTTTGATATAAAACAAGTTTTCAAGACAAGTTCTTGTTCTGGAATGAAGAGTTGGGAGGATAGAGATCCAAAGTCCTCTTGTTTAAACTTAGTCCTAATGGCAATGGAAGGAAGGGATTAAGGGAGGGAGGGAGGAAGAGAGAGAGGGAGAGAAGAAAGAAGAAAGAAAGAAAGAAAGAAAGAAAGAAAGAAAGAAAGAAGAAAGAAAGAAAGAAAGAAAGAAAGAAAGAAAGAAAGAAAGAAAGAAAGAAAGAAAGAAAGAAAGAAAGAAAGAAAGAAAGAAAGAAAGAAAGAAAGAAAGAAAGAAAGAAAGAAAGAAAGAGAAAGAAAGAAAGAAAGAAAGAAAGAAAGAAAGAGAGAAAGAGAGAAAGAGAGAAAAGAGAGAAAGAGAGAAAGAGAGAGAGAGAGAAAGAAAGAAAGAGAGAAAGAAAGAAAGAGAGAAAGAAAGAAAGAGAGAAGAGAGAAAGAGAGAAAGAGAGAAGAGAGAAAGAAAGAAAGAAAGAAAGAAAGAAAGAAAGAAAGAAAGAAAGAAAGAAAGAAAGAAAGAAAGAAAGAAAGAAAGAAAGAAAGAAAGAAAGAAAAAGAAAGAAAGAAAGAAAGAAAGAAAGAAAGAAAGAAAGAAAGAAAGAAAACCCTTTCAGTGAACTGTCACAGTTTTCTTTAATTTCTGTTGCATGCTAGCTGGAAATTTTCCAGTGTATTACTTTGGTTTTTTTAATTGGAAATGGCAGTTTGTCAAACTCAGAACATTTATTAGAGGCCTACTGCTCTTCTAAGGAAAGATTTTCAGATGCAGGATGGTGAGATTTTACAAAAATCAACACCCTGATGATTCAGAAATTTTCACTGAGTAACAAGGACACCAGTTTAGGCTCTTTATGATTTGCAACAGGGATATAAAAAATATGCTACATGGGACACGGATGTACTAAACATACTGACATGTATTCATACCTTTTTCTGAATTCCATGGGAACCTTTTATAATGCAAATAAAACTTAAAGGGAAATACAAACCCAATGGAGTTTACTAAAATTTTTCTGGCACTACTTCTAATTAATTGTTTTTGTACACCTTTGTACCCGTGGAGGTACCTTTTTTGTACCTTCTCACCAAAGTTTGTCAGCAAATCTTTGCTCCATAATGGGTCTGTAAAAAATCAACACTTTACCTGAACAGGGAGATAATGAAATTAATGCCAAGAAACTCTTAAGTTGTTTGGGGGATATTCAGTCCCACTTGACTGAGGATGAGGTAAACTCTACTTTACAGTCAACTTTCTACCCACCATTGTTCAATTGTCCCAAACACAGAAATTCATCCATGAGGAGAATTCACATCATACAGGGGAAGGCTGTGACAGAGGCAGAAAACAGAAACTGTGGTTGCCTTAGGACTCTGTTTGCTCCATCCCACAAAGTGAGCAACAGGGGTTTAGACAGTTGTGATAAAATAGCCAACTTCCAGTTGCAGTTGCTATTCCACAGCATCCTGACAAATGCACAACATTCCTCAGAGTGGAAATGTGAGTGAGTGTGTTGTGAGAACTGCTACTACCTCTGAGTTAACTGAGCTGTGAGCAACCCACTGTACTCTGTGGTACCATCTAAATAAAAAATCCACTCTATATGAATACGTCATTTTCTTCACTTAGTGCTGACTTGGTTTTATCTCTTGTGGACTGAAATGAGAAGATGGCACGACATGCTTCTCTGACATATGTATGCATCACTAACTTCCTGAAATAACAAGTACACTGCACGTCTGTGTGGGGCAATGGATGGTTCCTAAAATGCACATGCATATTTTATAGCCTCATTATAGCAGACTGGTTTTATATTTCTCTTTTAAAGTATTCTATTTTCAGTAAGGTATTTTCCCATTGTGACAGTAATTCTGACAAAATTATGATAATTGGATTTATCAACACATCATTTGTTCCCCTCTGGGTGAAATTCACAGGCTCTCTAATGAACTGATGAGATTTGAATGAATCACATATTTCTTAAGTGTGAGAGAATCAGATATTTTCCAGCAGTGTAAGTATGTACACTCATAATTATTGTACTTGATTTAATCTGAAATGTGGGAAGAGCTTAGGTAAAGAAATAAAATGACTTCATGTACCATTTCATTTTAAAACATAACTGCAGGTATAAGAAAATCAGACTTACTAAGTACTAGCAACACAAAGAGCAAGGCTTATGCATCCAAAAAGATTTCCTTGGAAAATGTGTATCTAAATATATTGTCACAAGGTTGGCAGTGACTTGTGTTCCTTAAATCATGTGTTAAAGGTAGAGCTCAGAAAAATTAGCTTGTTGTTGGGAAATGTACCTTCTAAAGCACATTTTCCCAAACGCAGCATAGCAGCAATTCCTCTCCTTGGAAGAGGACCCAATTCATCAGCCTCAGAGAGTCGCATTAACTGACTGACCACTCTAAAGAATTAACTATTTGGGCATGTTTCTTTTACTCAGCAGAGGATAAATATCCCACAGAGTGGCAGAGTAACCATATGATCTGGTATGCTTCGTAACATCTTGCAGGGGGCAAAGTGACTAAAATGTTCTGCTATATTAGTGGAAGGATGTGTCTGTTTTAACGCAGCCAGCTTGATCCAAGCTGTGTGTGTCATAACTGATGAACGATGATGAGACAAGAGGGATAAAAACTGATGTCTAGGTTGGTGATGTACAGCACCTTTTCTAATTCATAAGGTGGTGAAATTGATGTAGACCTCTAATAGGGTTTCTAAGTATAGATTTTCCAAGTATAACTTCAGGCTTTTATCACAAGGCAAGACAGAAGAAGATATCAAGGAAACAGAAGCAAGAGAAGTGATAAATTCTTTGTCCATTGTCAGATCTTTTTAATCACAAGGAATTAACTGAGACTGGCTGCACCCAGTTTTAACCATGAAGTAAGTAATAAAACTGGCAAAACTACCCAATATATTTGTATATTAATAAGAAAATTCAAAACAATGTTTTCTGTCATGAAACTGTTTCTCTGGCCCTGATGGCCTTTGCTTGCAGATGTCCCATCTGCAGGTATCAGAAAAAGCTTAATTTGTTAGGGCTCTGAATCTTGTCTTTTCTTACAAGCAGAATTTTATGAGACTTTAGGACTTAGGATTTCTTTCTTTAGGCAGACTGTTTAAACTTCCTTTGTCAACATCAGAATTATTAGAATAGGATTCTTTTTTCTCATAATTCTCCAAGACTCTGTTAGGGGTTCATTTCTGTATTTAGGCACCTGACCCTAATGGTCAAAAATGTCTTCGAGAAAATGTTAGTATCAGGGCTGATTACTAGAGGCAAGATAGTTGTGTAGCTGAAGGAGGCCACAGAGAGATTTAGGAAATTTGGAAAGATAAATCTCAGCTATTGCCCCACAGTTGCCATTTCCACTGCATTAGAGAGGAGCAGACAAGAACCTACTGCCTGCTAGAGCTGAGCTGCCATAAGGCAGGGCTTAGAACACACCCCCTGGTAAATGTAAATGTACTGTAAATGACTACAGTACCTGAAATTCCCTCCACATGCTTTTCAGAAGAACACAGAGTCCCTCTCCAAAGCTATTTCCCACTGCTGTTGTAACATTCCAAAGCTGAAGAAGAGGTCTCCAATATTTCTGTCTGGGATGAATTCTGCTCCTGGGTGTGTATATCTGATTCAAATAAAGATCAGCATTGTTTGAATCCTAAAAGTAGATAGTGAACGAATGTCTGTTGTACTCTGAATTGAATTATCTCATAAAAAATAAATGGACAAAATCAACAAACTCCAGCTAGCTGGCAACTAATTGATCAGGAAAGCTTTATTTTAGGGGGGAGGATTTTGTTTTGGTTTTGGTTGGTTGGTTTTTGGGGGATTTTTTTGAGTTTTTTGATTTTTTTGCGGGGTGTTTTTGTTTGTTTGTTTGTTTTGGTTTTGGTTTTTTTTTGCTTGTTTGGTTTGGGTTTTTTGTGTTGGTTTTTTTTTTGTTTTTGGGTTTTGGTTTTTTTTTTTTTGGTGGTGTTTTTTTTTGTTTGTTTGTTGGGGGGTTGTTTCTTTTTGTTTTGTTTTGTTTTCTTCTCATTTGGTATCAGCATACCAAACTATTAAATGAACATTTTCTAAGCGTAAGTGCCAACTCATGATACTAAAAAAATTGCATAAAATACATCATTTTGTATTTTAACAAATAGGTGGGACACACAATGCAGTGTTGTTCAGCCTTAAATACTTCAAGCATTTAAAATTACTCTAAAATTTTAAATTCTTATTCATATCCCAGAAAAGAAAAACACTTTCTCGTTCCTGTAAAAATGTAATAGGAAGAACAATAAGTTGAGATTTTTTCTAGTGAATTTGTACAAAGTAGACAGAACTTTGCCTTTAAAACTATACTTATGGCAATAAAAACCACTTTTCTTAAAAGCAAATAGGTAACAAAAGCCATTATGCCCATTTCTTATGAATAAGTCCTACACACAGATAGAGCTACATGTGCATGAGTTAATAAATTCTATCTTTTGAACTTTTTGACTTAGTTCTCTGTATAAGAAAAAGTATGTACAGAGGAAGTAGGTATTATTTCTCTGCTTCTTCACATATTGCAGGGTATTTCTCATATATCCAAGTGAAAGTCTTTTATTAAATGCAGTTTTCCTTTTATATATGTATGAATGTGGCAACTGTTTTCATATCTAGGTAAGTTTATTTGTTTAAATAGCTCCCATATACAAATGAATGGCTTGAAAGGAAATAGGAATGCTTGCATGATGGGATATGGTTGCTGAGTGATGTCTGCAGGGACTGCTTAGTGTTGATAAATAACTACGGAATTTGTCTATCAACATTTTGCATAAATGTCAGTCATAGAACTTGTGGTTGGATTGAGGCAGCCCTGAATGACAATGTATTTCTCATTCATGTACAAGCTTTAAAGGGGAAGAATAGGGAAACAGAGAACTTATCTCAGAGCAGCATACGTTTTTTAAATGTAGGTGTCCTCCAGCAGTTTTCTGCAGTTGCTTCCTGTGAGATTTTGCAGAATCCAAACAGAATCCAGATGAAATTATGCCTTTGGCAGGTTAGCAAAGTAATATGAATGTGTTCCATGCCTAAAATATTATATTTCAAAGACTCCTTCAAGCCAAGTCCAATATCAGATTTGTCAAATCCATAGGCTCTTAAAAATTCTTAAATTAAAGACTGTCATTTCAGATGTGAGAGAAAGCTAAACAGAAAATATACTAAGAGCCTTAAGCTTTACACTTATACAGATAATTAATAAAATTCTATTTACGAATATGAAATTCTCAGATACCCCCACAGAGCTGGAAACAAGTAACAAGAAAAATACAGAAGGCATGAAATTGATACTTTAAGAGCCTCTATTCCTCCTTGTATTTATATAAAAACAGATCTTTTCATGTTAGAGGAGTCTGATTCAGCTCACCCAAAATGCACATAGAGTAGCACTGTTTTTCTACCAGTGCACAGAGCTCACTCTGGTTTAGCTCTGCCTCCAAAGCAGATAGAAGCATGCATATAATCTTCACAAACAGGCCCCACTGAGTTGATAAAGCATGGCCTGATATTATTTCAGATTAGGAGGCCCTAGAGCATTTCTTTTGTATTCAACTTTTCCCTAATTAGTCAACTTAAAATAGTCTGAGATTGGTATGCATAATAGCTATGACAACATCTTCATAGCACCAAACAATCTCTTTGCTTTCAAGATCCCTGGTAAGTGATATGTGCAGGCTTATCTCTCCTCTCTTTGAAAATGCTGTAAAGCAGGGATAATTTCAGGTCGCCCTTGGTTTACACAAATAGCAATGAGAACAGAACCAGGACCAAAGGTCTTACAAGTGTTGTCTACCAGACTGCAAAGCTGCAAAATGCTGCACCGCAGAAACTGGCCACTGCTGGGCCTGAGAAGTTTCAGGAGGTTAGAATTCCTCCCTTTGTAATTCTGCATCGTGAGAAGGTTTTTAAGCTCTAAATGTCCCAAGACTGATCTTTTCTAGGAGAGCCTCAGCATTTCCACAGAAAATCAGTTGTCACACTTTGAATCTAATACTCTATCTTCTATATACAACTGCACAAACTGCAAAACGAATATAACTTCTGTTAGCTTAGGTGTTACTTTAGTTGCAGTCATATATCCTAAAATCCCACCAGAAATAGAACAAGTTAGAGTTATCTTGTGTGTTAAACAGGGAAGAAGGCTAATAGCAGAAAAAGTAGTGTAATAAAACTAATGGTAGTGATCTTCTATGACAAGGCATTTTTCCTGTTGAGACAACCACTGCTTGGTGCTCTGCTCATGCAGTAGCATGATCTTCCCTTTACTGAATTCAGCAGAACTTCAGAGGACCTGGACAATGAAAAAATTGGATATCTGTGGGGAAGGATTTTTGAGAAAAACCTGTAATTTAAGAATGTAATACATTAATTTATTGTGTGCATCTTAATAAATACTCTTTTCATTGAAAATTTTCAAATTGGAATGAAGCCATCAGAGCCATATCTTTAATTAAATTTAGAGGTACAATGGGCTTGATGAGGACAATCGTACTCACAGTACAGAATCAGATACTCTCAATATAAAGAACAAAGTGATTCTTGGTTGCTTTCCCCTGGACATCTGAAAGTGTTTTATTTTTATTCTTTATCCCAGCTTTTATAATTCTCAGACTTTCTAAACAACTATTTTTTCATTGATTGAAGTGGAAGTATTACATTGAATAAAATGATGATATCTACTGAAAGCTTTCACTTTCATATGCATTACCTGAAGAAAGACCTTGGATAAGATAAACAGCATTCAATAATGACTTTATGTTCTGTCATCAATTCCTAACCCAAAGTCAAACACCAAAAAAAGGTCAAAATGTGCACAAATGTGTACACTTCAGTTTGGTGTGCACTTTTTGGTCTGGGGGAACAATTTCAGAGTAACCCAAAGCTTTAAGAAACAACTGAAAACCACAGAATTATTCAATTAAAATGACAAGGAGAATAGTTTCTTAGAGTCAGATGGATGCAGGAAAAAAAATTTTCATCTGGTTTCAATATCATGGAAAATAAGACAATAGTTTTTGGAAGAGTGCATAGGGCCAAGCATTTACAGAGACTGAGTAATTTACTGATGTAATAACTTATAAGAATAAGTGTCAATGCTGTTCTTACTGCATATTTGTATATCACTAGTAATTTTACTTATTTCAGATAAGACCTGAGACTTGAGATACTGGAAACACTTCACTTACTCTGTTCTCTACTTAACACTGTTAACATACTCAGTACTTTTCTATATTTCAGTCTCTCCTGAAACTCAAACAAACATCAAAGATGAAACAGGAAACCTGTGGAAGAGACTTACACCTCTTTTTAATGAAGACTATATTCAGGTTTGTTACTTTTTAAAATCTTGGGTCCTACAGTTGCAGACAAAAATTCCTGAGAAAGTGACAAATCACATCTATGAAATATAATTTCAGATATTAGAATAGCTCATCTTAAAAGCAACACATTTATACCTGTAACAGACAAATTATATATATATATATATATATATATAAATTTATATATATATATAAAAATTATTAGTTCTTGTCAAATCACTTTCTTTCTGATTCTCTACGCATACATCATTAAAAGATTGAGTCTAGATGCATCCTCTGCTCTTATCTGATTAAAAATTCACATAATCTCTGGAAATTTGGGGAGGGAAAGAATTATAATTTTTTTAAACATTCCACCAGTGATTAAATGTGTCAGCTAAGATAATTTAATTTTAAGTTGATTACTATTTCAATTTTATTTGCTTGTCTTTAGTTGTTAAAAAAAATAGAGTTGTGTAGGGGGGTTGTTTTTTATTTGAATATTCCTCAGTAGATACTGTGCAAGGTACAAAATTGTTTTACCTATAGTTTTCGTCTTTTTTTTTTTTTTTTTTTTTTTTTTTTTTTTTTTTTTTTTTTTTTTTGAGAAAAGCCACTCTAGACCAAGGGAAAAAAAAAAAAAAAAAAAAAAAAAAAGTTTTTATCTGAAACTACACAATGTTGCTATGCAAATTGCAGTATTCGGTATCAAGAATCAAAAAGGCAATGGGATTTAAGAGGTAACAGGTAGTTAACCTATAACTGCTGAATTATTATGTTTAAAGACATCTTACTTTATTACTTAATTTTGCAGTGAAGTAGAAAATTAATGTGGTCCTTCTAACCTGATTAAACTGGAAAATATGTTTTACATAGATGCAATGTAGATCTAATGTAATTTTTTGACAAAAGAATTTAGTTAAAATCTTACGAATTATACAAATGCCATTCTAGACTAGGAAAATCTTATGTTCTTAAATAACTTTTAAACTTGTTCTTTCTTTCTGCCTTTTGTTTTCCATTTTTGGTTATACTTATCATCCTTTATTCATTATTTTAAAAGCTTTTATTTAACTGTTTTCTTTTCTCCAAAGTCTTGTCATATTGTAGTAGTAAACAAAAAGCTTTTATTGAGAACTGGAGGAATATTCTTTTTCATTTTCTCTCTACTGATCCATTCTAAGCATTTTTTTCCCCATAAAGCTTTGAGAATTCACTAAGGATTTTCTCATTTTCAGTTGAAATCAGCCAAAAAATGCTTTTGATTTCCACATTACAATACCCAACACTAGAGATGTGCCTAGATGCTGCTCAGAAGTCGTCCCTGCAAAGCATCCTGGGCTGAACCACTTTAGCTCTGTCACCACTTCAAAATGTTGGAGGACCAGTGGAGACCTTCTCTTGCATTTGCTGCTCAGCAGAAATTTGGTTTCTTTGTGAGGACAGCCAGCCCATAAATTTCACACACATTTCCAAGTAATGCACCCTTTAACACCAGCACCATTTGGGGCTTGTCCTCACCTCACTGCCTGTGCACAAGGGTCAGGGAGGAGAGGGCATTTTGTGAGGGGTTTCCCTGCAGGCCCACACAGCAACACTACCTCAGCAGTAGCTATTAATATTGCCACACAGAGGGAAGACACATGGACACTCATTTAATTTACTATTACTTTAAAATTTCAATTAGGACTGAATATTATCTTCTAACATTCCTTTACGTGGTCCTTTACCCCTGTCAATGCAGACATAGACTGTGCCCTGCACAATGGGCAAATGTGGACAGGGGCTGGCAAGTGGTGGTCTTCAGGGGTGGTCTTTGTGAAGGGACACCAGGGGCTGCCCCAGACTGCACACTCAGGTCTGCAATGGACCCACTACCAGTGAAATACTGAAGAAAGGACAAAAAAACATCAGGGGAGAGAGCAGGGAATAAAGAGGGAGAAACAAAAGCACGTACCCCAGGATGAAAGGAAGGAAGGAGGTGTTTCAGGCTTGGGAGCAGATATTTCCCTGCTCCATGGAGAGGACCACTCCAGAATAGATATCTACACTATGGTCCATGAAGGACCATGAAGGACCTCCACAATGGAGCAGGGGGATGCTTCCTGAAGGAACTGTAGCCACTGGAGAGCTCACACAGAGCAAGTTAAAAGTGTGAGGATAAAGTAGCTGCAGAGGAAAACTGATAATGGTGCCCACAGGACCCTCACTCTCCTTGCACCACTCAGGGCTGGGCAGAGAAACCCGAAGTGAAGCTGAGTCTGGAAGAAAAGTGAGAAAAGTTCTTATTTTAATATTTGTCTTCAATTCTCATGATCCATTGAATTTATTTAAGTGGTAATAAATTAAATAAATTTTCCTGAAGCCTAGTGTGTTTCACCCACAGTAGTAGCTGGTAATCAATCTCCCTGTTTTTATCTCAACCAGTGATCTTTCTCACCCTGTTTTCTGTCCCTCTCCACTCAAGGGGACGAGTCATTGGGCACAGTGAGTGAGCAAAGCAACTGACTGAGTGGCTGGGTGGGATTCTGGCTGTTTGGTAAGGCTACCTCACCACACAATCCCCTGTTTAAATTAGCTATCCATACTTCTTTTGGGACCTGGAACTGAGGTAATCCACAGCTGTGGCTTATTGGGGTTTGGGTTTTTTAAAATTGAATTGTCTGCTTCTGTCTCATTTTTGATTGCTTTAGATGGCTTTCTGAGAAGGATCCTAAAAATTCTGGAAGGTAAAGCTGACAACCTTCAGTAAACCCAGACCCATGATGTCTCAGAGGACAATGCTAGTGATTGCAGGTGAGTGTAGGAGTTTGCTTCTCAAGATTCACAGTGCTCCTGGGCATGCTCACTTACTTTTGGCAAGCACTGATCTTTAAAAATTACATTTTTTAACTTAATTACACTGATGGATGAGAGTGTCCTATGATCAATACAGGAAGGCTTTGATCCATTTTTCATAAATATACAGATTTTTCACCTGTCTCATAGGAGTGATAATGGGAAAGTGCAGGGTTTGTAGGGGTTTTTTCCTTTGGCTAAAGAGGAAGGAAATAACTTCATATGTTGTAAAAGCATGATAAAACTGGCAGGGTTATAGTTACGTCACAGGAATGTATTAAGGCATTCCTGAAAAAATACAAAAGTATATAGTTAAAGATACTATTAGCTATGATGATGTCTTATTTTAAAATGCCTAATTTAATTAGGAATTAATTTGTTTCTGCAACTAAAAAACACTTCAGGGTCTCTGGTGACACTGTAAAAGAAATTAACTCTTTTATGAATGAACTCAGTTACAGTGAAATATTTAGGCCCAGCTGACTGTTTTATTAGATTGATGGAATCTGCCTACAAGTGCAAAACAAGCAAGTGACACTAGTTAAAAGTCGAATTTGTACAAGACCTAATGTTGGATATGACTGTAGGAGATGCTTCCAGCAGATGTGTTTATTTGTTCAGAATCAACTGCAGCTAGGGGATGGAAGGAGAATCCTGGTCCTAAAATATCAGATAAAATAATGAGGAATGGTCTGTGGGTTCTAGAGGCACACATGTTCAACCAGGGTATGAAGTCAACAGAAAGGCTTACTCCCATACTGAATAATGCCTGGACTCAAATAATCTCATAAGGCTTTAAAATAGGATGTATAGCAGACAACCAGGTGGAATAAATTTTACTGAAAGAAATCGAGTGAGTGTTAAATTCTGACAAAGGACCAATGGTGAAACTTTGAAAGTGGGATTGTGAAACTTTCAGATTTGGAAGCTACCAAGTAATAACTTGCTTAATAACTGTGGCCATTGGCTGCAGAGAGCAGTTTCCCCAGGAAGAAAGAGAAGCCTGGAAAAATGCCTTGGGAACCCCAATTCTTAGGGCCATAAGTAGAAGGCTGATTGACATGCTCTCTATGCTAACTGTTACCAGAAAGTTCTCAGTTCTCTGGGTTATCATAGGCTGATTTTTGGTGCAAAAATAGTAATATTCTTAATCATTGTCTCCTATTAGGCCCTTCCCTCAGATCCCACTTAACTCCCTTTAACTCCCCATTAACTCCCTTCCCACACTGGGGTATATAACTACCCCTCTCTGCCCCTGGACTCTGCCTTTGGCCTTGTGACTTTTGCCCCTTGTACTGCTTTGATTCAGTTCACTCCAATACAGTGGACACCCTATTATTTGTTATTCTTGTATTATTAAAATTAATTTTCGGACAACTGGATCGAAGTTGTCACCCTCCATTCAAGTCACCATTGGGCTGAATCCTGAGTAAACTCAAAGGGGTCTGATAGTCTGGGCCAGACCCCAGGAAGTTTCAATTGGCTTCATGTCCTGCCTCCATACAGAGATAAGCAGGAGCCAAGAAGCAACTGTGATCTCTTAATCTCATCAGTAAAATCTAGATCTTGGATTTTTTCCCGAACATTTGACATTTTTTCCCAATCGCTGTTTCCACTAGGGAATCACTCTTTGTTATCATCAGAGACCTTCTTCTCTCTCTTCTGCTGCCTTTTCCAATCTGTTCCTCATTCCTTTAACCCTTCTCTCTCTCAATTCAATTGTAATCACTTCATTCGCTTTTATCTTCCTTTCCCTCATTAAAAATTAGGACCAAATCACCCAATTTATAGACAGACCTTCAGAGTATTGGTGCCATTGGCCTGCCATAATCCCAGACATTTTATCCATTTGTTTTGTTATTATTATACCTTGTTCTGGTCTCTTTCTTTACCCGTAATTTCTTTTTATACAGTATAAATCTTTTGATTAGTAGGCTTTTTAGTTGTCTTTTTTAGGAATTTGTATAACGTTTCACCTGAAAATAAAACTTGAGCAATAGTGAATATAGTGTGAAAAGATGTAATTTGGAAAGAACAGGAGGAGAGAAGAGTTTGTAGAAAGGATAATCAGGATTCAAATACATCACAGATTCCAAGGCTTGAAAAAATCCTGCTATAATCCAATCTGACATCATCTCTGATTGCTTGGCAAGAGCTGGAAATTTTTTTAAAATTAATTGATGTTTTAACTCTCTGATTTTTAGAAGGAAAAGCTTCAATCTGTTTTTTAAAATGTGTTGCAGAGATGCACATATATAAACTGTTCCAATTCTTAATTAATCTCAGTGCTATAATAAAACACAGTTTTATCCCAGTCTAAAATTGCCTGTTTTAAACTGAAAGTCATAGAAATATTTTATGCATTGATCTGATGAAGTACATTCAAATCAATTTCTCTCCCCCATTAAATATTTTTACATTGGTACCAGTCCATCATATAAACTTCTCTTATTTTTATTCTTTTGTAAAAAAAAGATTATCCAATTCCCTTTCATCCTATTTTTCTTTGCAATCCTCCTCTATTTTCCCTTGGCATTGTATTTACCCATATTAATATTTCAACTCTTGGAAAAGTTACTTGATTTTTCAATAACACTCCGGGGTCAATAGAAGGGGCAGAGACTTTCAGGTGTGTCCTTTTCAGGGCAGCCGCTGTCATTAAATCTGGGATTATTAATACATCCCGAGTCACATATTTTGGAGAGAGACATTTTAGCTCTGAATTACACCCACAGAGATCCATGTTCTAATGTAATGTCACCTGATTTGTATGGGAGTAATTAGGATTAGTTTTGTTTGGATTTTTTAAAAGCAAACTTGCAAACTCTTGCTATTGATCTAATCTTATTTTAATGTTAATATTTAATTCATATAGACTCTAATCTCCTCTGTTTCAGTGGTCTTGCTGTTTTAATGTCAGTATTGTTAATGAGGAAATAGCCAATTCTATAGTTGCTTCTACAAAGGAGAAGGGAAATGGATATTAAGTATTTTTTTCCCCAAGGTTTCTATTTCCCATCTAACTCACACAAATACAACATTCCAGTTCTAACCCTAGTGGTGCCCTCTAGATCTGTTTTGTTAATTCTGTTACTCTGTTGACCAAAGATAAATACATAAGTCTGAAGAATTAAATGCTTAGGATTAGGTCAAGGATCACAAACTAAAAATCCAGACAAACAAAAATTTTACAGATCTTCCAAGTTAGTCTGGACAGTGCCTGAACTTTCTGTTGAGTAAGATAAATTTTCAATCTTCCTATTCAGATACATTAGATATTATACAATATTACAGTAGATATTATACAAACTTTTATCTATGTATTCTTAAAAGATATACTAAATTGTAGCAAAATTGTTTGGTGTAAGTAGAGCTAGAGAAAAATTAGATACAGCTATAGCTATAAAATCAAGAACTAATTAGAGCACAATTGGAGCAGCTCACTAATAGGTTATGGAGGAGTGAATACTAATGATTTCTTATACAAAATTGCAGTTGTTTTTATGGAGTACTTCTCATTGAGCAGGTTATTAATGGTCTTCATGGTAAATGACAAAAATATAATTTCTCTACATATATACACACGTCTAAAGGAGGAATTGATATAAAACACTGTGGTTGGATTGCTTTGTTGCAGTGACTCAAGACAACAAAATGTGCCTCAGAGACCATTAAAAGTTGACATACAGTGGTTTCCAGGCTGCTCTGGTTTATACTGGGGATATTAAATGGTTCCAGGGTACCTGGAATCAGGATGGCAAAACTTAGAGCCATTTCTACCCCTGGAGGGACTGACCTGACTCAGAAATGGTAGTGCTGTCCAAGTTTAAGGGATACGCATTCATGTTTGCATGCAGCTGGAAATCTCTGAAAGATACTGAATGTTGTGTAGGAGAAACACCAGTTCAGAAATACTTCTGTATCTTTTCTTCTTTAGGTGACCTCTGGTCTCACACTGGTATTCACAGATTTGTTCCTTTCTTTCTATGATCTAGGTTATAAAATCCTTTTAAAAATTGCCTTCAACATAGAAACAGAGATAAAAATATTCTTCAATGAAAGTAATTTTCACTCATTTATTTATATCTCAGGTAGTTTTGCTGTTTGCTTTTAAGGCCACTGGCTCAGTTCTACTGTTAATGTTTCTTTATCAAATACTTAGGAGAATAATATATAGATAGATATAAAATTTATCTGACACATTATAGTGCCAACATAAGGTCACTTTAGTGAAGATCAGTATAAGCAATTTCTGTTTATTGCTGGAGTTGCAGTGTGGCAAAAATCTTTTTTCATTAACAAATGACACTTCTTCATTTATGTGTATTTTTGTAAAATTTTCTATAAAAAAGAGGGGTGATGAGAAATACATATTCAGGTTTTCCAGTCTTTCCAAATTTTATTAGGCCAAGTGAATCCCAGGAAAAGATGCTTGTTGTTACTGACTGACTCTAAAGCTTAAGTAAATTAGGTAATTAATGACTTCTATTAAATTATTTGAAGCATGATTTCCCAAATGTGGTTAAAAACAAAAAAAAAACCAAAAAAATCCCCACCAAAAATCAAAACAAACCAAACCAAGAAAACAAACAAACAAATAAACCCACCAAAGAACAGTGAGAATAAGTACAGGGGCAAAATTTGTTTAGACATTTCTATTTATCCAAAACCAAATTTCTTGAATAATAACTCTATTCCTAAATCAAAATAAGCTGCAAGAAATCACATATCATTTTACAAAATCAAGTGCAGTGTACTGTAAATATGATAACTAAAATCAAACTAGACAATGTTTTGCAATGCTTTCCATGCCCAACTTCGTTCAGTGGAGACTACTTAATTCCACACAGCAAATTCATGCTGTATGTCCTACATATGTTTGAAACCAGAATATACCTCACATCAGTAATGAAGAGTGGATTCCTGAAGAACTGGATTCCTGAAGAACTGGATTCCCAGATATACTGGGTCTCCGTGTCTCCAAGGAAGCTGTTCCTAGAAGCTGGATGAAATAATGTTAGGCATGTTGAAATAATTGCGATTGAACTAAAAGATTTTGAAAATGTATGAAATTAAATAAATATTTCTAATTCAGTTCTCCTGTTCATTTATCTTATATGAAAGGCCATAGGCAACAGAAATAATTCTTTCCATTTCAACAAATGGTGGACTGCTTCTAGGGCAGGGCTGCTTCCAGTCAGATGAATATTGTCATATGAGAGGATGTGGCACTTGAGGACACATTTTAGTGGTGAACATGGTGGTGGTATAAGGCTGGCAGTTGGACTTGGACTTAGAAGTCTTTTCCAACTTTAATAATTCCGTGATTCCATTAAATCTTTTTGGCACTGAGTCTACAACCCCTTGTTTTAGGCTTAAGTTGATCGGTGAAGTGACTCTGTATATGATACAATTATGTCACTCTTTTTACCATGGAACAAATATTAATACAAATGGGTACAACTAAATTATTAACCAGAAAACTATTTAATGGATTATCTCCAAATTAATGCAAATATAATTAGAATATTGGATAAAACTGCTAAGAGTATAAGATTATTATTTTATTGCGCTCCTAAAATTTCTTTTTCTTTGTATTCAAGCACAATTGAATCAGTTGTTTTTTAACAATATATACAAAACATAACTCTTCCTGGATTTTCTTTAAATATTCATCTAGTATCTTTCTGATGAACTTAACACGGACTTTTTCTTTGCATGTTAGGGAGTTGTTGAGAGAAAGGAGTTAGAATAAAGAAAATTACATCTCTTATAATGTATTATACCAGATGTATACTAAATGTATTACACCAGAATAATCGCAGATGCATTATTCTTTCCTAAGGTGTATTTTCCAAAAAAATATATTGTCTTTAAATAATGAAGTAGAGATTAAATTCCATTTTTATTCTCTCTACTCTTTACTTTCTTTTGCTTTAAGCCTAAAATTTCAAAATTCTTCTTTGAATCAACCAGAATCTCATTACAAGAGATTTCTGAGATAATGGCACCTGCCAAGTTCATATTTGGGAGGTAGAAAGGTCATTGGTCTTATAATACCAGAGAAATACATTTTTACATCATGCTAAACTGTTCACCAAAGACTTTGAGAAAGTAAATCTGTAACTCAGGATAATGAAGGAATTGCAGTTAGAAGCCATCATGCTAACTGCCTTGACAATCTGACCAGCACTTACCACATCCACTGCATGTTCTGCAGCCTTCTCCCTGTGTGCCAGAGTTCCTAATTCCTCTTAATAACCCCTCATCTCTTTTCCCCACTTTTCCTAGAAGGTTGTTGTCATCTGCCAGTTTTCACCTGCCACCTTCTCCATCACATCCATATTCTATCAATTTATCATAAAAATTCCTGTTGTTGTACCTTACTTGCTCTCGAATACCTTATACATATCTGCGTGTTATAGTGACCCACGTGTGTATTCCCTACCCTCCTCACCTGTATCTCCATTCTTTGCTTTCCTTTGACATCTTCCTTTCACTATTTTCTCATGTAAATAAATAACTCAGGGTCTGAAGACCTCTAAAGTGTTTAGGATAATCATTTGCAATTGTAGGTACAATGATATTAAGCAACTGGACACTTGCAATTAGCAATTGATTAGCTGACAATTATGCAGGTAGGTGAAACAGATGGCTGTGTTAATCATTTGCAAGAGCTGAACACATTCCTTTCTTCAGTTTCTGTGTGAACCAAAATTGACTAAATTTTCCCCCCCCCACCCCACTATGTAGAAAAACCTCTGCAGCATCAAAATTGATTAGATAGTTAATAATATGTACCACACTTCTTCAAGTGAAAAAAGATAAATGATATCATGTCTCAGCTCACCTGACTTTGCTATATCAGACTGTACAGATAATAAAACTGAGGGTGAAAAGCCATATGTAAATATTTTGATAACATTATTCCCTACTTGAGAAGGGTTAGGCAGCTGCCCCATCTCAAATCAGTGAGCATTGCATGTGTCCTTATGAAAAATTAACGTAATGTATGTGGTTACCTTAGCAGCTGTCCCTGCTTATGCTGAAGACCATAAGGAAACTTCTGCCAAGATCTGTGAAAACAGGCTCAATCCATTAATATTATCTCTTATAGTAATTGTTGTTCACAGTTTTCTGTCATGATTAAACTGTCTCTTTAAAAAGGAAGGAGAGAACAAAGCATGGAAATAATTGTTTTAAATGAAAAAAGTGCTGATCCTATATTCTGAACTGTGCATACACTGCTGATGAAATTTTGCAACTAGCTTATGCTAGGTAGTTGGAGTCAAGTAAAAATTATTGCCTGAGTACATTTTTTAAGAGCACAGATTTAATTTAATTACATCTAAACTGTACAAGCACAGCACCTTAAAATACATGTATAAATTAACTATTATTCAAATAGTTAATCTCAGAAAGTGTTTTGGTAATGCTTGCTTCAGTAACAATATTCCTGCACTGATTGACTCAGTCTGTCAAGGAAACATCCTCCTATTGAGCCAAGCCACTAACTTCGTTTCACTCTGATAGGTCAGATCAGCTTCTTTAGCTCCTCTCTTGCACAGCTGGCAAGGGAGGTAGAGGGGTCCTAGTCCTGATGATGAAATAACTGTGTGCTACATCCACTTTTCTTTTTAAGCAGGCTTTTATAGGAAAAAAAAAATTAAGAGCTGTTTACTGTTTAATCTCCTATAACTCAAAAAGATGTTGAAACTATTGTGGTGAAATTTTTTTTCAGGACGATTTTCTTCCCAGCTTGCAAAACTAAGTTTTAGACTTCAGGACTTTAAAACCCTCAGCTTTGAATGGAAATTATTACAATAATTTTATTGTTCTGGTGTATATAATACAGACACATCTTTCTGGAATGAAGAAAGCAACAACAGCACAGGAACTACTTCAATAATGCCTCAACATTTAAATGTTGCAATTTATAAGAATCCTTCCATTCAGGTATTAACCAGAAGTTTGAAACTTTTTTTGTTTATCTGATAAACATTAGTTTTTCATGAGCTTCTCAAAATTATTCTGTAATGTATGTTCTGTGATTTCTGTGCTTTAGAAGGGAAAATTCTGGATCCATCCAGTAATAGGTACCTTCTCTAGAAAGCCTGTAATCTACTATTTTCTTGTTCAGGCTATATCTCAGGTAATTGACCTGCACTTTACACACATGCTGTCTTCAAAGAAATATAAACTTCTTCTTATATCCATTTGCTGATAGATCAGATATTTGGAAGCTAGCTGAGGTTCGTGGATCTATGCAAGTTTATGCCAGCTGAGTAACAGACCATAATCCACCATCCCTCTGTTTATCTGAAAGTAAAAGACTTCTTTTCACACACCAGTTATGTCTGCTAAGTGACAACAGAGTATTTATCCAGCACGTCATTTACGAAACCCAAATGCTTAAAATTGAGGAAATGAAATGTTAAGGATGTCATAAATCTTAGTGCTCAGAAGGAGTCTAAACCAACTCTTACTTAAATCCACAAATCTTTCCACTTATTTCAGTCAGAGCTGGACTTAGTCCATAATAAACAAGTATTTTGTCAAATGTTCTGCCAGATATGCCTCTAAGGGATGCTGATCTGTGCAAATGAATGGCCTAATATGACAGGGACCATAGCAAGAGGGTGTTGTGTTCTAGACATTTGGTGCAAATACAGACTCTATGGAGAGGTCAGGAAAAATTGCTGCAGTCAAAACCACCATTTCCCAAGTGTGGGTATCAGCTATCTTTTTCTTCTCTGATTTATAGTATTGCACCACTTATTCAGATCAAAGAATCTGAAACACAGGGGGAAAAGTCTGGCACTTGTTTCTTCTCACTCACCTAGAATTTTATTATGAAATGTATGAATGGTCTATCACTTTCACTACCTGCAATCTATGTACTTCATAACCCCCCAATGTATGAAAGGTATGAATGGTCTACCACTTTTCATTACCTGCAATCTATGTACTTCATAACCCCCCAATGAAATAAAGTTTTTTCTAGTGTTTTATTAAATGCACAACTATGTAGTAAAAAATTGTAGCATAGTATGCACAAAAGCAGTTCATCTTTCTCATTTGTTGAGTACTCTGTTTCAAACCCATAGAACCATAGCATCTCTTAATAGTTTTATGTGGAGGGTTCTCATTCAAAATTAGTAACAATGAGGCTTATATTCCCTCTTGCTAACACAAAGCTTGCTAACACACAGTAACTTGGAGCACGTTACAGCAACTAGCCTTAAATTAATAATATTTTAAATGTAGGCAAAACACCTTTCAGACTTTTTCATTCTATTGCATGGCAAAGTCTTACAAAAATATGGTTAAAGAAAAAGAATTTGAAGGACTCTGTACTTACTGCTTCTGAGGGAGCATAATTACTTTGCTTTTAATTTATTTTTTTTTTGTTCTTAAGGATTGTTTTTTAAGGTGTCATTAACCTTTCTAAATTCAAATAATAAAGATATTACTAAAATAGAAATATTCAAGAAGGATTCAATAGTTAAAAGATTGCTCTGTACACATGGGGCTGGAGTGGCAAAAGCTCTTTATGGAAAAGAAGTGGTGGAAGAAGCCCACATAGAAAGATCATTAAAATGCAGCTGGACAAATCTCTGGACTTGTCAAAAAGTATATCAAAGGAACTTTCATTAGGCAGTGACAAAATTAGTCTACCATAACTCAAATTACACATATCTAAAGGCCTCATTTTTTCTGGATCAAACTTACACGCTAAAATGAATTTTTTTTCTAGGTAAAATTGAGAGGTGGTTCGGTAGGCTGAATTTTGATGACTTTTCTTTAAATAAAACCTAGTAATCAGGAAAGAAAAATATAGAATAAGATATTCTCCAGAAACATTTGCATGAAAGTTGATGAAAGTTAAATGATAATAGACACAATATTTTACAGGAGCATTCCAACAGGTTTTATTTATCCAGACAACAGAGGTGGTTTTAGGCTATGATCTTCAACACTGAAACTGATATATCCAGGAGAATAACATACTATCACAATATGCAGAAGAATGCTTGTTTTTCTTATGCAAATGATAAAGATGTTAGATACAGCTTATATCACAGGAAATCCAGTAGCTTCCTTAAGAAATAAAATAAATTCAGCTCCTGAACTACTTATAAACTTAATATAGCTTTGATACAACTAGTGGTACAAAAAGAGGAGATGGTGTAATATATATACGTTCCATGTATTTCCAACCTGCTTACTTCCCACCCACTTGGTGGTTTTATATATTCAACATATTACCTCTGGCTCAGCACTACAGGCT
The DNA here is from genome assembly GCF_009819655.1 of Sylvia atricapilla. Lineage (NCBI taxonomy): Eukaryota > Metazoa > Chordata > Aves > Passeriformes > Sylviidae > Sylvia > Sylvia atricapilla. Next base: position 16,538,110 of record NC_089143.1, on the reverse strand, counting down.
GCATCTGGCTCCCTAAATCCATACACAATATATACTGTATTGTATGCTAAGCCTGATCCAGAGCTTGGTATGTTTTTACGCATCTGAACCCAAATTATAATCTTGAAGCACTCCTCCACGGAGATGGAGCCAGACTTTTGGCGCCTCTGGTTGGCTTGCTTTTATCGTGAATTTTAATGGTGGAAAAATTGCATCTGTTCCTAACTCCCTTTCAGCTGTTAGTCACTGCGGCATAGCTGATACCAGAAACAGATGGGGAAGAGGAGAGACACTCTTTTTGTAATCAGTTCATGAACTCAGCTGGGACAACAGTTTGTGGAATAAATGGCAATGCTTCTCTATGCTTGACCTCAATCCCAGTCTCAACATCCAGTGGAAAACATCTGAGATGGCTCTGGCTGGTTGCACAGCACTGCACTTGAGCTGATAAGCCTCACTGGAGATGGCACAGTTTTGCATAGAGTTAGTCCTTTTGTAGAAATTTCTGTGTATATATATAGAGCAATTAATCTGCAATCCAGATAAACCATCTCCACTGATGTGAGCATGTCCATACCCCAGAGGGTCTAGATATGCTCATTCACATGTACAATAGGCAAGACACAGTATTATTTATATTTACTTTTTTCTGAATTTTTATCAGATCTGATTTGGTTTTTCAGATATTTTGATGGATGATACTCATTCTGCTTGTAAAGTCTGTTACACTCAAAGACAGCACCTAGGAAGTGGAGAGGAAAGTTGTCTGTTGAATTTTTCAGATACTGTACTCTATAATGCTCTAGTGGATAGAATCTTTTGAATGGAAGTGAGGGACTAGCCCTGTGCTGAGAGCAAATGAACATAGAAAATTACTTTGGGTAAAGAAATTTCCAAAGCTTGGTGTCATACAAGGTGACAAAACAAAAGACTGATGATTATATATTCACGACTTCAATACAAAAACTTTTTCTGTAATCCTAAAGAAAACTTTGGGGCGTTTTTTAACTTAAAACATTTTGTGACTTCATTTAACTTAAAACAGTGTGTGATTAGCCTCACCTGCAACAAGAGTGTGTCCTTGCTTTATGATACTCAACCTGGAGGTCACCTTATCCTTCAGGCCCTTTTCAGCAACCTCCTTTTCAGCCAGTCACTTCTCAAACATGCAGAGATGCATGGGATTTGCTATGCTAAAAGCAGCTTTCCATAGGTGTAGATCACAGATTTCTCAGGGTAATTTTAGACTGAGGTTCTTTTAATCTTTATGTAAACTGTTGCCTTAAATTAAAATAATTTGTAGGATGCATTTGGTTTGATAATCCAGTAACTGATGAAAATGTTTGATAAAAATGGGGCCCAGTATCAATAATAATGTACCCTGCTGTAGACCATCTTTGTTCATATTATTTTACTTGATATATGCATTACATTTGATAACATTATTATTGGTTTGCTTTGGCAGGTTTCAAATAATTTTTTGCAGGTGTGTTATTAGTTTGTGGATTGTAGGAGGAAGTGATCAGGGACTTTTTTTGTTGGTTTGTGTTTTGTTGTGGTTGGTTCGTTATTTGTTTTAATTAACTTATTTCTTATCTTGCCAAAGATGTATTATTGCCAGAGTTATTTTATTATGTTCTCTTGCAACCAGAAAATAATGTCTTCTACAATCATAAGCTCTTTCTTTGCTCCCTGGCTTGACCAGTCTATTTAAATTTTTAGGATCTTTGGGACTCAGACACCCCTGGAAAGAACATCTTCAGCTGCTGTGTTCCACAGTGTTACTCTGTCTGTCTGAACTTGAACTATGACTTGAACTATGACTTTATTTGGTCTGAGGTACCTTTTCACTAGGGGACTTGCAGGTATGTCATGAGATTAAAAATGGTATTATGCAGTTTAGTTCTTATTTGGGCTTCCTGCTTCCTTGTAAAATAACCTAATTTTTAATGAAAAATGTGGCATTCCCTTAACTGGTACCTCAGATAAGTCAAGCCAGCAAGCAAAAGTCAAGAGTGGATTCTTTGTTTATCTTCCATCACTATTACCTGTGAAGGCTTTGGCACTTAGACACGACCTCCTTGAGTGCTGATTTTCACTTGTAACTTGGTGCATTTCACAATTACACTATTAAGTTATGCATCCATTTGCTAGAGTGTGTTTTCTCTGCTTTCCTAAAAAGTACTTAAATTAAAGTTTGAACAATGTATGCACATAGGGAGAATTATAAACTTATTTCTTAAAAAATGTCTTTTCAAAATACAACATTTCAATATATGGCTTTATTTGTCCTGAGACCTATTCATAAAAAAAAACAAACAACCCTCCTTGGATTAATTTGCTTTGTTCAAAGGGTTTGTATTTGAGTTTTATGTTATGTAAATGTTATAAAGTGTTTTGGAAGTTTTAGATGGGAATTGCTGTTTGGTACCTATACTGTTGGAAAATTGGACATACTGGCCTTTGCTGTAAGTTCACAGTATCATATGTTCTCGTACAGTTGTCTGAGTTTTATGCAGTTTTCTCAAGATTTTGCTTAGATTAACAGTTTGCCTAAAAATTGAATAGGTTTTGGTAGCTTCTACTGTAGCACATTTATGTATACATTATTCATATATAATATGAAAGCAGTGCAATTTCCTCAGACTGATAACTTTTGTGCTGTTCTTTTCCATGCAGCAGGATTCATATTTAGTTTAGGGAAACTACTGTTCCCTAGACCATAAGTAATTTTCCCCAATTTGTTCAGTGATTATCCATAAATTTTGTATAAGATGAGGAAGGGAGTACTTCACTCACAGTTTGATTCTTAGATGTAGTGAAATATAAAGTGTTTTTCTGTGTGATTACTGACTTAGTCCCTTGATTTCAGGAAAATATTTTTTTAGTGTTTTTTTATTTGATTTCCTACTCCTTTATGTTTTTAATTTTGAGATAATTACTTATTTCAAATCTTCAGAGGTTTGGAGGAGCAAACATTCTTTTACAATTCTACTTGGGAAATTTTCCTCCTGTAACAGATTTATTATGTTCTTTGGATGGCAGAGCATTTACTTGCTTAATGCAAATTCCCTTTCTTTTACCTGGCACCTGTTTACTGTGTGGCAAATACTTTCTTGGATAATAAATTAAAATTTTTGATTAAGACCTCCAGAGACAAGACCATACTGAAGCATATAAAACAGAATACAGTCCAAACTATACTAGTTTTATAAGGTTGTCATGCACATGGAGTGTTGCTGAGCAAACACAGTTGAATGTTCTACTTTTGTTTCTCTGTCTAGTAATCACAAGAAGAAACTGTTGTTTCACAAAGATCTGTGGGGTTTTTTTGCTTATTATCATGAATAATATTCTTTACCAAATTAAAATTTTAACCATAAAAAATGACAATGGATTAATACTGATTCTTGTTCTGTATTTCCCCTTAGTAGGAACCTTTGCTTTGATATACAGTATGGTGTGACATTAGTAGACAGAAAGAGACTTGAGGTGCCCCTACTGGAGTTAATCTTTGAAAAGGTAATTCCTGAAAATTTAATATGGCTGCCTTCTACTTGCACTACAGTGAAACCCAATGTAATTTCAATAAATCTTGTAGAATATGGCTGTGACTTTTGAAAGAATGTTTTCATCTGAAGGACGCATGTAAACATTCTTTATTGAGAGTACAACAGGATTGCTTGATTAAAATGTAGGTATAGGATTTTATGTTTAATTGAATAGGACTTCTTGTGAAGATGCTTCCAAAATTTTTAGATCCACTAACCCATATGCCTGTGAGAAGTTAGTAAAAAACAAAACAAAACCTCTACATGTTGTACCTGGATGAGATTATGTGCTTTAGACATTTTGAATACAAAAGGAAATAGTACTGTGAATTAAATAGGACTGTAGCTCACTAAAAATTCATTGCTGTGCATTGTAATTTCAAGGTCCATCAAGGAGGGGTACTCCACCTTTAAGAGTATATGAGAAGAGAATGGTAAACAGTGTCAAAATAAAACTCTATTCAATACAATGTTTATGGACTGTGCTTGGATGCACATGCTTTCAGTCCACACATTTTAAAAAAGAGATGTTAGATATTATGGGTATTATCTAGGCTCATCCTAATCACATTTTTATGGATTGGGAGGGGCAAAATAATATACATTAGTGATAAAATTGCAGAACTGTTTAAAATTATAATGTGCTTTGGTAATTGGAGCTACATGTAGCTAAGGACCTGATTTACATTTTTGGTTCTACATATGCAATCTTCCACTCCTTTGTTTCAGTGTAGAAATCATTAGATGAATATAGTCTTATAGCCCTGGTGTCAGAGCAGAGAATCAATTCCACACATAACAAAAATTGTGACTATTTTTCCAGTGCAAGTTCTAAGTCCATAAGCCTATGCGGGAGGATGTTGGTGGCTGGTTATTGCTAATTAGCCCACCTGTTCAACTGATTGGATTTTCTGTGAGACTCCTGCCTCACCCGTAGATCTGTAACTGTAGAAAAGTGCAATTCATGCTGACATCAGGGTCTTAATTTTTACACCTTTAAGGACCAAGGACTGCTTTAAAGAGAAGGGATCTATCTGACCAAGTGAGATTAAAGTCTCTTTGCCAATAGGCTGGCCTACCCATTGAAGAGAGCTTTAAACTGGGAATGAAAAGAGAGAGATGATGTCCATTTCAGTAAGAAAGTGGTGAACAGGGTTGGCTATCAAAGGGTGCAAGTGTGGACAAGAGAAACCTCTCAATCAAAAAAAAAGCAACACTGAAAAGTGGGCCATCCCAGGTGTTACGCACAAAGGAAATTCTTCTGTGTTTTCTCAGGAAATCGGAATGAATGGAGGCCATCTGACATGCCTGTACACTAATGCACACCCCTCATGTGAGTAAACAACTGAGATGCATCAGGTTCTGCCTGTGAAAGTGTGATTTGGATTAGCCAGCAGAACAGAGTCAGTGAAAGCTGTCTGCTACCAGCTGCCTGATCAGGGAGAAGTAGATGAGGCTTTCTTCAGATAATTGGGGGAAGCCTCACATTCTCAAGTCCAGATCCTCATGGGGACCTTTAACAAATCACCCTGAGAACTGCTGGAGCATTCCCAGAACACAAGCAAGTTCCCAGAACATGAGCCATTCAGGTCTTCACCACTACACTTCAGTGTGGGGGAGGACAAGCACAGGGAACCTGATCAGTGTGTGTATAAATACATGACAGGATGAAATATAGAGTATGGGGTCAAATAATTCTCAGTGAATGGACAGGAGGCAATAAGCATAAAATAAAGCATAAAAAGTTCTGTTTAAATGAAGGAAAATACCTTTTTTCACTGTAAGGATAACCAAACACTGGAGCAAGTTGCCCAGAAAGGTTGTGGAGACATTAAAAACCTGACTGGATATGTTCCCAGACTAACTGCTCTAGATGACCATTCTTGAGCAGAGAGACTAGATAATTTCCAGAGGTATCATCCATCATCTACTGTTTGGAGACTATATGAAGATAATTCCTTGCAGAAAATGGAAAAAAATATCTTGGCATTGTTTATTTTGCAAGCTCATATTCTGAGATAAACTTGCTAAAAATTGTACTTTATTTCTCAGAAAAAAAAAAAAAAAAGACCAACAAACCTACTCAGAATGAAAAGGTTAAATGAATATACAATCCTTATTGAAAAGTCGTGAAACCATAAACTGAAATATGTAAATACATGCATAAAAATACAGCTACATCTATACAGTAAATATTAGCAGGCTTTAGTGTATTTTCACTGAAGCATCATGTGGGTTACCATGAATTACTTAAGGCTATGTCTCAAGATATAAATAAGGCAGGGATCTAACTTTGTTTCACAACTAAAGCACTTCCTGTTCCTTGGAGACTGTGTGCAGAGATTAGGCACCTACATAATTTAAAGGAGGAGAGGTAGTTCCATTGGTTTATATAGGTTACTTAATTAAAGTCACATCTAGGCATGTTTATAAACTAAAATGTGTTCAAAATCACAAATACTTTTTTTATGCCTTTCTCTATAAAATTACTTTTTTTTTCCTCCTATCACAAAATTTCTTGCTGCTAATTCTTTAAAAATTCAATTCTACACTTTTTAATAAATCATTCCAAATACTTTTTCTTAAAAAATACATACCAGTTTTATTGTACCAAGTATTATAAATCTGATTTCAAGAAGGTAAGCTCTTATAAAAATCCAGTCTCAGTTGATTATTTACCTTGCCTCCTTGTGCTCCAGAAGAAAATATTGTGTGGAATTTACAGCTTTGTAGAGCTCAGAATTTCAGTAAAGAGTGTCATTCATTATATATAAAAGCAAACCACAGACTAATAGTGCAAATTTACACAGTTTTAATATGCTTTGTTGACAACAATATATGTTTCCCTATAAAGTAATTTAAATTTCTACAAGCATCATGTTTAGTTTTACATCATTTTTTATTCAAATCTAGCATTTAATTAAGGCTAGTAGCAAATTGTAACTTAAGTAGTAGATTGTAATCTATTAATAACACCCCAAAGAGAACAACTTAAACAGGTATGTTTTAGAAAAATAAGAATAAAATATAGAAAATCCAAGATACTTGGGATTGATAAATAAAAACTAAAGAAGAAAAAAGACATGAAAATAACTGTGCGTGAAATTTATGTTCTGACTGTTTTCAATAGGTCAGTTGACTGCACAAGTACCTGTGTGTATATATATATGTATATGTATATATATGTATTTATATGGAAATGTTTATATGTATGTGTATTTGCTTTAAGTCAGTCAAAACAACTTTGTCTGAAAAAAAGAATGGGAAAAACGTTTCCCTTTTATGTTTCTCATCCACTGCAGAAATATTTATGCAGTATTTCACTCCTGAAAACTACCCAAGACTAGTTTTGAAACTAAATTACTGACTTGTATTAAATATATTTTTTCTCAAGGAAATTGACCTCCTATTTGTGTCCTTCAAAGTAAAATTTGCCATTCTGAATGCATATACATAGCTAATTGGCCATTGCCATGTGTGAAACTGCCATATTTGTGTTTCACTGTTGTTCAGTTCAAATCTTTAAAAATGTGTATTAATGAGTAAAGTTTGCTTTATTTACTGCTGGCTTTCCTTGGAGCCAGCAGTTGTGAAACCCTGCTTTGCTCTTTACAGTGAACCTTGCCAAAAATGTTAGTCTGCAACAGTGCCAGGGCTTTCATAGCTGATGGACTGAAAATCTGTTTTCCTGCTAAAACAGAAATAATCACAAATGCTGAATCTTGAGGCTTTAAAACAGATATTACAACTTCATTGAGAGGATCAAAGCAGCCTTGCTTTGTAAATTTGATTAAGTTGCATTTGACAGGAAGTGATTGTAAATAAAATATGTTTTGAAAAAATGTATGGGTGGAATACTTAAAGTAAGTCATCTCTCTCTTTCCTTCAAATCCTTTGTGCAGGTGGTCCTTGGGATGGAAAGGAGATGAGTTTCCCAACCATTTAAGCCAAATGCCCAGCAAAGGTTTTTTGGTAACAACAGCTTGCCCAACAGGAATGGTAAGGATAGTTTGCTTTGCACCAGCTAAGTGTTGAACCAACAAACATTGAACCCCATGTGCTGCTAGCATCCTTACTGAGATAGATGAGATTCCTAGAAACCTTATGTCTAGCAGTAGGTATTACCATATGGCTCAGAGTGAAGTGCAAGAATTCAGCAATGCAGTGATGGAATAATCTGCTCATACGAGAAGCTTTCTCTGAGCATTTGCAAGAGAATGTTCTTGGTATGAGTTCCTATGAGTTCTGCTAAATAATTTATTTTAGTGGCATCATCTTGGAAAGGCTTCACAAAATACATGAAGTGAAAAATAAGAAAAAAAGTCCTTAAGAGAAAGATATTACATGTGTAAATGACTGCACCGAGAAAAAAGAAAAGCTTCCTGAAGGGAAAATCATGCTTTTACATGTAACAGAGGAAATGAAGAGAGGTGCTGTGTAAAAGCAATGAACAATAAAATAGCATTCTTTTGTCTGTTTTAAGTGTGAAAGAGCAAAAATTCTAAGACAAAAATATCATAGTGACCACATCATTATTCTGTGTGCAATGATTAAAACACGTATAAAACCTGTGATTAGTTATGAGCATATTTTTGAAGAAAGAAATGCATTTTGATGCAGAACTTCTAAATAAAGCCGAAGAGCTTGTTTATTCTAATAAGCATTTATAGAGAAGGACTGCAAAAGACCGTAAGAAGACATTAGTTGATGATTTAACTCATGGCTCTCTTAAGTGTCTCTTATTTCACTTGCTTCTTCTGATACAGTTCTCTGCATTTTATCAGACTTGTTATCATTAAAATTCTGGAAACTGTAGATAGAAGTGTTTTTGAATAATTAAATTTTATTCACAGCAATTTAAAATAACCTATTACAAGGAACCTTTTTAATTCAAATGCACTCCAGCTCTTCAATTAGTAAATTACTACGACCAAAAGTACAGTAGAAAAAAGTAATCTATTTTTCTGGATCAACTGGAGAATTTGGAAATGGTTTTATTAACTATTGTACCCATAGCTATTGTTACATGGTTGATGATTTTTAGCTATCCAGCCCCAATTAATATTAATAGGGAAGTAATAGGATTAATTTGTTATAGTTATAAGCTACCTCAGAATATTTACACCAGTGGGGGAAGCTAAGTAGGAGAAATTAATTCTGAAACTCTTGTTCTCTGCATGAGCAAAAACCCAGAAAGGATCACAACACAGAACTGTACCCTTCAGAGAAAGAGACACTCCAGCAAAATACTAAGGTTGCTGTCAAATGTCACATAAACCTTAATTAATCTGACATAATCTAACCTTTTAAATTAGACACCTGAGGTAGGAGATTATTTCAGTGTAGGAGTACTCCTACGCTTCCCTTGTAGTCAATGAAGAAAGAAAGGCATCACTGAAACATGACTCAGGTTTCAGATAAGATGACTCACTGTGAAATCATGAAATCATTTCACTTTTTGTTAACTATTTAAGAAGCAGCAGTGTTGTAAATTTGTTGTCTGAAAGTAGATGAGAGAAATCCCTAAAGCATCTAGTCAGTCAATGAAAAGGATGATTCCTTCTACTCTGGGAAAGATCTCCAAGACACACTCTGGAAGTGCTTAACTCCCTGTATCTGCGCTATCAAGGCCTAGATGATTAATTCAGGCTCTACTAATCCAATATGTTAAATAGATAAAGTTAGGTGGGGCTAATCTTTCCCTTAGACTAGTTTCTTACCCAAGTACCTCACTGGGAAAGCTGAAGCTAAGGGGAATGAACCTCACACACAAAACAAGGGCTAGAGTGCAATTATTTTGTTGGTTAAAGAGAGTCATCCACAATGACTGTTGAGTTTCTGAGGGTCACGCATATTCTTCCATTTTTTCAAATATTCAAGTGTGTCTATAATACCAGAAAAGTGAAAGCCTAAAAACTAGGCTATTCAAAGTATTCAGGCCTCTATAAATATAGCTACTTGTAAGAGACATCCTTAATCACCTCTCTGCTGCTTTAGTCTTAATGACCTTTCAAAATGTGGCTCCATGTGGCCAATTAATGCCCTTATATTTTTTCCCTCTACTAATTTCTTTAACTTTATAGCTTTTGAATTAAAATTGTGCTATAGCTGAGTTATACTGACAGATATAAATCAAACAGTTGAGAAACAAAATCTCTTTTGTAGGAATTTCTAAAATATCTTTTAATTGTTTCTTCCCTGAAAGCAATCTTCTTTCCCCTTCTCAGGCAAACAACATACATATTCTCCTAACACAGCACTGTGACAGGTGTAGGGCTTCAATGTTGTCAGTTATAATCCTTTATATGTCACACCTTCAATCATGCAATGGGCCATGCATTTTAAACAGAAGTCTGTTTTCTAGTCTGTGGCAACAGAGTGCCAGGACATACACTGTACAACCATATGGGTGTCTCTTTGCAGGACATATGTTGTACATCCTTAGGCAGTAAAGCAATTAACAAGCAACTGTAAAGTAAATGTGATCTCCTCTGAAAAGCTCCAGAGCAGCTTTCAGTTTTTACAATTATATTGCTAATTTATGCCATGAAGAGATTCAGAATGTCAGAGGCAGGTATAGAGATCATAAATGAAAGCCACACTAAGATGTAAATACAGGTTTATTTTCAGCAACAATTATAGTATTTTTTATGCTAGTAAAGCATTATGAAACTGAAAATGTTCAAAAAAGTAGTGACATTCAAAGGATAACTCAACATAAGTATATAAAGACACAGTAGATGAAAAAGACCATTTAATGTTTTTATGAAAAATCAGAATGCAGTAATTATGATCAACAGCATATTTTTCTTGTTGACCAATGTTTATACAGAACACCATGGGAGAAAACTATTTTTATTTTGCATTTTCTACTGCTATGGTGAAATCTAGTGTTGAGCCTGCTGGTGGTCACAGCTCAGCAGAGGCAGGGCTGCCACTGCTCCGTGTGCCCAGCTCTGCTCAACAGTGGCTGCTTTGCAGCTGACTTGGGAGCTCACAGACACACATAGATCTTCCTGGTAGCTGACCCTGGACCAGTATCTCCGGGAGGCTTGGACCTCTTACTTCCTCCAGCAGCCAACTCTCAAACCTTCTTGTCTCTCCAAGTGTCCAGCTCTTGGAACTTCCCCTGAATAACAGTGCTGGTGAATAATTATGTGCTATACAAAATCAGCCATCATCAATTTCCAATCTGACAACTTTAACTTCAGCTGAATATGCTATTTTCCTTTGTTAGAAAAGATCACAGTATGCCTTTTTTCACACCACTCATTATTTTTCTCCTATTTTATTACAAATTTTTTATGCATTATTTTCTATGTTAGCAATCCTTTCACCATACTTCATGTACATTTTTCATGCTCTTAATTACTACTGTTAGCTTCCTCTTAATGGTTTCTAACATGGAGTTGGGAAGCTTGTGGTCAAATATTCTTATCATGTAAGCCAACATAGCATCTCACATGCAGCTGAGCAGAAAAAAAACATAAAAAATTAGAAATGTATCATTTCACCTCTAGGAAAAGTGTGGTATAGAAAACAGATTATCTGAAAGATGAAAAATAAGATTCAGTGACTGATATTACTGCTCACTGATAATGTAGATGTTATCCACTGATTTGTTCTGCCTGTTGCAGGGACAGAAAAAGCCACTATTTGAGCTGTGAGAAGCCTTTTATACCCAAGGGGTGCAGAGTACAAAAGGTTAATGACAGGAAAGGTGAGTGAAATAGGTGCTTTTCTTTTATGTGCTTGAAGCTAAAAAAAAAAAAAAAAAAAAAAGAAGAGACTCACTAGATTCACTAGCTTTGCTCATTCTGATACTGGATTTTAATTCTGGAAAAAGCTTTGTCTTTAAGACTTCTAATTTGTCCTCTTCAACCACAGTATATACACAAGGTGTTGAAAGTCACTTCTAATGTTAGCTACATTGGCAGCAGAACAACATAGATTAGGAACAGTTTATAACTTTCAATTAAAATAACTGTTCTTCTACAGATCCTTTTGTACTTAGAGAAAAAACCTCCTTTGTGGTGCTCTGAGGCTTTGCTCCCTGTGATATCCCTGGTAACACAGAACACTGACAAATTTCCACCTTTTATTGTCTGTGAGTGAGCAATCGTGGCATCAGAAGGTCCCTGTCAGCAGGTTCACACCTCTGGGTGCCCAAACACAATGATCAGATGAATTGTACCTGGAAAACTAAACTAATGACTGCACTAAGGGAGACCTCACTTTATAAGCTTTGCTTTCTGAAATGTTTATTCTTCTAGACTTCTCAGATATAGCTTAGAAATAACTTTAATTCTAACTTCGTATAATTAATGTCTAACTCCACAACAAGAATACTTAGCTTCCTCACTATTTTGAGACATCTTATGCTATTTAAAGAAAATACTTCTATATATGAGGAAAAAGTATTTACTCCAAAATTAAAAACATGTTTCCACATGGGTGTTCCAGGGTTCCTCTGGGCTGCCAGTTTTGAAATATTTTGGCTGAAAATTATTCTGTAGCCTCCATGAGGTTTTTAAATTATTAAAATACTTTAGCATTTTTCCATGTTTTAATATTTCTTTTTACACTTTTAATTTAATTTTATTTTACTTTATTCTATTGTAGCTTCTTACAAAGTTTCCATTTAAGATAAAGATTTGGAGTGTGAAAAACTTACTACTACAAAACAGTTTTATAGATTTCTCTGCTAGTGAAATGTCTGAAATGCACATGAATTTTAACAGCTAGAAATTAGGTTAAGTACTCTGAAGAAATCCTATTTCCATGAAAGACAATAAGATTTCTACCACTTCTTCAATAAGGCCAAGAACTGTCTACATCCTTCTATGTTATAACCCTGAAAGGCTCCTGTTAAACGAAAAAGATAAGAACTGCACTTATGTTTGGGAAATAGAAGTATGTTGCATAATATTTATTCAATCTTGTGTCATCTTTATTAAATGAGGAATAAAAATTAACTTAAGGGCTCACTTAGATGGTTTGCTGTATTTAGTTGGTTTGAAATGGGCAGTATGAAGTAAAACTGGAACAAGCAAAAGAGAGCTATGGACAAGAACAATCTTTTCTGTGCATTTCCTAAAACTCTGTAACACTTGGCTCAGCTTTTTCTTCTTTCATGTTAGTGAGTTCTTGAGCTAAGCAAGGAGTGCCTATGCTTTTTTTCTTCTGGAAACTCTATTAAAAATATTTTTCCATCTCCTCTTCCAGCTACATCTTTGGTCTCTCTTCCTTATCTTCTTCCAGTATTTAGTTCTTGTTTTTGTTTTTCTGTCTTTCTAATATCACCCTTTACTCATCTGTCCTGACAGCTCAGGATTTAATGTCATTGTTTTTGAAGCTACAGGGAAAATGAATAATTCATATTTATAAGCAAAAACAGTGATCTGTTTTACACTACATATCCTCTTTCACCTGAAGTCTAATTACTTTCTTCTGTTCAGCAATTTGATGCCCCTGCGCCTCCTTAGCTGAATCAACAGTGGTCTGCCAGGACACCTTGTAAAAGCAGAACATGTATGGATGAAAATAGAATGAGGTATGTCAGATTTCCACAGGAATGAGATTTAGATGGATTCTGTGATTAGCAGATGATGTGTGTGTTGGTTGTTTGTTTGATTTGGGATTTTGTTTGTTATGTTTTGTTTGTTTTTGCTTGTTTGGGGAGGTTGTTAGGTTTGGTTTTGTTTTGCTTTTTCTTGGAGGACATGGGGCAGTAAAACTTGATCTCTTTTGAAAAACTTTGTCATCCATGACTTTAAGAGTCATCCTCAATTTCAATCTTGGAGTTGTCCTTATCATGCCAAGAATATATATGGTATGTCTGAATCGGGAGGAATCAGACATGACAAATCTTTTACAAAATGGACGGGGGGCGGGTTGGGTTAGCCCCCAGACAGCACTGAATTGCTGCAAATCTTGTCCACTTCAATTCTGAATCTCCAAATGGAAAGAGAGACTGATGAGTTGTGTGGGACTAACAAAATACAGACAATGTGGAGCACACATTGTATAATAATGATGAAAGCCTCAGGTCGTAGGCACCTGAGCTTGGGCACTGAAAATGTACTGAAAACTTCAGAGCCTAATTTCTTAGTGCATAAAGAATGGTGATTAAATAATAGCTCTTCATATAATTGATGTAAATATTGAAGAACTGTGTTAGATCTTAGGGTGACAAACAACATGCAAAAACTCAGGATTTTGTTTTCAGCGTGTACTCACAAAAACAAATAGAGCCCGAGAAAAAACACTGACCACATGACAAGCAACAGGGGAAGAGAAAAATACTGTTATTGGCTTAATACCACTGATCTTGGGTACTGAAATAAGTGGAGTCCTGAGGAGAGTGTTCTTTCTTTTGTTATCACAATGCATATACTTTAAAGACTGAAGAAACACAGGCACTGGAGTTTTTGCCTGAGCTTCAAACAAACAAACAAAACTGTGATGATTCAGAATTAACTGATTGCATGTATGGGCTTTTTTCCAGCTGTTAACCTCTGTGCTGGTGTTCTATAATTCATGGATTCCAGTTAGGATTTCTGGGATGGATAGAATTTCAGAGTATTGCATTCAATTTACTACAAAATGTTGAATATTTTGTTCTATCTTCTGCTGGTTACTGACAGTGATTTCTTCTGTTCAGAAAAGCTTCTCTTTAAATTAACACTCCTGTACAATAATATTTTCCCAATGAGAGACCTTAATAACACAAGAAACCAGCATGTTTAAATACATAAACTCCACAGTAGGATAGAGAAACCACAACAACCCAGCAAACCCCTGCAAGAGCAGCAGTTACTGCTCTGAGAGAAGGATCAAGGTGAAGACTGACATATAAATTCACCATTTACTAGCTTGAGGTAATTATTTAGTGCAGCTGAGGCTGCAAAATGGGAGTGAGAGAGGTGGTAAAATGGAGTTTCCAGGCTTAAATAACTAGGAATCTTAGCAGTTTGAAAATAGTTTCTCAACTTTGTTTTATTCTTGTTCGAATTAGCTACATCCTGATCAAAGGAATTATTTGTTTTATAGATGCTAAAAGATTAGTTCTGGTATATTAAGGTATTAAGGAGAAAATACTTTACAGTGTTTAATTTGCTGTATATACACAGTAAAAATGCCTTGTATTTCATACAACTTTCTTCCTGCTTCAAATGTAGATGTTAAGTTCTTTTCATTCCTCAACATGGTGTTGAATAGAGAGCTAAGAATTTCTCTGATGTGGCAAAAAAGTGTGCTGCACTGACGGCACTAATTTCTTTGCAAACAAGCTGTATGGTTAAGCTGCACTTGGTTTCAGTTGTAAAGGTTTATACACTTAGCAAGAGAAAACGGAAGTATTTCTTTCCAAGTTATTGAACTTCTCTTTTGTACTTCACATGAAGTTATGTATATTTATGATTCTGTGGATGTTAGCCGGAGAGCCAAAAGAGGAGCCTCTTACTCAGAATTGAATTAGTATTCTGCCTTAGTACCAGGCCCACTGGGCTGGTGGAAGTGATATATTTCAGATGAGACACATTGTTTTGCATAACTAAATTCTGGTGAGAAGAACCCATGTTATCAGAACACTGGAGTATTTCAAATGATGAGTGAAATTATACCATGATCACATTATCAGAACACTGGAATATTTCAAATGATGACTGAAATTAATCTATGATATCTAATCCTACATGAGTGGAATCAGATTTGTCTATATTTTCAGGGGGGAAAAAAAAGTAGAATATCTGTAGATGTCCACCAAAGCATTCATATTCATTAGAATCATGCAATTATCTTAGCCTTTGAAACACAAAGGAAGTGTGTTTGAACCCTCCATTCTCACTTAAAAAAATCCCAAAAGCTAACAAACAAACAAAACACCCACATCTAAGAAAAAAGTTGCTGCTTCAAGTGAATGAAGTAATATTCGTTATTTTATTCTACATTGCCAAAACTATTTGTCATCTTCTTTGGCAAAATTGCATATTCTTTAGGTACGCCTGCAAGTTACTCTTAGGAGCTAACATACAGAAAGAGGCAGGCAATACTGTTCAGTCAAGGAGCTTAAGAGTATTTTCAAATTACCTCTTTCAACGTATCATTGAAAAATTTTTATCTGTTTGTTTCGGGGGGTGGAGGGGAGGGTGTCTGTACAGTGAATTGTGGTTCCACAACCATTATGGTCCTTTATCTTACATCCCAAATTCTTATGTGCACCTAACTGCCTGTTTTCATACATGTGCTAACCTAGACACTAGCATAGACAACTTGTTCTTTTTTTCAAGTGTATCTAGTAGAAGTTCAGTTTCACCTCACTCTCACTGGAACCCCAGTCCTTTCTCTGTTCTCTATTTTATTGATATAACAATTTGCCCTTAATTGAGAATTATAAAATATAATAAAGCCTGATATCTCTGTTTTCATTTCATGTTTTAGGTGTTTATTCATCAGCTTGGATCTGAAAGCATTGTTCTCATTCATTCTTAAATCCTTAGAATACAGATCAAAATTATGCCATTTACTAAGAGCGATTTCAAGCCTTTTTCTCTTGAAGGAAACAGTTCTCAGTTCAACCAGTTTCATAAACTACCTTCCTGAGTATACCAAATGATCTTATGCAGTTGGTTTTGTTTCTCTTCATTTAAGTATTAGAAAACTGATAATTCAATCTAATGTTATATTCTATGACCATTTTTTTTTCTAGCAGTACTTTGTAAAATTGCAAACAATTCTAAACCATCCAAATAGCTACTTGGTGGTTAAGGGATTGTTTCACAATAAAATTTGCTTATATTGCATTCAGGAATATTTCTTTCTTCAGAATACTAGTTTAAAACTGTACTAGAACCACACAGTTTTCAGGGGCAAACTTTCTCATAATTCTGAAGATCTTTATCCATTTCTGACTAGCACCCTAGGTGACTGTAAAAAGCTCTCACCAATAACATAGTAAAAATTCACTTCTTTACATACTTCTCCCAGGTATCCAAAGGTTCTGCTTATAGATGCCTGAGGAATCTGGAGACAGGATTTACATGACTAATTAATCTTGCATTCATTGATTATACCAAACCTGAAGCAGGCATTTCACATAAAAATTTGGGTCAGTGCGAACTCTTTGCTTTCTGATTTTTCTGATTTCCCTGTTACTTGCATGCTGTGCTTTTAGAGAACAGTGTGAGGTGCCAGGTACACTAAAACAATGGGAGGGGGAGAGGCAAAAATATATTGATGAGAGCACTGAGTCACCAACATGAACAAATTAGATAATTGTTCTTCAAAGGTTACAAAATCACAGAGTCCCAGAATATTCTGAGTTGAAAGGCTCATCCACAAGGATCATCAAAGATCAGCTCCTGGCTGGCCCCGCAAAGGACACCCCAAGAATCACTCCATGTGCTTGAGAGAGTTATCCAAACATTTCTTTGACAGGCTTGGTGCTGTGACCACACTGCCCTGGCCACCCTCTGGGTGAAAAACCTTCTCCTAAAATGTAACCTAAACCTCCCCTAACTCAGCCTCAGGCCATTCCCTCGGGTCCTGTCACTGTCACCACAAAGAAGAGAACAGTGTCTGCCCCTCCTCTTCCTTCACAGGGAAGTTGTGACTGCAGTGAGGTCTCCCCTCAGTCTCCTCTTGCCCAGGCTGAATAGACCAAGTGACCTCAGCTGCTCCTCATATGGCTTCCCCTCTACACCCTTCATCATCCCCATTGCTGTCCTTTGGACGCTTTCTAATAGTTTAATATCTTTTATTGTGGTGCCCAAAGCTGCCCCAGCTCAGAGCAGAGCAGGACAATCCCCTCCCTTGCCTGGCTGGTAATGCTGGGCCTGATGCCCCCCAGATCAGGGCTGGCCCTCCTGGCTGCCAGGGCACTGCTGGCTCATATTCAACTTTCCCTGACCAGGACCCCCAGGTCCCTTTCCTGGTACTGCTTTCCAGCATCTAATTCCCCAGCCTGAACCTACATCCAGAATTACCCCTTCCAAGGTGCAGAATGCAGCACTTGCCCTTTGTAAACTTCATTCAGGTTGTGACTGAGGAGTCAGAATTTGTTTCTGAATAGAATACACCCAGATGAAAATACTTACCAGCTTTGCTAGCTAAATATTATTTGTCTAGAAAATTTCTTTTAAGTTATTTATGGAAAGAAAATTTTTTTCCAGGAAAAGTATGTCCTCACAAAATCAATTTCAAGCAATAAGTAGAAAACAAAAGTTCAGCAATGTTCTCTCTAGAACTGATACAATTTCAATCCTAATCAGATATAATTTAAGTACATTATGCCATCCTTTGTAGTGATAAAGAAACAAAATTAAGAGTGCATACATAATGAAAATATCATGTTCTAGTAAATTTCATATGGTTAGACAAAATCACATTATAAGAACTTCTTCAAGGATAATTGCCAGAAAAGTTTGAGAGAACTCAGTACTCAAACGAGACATTTCACAAGCTTCCCTTTCTCCAAAATGAACCCACTCTCGAAACCAAACCTTCACCTCTGAAATGTCTAGTGGACATTGAATTATGGTGCAAGTTCTGGGGTTTGTGTTTGTTTTTCATTTGGTTGGGGTATTTTTATTTGAGTTTTTGAGGTTTTTTGGTTGTTTTGTTGGGTTTTTTTTAGTTCAGTCCTCAGAGAGGCCAGAAAGAAGAGCAGGTCTGCTTTCCTGGGTAGGGCCAGTAGAAGGGTTATCAGTGAACTCACCAAATTTCCCTTACAGAGAGGCAAAAAGGAATGGCACAAATTCTGTCCATGCAGGTTAACAATATTTTCCACTTTTTTTTTTTTTTTTTAATATAGAAACAATCATTTTTACCTTAAATTGCAGAAAAGTATCCTTAGTATTATTAACATATCTATCCATTTGATTGTTCTACACCCTGAAAGGGAAGAAAAAAACCTTTAGTTAACCATGTGGTGAATCTGGTGAAACCTTTTTCAATTACCTTGGCGGAGATATGTTTCTAAAAAAGTCTGAGGAGAAGGTGAGAAAGACTTGGAAAGGTGATTATGCAAAGATTAAAAAAAAAACAAACCCAAACCAAAACAGACCACAACATACCCAAACAAACAGTTGCAGCTTATTCCCTTGTGCCAGGAATAAGTATTCTACCTCTGCTGCTAGATGACAGTGAAAACAAGTTGTGAGTTACATTGTTGGAATAGGCAAAAGTTAATCTCAAGAGGAAAAGCCATTTTATCCTCAGATTCGGTTACGACAGAGGAAGCCTAACAAAATGAATACTGTGAGAAAGGATATGTTGCCTGTTTATAACTATATCAGGGTGGCAATCCCCAGGGAAGGAAAATAGCAATTTAATTTAAAGTCTAGACATTAACACTGAAACAAATGAGGATAAAGTAGCATGACTGTGCTTGCTGTGAAAATTAGGTTTCTGTTTGCAAAAAGTCAAAATTAAGCCAAACCCAAATAATTTAAAGACTGATTTTTCCTGGTTACTTTCCATAGTAAGAGAGTAGATCCTTCACCCTGCAAGGTTGTTATTTGCTTAGCACAAATTACCAGTCTTCATGCAGAAATATCAGCTGCAGTGGTCCGTCTCATGCAAAATGTCAGGCTCAATAATTTGAATAATCTCTTTAACACCAAAGTATAATGAAGTTTAAGAATTTGTATGCACTAAACTGGAATTTGGATTCTCACATACAATTTCCTCCTAAATTATTACAGGTAATTTTTTAGTTGAAAGAAGAGTTCTTAGTGAAAATTAGTAAAAAACTGCATGAGGTGGACGAGGTCCCCTGTGTCATCACATGCAAGGTGAGTAATAGATTGTGTTCATTAATCTATGTCATAGGAGTATCGAACATAAAACAGCTATCACATTTTCTACATTTGGTAGCACCTGAGAGGTCACTACTAAGGGTTAAAGACTTTACTAGCATAAATTATGAGTCTTACTGCTAGATGAAGATGCACCACAATAAATGAGCACTTAAATCTGGGTTTCAGGTAAACAGTGAAATGAATTGATTTTTTTATTGCATAAGAACTTGGGGAAAAGATTGGCAATGTTTTCTATTGGTTTTCTCTGCAGAAGCACTTCCTCCATTCTACCTTTAAGATTCAGTATCCCATTTTTTAAAAATGCCAAATATTATTTGGAAATTTATCTTCTTAATAGAGGTAGATTTATCCATTTATGTAGTAGCAGTCAGATGCTGGTTGGACAGCCATTCATATAGCTCCTTCATTTTCTAAACAAATTTAGCCTAGCTATCTTGAAACAATGATATGTTGTCATGTGAAATCTAAGCACAAGTGAAGCAAACAGAACCTGAAAAAAGAAAAAAACAAGTGTGCACAGTCCAGTGATATGACTGTCTTCACCCAGCTCTGACACTTCCATTTCTTCCCTTCTCAGATTTTTCTAGACCTAGCCATGAGGAATTGTAAATATTTCTTCTAAAGTGGTAAATTCTAAAGACAATCTTGCTATACAACAGACCTGCACAGAGTACTTGAAATTCTACTTATTTGAGAAATTAATAAATACACCTTATTCCATTAGGATGTTAGTGGAGGGATTCAAGGTTTTAATTTTCAGGTCCTAAAGCCCAGGGAATTTTTCAAATAAATTTCCAATGATACTTTATGGTAAAACATTGTGAGACTCTAAATAGCTCCACAGGAACCTAAAGGTTTTACATGTGTGAAATCCATGATCTTAAAAATTTGATAGTGTCCCTTTGATATTGGATAAACCTTAGATCTCTCAGCTTTAGATTAAGGATACATTTCTGAAATATTTACTACCAGTTGTAATGTTTATTATGGGTGTTGTTTCAGAGAAGTCATGAAGTTTGATCCTTAGCTGCCTTGGAGAAGTTGTACAAACATAGACGTGGTCCTGTACCCTCTCTCTGCCAGCTTTAATGTTTTTGAGTTTGCTTTAATCAAATTTTTTGAGTTTGCTTTAATCTTATAGTTGATTTGGAGACATTTTGGTTCTAAACTTGGCTAGATAAAAACTGGAGAAGATTGCTAGCAACTATATAAAGTCTCATCAGCTAAAACATTGTGTAGATCCACTTATAATGTGCAAGTTGCTCTTTAGGCTGTAGTCCACTGTGAAATACCAACACATTTAAAGCTTGGAAAATACAAGCTCAAATTCATCCAAGGAGAGTGGGAAAAAAAAAAAAAAAAAAAAAAAAAGGAAATGTTTGGAATCAATAAAAGCAAAATGTTATTTAAATAATATTTAAACAAGGCTTTCACTGGATTACACCTCTCCCTCTGTGTCTGTTTTAATAGAATCTTACAGAAAAGCATGAGGGTTTTCATGTTTATTTAACAAAGCAATACATAGTTTCCCTGTTCTTTTGCTGCAAGTTCAAGTTTTCATTCTCACTGTATCTGTTTACTATTTCTCAGCATCCTTTTTTTTTCCTAAATTATTTTTGTGTTCTACTCATGACTTCTTTTGCACCTATCATAGCACAGTCTTCCTTTTCTGTTCTGATTTGAGTGTTAGCATGATCTCTGCATTTCTTGTTCCTGAAGATCTCCACTTGCTTCCAGGTAAATAACTAATGAACTTCACATTAGCTGGATAGACAAAAATTATATATTTGCCAGTTTTAAAAAAATTATATGTTTTTCCCTCTGCCTTTCATACATCATATCTACATAAAAGCAAAAAGTCAGAGGGTTGAGAGCATATTTTTGTTGTATCACTTCACTTCCAAGCACAATCCTGACTGGAAGCATTAGATGATCCTGGATTACAAATATGTGATAATAAATAATAAACAACTAATACACAGAGCCAGATGTCCATTTCAACAATTATTAATACTGGTACTTCTTTTATGCCCATGAAAAATCATAGCTAAAAAGAATCTGGAAAGACAACTTATGTCCTCACTCAGACACTAAATACAGAACATCTGGATAATTTCTATTTAGTATGTGCTTAATCTCTTTTAAAATTTTCAGTAAAAATTTGGCTTGTGGACAATTAAAAAAATGCCATTATCATATTTTGGTTTACAGACCATTCTTTACTACCAGCTTTCCTGATTCATAACTCTTCCTTCTGGAAAATTAAGCCCTTTACTGGTTGTAATTATTAACTGAAAATTGTGCTGCTTACACAAATATTTGATTTAGGAAAGTATTATCATGTCTTTCCTTTCCCTCAATTGTTTATTTGGGGTGCAGAGTTTTGCTTGTTAATTTGTTTTTTTTTAAAATAGGAAACTTCACCTTTTTTTTCAAACTTCTTTTCATAGTTCATGCTTGCTTAAATTTATCATCTTAGTTTTTTTTGGTTTTGTTTTTGTTTTTTTCCTTGAAGTGTTTCTTGTTTATTTACAGCATTTTTTAGGAATGATGTCCAAAACTCACTTTATCCTACTCATAAAAGCTGACAGAAGGTTAAATTAAATTCTAGTAATCACTAAGAAATTAAGAATGCTTACTTTCCTTATGCAATACATCATCAGAATGATATCTGCCTTTCTGTAAAGGAATCTCCTTTATCATAAATTTAAGATTATACATTTTTATCTCCATTTCCTTCTCAGGTGCTGCTGCCTAGATGGTCATTTTGCATTTATGCATTTGAAATTCTTTTCTGAATGCCATGTTATGTTCATGCCTTCTTTAACATATACTAATTATACGTGTTTTCTCGAGTTTATCAAAATAATTTTGAATTGTCATTCTGCTTTACAAGCTTCTTGCATCCCTTTCCTTTCTGGTATCATCTGTTAATAGTTATGCTTAATTTTCAATTGCTATTGAAATCATTCAGTGGTGTAAGAGTCCTAACAGCTTTTTAAAATAGTGTATTTTCTTTAGACTATCAGATTGACAATCAACCATACCCTGGATATAGGCTTTGGGGTTTTTTTTACCCAGTTAAGTGTTCACATTCCAGCAATTAGATTTTGACTATATTTAAGTAGATTGCTTAGGAGAATGTTAATATACATGGTGGCAGATGACCTGCTACTATCACCATCTATCATACTTTCCCCTTACCCAGAAGCTAGTTACATTGTCAAAGAAGGAGAACAGATTAATTTATAATGTTTTTTCTTAATAAACCTCTGTTAGCCATTTTTCTCTCACCTTATTGACCTCCAGTTATTTACAAATTGATGAGTCATTTGGTTCAGCTTCTTTCAGGCATGCTGGCCTTGTAAAGCTACAGTGATGTTCACAGAGCTGATTATGTTCATCGAGCGCAGTCAGATGTAGCACAGAGCTTTGTGCACAGCCATAGTCACTGTTACCAACCTCAGCTGGGAGTAGCAGCTTTTTCTTTTTTGATGTTCTGGATCCTGTTCTGAAGATGTTACCTATTATTATTGACTTTGATCTCCTTATGCTAATAGTTCTGATGTTCTTAGCTTTTTGAGTATCCCTTTAGATTATCCTTCAAAGAGTGGAATGTTGTACAAAAAAAAAAAAAAATCCAGGGAAGAGAAAACTGGGTTTAGCTTCTGAAATGGCTGCAGCAATATTTTTGCTCTTGCACTGACAAATGTTTCTAACTGTTTTTCTTTTATTATACCATGTTGTTAAATTTTTTCCCCAGCTTCTTCCTCTGTGGGAATATTTTCCCCCAAAACTTGGGAAGTAGTTGACAGTTAATTCTGCAGCCACAGGGCACTCTGCAGGTTCATATTCCAGCAATGATACCAGAGTGCGTCTGACAGGCCTCGTCTTCAGATTAATCCAGACATTGGAAGCTCTCCCATGGAAGTGTTTAGATCACAAAGAGAGAGTTTCAATATGCTGGCAGGCAAGACACTCAGGAAAATCAATCTGAATGACTGAAAGGTATGCTTCAAAGGTGGACATGTTGAAAATCAATGAACCTCCCCCCCAAAAGGAATAAAAAATGATCTTGCTTATACTTAGAATGCTTCTCTTTGAAAAAAAAGTATATTAAATTAAGACCAATTCAGATTTTGAATCAGGTCTGCATAAAGTAGTTCAGCAATATTTAATGCTTTAAGAATTTATTTAAAATTTCTGAGAATTACTATATTAAAAAGATTTATTGTTTCTTCTCTTTCTCTCTTCTGCAGCACTAAGCACATTGCTGGTACTTGAAACAAATAATGAAAAGTACAGAATGGTTAATATTTCTATCTTCTGTTTTTTGTCTGCCTCAAGGTATATTTTTAAAATATTTCACTAGAGGCATAAAAGCAATATGTTAGAATAAGGTTTTGTCTTTTCTGTTGCTTGCTAGAAACTTGCAAATTACTTTTGAAATCCTTTGTAAAGACTTAAAACAACCAAATGGGAGAAATGAGTGAAAAGCATTTATACACATAAGCTGACATACTCCTCTTACGATCACTGAATTCTCTTTCCTGCATCAATGTAAAAACTGGAGTATCTTAGCATCTCTGTAAGAGTACAGATGCCATTATCAGCATTTGAAAACAGTGCAGCAATCATATTTCCTGACCATTGTCTAAACAAATGGATCAAAAACTATGAAGCTTTTGTGGGCACGTGCATTTTTAACAATTTTCCTTTGGGCTCACATTCTACAGTAAGAGAAGTAACTTTGTTGGCTTCCACTCCAGCAGATCAACTCAGCTCTAGAATAGCATTTCTGAGAACAGAATTTGTCCTCTTGGTAACGGGCAAAAAGACACAGTAAGCCTCTTGCGGGGATTGTGCAGCCAAGACCCCAGGGATGAAGGGACTCAGCTGGACCTAGCCATATGGAAGAAACTATAGACTCCCCTGAGCATTTCCAAACTACACCTTGCTGAAGGCTTAGTCATCCCTGCTGGGGTTTGCCATCTAATGAAAGACAAATCACTTTCACCTCTTACTAGAGTCTCAAGAGCTGTTATAAATTGCATGGAACTGAATTCACAAGCAAGGAAGAACAAAATGAGATAAAATGTTAAGATGCACGCAGTATTTTCCTAGGGTTGCGGAAGATGCACTGACAATAAACAACACATTGGGAAAATTTATTAGGAAGATAGTGTGTATTAAGAACACTTTTTTTTTTTTTTTTTTTTTTTTTTTTTTTTTTTTTTTTTTTTTTTTTTTTAAGATGGAAGATGCTTTCTTGAAGAGCAGTGTTAACGTTACTACTTGACATATTTTAATGTATGGAATAACACTTGCCCCTTTTATTTTCGAAAATAACCTATGAGAGATTCTGGTGTGTTTCACACTAAATCTCCAACCAAAGAACATCCACTACAGTCCTTATCCTCTTTGCCAGATAAGACCCTCAGTGAGACACCCAAGACATTTCCAAGTGCAGCCAGCGGTGATTCAGCCCCCTCCCTCACCAGATAAAACCCACCAGAGCCCCGCGGAGGACCCTGGTACCGCTCCCTTCTCCCTCGTGGAGCGCCTGACAGCGCAGGCCACGGCTCCGTGACAAACTCCGCGCAGCAACTCCACGCTCCGTGCGGCGGGGAGAGGAGCGGGGAGTCGAGAGGCGCTCCCCGGCCGGGCTGGGGGAGCTGCTTCCCCCACCGCCGCCGCGCTCCCGCAACTTTCATTCATCGCACCGCCCCGCGGGGGCCGTGCCGGGGCTGTGCCGTGCCGGGGCTGTGCCGTGCCGGGGCTCTGCCGTGCCGGGGCCGTGCCGTGCCGGGGCCGTGCCGTGCCGGGGCTCCGCCGTGCCGGGGCCGTGCCGGGGCCGTGCCGTGCCGGGGCTCTGCCGTGCCGGGGCCGTGCCGGGGCTCCGCCGTGCCGGGGCCGTGCCGGGGCCGTGCCGGGCGGGCCGGGGCGGGCGGCGGCGCAGCCAGTGAGCGGGCGTGGGGCGCTGCGGGCGGGGCCGGGGGGGCGCGGCCAGGCCGGCCCTATATAGGGCGGCGTGTGGGGTGCTCCCGGCTCCGTGGGAGCGGGCGAGGGGCGCCGCGCCGGGCAGGGCGGGGGGGCGCCGGGCGGCCGCGTGGGCAGCTCTCGGCGAGGCGCCGGCGGCTCGTTCGGCTGCTGGCCGCGCTCGGGGAGCACTTTCGGCGGTCGGCGGCAGGCACCTTGCGGCGGGGAGGAGAGCCGGCCGGCCTGCGAGCGGCGGTGCTATCCCATTGTTCAAGCGGAAAGACTCGGGGTGCGAGGGAAGGAGCCCGGCGTGTCGCCTCCATTCTCCCGCTCCCCACCGCCCCCCTCCGCCGCTTCCCTCCGCGCCGGAGGAGCGCCGCCGCCAGGGAGCCGAGGGCCGGGCCGTTCGGCACCAGCACCGACAGCTCAGGTGCACCGGCGGGATCGGGGAAAGAGGCGCCAGCCCTTCCCGAGGCGCTGTGCCTCGGGGGGCTCCGGGAGAAGAGGAAAGTTGCTCCCTTTCCTGCAGCAAGCCCAGGAGCTGCTGAACTGGCCTCACCTGGAAGGACTGAGCAGTTCCCACCTCTTCCATCAGGTGCCTTTGCCGCAGCAAAGCCACGGTATCCGGGAGACCACGGGGAGCAGAATAACACCCCTCCCCGCCCCTCCCGCTCTCGCCGCACTTCGCTTGTTATCTGCTCTGTCTCGCCGTGCGCCCGGGATCACAGCAGGATCTATAACTGTGATCTGTCACCGAGGAGAAGGTCGTGGATGAACTCCCTTCCAGCAGGGCAACGAAGCACTTCTCGACTGCTTATTATTATCGTGTTCCAGGACCAGCCCTTTCCTGCTAAACTTGGCTTGGGAGCGTACAGCAGGAGGGGGCGCGGGGGGTGGAGAGCCAAGCCCAACAGCATCTTGTGTGTTTGACTTTTTTTTTTTTTCTTTCCCTCCCTCCTCCTTCCGTGAGACAGTTTGATGAATGCCTGCGAGAGGGGTATGATTTGCTGAGGCGCCTCTGGCAGGGCGGTGTGTGCGCGGTGTCAGCCCCGCCGCCGCCCCCCGTGGGGCTGTGAGCGGCCCGCGGCGGGGGACGCGCGTGGGAGCGGCTGCAGCGCTGCGCGGGCCGCCGCGCAGGAAGCGCTGCTGGGGCGGACGGGGCTCCGCGGCCTCTCGGGGAGTCACGGCTTTCAGAGGGGCGAAGAGGAGAATAAGTAGCTCGCCCAACTCCGCCGCACCCTGAGCCCTTGGGTTTGCTTCGCCATCGCGGGGAGCGTGTGAAGACGACACCCAAGTGCCGCCTCTCCCAGCCACCGACGGGCTAGCGAGGGACGGCCCGGGCGCGGCCCCACGCCTAGCGAAGTTGCCTTCAGCCGCGGACCGGTGCCACCCGCTTCACTTTGCCGGGGTTGTTTTCTTCACTTGGCTTTGGATAGAAAAGACTTCGCTGTCTCCGCACCCTGAAAGTTGCCCGAGCGCTCCCCGCGGCGAGGAGGAGGGCGGCGCGCCCCGCGCCTCCCCGGGGCCGAGGCCGGTGGGGCCGGCTGGGCTGCAGCGGGCGGTGATGATGTGCGGCTGGGGGAAGCTCACCCTGTCCCTGGGGCTGCTGCTGGCGATGGCGGGCGCGGTGGCGCCGCAGCCGTGCCCGGCGCAGTGCTCCTGCTCGGGGAGCACCGTGGACTGTCACGGGCTGGCGCTGCGCGGCGTCCCGAGGAACATCCCCCGCAACACCGAGAGGCTGTAAGTAACCCGGCCGGGGCGGCGGCGAGCGCCCATCGGGCCCCTGCTCCCTTCGGGGCTCCCGCCGGCTGAAGGGCTGAGGTGGCCCCCGGCGCCGGCCTGGTTTGGGGTCCCGACGCCCTTTGGGTGGGGGGTGTTTCTTTTCCCTTCTCCTGCTGCCGGCCGTGCCCGTTTACAGCGATGCGCGGAGACACGGAAGAGGTGGGCGCTGCTCCCAGCCGCTGCCTTTCATCCCGGGAAGCCGCGGTGAGCAGCGCGGTTCCCGCCTCCGCGGGGAGCGGGGGCGGGCACCGCCGCGGCCGGGGGGCGCCCGGGGGCGGCGGCGGAGCGGCCTGTCCGCCCGCCGGCGCCCATTTCCCGTCAAACTTGGCTATTACGGCTCGCCTTCCCCGGGGCAGAGCCGGGCCGCGCTCCGCGGGCGTGGGCAGAGAGGCCCCGGGCGCGGAGCCGCGGTGGCCGGCGCGGAGGGGCGGGCGGGGGCACGGCCGGCTGCGATAGCCGCCTCGCAGGGCACTAAGTCGTGCCGTAACCCTGATCCCTCCTTCCCTCCGCCCGCGGCTGGGCTGTTTTCTCTATGTGGCCGGTTATTTTTCGTATCAGGCTGTCTTTCAGAGGGGTCCTAAGAGTGGAAGTGGTGTGCGCATTATTTCTCACTCTCTGATAAGTCATTCAAATGTTGGCATGTACACGCGCGTCTGGAGTGGTGAATTTCACTCAGGAAGAGTATCAGGGACAAATTCCTCCTGAGACTCGTGTGGTTTCTGTACAGTGGTGTTTTGACCATATGTGGTACAAAGCACTAAAAAAATACTATTTTTTTTCCTTTTTTTTCCCTAGCTGCGTTGGGAATGAGCTGTAATTGTTAGAATAGCTTCTATGTAATACCGCTTCCTAAATATTTGTCTCATGAATTGAGACAAGTCTGATTTTATTTGTAGTGATTGGAATTGAAGGACTTTATATCTTAAACCCAGAAAGTTACGCAAAAGAGGCATATACTCCAGAAGGAAAAGTAGTATAGAAGTATGATCAGAAATGCTAGGGCCTAAATACAGGTTTCTGTTGCTTCTGAACTTGCTTTGCATTCTGCAGTCAGTATAGCTTCCTGTGCAGCAAGTGGACAGCTTAGTTTTGGTAAATCTTATCTCCCATCACTTACTCCAGCCATGTTAATGTTTGAAACCTAATGTTTGTTATAGGTAGTTAATTTAAGCCCTGTGCCACTTTCTAGCTCTACTGGGAAATCTGCAAATTGCTTGAAATGGTGAAAATTGTCTTTTTTTTTTTCAGTCACTTAGTTTTTGTAACGGCCAAATAAAGGTTGTAGCGTATCTATAGATATACCTGTAGGTACTAAGTTTTGTGTTTTCTAAAGGCAGTTATGACCCTATACATAGAGCCTTGGTCTCTTCTATTGGTAAAGATTGTAGTTAAAGATAAACATGAGCTTTGTAATGGCAGGCAGAACAGACTTTCCAAGACACTTCCTACAAAGTTTCAAACTACTCTTTTCAAGGTAAATCGTCTTTCAGCCGCTTGGAAATCAGGAACTCACATGGTGTTAATTGTAACAATGGTTTGTTGCATTCATTTATGTCTCCTAACTTAGGAAAATGCTATGCCTGTGAAAACAAACCAACATTTAAAAATAGTTCTTGAATGTTTTAATTTTGCTGCTTACAAATTATTCTTCTTAGGGATCTTAATGGAAATAACATCACGAGAATCACGAAGACAGACTTTGCTGGTCTAAGGCACCTTCGAGTTCTGTAAGTTTTCTCTTTCTTTCATTGATAACTTTTAGGACCGATGCTACAGCTTGTAGTTAGATTTCAGTTCATTAACTGGATGGGTTATCACTATTTAGCTACTGTATTACTGTATCTGAACCTAAAGCGGCTCTGCCATGTGTTATACACTGTTATGCACAAGTTACCAATTCTCTTAAATAAAATTTGTTTAATTTTTTTTTTTTTTAATCTTCCCTTAAGGTTATGGGAACTTGAGGACTTAATTTAGCACATAGATTACAAGTAGGAGTTGCTAGAATTGGTTGAATAGTCATTCGAGTTACTTCAATTTAAGGCTGTGAAATACATAGTTCACACTGAAAATGAGTACTTCCAACCAGAACTATAAAGGAGTTAATCAAGAAAAAAGTTTCCTTTTTCCTGAGCAAGTCCCAAGTAGTTTTTTTTGCTCTTCTGTAGTTTCTGGACAAAAAGGAAACACTTCACAGGTGAAGTTGAGGAAGAAATTGGCTAGTTTGTTTGGATGGGTTTTGGGGTTTTTTGTTTGTTTTAAAAAATTTTCAAGCATTTTTTAGGTTTTAAAATTTGGTGGAAGTTTGTGTGGGGTTTTTTTGTTTGTTTTTTGTTGTGTTGGTTGTTTTTTTTTTGTCATTTTTGTTGTTTTCTGAAGGAAATATCCAACTACTTAGCTTTATTTTGTTAAGACTTGTTTAATTTGAGCAAATAATCTTGTAAAATCCTTTTCCTTTTCTCTCTGAAGTAAATATAACATTGTAGTATTTTTTTAATTTTGTTACAAAACAGGGATACTCTTACAGTTACAGTCTCTGTGCAGTCTTTCACTGATGTTTCTCCCAACTCCAGGATTCAGAGTTCTAGTTTTGTTGGTCGTGTGTGTGACTAGTATCACCTTCATGCTGTTCCACTGGAGCCTTCCAGCTTGCCGAAGGGCAGTGGGGTGTGTGTGCATGCAGCCTGTAGGAATATGTGTAGCTTCTTGACTTGTAACTCTTTAAGGAAATGAGCAAATGTAATATTGATTCCTGGTTTTTTTCCCAAGGCTTATTTTCCTTCTTTTGGGTATATGAGACCATGTAAATGGTTGGTGACGGGGATACAGAAGGTTAAAGTGGATGTCACTATAGAAAAGCTGATGGTTTGTTTTAGAGAATATGTGGTGGCCTTTAAATTGTTAATGCAACAACTTATCTCAGAGATACTAAAACTTACATATAAAAAATTTTATATTTCAGTCAGCTCATGGAGAACAAGATTAGTACTATTGAGAGAGGAGCATTCCAGGATTTAAAAGAACTGGAGAGGCTGTAAGTATTTTTAATTCTAAAAGTATCAACTTTTGGGGGGTCAAGTTAGGTCTGTGTCAAGGTACTCAGGCTTCAGATTTTTTTAAATACTTTTTTTTTTTTTTGAGACTTCTAGCCTTACTGAGACAGAAGAGAAGTAAGAAATTCTCAAGCGATATTTAATAGACTCCGTTGGGGGAAGCATTTGAGACCAGTCTGAATTCAAAGTGCAAACTTACGATTGTCCCATAGGAAATAAATAGTTTGAATACTATCAAATATTTTCACTTTAATCTTGACTACACAAGGACTTTTGGGAACTCAATGCACCAAAAGAAGCCTGTTCTCTGACCTATAGTGTTAGATGTTTTATACAGTGTCTTATTGGAGGTAACTACTGGCTATAGAGTGTTTTCTTCTTACATAGCAGTGATTCAATTCTGTTCCAGTTTTTATATGGTGAAAGCTTTTACAATAGCTTAGAAAAAATATGAACTGTTAGTTTTTGAAAATAGTTTGAATTTGGATTTAAAAAAAGATTGAATACTGTGGGGGAGAGAAGATGGAGCAGAGATGAGAGAGCCTTATCCAGTGAAGCACTAACACCTGCTTAGTTACAGTGAGACCTAGAAAATGAGTAATCCCAAACTAGTTTTCAGTATGTGCCTTCTTATTTTGTTACACTTCAAATGAAAATATTTTTAAATATATTGTGTAGCTTGGGACATCTGACTTGTTAAAAGCAGGATGCTGATTGTTGGACATAGTGTGGAGCCTGGAAAGTATTAATACATAGATTCCTGTAGAACTTGACTTGTGTCTTCATTATTAAGCATTGTAGTTGTTGCATTTTCCTTGTATCGCCTTTCCTCTAAGCATGTATCTTGTTTAGTGGTCTTGTTTAGTGTTTCATTTGCTGCTGCTTAAGCTTTATAAAAGTATTTCTACTTTACTCCATTGAAAAGCAGCACTGGCCTGAACATAGTTTGTCTTCTTATAGTTGCTTTGTATCCACAGCTACTGGCTGTGTGTTTAAAACAAAAACCTCCACAAACCATTATGGTTTGGTTGGTCATTTAGACAAAGCTGTTCCAGAGACTTAGTAACCACCAGTGTAATTATGATATTTCTATAATAGTTGAAATATTACATACTTGAGATAATTACCTAATTTTTCCAAACAAGCCAAAGTAACTTTTTGACCTATAAAATGAATGTTATTGTACAGTGCAACTTTTTAAAAATAAATTTTAATGAAATTGCTTGCTCTTTGGAAAAACTGGCTTTGCATTTCTAAGTCGTATTAAAACACTTGATGTTTTTACAATGTTTCAACTTTGTACAATATATAGGGATTTAAAACAGCTTTTCCTGCTGAGGGATATATCGGAACAATATATATATATATATGTTTTCCTAAGTTTGGTTTGTGATGTCTAGATAAAAAGCTAAGCACAGTAGTTCATATTGCAAAAGTAAATACACTTAGAGATCCACACTTTCACTGTGAATATGGTTTGACACTGATATACCAAATGCTTACGAAGTTTAAAACAGCCTTATTTCTCAATTATTTCAGAGTAAGATCCTGCTATGTGGTTTATTAACAAATTTCAAAAAATCTTCAAGGCTTTTACTGTTCAAATTTCAGAAGTATACAATTGTTTTACCAGAGAAAAATGAATTTCAGTAGTTAAAACTTACTAGTCTGATGTTTGTATTTTGCCATTACATTGTTTCATTTTTTATTTGATTTTCCCTTGATAATTGGAGAACAATAGATATTTTCCATTTACATAAGATACTAGTTCTGAAGAGAAATTGTGATACTTTTGGCTACTTTGTGGGTTATGTTTGTTCACCCTTCAGCGGGCAAACTATGCTATCTGAAAATTTAGTTATTTGGACCTTCGAAGTTAGATTGTTTTGTCTTCAGAGTTATAGTACATCTGCTCCAACACTTGTCAGTTTCTTTAATTTGCTGGAATTCAGTTCGTGTTAGGTGTGTGGGTGACTTGTAATTTGAATATATATGTGGGGTGTCTTTAAACTGCCCCAGCTGTTGGCTAAGAGCAAATATTTCGTATTTGTGGGGAAAAGCTCAGAAAATTCTTCTGGTTTACAACTGCCAAGTCCATCTGATGAAGGCCCATTGTTATCTGACAGCCAATTCATCTCCTTGGGATTTTGAAATCCAAAATGATTTCTCAGGAAACCTGTGGGTACTTCATTCAAGTATTTTCTTTTATACATTAAATTGCAAGCACTTAAAATATTTTTAGCTTTTTTTTCAGTGTGTGAGTGTAGGGTGTCACATTTTTCACTCCAAGTGTAATGTGCCAAGTTGCTGTTAAAGAATACCTGACACAGACCTTTTAGCATGCAAGCAGAGGGTATAAGAGAACTTCACTGCAACTTAAATGAACTCAGTTTGATTTATAAGATTGTTTATGTGTAATATTGCTTATGTTGAAATATCTTGTGCCAGTGTACACAGGCTGAATTTTAAAAGATATTTCCTGTTCTTCTGTACTCTTTAATGTGAACAACAGGGTTTCACAGTAGTTTCTCTTCAGGGGAAAAAGAAATGCCCATCTTTCTAAGTGAAGTGCTCTGGGTATGATGGTTTGTTTGGATGGTGTTTTGTGTTTGTTTCTTGGGTTATTTGTTTGTTTGTTTTTAACTGGAGTTACAGCTAAAAAGTTTTTTAGACCAGTAGCTCTGATTTCCCATGAACTGTTTGGTTGGTTAATGAGTTACTTGTGAATAGTCATTTATAGGTCTGATAATTCAAAATGCTGGATCTCCTCAGCTTCCTTTAATGGAAGGGAGAACTTGAAATGCTTTGGAAAATTAATCTCAGAGAGCAGAAACTTTTGACCTCTTCAGAAGAGATCTGCTTAAGAATGACTTTTATTAAATCCATAAAAATCTGTCAGGTGGTTTCTCCTATAGCTTAATAAAATAACATATCTCTAGTATACTATGTAGGTTAGTATGTACACAAAGCTGTTTAGCCCTAATATGCTCCACAGTGCAAATTTGTCACACCAGTGTAATTGTTCAACTGCAGTGGAACCCAAGGCTACAGTAAATATTGCTGTAACAAGTGATATTACTACAGCAGCCCAAATTAATGTAAAAATTTTCAGTTTGTAATAAATGGTTGTGTAGCTATGCCTGCTACTTAAGAAATAGAAGGGAAGAGCAAGGTGGAAATTGGCAACTTACTAAGTTTTAGGTTTGCGGAGACTTTAGTAGCTGGGGAAACCCTGGTGAATTTGATATTGCTGTAAGCCTTTTAGACAGGTACTTCTGCACAGATACTTCTGTGAGAAGTCTTCAGGTGAAATAAATGTCTGCACTGCAGTGTCCACTTATTCCAATCTCTGACAGTCTTGAAGGCTCTTAAGGGCTGAACTCTTAAGGCTCCAGTCCAAGCCAGTTTTGTACAACACTGCCTGAGCTGGCAAGTCTGTCATAAATAAGGTTTTCTTCCCAGACTGGAAACTGAAGAGTTGCATGCTCTGTTTCGTTGTGTAGATGCTCTGTCTGCTGAAACAATCCTCTTTGATTGAAAAATGGGCTGTGTGCGTTGAAGTTCAGTTGGAAAAGCGCATACCTTTGAGTATATCCTGAAGCACTGCTAAAAGCTCTTGGACTAATTACAGTCTTGACATCTGGAATAATTGCAGTGTTTAACATCTGCAAGACTTTCCTAATTATCTAGTAATTTATATGAGCCCATGTTCTTGAGCAGGGCCTCTAAAGAGTATATAGCTGTTCAGTTTTTGCAAGTCGCAAAAAAAAGGATTGGATGTGGCCTCTTACTTTTTGTGAACCTCTCTTACAGAGACCACAGTCATGTGTCAGCAGTGGTTTTCAATATGCTTCATGGCAGGAAGACAAAAAGGGTCAAGACATGGAGGATTTCCACAACACTTGTGGATTTCCAGAGACCACTGCTTATTATGGGGGACAAAACCTTTTGAAAGAATTCCTTATGGGAATGTGAAATTAAACACTTGTTTCTTCTTTCTTCATAAAGCTGTCATCTTGGGTGTGATGTTTATAATAGTTTGAAATAGTATCTTAAGAAAGCAAGATGAAGATAAACTGAAAGTTTCCACTCTATGGAAATTGATGCTGGTAGACACAGCTTTAAAAATGATTTTTACTAAAGTGTAGGCCATTGTTATCCCCAAATTCACCTCATTCTCTAGTGTTGCAAATACTGTTCAAAATATGCCAGTGTTTGTACAAGTTATTTTCACCTGGAGGGAAGTATAAAATTTTGTTGAAGACAGCTGCTACAGATTGTTGAACCAGTTCCGTAAGAAGCCAGTAATATCTAAAATTTCTTTACAGTTCAGTGTACTCCAGAAATGGAGGGGTTTTGAGGGCTAAATATACTCTTCACTTGTTTACAGAAAAGAGAAGTTATCTTTTCATTTATTAAAAAAAATTGGCTGATAGGAAAACTTTTCAGTCATATTTTTTCCTAATGTATTTTTTATGTCCAGTAGTTGGGATTCTAGCTCTTACTATGCTGGGGCTATGACATGGAATAAATGTCAGAATAGGAGGATTTTTACAGCAATAGTTTCAAAACTCACTTTTTTTTCTTCCTGTATTTATGAATAATCCATTGAGGGAGCAGTATGTCCCTAAAATGCTAATTTAGAGTCTGATTCTGCAGACATTTACCATGTGAATAACTTGGTTTGCATGAGTAGTCTCACTGATTACTCCTGTGAGAAAGGTTACTCGTGTGGCCTAAAAAGTTTCCAAGGCAAGCCTTTGTTTTTGATACTTGAATTAACAGATTTTATTCTTAAAATGCCCATTTATTTTGTTAACAGTTTTAAAGTGTTACCTGTGCAGACTTGAAAAAGCCAAACTATGGAAAAAAAAAAAACCCAAAAATCAAAATGCCACAAATAAAGGAAAAATAAACCACCAGTGCTCCCACTAAACCTATTTCTGCTGAAAACTAGTGTGTAGATGAAATGTTACTCTCAAAGGAATAACTTCAGCTTCTGAGTTGGTGTCTGAGCTAAAAACCCTCACCATACCTCCCCAAGAAACAGCCTGCCTGAGCTACATGATGTCAATAAGCTGAAATCATGAGTTCAAGAAAAGAATGCTGTATTGGTTGAATATTGAGTTGGTGCATGAAGCAGCTTTCAAACTGAAAGCTATCTGTTGTGTTTTCATGTTTGTTACAATGCATTACTGATGTAGAAAGAAATATTTCAAGAATTAAATGTTTTGTTACAGTTCCTTGATTTTTCTAAGTTTTTGCAGCACAGTTCTAAAATGACAAACTGAAGAATTGTCCCTACTTAATTATTTGGACTTTATCTCCACAATATGTTAAAACAAGTTATTCAGATTTAACATGAAGAGAGCACTTACTTAGGTGTGTACTTATGAGTCTTTGAGTAGTACTGAAAGTCAGTATTGTCTTGTGCATGTTGTGGATGAACAGTTTGAAACTTACAGATGTGCACAGAAGGAAAAGTATATTTCAACTGCATAGTTTCGAGGAAAATTTCTTTCTACTTAGTAAACCAAATTTAGCACTAGGTGGATTTCTTTACTGGATACAAATCAGTATGTGAAATTACTGTGTGCAGCCTCAACTGTGGCAGGGGCTTAATTCTAACTTCAATACAAAGGAGGTGATCTTGTCAAAAATATGAAATGGGCTTCAGTAAAATAAAGCGGGGTTAGAGTTATTCATTTGAGCTCTATCTCAGTCAGATAAACATGGTAAACTATGACACTGCATTAGCAGCTTTTGAAATTATATAATCAAAACTGACTGAGGCATTACCATGATCTCTGAATGTATGGGGTTTTACAGAGCATCTCATCTTACAGAGTCATGTGTTGCAGGGTAGACTAAGAAATAAAATGTTCCATCTAGGGTAAAACAAATACAGTTTGTCTTGGGCATAACTTCCCAGCAGGCCTGGGTATTTAACAATGACATTAATAGCTGATTCAAAATATAATAGATGAAAAGTGCTGTTCTTCCTCTCTGTTCTAGAAAAAAGCTATGTTATGTGTATGCTCTTTCTTGGATTGCAGACTTTCTGAATAACTGATGGGGAAAAAACATGCTGTCCAGGGATTAAAATAAACCTATGTGCTAACTTTTCATTATGTAGTGATGTGTGGCATGAGATTACATTTTACTGATAGAATTAAATAATAAAACTTAAATTCCAAGTAGAAAAATACTTTTAAAAGAGGAATGACAGTATTTTCTGTGATTTTTTTTAAATGTGAGCTGTGTCAATAAGTTACTCCTAGAATATGCAGGTTTGGGTTGAACTTTCTTTCTTAGTTTTGGATCTGATAGTATATAGTCATTTCAGTTACAGAAAAGTGTTGGAAACCTTAGATTTCACTTCTACAAAGCTATATGGTTGAAATTTAGGAGCAGGTACTTCTGGAAAAAATGTTGAATGTCATCTGTTTTTATGATGTGGGTTTTTGGTTTTAGCTGAAGCAAAATATGACCTTTTTCCCCTTTTTTTCCCCTCTCCAGTTTACAGACGCTTAAGTGTAAAGGTTTATGTGGAGTTTTGGGATCCCTGGCAAAAATTTTGTGCTAGCAGTGGAACTACAATTTCAGGAATCATTTCTATCTCTATGAGTCCTAAAAGGACAGCTGATAAATGAACAATATTTCATCTTGTGCTTGATTATAAATTGTGTCAATGAAATCAGTTTTTTAGGGATAAGAGCTTGTGTTATATAGAAGTTGTACTGAGCTCTTAGGTTGAGTTCTTAGCTCCTTAACTGAAAGTTAATCTCTAGTTTCTTTTCTCACTGAATGCTGGTCTTCATTGTGGTGTGCAAGTTCATTACTGCAGTCTGAGATTTAATTTTTTTATTGGGGGTACATTTTCTAATTTTCTATTTGGGGTATATTCTGAGCAGTTCTGACTACTACTGCTGGGAAAGTCTAGGTTTGACTACCTAAAACCCGTGGGGTTATTCATGTGCTTGTTTTTTAAGGCTTCTTGATGTTATGCTTGTCTCCTGCCTGTGGCATTGGTACGGATCACCTGTGTGCTTCACTCTGAATATATGAGCATTTGAAGAGTTAATGCCTTCACACAGGTGTGTCACAGGTAATGGAAGAATAATGAGCTCGGGTAGAGAGTACCTGGTTTTGAACAGCCCTGAAGGGGGTGAAGAGTTCCTTGTTAATCATGGATGTGAAACATCCTTCTTTTAGCTAGCCTTACATAGTTTAAGGGCAATGCACCACACATTCCTCCTCTTAGAACAGGGAGGAGACCACGAAGCACACAGTGTTAATCACTTACCACTGAATGTGGGACTATACTGCATGAATTATACTAGCCATGTGTTTTTATAGTTTTTAGAGAAAAAGAATAAAAAAGTACTACTGCAGTTATTCTGTATTAGCAGGCTTTTGTCAAAGCAACATTGAATATCTTCTTTAAAAATGTCTGTTGGATTAGACAGGGACAAAGGCTGTTTTTGAAGATAGTCTTTTAAAAGATGCAGTGTTCAAATGGAATTTTAAAAAATCAAATTATAGCTACATTTTGATTACAGAACACTACAAAATATTTGATAAAACTCTATTTCCAAGAGCAATTTTCTTCTAAAAGCCTTTTCAATGCCCACTATTTATTTTTATTATATTTTATTCATCTGAGTGTCTTTTCTCATGGAACTCCTTTTATGGGTCTAGAAGTCAAATTGCAGTGAGAAGTCCTGTTTGCTCTTTGCAGACCTTTTTAGAAATTCCAGGGCAGGAAGGCTGTTTATTTTTCCCACATCTGTTTTGTGCTCATCCTTTGTGGCATTGTTTGCTGCATGCTCTTCTTTCTTGCTTTCTCTGAAATGGGTAATTTGCACTGTTGCAAAATGGTGAAACTAAATCTGATTCTGCAGAGCTGTTGTGCCAATGTTTTTGTTTCAAATTTTTTTTTGGGTTCAGAAGCTACCTTAAATGGATTCTGTACAGCACTAATATTAAACTTAATGCTATACGTTTTAGTTTTACTCTGTAAAAATCATATTTATTTTTTGCAGATGCAGTTCAATACTATTTAAAATACTGATTTAATGTTAAGTGGCCACGGGTGAAAATTGACTTATTGCATTCTAATATAGCATATTTGAAAAACTGTCGAAGATGCTAATTTTGATTGCAGAAACCACACTTTAATCTGGAGTTTTACAGATAAACTCCAAAATGCGTGCGATATCTGGCTGCAACTTAAGTGACTCATACTATTATATTACCTCATTTACTATGAGGAGCCTGGTTGAAACTTCATCAGAAGAAACGTTTTATTTTCCTATTTTCTTTCATAGTATGTAGTTCATTGTGCTGGCTTGTCTTTAACATAGTCTAGACTGATAATCAAATATAACATGGCAAAGTCTCCCTTCATTTTTTTAAGGCACACCAGCATTTCTGACTTCAGTTTGGCAGGATGTCTGTACAAGTGCTTTAGAAAAATACTTGAGTGAAAATTTACTGTAGTAACTTCATGCCAGAATGACAGTTACAAGCCTATCAGGACTATCTGCAGGCCTTTCTTGTCTTTCTAAACAATCTGTTCAAACCCTAGCTAAATTCTACCTACTAGATCAGCTTTATCTCCCCTCTTTCTTTGCCTATTTTTTTTTTTTTTTGGAAGTAATCCCAGGTATTGTCAAAATCATCCTCGTTTCATCTAATACTTGAACCTCCATTACTTTATAGAGGTTTTATAACTTCTGTTTCCTTTTCTATGGTGTACTTTATAGAATGGAATCCAATGAATGAGCTTCACAAGATTGTGGAGGCTTGAAGAAGTCTCTGTAGATTGTGTAATCCCATGGATTAACTCAAGGTCCAGAGCAGGTGCCTGAGGGCTGTTTCCAGATGGGTTTTGAGTGTCTCCAGCAGTGGAGAAGTCTGCAGCCTCTCTGGGCAGGATGTTCCAGCTCTCCAGATGTCTCACCAGTGCTGACTGTAGGGGAAGGACCACGTACATTGACCTGCTGGCACCAATCTTATGATTACATCACAGGATGCTCTTGGCCTTCTGTGCAAGGGCACATTGCTGATTTAATTTTAATTTCCTACTCACCTGTGTCCTAGGCTGTTCTCTGTGGTGGTTCTTCCAACTGGTGGTTCTCCAGTGTGTGCTGGTGCATGGTGTTATTCTTCTCCAGGTTCAGGGCTTTCTATTTTCCTTTTGTTGCCCTTGCCAAGTTTCCTTTCCAAGCAATTCACTAGCCTGTCCATGTCACTCTGACAGGCAGTGCACACACCTAGTGCATTCATTCAGTCATTCTTTCTAGTTTTGTGTTGTCTACAAATATGCTGAGGGTGCAGCGTGTCCCAACTTTCAGGTTGTGAGTGGTATTTTGAACAGTACTGGTTCCATTCCTGACCCCAGGAGTTTATCACTTGTCACTGTTCTCCAAATGGACTTTGTGCCCCTGACCACAGCTCTTTGAACTTGCCACTTTAGGCAGTTTTCAGCCCACCTCACTATCTGCTTTTGTAGTCTGTACTCTTATCAGTTTGTCTATGAGTACAACCATTATGAGTGGCAGTATGAGAAGCTTTACTGAAGTCAAGATAAACATCTACTGCAGTCCCCTAATCTGCCAAGTTCCTTGCTCATTGTAGGAGGAGGCTACCAGGCTGGTCAGATGTCATTATCCCGTTACTAAATCCATGCTGACCACTCCCAGTCATCATCTTGTCCTTACTGTGTCTAGAATAGAAATATTTTGCCCTGTTGCCTTCCCAGGCATTGAGTTTGCAGTAATGTCCTGCTACTGTTCACAATTTATTTTTTTTTCTTGCTGAAACAAATATTTTATTTATATTTGAAATGAAATGGGGAATAAATTAGATGTCTTTTTTAGCTAGTCACTATTTAACCTGGAAAATGGAGTGCTGCTTAAGTGGTTCTTGACCTGGGGAAAACCTTCTTGGACATCCAAATGCTGTAAGAACAGCCTTGAACTTCTCAGATTCCAGTTATTACTCATGTGGTTGGTAAACTTGATATTGTTAGGCTTAATGAGATTATGAATAGTTTGACTAGAGAAATTCTCTTTGCAGAGGATTCTTAATGGAAAAACTGGCACAATCTTTTGCTTAGCTCTTAATTCTTGGGCTTTCCTCTCACTTGATGACATGCAAGTCACATTCACATACAGCAGTTGCCAGATGTGTTGAAGTTCAGCAGATTATGGCTTTGGACATGGATGCACAAATATTTTCTGCGTCTGGCAGATATAGCACAATGTTTTTTGTAGAAAAGCAGTGATCTGCCTTCCTTTCAGATGTAAGTCAAAGCTCTCTATAATTTCTCTGTTGAGGCAATAGGATTCACTGATTCTGATGTCTATTTTTCTGACTCTCTCTATATAGAGTCAGATTTCTAGGACATCATTTAGGACACATTTAAACCAGACCATGGAGATGATTTGGGTGCTGTGCATTACCTTTCTGTTTTGAGGTACTTGGATAATTTTGTTGGTGGCTTCTGTATTTCCTGAGCTCATAAAGTCTGAATTGATGTTAGACCTTCCCAGAGGATGCATATCCCTGTAACATCTTGGAACTACTTAAGGACCCTTGTGGACTCAGTTTTGAGTAGAAAGTGCTCTTGTGAGAACACACAGAGGTTTCATTACTGATATATTCTTCCATTTTAAATTGAAATGTAATGTAGACAGGCTTTTATGCTTTTAAAGTTTATGTATCATTTGCAAATGATCTTCACTGAGCTGTTACATGCTAGTTTTTGAATGGATGTAATAGTTATTTACTCTGCTGACAAACAGAAGGTGTGGATATGCTCCTTTGAAGAAGACAATTTCTAAGTTGTATGGTGCTGTGTGCTACTATGTGCAGATAGTGTATTTACTTCTCTTGGCTAACTTTGAGGAATGAAAAAAATGGAATTCAATAATCTTGTGTGAGTTGGAAGCATTTTTCCTGAAGCAGTGGTGGTGGAATAAAATGCATCTGTGCCTGTATTTAGAGTTTTGGAAGGCTCTTATTCTCTATGCACCCAATGGGATAGGCTGTTTCTAATTAAAGAATACATCTGATTTATAACTTACTTGAAACAGCTTTTAACTTTGATCAGTTCTCAAGTTATCTTTGAGGGCTTCTTTTGTCCTACAGTGTCTAAGGGTAGAATTGCATCTACTTGAACTAAAACGCACTTGAAAATTACTTAGGTGGGACAAAACAGCAGCCTTCCAGTACTTGTGAGGTAGTTATGAAAAAGCTCAAGCCAGGCTCATTGCTGTGGTGAGCCAACAAGCATAAATCAAAGTGGGAAGTGTAACTGCACGTAAGGGGAAACTTCTTCACTGTGAGGACAGTCCAGCACTGGAACATCTCATTTTCCCAGAGAGGCTCTACAATCTCCTACACCTTCTATGACTGTTGATATAGTGGGATCTATGTATGTAGACTGTATGTAGTTGATATAGTGGGATCAGAAACAAGTTACAGTGAAGGCTGTAACAAGTCTGAAACAAATGGGTGTGAATTATAGCAACTGCAGATGATTACATTGTACCCAGTGCAATCGACATTTTTTTCTCCCTTCCTCCTCCATGCACGATTGCTACTGGATCATAGTTTTTGTGGTGTGAAAACTTGAGAGAGACATCAGGATAGATTTGTGGCATGGCCAGACTTCCATGGGTTAGGATATGTTGCTACTGGGAATGTAGTGTGCTCTCCCTGCAGTGTCCCTCTGTCTGTCATCATCTACATATTCTCTGGCTGTATGCAGAAGACAAGTAAAACTCAGATATATACTAATTTCAGCTAAAATAGCGTGTTGTTCAGAATCACTAGCTCAAATCAAGCCACATTTTTTGCTTAACTTAATGTTGTCTGCTTCTTAGAGTTACTTACTCTTTGTTAGGTCTTACTTTTTATCTGCCTGTTAGTACTGAGCTTCTTTTTATGGGTATTTTCACCTCCTCATTTGTCAAAGGTATTTTTCCTTTGTCCTTAAGTCCTTTTGTATATTTCTACCATCATTTTACTTTGAAGATGCTTTTCCACTCTTTACTGTGTCTAGAAGACTGAGCTCTGGGAGTTTTAGACTGAAGTATTTGAAAAACTTTGTATACTTTAGGTAGTATGTAGACTTTGCTTGAATTCATTGTCAAGAGCTCAAAAATTTGCCTGTGTAAGTTTCCCCAATCTCCTCCTAAAGATGCATTCAGCAAGAGAAGAAAAATTAATGTCTATTTTAATTGCAACTTGAAAGGATTATATGATATTGGTGCCTCAGCCATTTATTTCTGCACACTACCAAAGGACTATACAGTCCAAGTTTTTACAGTGTCAGGAGAGATTCTTCAGTACATTTTTTTGTTGCTCACACCATGAATACTTTTATCTCCTTAGAACTCTCTGCTTGAGAAACACAAATATTTGTAACTCAGTTGCAAAACTGAATAGTCACTGTATGGAATATCTGTGTGGAATATCTGTATGTATCTCAGTATTGAATATCTCATCACTGTTTCTTCAGTGCTTCACTTTGAGTTTGCTGTCAGTTCTGGGAGAACGGTTCAGTTGGTGAAACTGAAATTTCTCTTTTCACATTGTTTACAGTCTTGGATTCCAAGATCCACTGTGCTTACCTTGGGTTTAAGCTTGAGAGAGAAAGGAGATCATATCTTTTTCACTCATTCTTGTTTGTGTGTTCTGGATAGGTATTATTTCAGACAAAATTAAGCATCAGGTCACCTGAAAAAGTGGAACTGTTGGGGAGCCATATAAAATAGTGAACCATTTAAAAATAGTAATGTAATTTCTGGACTCCTTGTGTGGCTCTTTACAAAGATTAGAAACTTTTCATGGTGACTGTTGAATGGGAAACTATTGTGTTCTGTGATACAAGGCTGTTGTTCCAGACTTGCTCTGCATACTTTTTTCCTATTCACTTATGTTTTCCTATAATTTTTTTAGACGAACTACCTACTGTAGTCTTGAAAAATGTTTCAGTGAAGTGTAGTTCATGAAGGCTCCATATAGAAAACTCAGCAAATTGACTCTTCTAAAAGCATCTGCTATAACTTGTTAGATGTAAAGAGTAGCTGTAGCTGAAGTCTTTTTGAAGTATAATAGAAGTTTTATTTCCCATTATTGCCTTAATGAAAATTAGTAATGCTTCATCCTCTTGGTCACAGGCAATAAAGAATAGTCAAATTTTTGGTAGAGAAAACTTAGTTCTAAGAAAATATTCAGTGGGTATTCAAAGGTATTCAAAGTAAAATATAGAAAATGCAGGATTCATAAGAGATCAGTAATTTAACTTGTGTGTTCCCTTAATCTTTGTAGTGCTCAAAGAACAAAGTCTTTAGTCTTGTGAAAGGCAAAGCAAAATTATGTG
Organism: Sylvia atricapilla; assembly: GCF_009819655.1. Classification (NCBI taxonomy): domain Eukaryota; kingdom Metazoa; phylum Chordata; class Aves; order Passeriformes; family Sylviidae; genus Sylvia; species Sylvia atricapilla. Next base: position 16,494,549 of record NC_089143.1, on the reverse strand, counting down.
TTGAAACACTAGTTTGAAGTTCCAAGCTCTCAGGGTAGCAACTGTTGAGATGTGAGGGTAGTACCATTTATTGCCAGTTTAATTAGTGAAATTTGATTTATTGTCCGTAATTTAGATTTGAGATTCTGTAGAGTGGCAGGTGCATCAGTATGTTAAAGGCATACTGAGCAGTGTGGGGTATGTGAACTACAGGTAGTAACAGAAATTGCTGATCGAAGGTGATAACTCTCTGTATAAGATGTTAAGTAGCAGAGCAAGTATTTTGCCTGTGAAGTATCCTTCTGTGTGATCCTTGTGAGACTGTTGTTGCATTTGGTGAAAGGGAGCCTGCCTGATGAACTTGGTAATCAATTAATATCATGTCATTGTACTAGAGAGGCTTTTCTGTAATTATATGAAACGTCTACAAAAATAGAGATGCTGAGTAATTTCATTGCCCTTTCAGTAACGGCTCATCATTATTTTCTGTGTCCAAACTTACTAGAGTTATTAAGAAGTATCAGCAGAGATTTTTGTCCTGAAAAGCTGATTAGAAACTGACTTTTTAGTCTTTACCCTGCATGGTTTTCCATGTGATTTTGGATCTATAATCATGGACTTAGGGGTTTAAGTCTCTCTTTAGCTAAGAGAAGCAGTGGCTGAATTTTATTTATTTATTTTTTTACTTACTCATTTGTTTATTTGTTTTGTTTTCAAAATCTTGTTGGATTGCACATATAACTTAGTTTAAAACAATTGTCTTCTACTTCAGTTTAGTGGTCTTGGCATATATTTTATACATAAATTTACTAAAGGTCAGAAAATATCTATTTTTAAAGGATTTTATTTTGAAAATGCAGTAGATGCGGAAACAGTAAAATGTATTACTTTTTTGTATTTATGTAGGGATGGTTTTCTTCTTAGGTAGTGTTCAAATCAGAAGTCTTCCAGTAGTCATTAATTTATAGGTCTTTCTTTTGTATGGAAATTTTTCATTCTTCAAATTTTGACACATGACTTGCAAGATTGCAGTCTAGTTTTTATGTTATTGCTGGATTAAGATTTTTTCCTAAGTGTTAAAATGCATTAATTAATTTTTTTCTAACTATTAAAATGCATTGTCACTCATTGTCATTCTCTCTTACCCCAATAGTGTAGTCTTTCATTTTCTGGTTCTTTCACTCTTAAGTCTTTTTAGTCTCTAAATGTGTGATTTAAGTTTATTCTGCATAGAGAAATCAGGATTTCTGATGCTTGACTAACGGAAAGGAACCTGACGCTAACACTGGAGAATTATGGATATCTAGAACTCAAAAAGCTCACTGCTTGCTTATGATTTGAAGTGTGATAGCAAGCCTCTGTGTTCATAAAAATAATTCAGATTATTTCACTCTCATCGGTAGTCACACTGAGCTTTAAGGGAGGAAAAACTACGTGAACTAAATAAACCATGGAGCTATGTAAAATCTGATTTTGGATGTCTGTGTATCTACATGGGAGATTCTGGAAAAACCTTTAAACTGAAAAGAGTATTACAAGGAGCAGTGTTTATTAGAAATTAGCCCTGAGAGGCTAAATAGGCTTAAATATTTAATTTCTGCACTGAGACTAACAAACAGGAAAATCTGAGCCTTTATGAAATTCTAAAACTTAATTTTTCAAGATTGATGCCCAGTATATTTTTTTCTCTTAGTGGAATAGCTCAGTAGCAATTTATTGATGTAGTGCAACCACTGTAATGATTATATATATAATTTGTGTATATATGTATGTATCAGTCCCATGGAGTCTGGTTTCCACAAGTGCCTTGAATTGTCGAGGGATTGGGCATTGCAAACTGCAACCTGTGATAAATTTTATGGGACATAACAGTTTTTTTTCCAGTAGGTTGCTTTGCTTGAGGGCAGGTGGCACATGTGGTGGATGCATTGCCTAAAAACAACCAAAAACCTGTTTTGAGCTTGACTTCTTGACTGGGATGACTGTATGCTCCAGGGCTGTCACTTGCACAGAGCAGAAAGAATAATCTGCATTGTATGTTTAGAAAAAACCTAGAAGATAGAATATATTTGCTTTGGCTAGTGGTCGTTCTGTTGTTTGTGGGTATAATGCAGAGGGCTTTGATCTTGTCACCTCAGTCTGAGCAGCTGTGACCCTGGTCAGCATTCTTGGTGAGAACCTTCACAGACAAATGGGCACCTTCCAGATTTCAGTTGCAGTTTGTTTGCCTGCACACTGTCTTATATACAACTGATCTGGTTCTATGTTTTTTAATTTAGCTCCTCAATGTTCCTATCTTTAGAGTTAAACAGAGGAAAAAAAACCTCCTTGTAATGACAAATATAAGCTGTGACTCCTTGGGTTTTTTGGTTTTTTTACTTCTATTTGATCAGCATTTCTGTAACAGCTTCCTTCATTTTTTAAAATTTATATAAATAGGTTATATGGATCTTTGGACATAATATTATCTTGTTGCTGAAAGTGTATACATTTGATGCACGCTCCTTTGAACCTTTTCATGGTCACAAAATGTCTATCTGCTCCATTATACTAGGAGTAATGTAAAGTTGGTAGGGTAATTGAATTTACACTGCTGGTTTTGTATTTTTAGCTTTCATGTTGTTTATGCAGGATGAAGTCCTGACTTAGTGATTGGTTCACACTGCAGAGATTCAAAATCTTTCATAAAATAGGTAATGTCGTCTGTTGGGGGAAACCAGAAAATGTAATTAGTCCATGGTAAATTTACTACTGGACCATGTCTCCGCTAATGGACCTTTCTGGTCTTTAAAATCAGCTTGTTACAGCAGTGGGATTCCAACTCAAAGTGGTTGCATTGCATTGCTGTAGCATTTGTAATTTAACACAACTTTTTCCTTTTCTTTCCAAAGGCGCCTAAACAGAAATAACCTCCAGTTGCTTTCTGAGCTGCTCTTTCTGGGGACGCCAAAGTTATACAGACTGTAAGTAGGCACAGCCCAATAACTATTATTTGAGAAAATTTGGATTTAGTCTGTTATTGTGTCTCGCTTTAGAATTCTTATCTTTTGCCTCACATTGGGCTAAAATGTCTTGGAACATAGGTATTTTGTTTAAATTGAGTACTTTCTTTGACTGCTTTGCAACTTTTTTTTTTTTAATTTGTGTTACATCTAGATCAGATACTGATATTTGTATGAGGATATTGTCATTTATTCCCGCTTCTGTAAGGAAGCTTTTCTGAATGAATACTTTGATTTTTCCTTTTTTCTACTGTTTGGGGTTTTTTTTAACTGTTTCTGTGTTAAAAGAACTAAGAAATGCCTGGGAGATTCTGACCCAGAGATGCAGCACTATATAAGCACTTTGGTTTTGCGATGTTCTGCTTTTGTGGCTATACACACTTGGCCAGGAAGATTATAACACTGGCAAATGCTAGGTCTGTAATGAAGTCCTGTTTCTCTTCACAGAGAAAACAAAGCTAGTAACTCAAGCTCTGGAAAGAAAAAAATGATGAAATGCTTTACCTTAAGTAAAAATGACAACAAATTGAGGAACAAGTGTTTTGTTTTGATTGTTTTACTTGGTTTGATAATGGTTTAGTCTGGGCGATATTTTAAAATACATTATTTGACCCATTGTCCTTTCTAGGAAACCACTTAATTCTGTTGCAGTTGAAATGTGGAATAAAGTTTAGAATCTGATTTATTTGAACAAAATAAATCGTAAGGTATCTTTCAGTTACAGTATGTGTTATGGAAGAAAAAGCACATGACATGCTTAACTAGGCTTTGGTAAGGTTGTACTAGTTCAGCCTGTTGTAATTTAAATATATGTTTGATACATTTCTTCAGAGTCCAGGTGAGATTTCTCTTCTCTAAATTGCGGTTAATACTGGGTTTCATCACTTGTGTGCTTGGAAAAAGAAAAGTGAAGTTGGAGGAAAGCGGGATTCCTCTTGTTTCCACTTTAGTATATGGAATAATATTTGAGAAAAAACGTGGTGCTCTTATTTTTAGTTGATTTTTATTTTACTCTTGTGAAATAATAATTCTTTTCTCCCCTCTCATAGCAATATACAATAGCAAACTCCTATTTTGAAATGAGTAATGAAAATTACTCCTATTATTGTAAACATTTATCTTTGTGTATTTTGTTTTATTCAGTTGCCTTAGATGTATACTTTGTTTCCAGAAATTCCCTGTAGATGTAATGAGTTGCTAAATGACTAAGTCAGAAAGCTGCTGAAGGCTTTTTTTCCTGACAAACAGAAATATTTTGTTCCGCTATATTATTATAATATATTCAAATATGGTCTTATATATTAACAATTGAGCCTCTTATAATTTCCATCAGCTGAGATAAAGACATTACTTCTATCAGGAAGGAAATGAAAGGGATTTATGATCATTTTATTATTCCACCTACAGTATAATGGTTGCTACCTAGATTGATATAGAATAGAAATGAACCATAATTTACAGACAAAAAATGGATACACACTACAGTCAAAATCATATTTGAATATATTTATTTCAGAATTATGTATTTGATAGATGCTAGTCTTAAATCTATAACGTCCTTTGACATAAAGCACACAACTGCTCATAGTGTATATGGAGGAAAGTAAGAGATCACTGGCTTCACAGTATTAAATTTCCTCTGCCTAAGGGTTATTGTTGATCAGACCATGAAAGTGAATGTCTAGTTATAATGTATTCATGTTTAAAAGAAAATATGAATGATAGTAAAAAACTGCAGCTGCTTTACACTAGATTGGTAATTAAAAATGCCACGCCAACAAAGGCACTGATGTTACTTGAATGTTTGTGGTCAGTTTCGAGATAATGTGTAGCTTGTTCCCTTTCAAGAGTATGAAGTGATTTGGGTTTTTTACATTTGTCATTGTATATGCTTAGATGTATTTACATCCCAATAAATATTCTAAGGAGAGTTAAAGTTCTCTAAACATGATCAATAATGTATGTATATATATTTTGCTTTGGGTTTAGTATTTATTTTTGGCATTTAACAGCTAATCAAACAATGTGTGTACTGCGAGGTTTCAACATACTATTGAGCTCCTGTGAATAATAATTACCATTTGACCCCTGGCTGTAAATGAGATGCCAGGTGAAGAAGCACATATGCTTGTTGTGTAGGCTAAATGCAATATAAAAGAAAGAGGTTACACTGTATATGAATTATGATTCGACACAGTTGGTTGCCGCCAGCGGCCGGCTATGCTTTCCCTTTGCTGTCTGCTCCAATTTCTCTTTGGACGGGTTGAGAGAGCACTGCGTGTTCAGGTCAAGATGTTTGCCTAGAAATAGTAGTACAGTTGCAGCTGTGTTTGCTGGAGCAGGAGACTAGTTTAAATAGCATTACCATTTATCCAGTCCATTAACAGAACTCTGTAAAATAATACCAACTCTGCATAAACTACAGGACAGTGTAATAAAATTACAAGCACTTGTTGACAGATGGGAAGTGTAAGTAGAGGAAAGCAATAGGTTGAGAATTTAAAAGAGACAGTGCATTATTTTCTGTGTCTAAAGACGCTTAATTTCGAAGGTAGTTAAATTATTTTTCAGGCTACTTTCTTTCCAGTTTAGCAGCCTTCCAAGATATCTCATGGAACTAGTTAATGGATCATTTTAGTCAAAACAGAAGCTGATTTTCCTATTAACAGCTATCTACAAACGCCTTTTGACATAAATATTTCAGTATGAAGTAGCTAATGCTAAAAATAGTATGAAGAGTGCTGTAGGGTATATCAATCTTACCTTGCAAGCAGTGTCTCAAAGCACAATGTACATGAACCTCTGTTTTGATGCAATACCCTTAAATAAAGGTGCTGTCTGAAATCCCTGGGATGATAATAAAGGTTCTTGCTCAACAAGTAGTATTCCTGCAAGGAGGAGCATTCTTTGGTGACCTGCATGCCCACTCATGCTACATTGTGTAGCATCAGGGATGGTACCTTAGCACAGAGAATGACCACAGGGAGTGCTTATCTGAGGCAAATAGATTTTGACTGCTTACTTTGGCTGGTTAGATCACAGTTCATTGATTGCTGTTTGCTGCAGGATACAGAGTGCTGGACCCAAGCTGTTTGAACAATCAGTTTTAAAAAATACCTTTATTAATCAGTGGCATGTGAAGGTTCTTGAATTACATGCACAAAGCTTGTCCCTTTTGATTTACATTTCTTGTGCTTGAAATGTGGTTAAGTTTCTTTACTGACTAATATCTGTGTGAGTTAGGCAATGTTGGCCTTGAAAAAAAAAAAATCAACCTGTGTAGTGACTGTAGTCTATATATGTTTTTCTTTTAATGTGTGTACTTAAAGGTACACCCTGTGAATATTTCTCCTCTAAAGGGAAAAACCTCCGAACCTTACTGTAGTCTGATTAATAAGCATCAATTTTGAGATGTCTGTTAGTTGCTAAAAAAATTCCTAACAGCAAATAATTACAGGGGAAAAGTACTAAACATCAAAAAAAACTTCAAAAAGTTATCTTAGGCCAGAACAACAGCAGCAGCAGCAACAACAAAACACGCCGTACGGGGGGCCATTGCAAAAATTCCTCCTGAATTAATTTCTGCCAGCTATGATTAAAGTGTGCGGTACTAGATGTGTCAGACACCATAGTTCTCTGCTTCATTTTACTCTTGGCCTCTTTGGCCCCTGCCACAATAAATCCCACAATGGTTGGGCAGGAATTGCAGGTTGCAGTTGCCAGGGTTACCGTTGTCCGGCCGGACGACATCATTACTCATCCCCCGGCCGGCAGCCCCAGCCCGCGGCCGCTCCCGGCGCGGGGAGCCCGTGGCCCCGGAGCTTCTCCCGCTGCCTTCGCCGTGCCCGAGGTGCCGTCTGCATCATCACTTGATGGGCATTGTCTTGTTTTTACCTCTGCTGAGAAAGAGAAAAAAAAAAAAAGAAAGAAAAAGGAACCACTAAAAACCCCTCTAAACAAACCACATAAGATAGGAAGGGAAAAAGGTAATAAGATGGTGCATGTACGGTGCCAGAACAAGGACTTCTAAATATTTTTTTAAGTGCTGGACTTCCTATTGATAAGATGTAATTTATGGTTTTGTCATGTTTCTTTTATGCAGTAATCATGCTGAGTGAGACTATGGTCATAATTTTGTAGAAAAGATATCTTCAGTCTGAATCCATTTTAACAACTCAATAGAAGAATCACTCATTAGAAAAATACTCGTTATCTCAAAGCCTCTGAAATACTCCAACTGCACATGACTGCTCTGAGTTTTAAACCCAGTGAGGACCAAAAATGAGTTTCCTTTTTTGAAAAGGCAGTATTGAAGAATTTTTCTGCTTTAGAGAGTAGATTGTTAATGGAACTGCTGTCAGGTAAGTGCAGTGGGTTGGTTTCCAATGTGCTGCAGTAACAGTACTGTGCACTCCACTTTATGGCAAAAGTAGGCTGGATGGGCAGAAATTTAAGAAACATTTATTCAAACACGAATTATGAAGCCACGTTGTTGCTATATTGTCCCCAGGATAGTGTGTTGAGCTATTTCATTCACTTGTTTGAGTTTTTATGATTTGTTACGGTGTATTCTAGCAGCATGCACACAAGGCAACTCTTTTTTTTTTTTGTTTTTGTGTGATAGAATTAAGTCGTATCATTTTTGGGCTAAATGGAAGCAAATAAGTCTTCCCTACATTGTATCAGTCTGGCTTGTGTTTTGACTTGTGTTTTTTTTTTTTACCACAGTTGCTTAGTTCAAGTACAAGAATGTTTGAATTGTTTTATCTAGCCAGTTAAGTTCAGTTGGCAAGAATATAGTGATTCTACTGCTAGTTAGTTTTTAAATACTAGCATTATTTTGTTAGCACCACTCTTGAACTGTGACAATAGTTCTCAGAATGTAACTGCATTTCAGAGTTACTATTTAGCAGAGACATATTGCATACTACTATAGGTATGAGTATACAGTTCTGACTTTGTGGTATTGTAAGCCAGTAATTAAAAAGAAATCTTTAATATATGAGTAATTACTAATCTTTTTTGCAGTGTGCTGGCACACTTACTGGTGTTTATTCTTGTATAATCTCAGTTGACAGACAAGCCTATCTTAAAAAAAAAAAAAGAATGTGTATTAAAATATGCTTGTTAAGGTTCATTGCCTGTAAGAATAAACCAAAGTAACCTGAGAACATGTTACTTCTGTGCTAAGTTTGTAATACCTGTTCTCTGGCATTCATTTCTGGCATGGAAGAACTAGGAGATGAGCTTTTGTGAGACATTATAAACACTGTTACTTATGTTACCTGATGATTTTTAATGTAAAGACAAAACAGAAATGGGAACTCAAATGCTTTATGCAATTTGACTCGCATGTTCACCTTTTTTTCTGGCCCTACCATCACTTGCTTCTACCTTAAGTTTTAATTCTCTGCTATAATATTTCAAAATTGAAAATTCTGTCATCTCAAGGTTGTGAATAAAACAAACCACCACAGTAGCTTTGCTTCAGAATTAAGCCTTACTGATATGGCAGGATGGCATTTTAGAAAATTTTGGAAGTGTTTCAAAAATGTTTACAATTCATCAGGTGATTGATTTTTTTGAGCAAAGAAACAAGTATTGCTTATATGCATTTGGTGTACAACTTGCAGTAGCTATATCCTAGCAACAGCAAGCGTTTGGCCTTAGATTCAGCTGAGTGGAAATGTTGGTAGAACCAGAATGAACTTTTGAAATGTAGTCAGAAAAATAAAAGTAAAATGAATTATCTTTCTGTGTAATTATTTGACTTCAAACTTTGCTGTGGTACTATTCCTACCCTTTGTTATAGAATCTCTTAATCTGTTGGCCTTTCCTGAGCTATGCTTTCTTTTGGATTTGCATGTCGCCTGCTATGGTGCTGTGCAGGAAAGAAAATGGTGTACCAAATATCCAAGTGAATTGTTATTACTGCAAGTAATAGTACAAGAATTTTGAAGTTGGAAACAAACTATTTCATTGTGAAATGATGCTCTCAATATGGATGTTTATTTTTTTTACCTGTGCAATAATTAGAAGCTGTCTTTGAATTGTGGTTGAATTTGCCTGTATTTCTTTAATTACGGAAACATGGTTTTGTTGGCTTTTTACCAGTGATATTTCTTTTGCTATGGGATAAAATGGCAAATTGGATGGACTGCTGGGGCTGTAAACTAATTCTGATCTGGGCAGGTCATTAACTCTATGTAATAAGTAAATTATCACATCAATAAGTGACATAGTTGATAAATTTCAGCAAAAGGCATCTATAACAGATAGCCAGGTGTTGGACTTTGATCCTTGTGGGTCCCTCCCAACTCAGAATACTCTGTGATTCTGTTATGCGTATAATTTTGGGGTTTTCTTATTAGAACAAACACTCCAAAACTGTTCAGTCACTTTTAATCTTAATTGAAAATTTATGTTAAACACCAAGCAAACAAAAATGACTTACAGCAATTCTTCCTGACCAACATAAATATCTGTGTTATTTAATTTTTTATGCTGTTAGCTGCTGGCATTTAAATATGTCTAATGTGAAAACATGAATCATAATAATTACTCAAGCCATAGATCTCTTTAAATGGTGTGGTGGTATTCAGAGTAATTGAGAGGTCTACTTGTAATTTTGGTACTTTGACAGCAAACATAAATAATTATCTTCTGTGTCTTTGTTGGCATCACAGCAGTTAACGCTGAGAATTGTTTGAATACCAAAATAAAAGTGGCTGGGTTTGGATCACATGTAACCATATTCATGTCCAATCTGAATCAGTGCCTGGGTTGTTCCTGGAGGATTGACCTTGAAAGCTTTGGTAAATTATGATACAGGAAACCGTTTAGTCAGGAGTTAAGTAGAGAACTGAAACTCAGTGAAGGAAGTCATGAAAAGTGAAAAAGCATGTCAGCGGAATTGCCATTATTATGTGGTGCAGAAATATGGTGTGAAATGTTATAAAAAGGACATCTGTAAGTCTTGGCTTGCACAGAATGGACATTTAAGTGCAGCCATGTCATCTTGATTAAAAAAAAAAAGAACAGAAAAGAGGAATAAATCAAGCCAAGGGAAAATCTGAAAGTATAGAGGCTTTTCCCTGTGATGATAGGTTTCTTCTACAAGTGGAAGATTAAAGCCTAAAGTAACTGAATAGCTGAGAAAAGTCCAAAGAAAAGTTGATTGCTTCCCCTCCAAGAGTTCCAATTGATTGAAAAAAGCCTAATTTAAAGTTCTGTTTGTTCTGTGTCTTAAACCATCAGAATTTTCTTTTAGAACTGGGGGAATGCTCTGGAAGAGAAAGAATCCAAGGATAAAAAGTCATTGCAGGCCAACAATTGTTCCTAATCCTCACAAAATGCTGGAGAAATTAAATTTATTCTTTATTGCTCGAAGTGTTACCTAGGTCACTGGGCGATGGGAAAATTGAACTGGAAGTCGAGTAGGCACAATCTTTGTTTTGTGTCTAGATGCTTAACCTTAGACACGACAAGGCATCTTAGTGTGTTGTGGGAACTTGGTTCAGAGTATTAACACCAGGACGTTTATTACCCTGGATTTATAATGGGCTATGCTGTCAGCAGATGAAAATGTTGTGTTTACATTTCAGTGTTAAATGATCATTTAATTAACACCTAAGAGGGAAAAAACCCCCAACCTCGTGAAATTCTTAGCAGCTTTTATTGTTGGTTTCCTTGGAGGTTTTAATATCCAAGTTATGCTGTGGTTGCTTCTATAATACAGCAAGAAAAGACACTTATGAAGGCAATCAAGAAGGACAGACAGTTTAACCCCTGTTGACCCTTCATCCTGAATGTTGATTTATATAGCATTTTAAATGCATTGAATTTGTTTTAAAGCTTCTTTGAAATTACTCACATGGCATTCAAACAACTCAATGTTTTTCCATTTAAAAATATTTCCCAAAGTGTACATTTTTACAAAAAAAGCATAGTTTTCCTTAGAAAATAGTTAACGTATATAAAATTTATCAACAAAAAATTTACTGTCGTTAAAAAGAATTAACATTGCTATTTTGCCAGCTTTGTCTATATGTTTGTGATAAGGATATACAAGCTTCTATAAGAAAAACCAAAAAGGTAGTTTGAAACACTCATCATATTGAGTTCTGGTTCCAGTAGCTACTTTCTGAGCTCTTCAGAAAGAATAGGAAATTGGCAAGGGAAAGAACATTACTGCAAAATTGCGTATCCACTTTACCCAGCACAGATCCACTTCCATATGTTCCTTTGTATCAAAGTCAAGGCTATCTAAAAGATTTAATTTGCTCTGGGTCCTTCATAATGCTTTTTTGTTGTAATTTTGATCTACAAATCCTTTCTGCAATAATGTTGTCCTAGAAAGCATGTTTGAATAGGGTCTTTTTGCATCCTAGATCTAATGCTAGATGAAATACTCTGTGAAAAAGTGGATGCTTTTCAACTGATGTGTTTTTTACAAACACACCGTAGTAAAAATTGAAATTACATATAGGTTTAGAGATTGTTTCGGGATTGTTTGTTTAGTATTCGGTCTTTGCTCAGGGAATAAACCCCACAATTTTAAAGCATGTTAAGAGAATAATAAGCCTAGCACACTTAAGTCAATTATTGATGATCCATAAATTCTATTGTGTTTTTTGTTTTTCCTGATCATATCCTTCTCACATGTCAATAACTGAGTTAGAAAATGCAGATGGAATCTGCTGATACAGTAAATGTTCCTTTTTTTTTCTTTCAAGCAACTGACATAAACCATCTAATACTTGATGAAATATTACAGCTGCAGTGAGACTTCTATCTTCCAGTGGGATCTTAATGTTTTTCAAAATTCTCTGAATATATTTATTAGGTTGAAATTTAATATTCAGATAGAGACTAGCATTTGCCTTCGTCTCAGATATTTGAGCATTTAGAGTTAAAACAGTGTATTGCAATTTCAGTCTTCAGTATTTTTAATTGAAAACTAATTCTGTGATATCCATTTCTTAAATGACACGTTGGATGAAGGAGCCTTAGGATACACTTAGGATAGATTAGAAAGGCTTACCCTGCACTAGGCGTAGCTTGCTCTCTTCTCAGTCCTGGTGTAGAGCCTGTAGGTTTTCTGTGCTGATGATTAAGATGAGCAGTGCATGTAGGAAGATGTGGGCTACACTTTGTACACGCAGAGCAGTGAACTTCAGCTGAAACTACACTGGACTGGCTGGGCCTCGGGGGCCTGGTGGGAAGGTCACATACATCATCTAAGTACCAATTAAAAGGACTCTCATTATGGTAAGGAAAGTGCCAATGTACAAAGTGCAATACTTGGTCTTGGAGAAGAACTGAAGCCAGGGCTGCGGTGATGAACAGCCCAGCCTGTTGTCCCAATCCTTGTAGCTGTTGAAAGGGCACTTGGAGCCAGGGCTGGTGGTTATACTTGGGAAAGGCTGCTCATGAATGCCTAGCGGGGTTTATTCTCTCCCTCAGACACTTGAGAGGCTGCTCTGCTAATGGCTGTTCAGACCCACCTCATGGGGAATAAAGCTGGGACTTGCAGAACTCTTTTCATCTTTACAGCCAAGCCCAGGTGCAGGCCCTCCCCAGCTCAAGGGTGTTTGAAGGACCACACTCTGAAGGCTTCTTTCCAGGGCCCTTAGTCTTTAGGGGGAAGAAATAAGGAGCTAAACTGGGGGGGTAATCCTTTCAGTTAAGCACTCCTTGAGGATTTTCAGGGTAACATGTACAAGAGAAAAATTCTTTGCCTCTTTTCATTTCTCCTTCTGTCCAGACAATTCAATGGGGGGTTTTTTTGGTGGTGTGTTCGAGGTGGTTTTTTTTTGTGTGTTTTTTTTTTTTTTTCCTTTTTTATATATTTTTAAACTTTGTTTGTTTGTTTGTTGCTATGAATGTATAATCCATACAATTGTAAGGAAGGGCTGCTCATACTTTATAAGGTAGAGTGAACAAGGAGAGGTTTGATGGCAGTTGTTCAGTGTTTTTAGTACTTTAATATGGGGAAGATAGATAGAAGAAACATCAACTCTTCTTTTTCCCATTTTTTTGTAGGAGTGGTGGATAGCTGGCAGGGATTGAGATATTTGACCCTGAAGCTGCAAAGGTTGCATATTGAGTTTGATAAGACCCATAAGGAAGAATTGCAATGAAGATAGCATAACAGCTAATATAATGAAGGTGGCTTTGTAATAGCTGCTTCTCTGAATATAAGGTTATGGAAGGCCTATTAGAGAGAAAAGAATGTAAATATGCATCTAAAAGAGGGAGAAAAGAATTTTAAAAGCTTAGCAGATCCAAAGAAAGTTATCTAGATGAACTAAAAACATGGCACTGACACACATGTATACTGTATGAAAGCAGTGATCATTTCTGAGACTGGAGAAAATTCCTATCTGGTCCTTACTACTTCTCTGTAAATGTTAAATCTAGTCAACGATTAATTGTTTCTGTCATATTCTCTGTGTTCTTTATGAATTGTGAATTCTTTGCAAGAGGCAAGAGGCTAAATTCTCTTCTACATTTTAGTAATGTCTTCAAATTTAATAGAGCAAATACTTCTGTGTAACCCTCCTGTGCCATAACTTGTTATAGCAGTAGTACTCTCTTCATCACTTATATGCCAAAAAGACAATAAAAATACCACTCAAAAAGCAATATTTTATGTCAGAATAATTTCTAGAAATGACAAAACAACTTTGTGGACAGCCTACCAAATCTGTAGAGGAATGCTTTGCCCCTTGATCTCTAGTACAGTGTTTGTGTCACAGGTGCAGAAGCCAAAACTGTTCATTTGGCACAGAGTACAGAGATGTCTCATGGCAAAATTTTAGCTTTGTATGTAAATTTAGCAGATGCCAAATTTAAATTTCAACTCAATAACAAAATCGTAACCACAGTGTTGCTTTACCTTGGTTTACCAGTGAGGGTAGCCACACACATTCAGATTTGAGGGTCTAAATGCAAGCAGGTCATCCTCACTGCTCTGGCTGATAACAGTGGCTCTATCTGTGTAAAAGAAGAGAATCTTTCACCATATTGTAAGTCTTGGACTAGGAAATAATCAGAAAATTGTACAAGAGTTTTTAAGATCTATAATAAAGATTATTGTTAGTAAAATTTGTTCAACTACCCTGCCATATTAAGATGAAGCAGTTTTGCAACATGCAGTGTATATCACCTTTGAATTCTTGCATTTCAAACTACATGCTCTGTTCAAAGCTGCTGGGGCACGGCCAGTTGTGTCACATACTCCTGAAGTTTTAGATGCTGTGATGAAGTATTTGTTTGGTCCATTGTTTTTTAGTCTATTGGTTGCTGATCTCAATTGTTTAAACAGCACACCAGTAAATTTTGGTGGAGGAAATAATAGTGAGGGATTTAAATTAAAAAAAAAAAAAAAGTATTCTGGAATAATTTATTCTGTGAATATACGCTGGAGAACGTGGGAAATGCAAATTATGGTAAACTAAAGATTGCAATCACTGGGGGAAAACCTATTGTGAGAGATTTAATAATAGCTTTAAATGTGCAGCATGGAATACTGCTGATGGAATAACATCATCACCCCATTTCATATCAAAGGCACTGCAGGAAATGGAAAATATTTCTAGCTTTGTTATGGAGTTTGCAAAACTGATGGTGATGTGGTTTGCTTTACTAGTTAATTTTATGGGAAGTTTACTTCAAATGGATTTTTTTCCATTTTGTTGCAACATTAAAAATATTTTATTAATATTTTGGCTGAGCTGAGGGGTTTTCTGTTCTTGTAAATAATGTTGCAAAACCTATTATGTCTTTTTCCTCAGTCAAATGAAAGAAAATGGAAATGGATTTGAGTTGCAGGGAAGGCTTTAAAATTAGTATGTGCTGTTAGCCTGTTTACATGAGTGGAATAGCAAAATAACATCAATATCATGTGTGCATGTATATTGGGAAGAACAAAAAGCAGAACTGGGAAAAATGTAGTTGAATCAGGAAGTTAATTGGTCAAGAAAAGATTTCTGCAGGGGGTTGCAAGTTTTTGAGAAGGGTGACTCAGGAATGGTCATTTGGTGTATATTCAGTATTGAAGTAAAAATAATAATGCTACCAGATACACAAATTGTTATTAAAGAAATGGAACTGTACAGTTTCCTGAAATGATAAATTCACAAGATTTAATATTTAGGAGTAACAGGGGTGTTGGATTTTCTCCATAGTAGCTGAAAATTAAAGCTTTTTCTGCAGCTTGTTTTGTTCATTGCTGGTCTCCAAACCATTCTGTTACAAGCTCTCTTCATCATGGTTTTATCCACAAAGGTGCCAAGTGGGGAGAAGAGCCCAATTCTTTCTTGCACCATGAATGACAGCTTGCAGTGTTGTGTTCCATGTAATGTATCTGAATAGGGTGGTGAAAAGGAGTCAGGTGGAGCCAGCACTGCTGCCCAGCAGTGCTTCTCATGCCTAGATAGACTCTAGACACTGAGTTGGTAGTAGGGAGTAAATTCTGAAACACTAAAAAGTTAACATTTGACTGAAAGTTGCAAATTCTTGGGAATCTGCTGATTGCTGATATATCTTTTTTTCCAGGGAAGACTTTGTTTTACAAGAGCTGCAGATTGCCATAATAGTTTGTAATGTTGGAATGAGACCTGGAGAGCCTTTCAGTGCTGGCAGAAAAGTGTAATATTTCACATGCTTACTCTAGAGAAATTTAGATTAAGGTACATTAGATTGTTGCATGCTGAATAAACAAAATGAGAAAACATTTTGTATTAAGAAACCATAGTTTTGTTCCTGTTGCTGTTAAAGATTTCAAAGTCTGCTTCCTGAAGTAAAGTCTGCTTCCTCGGTTTTGTGTATTCCATGGAATAGGAGTTTGAGTGTTCACAACTCTGCCTTTGATGCATACAGCAAGGCCCTAGGGTGTGATGTGTGGGCATGCAAATGCATTAGCACTGGTAGTTCTTTGGGCCTTCCCTATTACTATTTAAGATACTAACATTTTAAGACTATCAAAAATAACAACTCCCAAAGAACTAAAATCCCAGTCTTTGAGAAGCAGTCAAAGAGAAAATGCTAATAAAGGTGGAGATGTCTGTCTTAAGAAGATTTCTCTATTTCTCCGAAGGAAAATAGTTAAGAAAAATAACTGTGTGCGTTAAATGGTGCATTATTATTTGAGAAGTTAGAGATACAAATTTGGAACTTAGCTTAATATCTTCATGTAGCAAATAAGAATGTGATGCTGTAGTTTCAGTTTATAGTTCCTTAGAAATGTACAGCTTTATAACTGTGTATTTTGTGGAAAATGGAACTTAAACTAGATTCCTGTAACAGTGTTCAGAGCCTTTCTTTTTTGCATGATTAGCTGTGAGTGGGATTGTTTTATAAGAAAGTCTGCTGTTATTAATGTGTTTTGTTCACCTTACTTGCATTTTTTTAATTATGGCTGTATGATTGTATCGCCCATTGTATTTTATTTTGGTTCTGAACTTGAGATGACTTCTCAAATATGTTTGCTAAATGTGACTGTTGCTGGAAGGTCTTTAAAGTGTAATCTCATTTTGCACAATAATATTGCAAGTCCCATATAAATTTAACAAATATTTTAAAAAGGGTGAATAGTTTTAATATGCCTAAAGAAAGATACCAACAGATAACAATCACTGTATCTGTACTGCTCAAGTGTAAGATCATCATCATTTTGGCATGCCCTGGTTAATGAATTTCCCTGGGTATGCTAGGAATGTCTTTCTTTCTAAATAAAGATACAGAAAACCCAGGGTCTACTTTCCTTTCCATATAGAAAGGAGAATAAACACTGTATAGAAAGCGATAAGTAGTTATTAAAAAAAACCCAAACAACTTGAATTATGCTCAGTTTCAGTTTAGTGGTCTAGAAGAAAATTGAAAAGATGTTCTGAATTTGGTTTTTGTTCCTTACTGGAGGAAAATATTGTATAATCAGAAATCACATTTTAATTGACGCTTTGTTTTTGTTTTATTTACTTAATAACAATATCCTGCTGTGTGCGGTTTTTATCAGCAGTGTTTTTGAGGCTGTGTAATGTTTAGAGAGGATTACACTATGTAAAACTTTCCAAATATGAGACTTTTTAAAAAAAGAAAATGTGGTGTGAATTAACTAGTTTTGAAAGGAAACTTACTAACTTTCTGGGAGGGGAAAGCAGGGGGTGTGGTTAAAAAATTTATGATAAATATGATTTTCTGTCCATCTCTGATTTTTTTGTTTTGTTTTTTGGTTGTTTTGTTGAAGATATGAATCTGTAAGGAACTGCTCCAGAAGGTATGAACTGTAAAGCAAAAGTAAAGAAATATTTGTCTCTGCTGAAGTTTTATATAGAATTGGTACCCTGAAATAAGCCTAGGTAGTGTTTGAACGCATGGGAATCTCTTAAAATAAACACAGCCACAAAGGGAAAATGTGATAATGACTTGATGATGATGAGTGTCTGCTGTTACGGGCCCAGTGAGATGGAAGTGCCAACACCCCAGTCTGTACACCATGATCCAAATTATTATGAAGGAATTTGGCAGCTCTGATGCCTTTATGTGAATGTATTACCATGGCTATGAAGATAAATAGTTCCAAAATGGAAATACTAACAAATATTTAGTCATTTCCAAGCAGATTAGAAGCAAAAGTAGATGTAGTATAGGAAACTAGATAAATAAGAAATATATCTTTTGGGTACGTGTGTTCTATTCCTGTTTCCCTGGGCTGGTTCTTCCTTTTAAAATCAGTGTATTTAGATAGGTTAAATATATATATATGTATATATATTCCCCTTGTAAAGGTCACATCCCCATTTCTTGATTTGTTTCAGCTTCCTTCCTGCTTTCCCTCTCTGTGACTCTCCTCTTATGCAAACATCAGCCCTGATTAAAGTCTAAAACTTGTGGAAAATGTTCTGTGTCGGATTGTGGACTGGTGAGCTGTCCGACAAGTGTAAACTAAGGGAGAGCAGGAGTTCAGGTCTGTTCCCAAGGGCAGACTCCCCCTTGTGGATGCTGAGTCTATTACTTACGGCTTCCATGAGCTTCCTGGCATTGTACTAACTTCAATTGTAATTCCACATCTGGTATTTTTTAGCTAGTATTTCTGTATAATTCAAAATTCGATTGTTTGTTTTATTTGGAGTTGTTGTCGTTGTAGGTTTTTTTGTATCCTCGAGTAGTTTTCAAGTCAGACTGACTCGAAAAATCTTAACTCAGAAAGACATTTTGAGAGTAGGAAAATTATTGTTAGAACAGAAAGGTCTTAATTTTTGTGAATCCTGTTTGTGATGCAACCTCTGCTGCTGCTTTTTGATAAAATAAATTTCAATATAAATATTTTCTGGTAGCTTTTTCTAAATGTTCTGCTTAGCTTCTCTGCTAAATGAAGTCATGTCCAGTAGTGGATGTCTAACATATGATACTGTGAGTATCAGCACTGGCAACTGGGAGATTATTTCCATCGGGTTCTCCAGGTAACCCTGCCAAAGACTGGGGACAGCTGTATTGCTGGGTGGAATGATGTTTTCTGTTTGTCTTGAATGATGGTGCAGGACTTTGCAATGGAGTGTGGGCTGTGGCACATTTTAGAAATTTGGAATTTAAAATTCAAAATTTCAAGGTTAGAATTTCAAACTGTGGTAAAGGCAATTTTTTTGCCCTCTTCACTTGACTGCCTGTTTCTTGCAAGGTGTTTAATGCAGCTCATTGAGTTGACTTATTTACACAAGCTTAAGAGGCTTTTCTGCTTGCTCACTAGCTCAGGCTGAATGACTCATCTGAGATCAAACTGTTGACAGAGGAGGTGCTTTTGGAGCTGCAGATGGCACTGCCAGCATCTTAATGAAATCTGGTGCCAAGGGAAGCATATGAAAAATGTAGGAAACAATATTGTAGATTGCATGTGAATCTTGAAAAATAGTGATGTGTCTGTAGATGGAAGATGTGTATTTTTCATCATGAAGAACTCAATCTTCTGCACTCTTCCACTTCAATCAGTGCCAGCTCTAGCCCTGAAGATTTCTTAATGGCCTACAATTAATTGAACTGATGACTTGATCAATGTCCAAGTAGTTGACATTGTCTCTAAAGTGAAGGACAGTATTGTTGGAATATACTTTATTTGAAATTCAGAAACCTTCTGGTCTTCCTAGATCACTTTTTTCCTATCACAGTACTAGCTAGTACTGTTACAATGTACATATGGTTTTCTGGCTGACAGAGCTAATTGTTCGTTCTCAGATTATTCTCAATCCCTGAGTTGTTTGCTTATTTAATTCATTTTCTCAGTGTGAAAAGGGTAAGATGACTGTAAGAAGGAAATTGCAGGCTGTTCATGGTGC
Source organism: Sylvia atricapilla (assembly GCF_009819655.1). Classification (NCBI taxonomy): domain Eukaryota; kingdom Metazoa; phylum Chordata; class Aves; order Passeriformes; family Sylviidae; genus Sylvia; species Sylvia atricapilla. The sequence continues at coordinate 16,475,234 of NC_089143.1, read as the reverse complement.
AGCTTTGCCAAACAGTGAAGCTGCATCATGAATCAGGAGTAAGAAATTTGTCAAATTATAGAACTACTTTTTTATATATGGTCACTTGAAAATGCAGATTATAATTCCCAGATATGTTTTTTATGAATAAGATGAAGAGATCACCTTGCTGGTCTGAATTTAGATGGGTATTACTTACAAAAGCATCATTAGATTTGTATTGGGAAAAAGATGCTACTGTTTCTCCTGCTTTTGTGGACCAGTATTTTGTTTGGCCAGCTGCAAGAGCTGCCAGGGGTTTTGTTGTTTTGGAAAATGTAAGCTTGCCAAACCTGAACCCAGAGTCACAGGATGGGGTAATTCAGTACAGAAATTTTTATTTCCCCACCAATACAGATGCTGACTGCATAGTGCAATCAAACCTTAATTTGACAGAGTTCCAGATTAACTTTCCTAACTTTTTTTAGGCAGTCAGGAGTAGCTTTGTACTGGTCAAATCCCCTTTTTACATATCATGGGTCAATGAATGAAAAATGTGTGTAAAGAAATAAAGGATCATTTAAAGGATATCAGCAATAATTTGTGATGACGCTTATTCTTCTTGTATAACTTGACAGATCCCTGGGTGTATCATGTTTAGTCATGTTTCCTCCATACTTCTGTTATTAAATTCAGCAAATACTTGGGTGCAGTTAAAGCTTTTTTGTCTTCTCAATATCTTCAGTATATTATTTCTCATCACTGTCCTGAACCTCAGCATGATGCTACTTGTTGGTTACTATGAGCTCAGTTGATAGGCAGTGTGATGTCTCAATTTCTTTCTTTTCTGGAGAACATGACATTTTCTCCTGAAAATTCTCTTCTGCATTCTTAATGAAAAATCTAGTTAGTCTAGCTTTCTTTACTATAAATGATTCCCAAATTTTTGGTGTAAAATAGTGCTTTTTTGGGAAGCATGCAGTGCAGGAGAAGAACAAATTACTTGCTCACTTTGAAGTCTCACACACACACACGTGCTTATTCATAAAATATTTTAAAAAATCTCCCAATACAAATGAAAATCGCACCTGAAAAATAAACATTTTAAAAAACTATATGGGATTTTTATATCTAACTAATTGCCCAAGGGTAACCATGACATTACATTTTGTTCCTTGTGCATGTTAGTTGCTTTAGTTTGGTAGATTTGTTTAATGTGTCTATTATTGTGTTAAAATTTTTAATTACTGAGGTTTGTGAAACTGCTTCCAAATACAAGGGGTATTTGTAGAAAGCTGTATAGATTGACAAGTGATTGACAGGGTAAACAGTCTCACTGTGTTCTGATATGCTGTGCTGTGGTGCAGTGCTACAGACACCTTACAAGCTTCAGGAAGTAGCTGTGATCCAATTTTTATTAAACTTTTACTGCCAATGTGTCTTGATGTTATTGTTGATGGGGAAACTAAATGTGCCACTTTGTTGTCTTTTTCTTCCTTTCTTTAGAAAGCTTCACTGTTACCTTGCATTCCTGCAAAACTTTGGTGTGACATAACCCAAGAGTGATATATTTTTTTGTATTAGTAAAATACAGTGTGGGCAAGAAGTTGTTCCGATGTTGCGCTGTCTACCATGTTTTTCATATTTTTCTTATTTTTGTAATGTGAAAAATCTTTAAATGACAAAAGCCTTTTTTAGTGTGACACTGCAGAATAACACCTATTGCTTCCAAAACAAGATCCACCTAGAAAATGAACATTAATTCTATGTAGCTCTTAATATTCACCAACAGAGGCAGAAAAGTTTTATCTTTTACCCTCTCCTTCTTCCTGCCACCTGATCTCTGCAGTGCACCAAAGAAGAAAAAGCCTCTGGAAAGACAAATAACATCATTGGTTTGCCCTTGAAAATCTTGTTTTGTACCATCAAGACAATATTGGTAAATTTGATGATACAAAGACTATAATGACAAATACTTAGTTTTTCAGCTGAAGGCCATTATTTATACTTGAGTATAGAAAGGTAATTCCCATACTTTGACAGCTTTGCAGCTTTAACATAATGCCTCTATGTCTTATTGGGAGATAAAGGAGAGCTAGTGTAAATTCTGGCACAGGGCTGCAACTTATTTGAAGTGTCACATGTGGGTCACATAAACACATCTATTGCATCATCTCAGTTTGCGGTGGTTCATGCTGTTACCTTGCTAACTGAATCGTTTGCTATGAAACAGGCTCCTTGTCTGTTCCTAGACCAGGCTCTCATTTCAGACAAGTGGTTCTTTTTTCATTTTGCCAGGAGATGTCACCCAGTTTGTCAACTTACTTTTCTTCTCCAGTTGATTGTGAACTAAATGGACAATGGCCAACAGTGTGAAACAGTGTTAAGACTGTGATAAGAGACTATAGTATGGGTGAAAACTTTTCATCTTTTTTTTAGTGCAGTAAAATCAAGAGACCAGAACCTTCTTTGGATGCTACTGTTTCTTTTTTTAAAAAAGCAGTATATTTAGGTTTTTTTACCTCTATATTATATATGGTGATTTCACCTTACTTCTTCATAAAATGTCAGTGTGCTGTTGTAACCTTGCCATATACTTTAAGAAATTTCCACCTCCATAGTGGACTTTGCCCTAAAAATTATAGCTTTTTTCGTTGTAATAAATGATTCAGCATAGACTGGAGAGCTCTGAGTATAATACAGAACTAATAGTAGCAAAATGTCTTGGGAAAATGGATGCATGTTTTTGAGAGTTAAATAAAAAATTTTTTTGCACAGTATGTTCTGCTATCTTCTGTTATCTGTTATCTTTGTTAGGCATTGGCAACACCTATAGAGTTGGGTCAGGTTTGTTCTGCTAATTCTCAGGAAAATGCTGAATCGAACCAAAGTGTCTGGAGCTCTCTGGAGGGTGGGGGCTTCAAGTAGAAGGCAAAGAAACTCAAAGAACAAGGAATGGCAGTTGAGTTCTGGGTATATATTTTAGGGTTTAGCAAGAATGTCAGCATCTTGAATACTTTTTACTTTGGCAGTAGATATTTGGAGAATTTTTATTCAAGCATTGTTAAATCTTTCATAAAAGATTCCGAGTATTTGAATGGCAAAATTATTATGCTTCTTCTAATAACCTCCAGAAAGATTTTGTATAGTTTTTTTTCTGTATTATGTGCTTTAATGCCTCTATTATCCAAATGTATAATTTAATATGAAAAGTTTTCGAAAGGTTTTAAACCATGTACTCAAAATTATACGTAATGTGCAATAAAGAAACAGGAACTAGCAACATTTTAAAAAATCATATGTGAATAAAGAAGATAGAATCAGTATGGGTTATTCCCTGCATTTCAAAACAATGCTGAAAATATTATTAATTCTTGACACACTTTGACTGTGATTGCATGGGTTAAATTGGACATTTAATTGGTAAATTAATCCAAAATTCACAAACTGGATGAAATTTTAAAAAACTCTCAGAAGTTATTTCATCTGAGTTAGTAGAATTGGGTTGCCTAATAAATTATCTCAACAGAAGTTGTTTCCTTAGTGAATTATTTTTTATTTCATTTAGATTACAAAATATTTCAGTTCTAGAATTTGTAAGCCAAAAAGTATTCTTCAGAACTGTGCTCCTCATTCAAAGTTCCTATTCTTTTAGTCTGTATTTTTTCCTGTGGAAAAGGTCTAAGAGGTAGTAACTGGAGTTCTGTTCTAAAAAAATAATATTGTTCTCTGTATCACCAGTTCTATTAATTAGATACATTAATGTAAAACTGTGTTCTCTCTTCGTTCAGGTAAATATCTGCCTGATTCCTAATAAAAGTTTTATTGTTCTGTAGTTGTTAGAAATATTTGGTGAGAAGGTAGGTCTGATTGCAGTAGTATTTAGTTGTCTGATGAATTGTGTTAATCTTCTGTTAGTTTATTCTTTGTGCTGTAAAATTACCTTTAATAAAACATGCCTTTAAAACCTGCTTTTTTTTTTTCAGTGGAGCATTCTAAAATTTGCCTTTTTGGAGAAAATTGTCCTGAATTCTGTAGAGAGGTGGAGAATAAAGCAGATTGTTATTGTTATCACTGTAGGAACAGCATAGATAGGAAGGGGTGGGGTAGAAGGTTAAAAAAAAAAGGTAATTTTTTAAACTTTTCTTCCGTCTTCATGGCTTCTTGTTTCATTTTGCCTACTCCAGGGGCTAATATACCTGCCACCTTTCTGGAAATCTTTGGGTATCCTCACAGCAAAAAACCCTCTTTGCACCCCTCTAAACTTAGCTTTCCTTGTCCCTGTCTCCTGAGCCACCACTTCTGCCAGCCTGTGCTTTGAATTCCGTAACTGACTAAAACTATTTTTGAAAAATCTGGTCTCAGAGATCCAGATGAAAAGGCCAAGGATGGAAGGTTCATGTCATAAAAGCTTCCTTCTGACTCTTTAAATGCATTTAAGGCGATGGAAGCCAAGACAAATGAGCTATCCTCTACAGTATATTACTTTGATCAAGCTGTCTTTGCCACCATCTATCTAAATGATGGTGACATATTGTTAAAATAAATCCTGTAACTCAAATACTTCAAATGAGTTTGGTAGCTCGAGTCTGCTAATGTGTGTGTGTAAGTGTGTATTTCTGCTTGGAGCTCAGCAGGGCAGGCAGAATGAGGGTAAGGCTGTGGAGAGCCTGTGTTGCTGTGAAGTTTTTCTCCCCAGAGTGATGCAGCTTAATGTTCTTCATAAGGTTGTCTTAACAGTGCAAGGCAATGTTGCACTCCAGGAAGCCATCACACAGTTGTTGGTTTATGCCCTACTTTTATGTGTGTGTTGTGTGGGAATGGGTCAAGGAGTCTAGCCTTCAGGATAAATGTTGAGCAATTAATATGACCTGTGTATCTTCTGTTATTTACTACTCTGTTTTCTGTGTTCTCATAAATGATGTAAGGAAATAGGATTAGGTAAATTTTTACAAATCTTCCTGGCTGGAACTGCCTTGGGAATGCTGAACAGCTCCTTGTTAGACTGAGAAGGTATCACAAGTGCAGTCCTAGATGTACTTACACTGTACCCAGGCACTGGTATTGGCCTGCCTTTGTAACATGGGCCTGGGGTACACGGTCAGCTGCAGGCACCTTGGCTGAAGTTGGGGTTTGTAATGTCTGTAGTGTTTTAGATAGGTGATCTGAAATCCACTCATAAAATGCAGTGAAGACCAGTGTTGAGAAGAAGAAATTAATACAGAAAGCATACACAAAGTAGCATGGGAAAATACAACTTGTGAATGGTTTTGGAGGTCACAGGACAAATGTTAAGTCATAGTTCTGTTGCAGAAAAGGCAAATAGTCTCTCTGACCTAGTAAAGCTCCTGCGGTAATAAGGCTGGATTGTCTCATGTTTGGTGCTTATCTGTGTCTACTTTGGGAAACTTTTTATAGATGATTGTAGAATTATAGAAGCTTTATAGAAGAACAAACCTTAAAAAAGAACCATAAATGAGTACTAAAGAGTTTAGGAAATGTAGCTCCCTAAAATCTTGAAGTAGTTGGGTATGCTTATCTTAGAGGGAAGAGGGCTGGACACTAAGAGAAGAATGTTACAGAGTTATTAGCAACTAATTGGTTTTTTGGTTCTCTCCAGTGGCTTTATTTGGAGTGATAAGTTTAATTTGAAAATAGGAAACCTTTTTCTATTGTCTGAATTAGTGAAAGGCTACTAAGGCTTTAGGAAAATGTACTTCAATGGATATTTTAAAGATTGTGTTGATAACATCTGGTAGGGGATTATTTAGCTGTGTAAACTGATTCTGACACAGTGACACTTTCACAAGCTAAGCATTTAGAAAAGTCTTGTCAACATTTTTTTGTAGTTATAAGAAGAATGTAACAATTTTAATAATTATATTACCATATTCAATATGAAATTATATTCAATCATACTTAACATGAAATGCTTTCCATAAGAAATTCAGTTAATTCACATTGAAATCTTTTGGATTATAAACCATTTTTTCTTCTTTTTTAGTTTCATCCTGTTAAGCCACAAACTAGGTTACAGAAAAAAATAAATTATTTATATTATTGTGACTTCATTTTCATTGCTCTTGTTAATAATGTAACAGAAGAATACAAATGTATTTCTTGAGCTTTTAAAGAGTCTTCACTAACATTTCTTCCCTTAATGGCTATTCATTTTTGATCTGGATGTAAGTTACAGCATCACTGTCTTAAGTGCTCTGGTTTGAAGTATTTTAATTGTGTTGTTGAATAAATGAACTTCTACTTTCACAAAGTAATAATCAGTTTAGTAGGTGGAACATTTCTTTCATTGAAAATTACTATGAAAATAGCTTTTGACAAAGCTAAAGTTAGTGTTCTAGCAGGAACAGTGAAGTTAGGTGGCTTTTCAACCTGTTCATCAAGCTCCTGCATTTGACAAAGGAAACATCATTAACAAACAAAAATGTATTTTACTCTGAGTAGTGCAGAAATTAAAAACCTTCTGGAGTACTTCAACAATTAAAAAGAGGATAAAGGTCAAAAGAAAGGCTTTGCTAATATAAAAAAAGCTTAGAATTTAGTATAATTATTCTGCTAAAGCATAATATTATATACTTCTGTACTTTTCTGCTATGCCTTTTACATATTGGGAGGAAAAAAAAAAGCCAAACAGATAATTTAAATTGACATTAGAACCATAAAAAATTACTCAGTGGTTTTCATATTTACTGGCCTCTTACTTTAAAATCTCACTTGTAAGGAATGTAGCACGTGCCACTGAAGATTTTGATAGTTTTCAGGCTGTTCTTAGTAAGCTCTAGATCTGGCAATTTCTTTAATGAGGTAAAAAAAAAAAACCCTAGAATACAAAGCAACACAACTTCCCCTATTAATTTATATCTAGAGTATTCTATTTTCATCCTTCAGGATATTTCACTCATATATATAAATGCATTATGTCCTTCTCAAAGTGCTTTTGAACTATGCTGTGTTTTGTATCACTGGTTATCTGTTTCAGATTATTTATGGTCTAACATGTAGGACTGTTTTCAGAAGAGAAAAGAACTCAATGAAATCAATGTTTTCAGATTAATTTATTTTGCTTGTTTACAAATTATTTTCCTTTTCTCTCTGTAGCGTTTTTATGACCTTTTTCTTTTTCCTTATTGGTTTCCTTGTCTGAGCCTGAGATTTTAAGCTTTCTAGATGCTGAAAGAGAAGAGCATGGTACCTGTCTTGTGGGGCTTCAAAAAACACAGCAAACATGGTGTAGCTTAGAGCTTTACTTGTGTTGTAATTGCATTGTGATCCTTATATTTCTTGTACTAGCAAGAAATAAATTCTTATATTTTAATTTCTTAATAATTATTTTGGGTTATTACCGCATCTTTACATTTAGTCTCCAGAATACCTGGAAATACCTAATCTCCCTGCTACATTCTTTTAGCAATAATTGTTTTTATTTTTTTGTGTGAGAGTTAGGATAGGAAGGGTTGTTAAGTTGTTGGCTAAAACATATGTGTTGCTAAAACATATGTACAGTTTACTTCTGGGATTTGAATTCTTCTTTCCTGTAATGTAAAGGTGAGAGAGAATTTGTAATCATGGAGTGATAGGAAGTAGATAAACCAGAAATTATGTAGCAGAAATGAAACATATAGAATTGATATTTTAGTGTATAGTGTACAAGATTGGGTCCACGCTTCTTAGCTTTTTTTGAAGCTGGAGTGACTGACATGAATAAAGGCAGGAGTGTCATTGCATGGTATCTTATAGGGAATGTGGTGCTGCCAAGTGCCAGCTGAGAAAGATGAAGGTTTGCATTTTGCACCTACATGACTTTTTTCTGGAAATCCTCTAGTTTTATGGATTTAACTTCTCACAAGTCTTGAGTTGGTGCCCAGGTCCCCATATTTCCTAGGAACTTGCAAGCTGGCAGGAAGTGAATTAAGAAAAACAGTAGGAAATGCTGAGGCCAGCAGCACAGTTTGTCTTCTCTCCCCACAGATAATGAAGTGACTCTCTCTCCTTTGCTTTCTTACTGGTGTACTTTTAATATTTGGATAGCCAGGCTTTTGTTAAGAGAAATAAGAGAAAGCTAAACAAAAGTTTTCTTAACAGGAGAGATGGCCTCTTAGATTTACTCACGAGATGAATAGGACATTGCCATTGAAGGTTTCTTTATCGATGCTCCTGTATCTTGGCAGAGACAGACTGTGTCTCCCAGGGCAAGGTCCTATTCACATACTCAATGGTTCGGAGTCTAAGTTGTTGTCATGTTCAGTTTTGAAAAAGTTCTGCTTCTCAGGAAAACCATACCTGTGGCTGCAGAGTGGTTTTAATCCTGATTTCTGTCATTGCAATACCGTTGGTGACTCCCTTCTCCTTTTCCCCATTCCTTATACTGAGTATTTAGTTGGTCTTAGTAAAGTAGTTTGTAGAAAATGAGAAATTTAGCTCAGAAGCAGTCTGCTGTTTAGGGCAACCTACTTGGGATGAAGAGCATCTAAATTTAAAGAACTTTTTGAAAACAGCAATGTGAGAATGATTGCATCCTTGAAACAGAGTGGTTTTCTAATGCCTAGCTATATTTTGCCCAAAGTTGGGGAGGAATTTGCTTTATTTTATGGGGCATTAGTGTGGGTGCAAGTTGTCTGAATGTTAGAACTTAGGTGGTCCTGTATATAAATACCCTTGTTGTGGAGGTTTTAGTTGTGTGAAGGATTAGGTTGCAGTTGAATGGGAAATTTAAGGATATCAGTGGCATCTGATGTTCATACCTGGAACTAATTTTGTGGATTTAGCTCCTGGTGTTTCTTACTAATTGACATGATTTTTAAAGCCCAAGAGTTGAAGTGTTTTGTATCTAGGAGCTTTCATTATTAACATTGAAAGAGCTTTTCCTGTTTGTCATGTTAAAAGATTTAAATTTACCTGAAAGATTATGCCATCCTAATATATCACAGCTTTAAGACAGCAGATTTCTGTCTTACTCATATTTCATTTATTGAATAGAATGGTATTGGTGTCTATGGAGTTCATGACTTACCAAATTGTTATCATATATTCATCATTTCTTGGAAGAATATATTTAGAAAGAACAATCTCATGTTCTAATAATTTAGTTCCAGATTTTTTTACAGGAGTTTTCCCCCCATATTTAATAAGAACATTTCTCAAAGAAAACACAGAACTTGTTATAAATAACAATTCACTCTGTGTTATTAGTACTACTAATAAAATACTGGAATTTGACAGAGAACTTTCAGGTGCTAGATTTATTAAGAGCTTGGGGTTTTTTTTAAACTCATTTTGGAAGAAGGCCATCTTGAATTTTATGAGGGGAAATTTGTTATTGTCAAGCCAAGATGTAATATCTTGATGCAGTGTTATAAATGGAACAACTAGCTAGAGTGTCTTACAGTATTTTTTCAGGAATTAAAAGGGCTGGGTTTTTAAAATATATATATAGGAAATAAATAAATATCTGGAATTTTGTATGAAATTAAGAGTCTGAAGTTTTTTATAATGCCTAAGAAATACAGAAAAGGTGTAGTGTTTCCCTCCTCCCCTCAAAATGTTTTAATGCTCTTTAAAGAGTATCACTAAAAAAAGGACATCAGAAAACAGAGCTGCAGAGACTGATCCTAGCACTTGATTTGTCCTAACTTCAAAAGTAGGCAGTAGCTCCCATCTTCACTCAGTACCAGTTGACAAGTTTTGTATTTAAATTGCAGTTCATTCTGCTCACATGAATGAGTTAGACCTTTATGTGTGTACCTTCATACATAATCACTCTCTTAATATAAGAAGTCCTGTTAAATGCTATATCAAAGTAATTTTTCCTCCCAAAAATGGAAATACCATTATCTTGAAAAAGGATAGTGTTTCTAAATATAAGTACTATATCACATCTGGAATTTTTATGGTGGTGTGGGATAACTGTGTAGAGCCAGTTAATACAGAAATAAGTTGTTATTCACACGTTTCAAAGCAAAAGATAGCTTTTCAAAGACCAGGATAGCTTTTATATTGAACATTTAATTATGCTACTACTACTTTGGGCTTATGCTGTGCCTTTCATCCCTGGATTTTCAAGCATAGAAGCAACATTAGCCTCACAGCATCCATCTCATTGATGTAGGTAACAGTAATAAATCACTTTGAGACTTGATTTACTTACTTTTGTGAAGTAGGTAAATCAGCTTGACCAAACTATAAAGACTTAAGCATCTGATCAAGAACTGCACAGAGATCTGATTCTCAGCTTCAATCTCTATTACTTCACAATGTATATTCTCAAAGAAAGATCTGGGCCCTTTGAAAGGCTGTCTGACTTTATCTCTACATATGTTACCAAGCTAACTTCAGGGTATCTCTGCTTCTCAGGTATTTAAGTTCCACCTTAGGAAAATGTTTTTAACTACACACATTTGCATTGACTTTAGCTATTTTTTGTTGTTGTCTGTGGAAACATTTATTAAAAAATTGAAACCAATTTAAGTGGTAAGCAACTTGACATGTACCCTGCTTAGACCACCAGAGTTGCCGTGGTTAACAAGGAGTCCCAGTAGATTCATGCCTGGAAAATGGATACATCTCCTAGCAGGACTTGACTAATGGTAACTTGTCATAATATTGATTCCCCTACTGAAAAAGAGGTTTTGTGTGAATGGACAGTGCTTAGGACCACAATTGAAAAGTGAGAATTATTTTAGCCCAATGATTTATCCAATTTTCTAGATTAAATTGTAGTATTTTGCAATCGGTATTTCTGGATAGATTGCGTTGACTTGAACTGAACATATTTTGGTATCTTAATGCTAAATTTATAGGTGTAATCCAAATTATGTGGGTGTACATTCTGGTACTGTTTGGATTATGATGCCAGCAGAGTTGTGTAGTAAATGTCACTCTTAATGATATCTCCCACTCAGTGCCATTAGAATATAGATTAGTTGCACATTTTAGGAGATATGAGTTGACAGGAAGGCTGAGAACAGTGCCATTTCAGCGTGGTGTCACTCCAGGAAGGTATCCTAAGGTATAATATGGTGATATTTTCATGTCAAGTTGTGGCTTAAATAAAGTGTTTGTCCCAGTTGGAACTCCATTACAAACTGACCCTTTGCACCCTTTCAGTAGGAACAAATTGAAATGATATGCTGATAGGATGTAAGCATTTGGGCTGATTCTGTTTCCTTCTCTGGGGCATAAGATCAAAAAAGAAAAAAAAAGCAAGTTCTCTACAAGACTCCCGCTCAGAACAAAACAAAAGCTAAAAAAACCCCAAAACAAGTGAAAACCCCAAACACCAGACTATCCACAGCATTTCGGTGCAAAATGAGTTCAAGCATAGAGGTAAACAGGTGGAAAAAATGTGATTCCAATCCACTAACATGTACAGAGACCACCATATGAGAAAACACGTCTGGTGGTAGTCAAAGATGAGTGGGTTTGGTCTGAGAGCTTTTCTTTTTCTCTTCCTAAATTAACTCACAAAGTAAATGATACTATTTACTTTATTCAAAAATGCCGTCAAAATTATTTTCAGGTTATTGTAACTCTTCAGCATGACATGATGGTTTCATGGAAATATTGCACAGAATACATGTTCTTTTCAGGGATCACTTTCACTTGTATTTGCCAGTGAAACAATGTATGTGCTTGAGACTTTGCTATAAAGTTTTGGTGTAGTGAAAGAAATAATTTATGGAAGTCTGAGAAATTTTAGAAATACTAACTTGTAATATTACTATTTTCTCATAACTTAATGTGTGTCCCCCATCAAATTATTTCAGATTGTTCAATTAGTAGGAAATTGTGCAAATAGATGAATGTTTGTAGATCTCAGTAAATATTTGCCATTCCTCTGCCAGGTGAATCTTTGATCTGCATCTATTTTTTTGGATGAGCAAGATGAGCAATACTAAAGTCTTTTAAGCCTTCTGAGAACGGGTTATATGTCTGGTCTGGTTTCAAGCCTTCTCTGCCACATGCTGGAGATCCTATACCCCTACCTGCAGAAATTTGCGTGCTCTTTTTTCATTTTTAATGCTATTTACTTTAAAAAGTGCTGCCTTCAAATTATTTTGTTTGCGACCCTTCACTTTTATAGGGCTGTAGAGATAACAGTTCAAATAAGGACATACATGAAGAGTAATCTGAATTTTTTAGAAGGTTTTAAGGCAATGAAAAAGGAACTGTCATTCTTAGTCCAAAATTTTACTTTTTCCTGGGTTTTACATGAGAATGCATTGCTTCTCATGTAAAATGTGATGTGGATGTTTTATTTTTTATTGCTGAAACCTGTAAACAGATATATATCTTTGGGCTGTGTTGTTTGTCAAATTGATAAGACAGTTTAAGTTCTTTAAATAAAAAATAGGGGGAAATATGTAAATACTGTCTAAATAAGCATTGTGATTAATTTTGTCTTTTATTTCAGTTGTTTTCTTCAACAGATTGTTTTTGTGATTACAGTTACTTATAGTGATTTTGACTGTACAGTCATAGATGGTGCAGATCTGGATGCACAGTGGGAACCCCAGAAGAGAAGGGGAATGGCTTTCTCTGTGTGTCTAGTGACTGCACATGGCACTAAGTGCCATGGTCTGGTTGACAATGTGGTGATCAGTCACATGTTTGACTCGATGATGTTAGAGGATTTTTTTCCAACCTAAAATGATTATGTGATTCTGTGTTATTAACTGACAAATTCAGTTTTATCTGGTGGAATTCTTGTGGAGCTGTAACACAGAAATTTGCTTTTGACCATCTGTAGGCTGCAGTAACTGCATGCCTGGAACATGAATGTGATTTGTCATTGGTTTATAGAGGGCTCTTGTGGGATGTATGTTGCCTGAATCCTTTTGGCTCTGTCTATTGCAGAATAACAGAATGGTTTGGGTTGAAAGGGACTGTTAAAGGTCATCTAGTCCAAACCCTTGCAATGGTCAGGACTTCTTCAGCTAGATCAGATTTTTCAGAGCCCTATCCAGTCTGATCTGAAACATTTCCAGAACCTACCAGATATCTACCACCTCTCTGGACATCCCACTCCAGTGTTTCCCCACTATCACTGTAAAAATTTCTTCCTTCTACCTACTCTGAATTTATACTTTTTTGGTTTAAAACCATTACCCTTGTCCTATTTCTGAATGCACTACTAAAAGTCTATCTTCATCTTTCATACAAGCTCTGTTGAAAAACTGAAAAGAAGCAATGATGTCTGCCTGGAGTCTTCTTTTCTCCAAGCTGAACAACCTCAACACCCTCAGCCTGTCATCACAGGAGAGGCTTTCATCCCTCTGATGGATTTTATTACCCTCCTATCTGGACCTGCTCTGTTTTTCCTGCAGTGAGGACTCCAGAGCTGGATGCAGAACTCCAAGTGAGGTCTCACCAGAATGGAGCAGAGGGGCAGAATTGCCTCCTCAAACTCAGTTGTGCTGTTTTTGATGGAGCCCAGGATGCTGTTGCTTTTCTGGACTGCAAGTGCTCATTGCTGGGTCGTGTCCAGCTTTTTACCCCCCCCATCCTTCTCACCAGGACTGCTCTCAAGCCCTTCATCCCTCAGCCTTTATTGATACTGGGGGTTGCCTCCACCAAGTGCAGGAATTTGCACAGTCTGCAGATCTGTACACTCCAAAAATGCAGATGCACTGAAAGATTGAGAGATGTATAGTAATTACTGTAACTTTGGCATAAGAATCTTTCTCTTGGCATGTGTGGCCAGCAGCTGGGTAATGCATTGACTCTGTTGGAGTGTGTAATTACTTGAAAGAATCAGATAGTTGTTCTTAACAAGGCTGAGAACTTAAAAGACAGTTGTAATGTTCATTGCATGACTGCATGACAAAATATTGCCTTCACAATTGTATGTATAAATGTGTATGCATCTACACACAGTATTCATTGTATTTCAGGAAACATGGCATCTGTGAACACCAAGTGTGGTTCTATGTTTCTTTTTTCACATTAGAGTCAGCTAACATGTGACTGAAATTTTCAGGAGTACTAGTAACTGGATATATTGTCACAAGTCAATTTATATTCAGTTATAATATAAAACTGAAGAGAACACACAAATGGAAGCAGAGATTTTTTGACAACATGCTTCATGTTTAAAGGCTAAGCATCTCAAAACGATTAGGGAAAAATATAAAGGTTGAAAAGAAAAAAATGGTTAGCTTTCCTATATACATTTGAAGAAACCACATTGTTTTCAGTCTGATGTGAGAATTTTGATTAAAATCATCTAAGAACTGCTGTAGAAACACTAGTACTTGAAGGCAGTTTGATTTTTTAAACACTATCCAATTTTTTGACAGATGCCTCTATTTGAAGTTCAGAGATGCTTTCATATAAAAGAGTAGGTGCCTAATTAGAATGGCTTAGAATTGGAGGAGTTTCAGTGTGAGCAAGAGGAAGCTTCAAAATGTTAAGCTATTCTTTTTACTTTGTATAATAGCTTAAAGTAGTAAATTTTGAAGATGGAACAATTTTTTTTTTAATTGAATCAGTCCTTGTGGTGAACAATCCTAGCAGGAACATTAAAATGGAAAGCTCTGGGAATAACACATGTGAAAACATGTTATGTACATTTATTTGTAGTCTAATGATTTACTTTATCTTTTTTCATTGCATGATAAGTAATCTTGTTTTGTGATTAACTCATCTATTTTAATTAAATGTTTACATTTTTGTCAAGCTGAATCACATTTCATTTTTTGCTTACACAATGCCATTATATAGTATGTTTGTAATAAAGACTTGTTTTCTGAAGGCAGAATAACAAGCAGAGTAACTATTTCTTCACCATCTCTTTGGAGTGTCTGAGTACCATTGTTCAGACTAAAACCATATTTCAGGAGTAATACTTGATGTTACTTTAGTGGAAATTGTTTTCTATAAGTATTTTATCATTTAAGACTGGTTGCAAAATATAAAATCAAACCAAGAAAGTTTAGATTTATTAAATGTTGATGACTCCTCCCCACAAATGTAAAGCAATCAGAGAATTTTTAGGATAAATCAAGTGGGACTTTTGCCTACAGCAGAGCAACACTGAATTTGAAGCAGTTTGCTCAAGGCTGTGCCCAGGCAGGTGCTGAGGACCTTCATGGTCCAACCACTTCATGGCTTCAGCTTTTCTCTTCTTTGGTTTGGAACAGCATAACTTGAATTTTCATTTAACGCTTTGGACTCCTACTTGAGTGCTGCTAAAGTTCAAAGTTTTTATGAACTGAGAAGATTTTTACATTTACCATCAGATTTTTCTTTGCTGTAAACTGTACATTGAAATAAAATCATTGAAGTTTACTGCAGGTATGGTTGGGTTCCTTATCAGTGATTAAATGTGCTTGAATTAGTTCTATTTTCTTCACTGTTTACTTACCAATTGTATTTATTGTATCACTTCAGTGCATCATTATTTTGATACATGAATGTACTATGAACCAAAGTCCTGAGCTCATACATCTCTAGGCAGAATTTGAGATGAGGCAATATGGAAAACCTCTATTTTATGAATACTTCTTTAGATTTTTTGGCCAGAATACACCAGCCAGGATAGGGCTGGAGTCTTCTTTTAACCAGATTCTGAGCTTAGAGTAGGAAGATGTTCTTAGCTGATGAGATGCCTTTTGCTTCCCTGATTTCCCTTTGTCCAACAGGACCGTTCATGTTCCAACTTATGGTCATGTGCTAATTGGGATCAACAGGTGAAAATCCTTGGACTTAGGGATACTGTGGTTATTTTCATCTTATTGTATTTGCTACCAGCTTGTCAGTTTGATCTGTAGATACCAGAAAGAGTCATGCTGTAGTTGTTTGTGGTCATTATCTTTATTAAGTTAGTTCAGTGCCTTGTGCCAAGGAATCTATCAGCAACACAAAGGGTTTTTTTTTTTCTTCTGCATTGAAATGTGTCTTGATTGATTTTGCCTGTATTATTTACTATTTCCACAACTAATTTTTTTGTTTCAAAGGCAGTTTTGTCATGTAGGACTTGTATTTCTCTTTGCCAAGGCCTGTGGAGGAGCTTGTTGCTCTTTTTCCAGCTATCAGAAGTAAGTTAGTGTGCTGAACTTTAACAAAACCCAGTGGGTTGCTTTTCACACTATTGCCAGTTCAGGAGACAGAACATTCTCTAGTTCAAAGAATTAATAGGAGTTACTTGTTAGATAGCTGAAAAATAGACAGTAAATTCATTTTCCCACAGAAGTGTTTTCCATCTATTTCTTTCTGGTATGCAAGATGTATCCTCTTCCCCACTGCCTTCAGATTTGAGCATATTAAATAGGAATTAACACTTCCCTAAAGTGAATGAAAGTATGATTTTGCTTCCTCTTGCTTTTATAGAAAATAGTTTTGGCCTTTTCCTTGCCCTTGTAAGCTATTATTTATTTCATTGAGGTGCAAAAGAGGAGTCTGTATTACCCCTACATGCCAGTTCTACTTCTGGAGAAGAAGACTCTAGGAAAGAGAAGTATGTTTATTCACACAAGTATTGTAGAAAATAATTTTAAAGAATGGAGGAAAAAAGCATCCTCCTACAATGCTGTTTTAATGTCAGGTGAGTGGAAATTGTTCTAGTAGAAAACGACATTTTAATGTTATTTTCACTTTTAGAAAAATTGATTTTTTTTTCATGTTAATAAAACTAAAAGATTAGTGAATGCAACAAAATTGGGGCAAGGAGGGAAAAGAGTTAGTGAACCTTAAAATAATTACAGGAATGTTTTAGAGTTTTATCAGTACATATATTTTAGCTATTTCTGTGTTACTTGGAGAAAGTTATTATGCTGCCTAAAGACAAAAGAACAAGTCTCCTCAGGTATTTTGAAGAGGAATAGTATAAAAGGGAGTATCAAAGAGGGAGGCATTACCTCCCTCCAGAGCTTCGTGCTGTCTCTTGCCATTGGTCCTAGCTCATCCTGTTCATAGGGACACGGCAGAATGGTATCACCTAAGATCTCTAGGTGTAAGCTTTTAAGCCTCCTAAGCTACATGTAAAAAAATTGTTGTGGAGGGAATTAATTTTTATTAACAAAAATTGTTGAGGGGGAATTATGTTTATTAACGCCAAAAAATGCTAGGTAACAGTATGATCTCTTTTCTGCCTATGCATGATTGTGTCAAAAAACTGTCCTTGAAAACCAAGTTTAGGTATTATTCTTTTGGAGCAATATTGTATTTCTGCTTCTTAGCTCCTACTTGCTATAATATAGACACTTTATGATTTCTGTTTCTTTGTTACTTTTTTGAGTTTTTTTGCTTGCAAAAATTTCTGAGTAGCTTTACAGCATAGGGTGTATCTGTAATCAGAGAAATGAGGATATCAGGTCAGTGTCAATGACACATCTTGGTCGATTTCTGTGTGTACTACATATGAGATGTCACAAAGGTTCACAGGGCAAAGAATTAATTCTATGTCAGAAAAAATACTCTTGGCTACTGCAAACCAATTTCCTCTTTTCTGTTCAGTTTTTTAGAAAATGTAGCAAGAACAAAGGAAAATGATAGAGTGTAAGCAAATTTTTTTCCTATCACTTCCCAAAAACTTACTAGCTTTTAAGAAATAATCCCCTTCCCCTTCCCCTTCCCCTTCCCCTTCCCCTTCCCCTTCCCCTTCCCCTTCCCTTCCCCTTCCCCTTCCCCTTCCCCTTCCCCTTCCCCTTCCCCTTCCCCTTCCCCTTCCCCTTCCCCTTCCCCTTCCCCTTCCCCTTCCCCTTCCCCTTCCCCTTCCCCTTCCCCTTCCCCTTCCCCTTCCCTTCCCCTTCCCCTTCCCCTTCCCCTTCCCTTCCCCTTCCCCTTCCCCTTCCCCTTCCCCTCCTTCTCTGTTCCTTAATTTATACTTGAAGTGCTAGCAAATAGACTTTTCTGAGCTGTGAAATCTAAGCCCATGAAATGAAGCCAAATCAAAGAGGTTATATCCTGCCTTTCCCATTTTCTTAAGTAGACTGGTCTCACAGTTGATATTTATCTCATCAGTAGATGAAAGCATAACTGTGCACAATGTATTTTAAAGAAATTTAATTGCATGTGATCTTCCTGCACAACAATTTCTTTCTTCTTCTTTTTGTTGTTAATATTTTTGCTGTTCTGATAAATATGTTTTTAAAATTCAGGAAGAGCTAACATATTTTAAGAAAATATTGCAGCACCCTTAATGAGAAAAAGTTGATATGAAGATCTTCTACCTTTGTTGATATTAATTGCCAAATTTACAAAATAGTTCACAGTCCTCAGTGTGACTCTTGCAAATAAACCTCTATGAACTAACAAAAGTCACTGAATTAATTTTTCCCGTGCTAGAAAAATTATTGTTCCATGTGTGAACTTTATTATACTTACATGTGGACTTCTGTAAAGTTCATAAAAAGAATAATTTAAATAATGATGCTCTTTTTGAAGTAAATGTGGAAGACAAATATCTTATATCCTGTATCTATTAACAGTTTAAAAACACTTCAGAAAACAGAAGTTGTCTGCATCAGGTATGATTACTGTGAAATATTAGATTTGCACAGCTTTTCAGTAGTTGATCTTATTTCAGTTCATCACAACAGAATTAAAATAAAAGCAAGCTATATTTAGAAACCTAAATTGTGGAAATGTTGAATAATGCTTTCCTGTTTAGTTGTATTCTGAAGAAGCTTAGCATAGGTTTTGAGATAAGCTGTTTCATGCTATTAATATAAAATAATCTTCTCTGCTGAAGAAAAGGGTTTCTGAAAAAGGTTAGGGTGTTTTTTGTAATATAGATAACATATGCAGTGATTTACTCCTAAATATATTATATTAATTTACTTTCATAACTTCAGAGTGTTTTACTCTGCTTAACACTGTCTCAGAAAACTTAAACTCTTGTATTTACAACTGAAAATACCAATAAGCATCTTCATCCGCAGGAGAGTGTTTTAAAAGAGGTACTTAGAAACTAGCTGGGGTAGCATTCCAGATTACAAAGCATGCTCAGCCTGGGGTTTGTTAATTTTAATTTTTTAAAAAACTTGTTCAATTTTAATTTTGTGTGATAAAATAAATTTTAGTGATGGTTTCAGAGGGCAAAAGAGGAAGTGTGGAAAAGAGGCCAAAAGATTCTGCTAGTATTTTCAAACTTAAATGAATGAGATTTGAATTCTTACTGACCAGATAAATGAATGTGTTGAGAAACCTCAGATTCCACTGACCTTAAAAGAAATTTGCAGCTTTTAGTGCCTTTGAACATCAAGCATTGAACTAAGGATTTAAGCCCTCAGCCTTTAACAAGCATACTTGATTCTTCTAGTAATCATTCCTAAATTCAAGATAATTAATTTTGTTGTGTCTAGAATAAAAGAGGAGACAAGACTTCCTTTATACCATTTGATCACTTACAGTTATCCATTTTGTCCTTTCCTTCAAGTTTGCTGATCTTGTCAGGAGTTCGTGATGAGCTTTTAGGGGAGGCTATTTGTCCATTTTCATGTGTTCTGTATGGCTCTGAAAATGTGAGTCTGTATGAAAAGCATGTAGTGTTTGCCTTGTTCTTACATCAGAAGAATTTTTTCTTTTGTCAGTTTTATGCTTGTTTCCAAAGGCTTAAAATGCAAGCTTTGTTTCTGCAATAATGGCTTAGTGTAGGCTTACATTGTTGATCTCCTCAGTAGATGCAATGTAATCCACTTTGGTAATGTGAATTTTTAAACAATCATCAGCCTTTGCTATTAACCCTTCTATACTAATGGTAATACCCTAGAAGAACTACAAAGGCATTTGGTGCCCAAGCTTAACATAAGACTTGAAGGACACTTAATGGCATTTACATTCCTTAGTCTAGTCACAGTGAATTGCAGAGCTGATGTTGAACTTGATTGGTACTGTATTCAATATAAAATAGTTGATTGTGAAGTTGATGCTGAAATACAACTTTGCAAAGGATTTCTTTGGGAAAATATAAAAAGAATCCTTGAAATGTCCTTTGCAATTAAATGCTACTTGAGGATTTTTCTGTCCCTTGGTTTTGTTTGTTATTTAACTAGGTCAGTAGTCACCTTTTCTCAAACTGCTTGGGTTTATCTCTTTAAACTAGATAACATTACCTGCTGAAAAACCTGCTGATGTTATTCAGTCATGTTTTTATTCATTAAGCTGTTTGAGAACTGTTTTTTTGTCTAAAATAGGATGCGTATTTATGATGCTTCTTTTCCTTTAATTAGTCCTGTTATGTCTTAGTAGCAGATCAAAATTTTTTCCTTGTACCTATGGTGATTTTTTAAATCATCATTTTGCTCCATTAATTTATTATTACCTGCTGACTGCTCTCCTTATATACCTCTGGTTTTTTTTGAGAAAACTGATAAGCCAAATAAAAATTGATGTGATCACAGTGTGTATGACCTTTATTATAAAAAGAACATGGATGATTGAATTTTGTGTCTTAACAATCAGAATTACTGCACCGTGTATCAATAGTCCCATTGCAAAGATCCATCGAAGTTAATCTGTGTTTACTGTCTCCCCTCAGAGTATTTTGGGTATCTCTTGTGTGACAGTAAGAGGAAGAGCTCTCTTCTGTTTCAGTGCACTGTGTGAAAACTACTCCATGTTTAATGAGACCAAGGTTTTATGAGAAATCACTGAAGGATTATTAACAATGTCAGTAAATTAGCTAACATCCTTTCTACAAAATTAGTAACTCAGTTTTGTTAGTTAATGCTACAATGAAAAAAAAAAAAACGAACAAAAAACCAAGCCACCTTGCTGTGTTGAAGATCACAATTTACTATGTATTTTGTGTTTTAGAAGGTAAAGGAGGAGATTAGGAGCAGTGGAAGAGGGAGATTAATTCATTAAGAAGCATAAACTTACATAGTGCAGACTTTTATTGTGGTCCTACAGCTTAAAGAATAACTCAAGACAAGATGCATCTTCAAAAAATTTTAAGAAAATCATTATTTTAGTGTTTTTAGAAATTAAGATAAAACCTTCCCAAGGACAATGCCACTCTGAGCAGCTCTGGCGTTGCAGTACCTGAAACCAGCTGGACAATTGAGATGACACTTTAGATGTGTTAGGAATAAGGCTTCTTCTGCCAAACAGACTGCTCCAAAAAGGACATTCATCTTGAAATAATCAATCAATCAAGGAGTCTGCAACAGAGTTAACTAATAGGTTTTGTAGTGGATGGGAATGGAACAGCTGAGGGCAGAAAAAGGGAATTCTGTCAATCTTTTTTTCTGTAATACAGGTGTATTCACCAGTTGGAGATTACTGCCTGGGTGAGCAGCAAATTTTTGTCCTTCCATAACTAGGTCTACATGAAGTGACTTGACTATCTGCTACTTGAAGTTATTTAAAACTCAAGTTCCATTACAGAGCTGGGTAGAATTAGTTTAGAAGTTGTGGTGTTGTTACTTGCTCTACAGCTATGTGCAAGGACCAGTGTAAAATGTTACTTTTAAAAGGAAATATTTTCTACTGAAGCATATTGAATGGTTTTTGGGCAAGTTTTTTTGAGCTTTGCATGAATGTCTTGAGATTTTTGTTTCATAGTGATAAATTGAACATTGCAAGTGCAGCTTCCTAAATCCAATGGATTGTTTAGGTTTTAGATCCTGTGCAAATGTTTATGTAATGTTTAATAATATTCTGTCACTCAGTCTCAGCAAATAATAAATGTGGAACTGAGAAATTGTCAAAACAAAAAACCTAAATGAGGTGTGGGTGCTGAGGCATAGGGATTTTGAAAAGGTTTTCCTTACTTTTCCATTATTGAATAATGAGTAATAGTTACAGTTTTGTCTAAAATATAGAACAAAAGATACTTCTTTAAAAGGCATGAATCAGAATACAAGAAAGTCCATTCAGAGAATATAAAGTTCTTTACAATAAGGTAAGTGGGATAAGCACTGGACCAGGTCTCCTGGTGAGACACTGGGGTCTCTCTCCTTGGGGATATTCAATACCTGATTGGACCCAGTTCAAAGCAATGTGCTCTGGTTGACTCTGTTTTGAGGTGGGTTGACTATAAGACCTCTAGAAGTCCCTTCTAACTTCAGTTTCAATGCTGTGATCATAAATAAAAATACTTAACTCTGCAATGAAACAAAGCAAGGAGAAATTATTTCAGCTCTAAGAAGAGTGATTTCATGTGCTGATTGCAGGCTCTTGTGTGTGTATTAGTTTGAAGGAATCATTGAACTGTGGAATAAACAGTATTACAGTAGCTGCCTTTTTCTGAAATGTGTTCATTTTGTAAGCAACCACTTAAAATTTTATTAATATAATCAAAATAAAAAAAAATTTTTTACAAAAAACACTAAATATTTTAGATTAAGGTACTAAAATGTCTGTATCTACTAAGATAGACTGCAAAAGATTAATGGAGCAGAGGGATCATAGAGGAAATATGCAATAATCAGTCAAGAACACAATTAGCAACATTTGTATGCTAACGCATAAATTTTTTGGCTTCTGACTGCAGTGAGTAGGTATTCAAAGAAGAGAGAATTATTTTTCAAAAAGAAACAACAGTGCCCCATCACTTTGAAGCAACATTTTCAGAATCCAAGTTGGATAGCAAAAACTGTCTGATAGATATGTGTATTACATTTAAACAGCTTTTGAAACTAGTTCCACAACATACTAAAAACATGTCAAGGTAGAATTCATTTCTCAGATAACTGTACTAAATGATTTTACAGCTACTTCTACACTGTAGAAGCTGAATATTGTATAAAGAAACTGTGTGTGTTCTGTGTGTGTTTAAGTTCTGCTGCATCCCATGGTTGTCAGGTGGTTATGCCCATGGCGAGTGAATTTTCAAAAATTAACTCTAATGGAAACCTATTAGGAGTCAATGAAGGATTCCAAACACATACTCCCTCCAAAATCAGTTCTGTTCAGGACTACTTGAGTGAAACTTGAGCATTCTGATGATTATGGGAAAGAAACAATTCTTGCAGTGTAAATATCAGTAAATAATTTGGTTCTATTTCTTTTTTCTTTAAATTTTATCCTAAGAAGACAAATAAAACCATCCAAATAAGCATCTGTGCATTAATTGTATAAATTTTATTCTATTTGTCAAGAAGTGTTATTAATGTCAGGCAATTCTGAGTTGTTTGAATCTGATGATTTAATTTCAAAAAACAAGAGAGTAGTTAAGAATTTTGATACTGTTATTCTTTATGCTTTTATTTCTGAAAACAGGTGCAGTTTGAATGCCAGTTAAGATAAAAGACGCCATGTTCATTTTGCAATGCAATCTGAAAGAATGTAGGTTATAGAAACATTGACAGTAGTTGGAAATACTAAAAAACTTCAGATCTGGGTGGCACTGGTCCAAAAAAAGTTTAATATGAGAAAGATTGAATTTTGGAATTTTTGAGTCTGTGTGACTATTTATGATAGTATTTCTGATTTTACTGTTCCTGTAAACATGGATATTGTGCATGTTTTGTCCCTCGATGCTCCATCCGGTGTCTGAAGTCTATATGATTTATGTAGTGCCACTCAAAATTGATTGCAGTTCCTTAAAGTCTTACAAGATGCTACAGCCTTTGGTGAAGGATGCAGAAGATAGGAATATTTCTGGAAATTATAGCCAAGGGTGATGAGTAGTGAATTGTTTTTGATTTTATATATATATTCATTGGAAACTCTGTGTGTAAGGGAGAACACAAATAACTACGTTACTTTTCTGCTTTTTTTTTGGATGTCTACTCTATACTGTGTTCCTAAGGGCAGTTGTGCAAAGCCAGTAATAGAGATTGTTAAAGTGTGATGAGCCTTGTATGATTTGCTAGTTACTGCCTAGACAGATAACTCTGCTTAGTTGTTATGTGGCACAAAAAAAAAGGATTACCCATGGAGGAAATCTGATTACCTGAAAGTGATGATCCGGGGTTGTATAAGGTCAGAAATTACTGGAGGCTTTAGAAATGGCTGATGACTAGCTGGTTTAAGAGAACAGGCCAGAGACGTAATCTAAGTGCAGGAGATCCTAGGTTTAGAGTTGAACCAAAGTAAAATAAGAATCAAACTTCTAGACTTTTGGAACTCTGTCTCAAAGCATTCCGTCATATGTGACAGAAGTCAGAGAATCCCAAAATCATTATGCTTCTTGATAAATACCTCTGTTGCTTCTTCTTCCTAAAATTCTTCAAGGTACATTACTTACAGAAAAAATACCTCATTAAACTGAAAACTATCAGTAATGTTTATAAATAGGGAAAAATACTATTAAGAAATGCATTTAATAAAAAATGGGATGTTTAATGGGAGAGATGTCAAGTACACCTAAAATAAGAGACACAAGTCTATGCAGCAACAGTTTCCAGGATATGTGCCCAGTGTTTAGGCAGGATGTTATTCAGAAGTGCAATGTATTTTCTTAAATTGCATTTTAAGGCCATTTAAAGTGTACAGTGTGTGCATTCCAGATGTATAGCAGACACAATAGGGTATTTATTCTAGACAAGTTGACAGTGGGGGTTGTCAGTCTGTGGGTAGTTTCAGTGGACCCAAGCAGAAAGATGAGGACGATATAAAGGAGGTGTTTGGTAGGGAACAAAATAAGATGGAGTTTTAGTAAAGGCAGTGAATGAGATAAGTTTGAAAGAATTAATTTTGTTTAGTTTAGAAAAGAGCAGATTCAATGATAATATAGCAGCTTTCAACATGAATGCCCAAGGGAAGACTCATACTTTGAATGAGGATAGGGAGCAAGGCTAAACTGCTTGTTAGTGCCTACTCAAGATTGCTGATGGTAGACTCTTCTCAGTAGAGCTGAGCTTAGAAGACCACTTAGGAGAACTGAAGATCTGTAGAATGGGTAAGATATGCTGGGATGCTCTTTAGTTCCTTTAAAATCCTTTGTTTGCATATGTTATGTGTTGAATTATAACTTAGGAGCCATACAGTAGGACACTGTTGCAGTAAGGATTTCAAATTACGATTTTTAATTATATGGCTATTTATTATGGTCAGTAAATAATGAATTGTAAAGATATTACACAGGAAGAATATGAAAGGTTTTAAAGAAAATTGGAAAGAGACTTTCTTAGCTACTATTGAAGAATTATGGTATTAGAAACATTTGCAAAGCTTTCTGTTACAGAACATATGGATTCAACATGCCTGGTGTTTTTCCAGCTGGGAGCTTGGCATACTCATTGTGAACTGCTCTTAGCTGCATGATCTAGAGGTCCACAGACTGCTTGAAAGTGACTGCTGATCTACAGCGCCCTTCCTTTTTTTTCCCAAATGCAGTAGTAGAAAAAAAGCAGCAGAGGAATAGAATCATTGAGGTTGGAAAATGTCTTTGAGATCCCTGAGTCTGTTAACCTAGTAGAGAGGTGAAGAAGGCATTAAGAACCTCAGCCTTTTACTTTGTCAATGTTTCCCTCCACATGCAATAAAGGATGAAATTTTGCATAGGCTGCTTTTGTCGCCGATGTATTAATAGAAGGATTTTTTTAATTGCCTTTTGCAGCAGTAGCCAGATTGTTTGGGTCAGGCTTTGTCCCTTGTAATTTTCTCCCTTCACAGCCTCATAACATCGTTGTGGCCTGCCCCTTCTACTAAAGGTTATAAACTCTCCCTCCTTTTTTCTTTAAGTTTCTGGCAGACCATTCTTTCCCACTAGCCTGTCTTCCAGAACACGAGTACAGCCTGCTCCTGTGCCTTTAAGGTTTTCTTCTTGAAGAATAAGAATGTGTCATCTTAAAGAACAGATATAGTTTCAAAGATTATGTGTTTACTCATGCGATGATGTTGAACCTTTTTGAAGGAATAGGAATCGTCAGGACAAATAATGGACTGGATGTTTCATCCTTAGATTTTATAACTTTTTCTTTCTTTTTCCTCTTAAACTACACATTTTTTTAATCTTTCTTTTCTTCCTATGTTGCTTCAATCTGTTTGGCTACCATGAGATCCTATCTGCTATCACTCTCCTTTTTATCAAGCTTTCTTTGTAGGATAGATGCTGGTAAATTTATATAAATCCTGTGTATTCTGTGGCACTACTCTGTTCATTAACTGCATATAGATTTTTTTCTTCACATGCTGTAGAGATCGATAGATATTTCAGTAGAAAGGATAGAGAGTTGTAACAGTTCAAAATAGGTGCCCATCCTAATATGCCACTGCTAGAAGCTTAGCTTGGTTGGAGGTATTGATGTGCCATTTTTATAGCATAGTATATCCAACATCTTCATACAAAGTCAAATAACAGATGGACCAGATAAAATTGTGTTAGCTAAATACAGATATATAAATCTAGATAAACATAAATATAGATGTATATATATTTTATATATATAAAATAAATAAAGAACCTGCATAGCTTATTTATTACTATGTATTCCATGTCAGAATCTGGCAAGTTTCTGGTTAGTTTCACTTGCAATTGTTTATCTTGGGATGGCCATGAATGGCAGGGAATGGATATGTAGGAGGTTCTTGATTTTGGTAAGGCATTTTAGTGAGAACTCTTGTTTATGGTTTTCTGTAGCTCAGAGTGAAGAAGGTGTTAATACATGAAAGTCTTGTCTCTTTTTTTGCATTCGTTTTAATTATACATCATACATATTGTCCAAGCTTAAAAAAGCACCTTTTCTGTATATTCCTGTGCTGAAGTATTGTGCATTAGCAGTATTAATATATTGAAACATAATAAACGTAATTTAATTTATAAAATAGGCTTTCCCTATCTGCAACCAGACAGGAAGTCTGATCATCATTTCAATTCATAGTTTCTGAATAAAAAGTAGTTCAGCAAACTTCTACTAGAGTTGGAAAGTACCTATTCAACACTTCTTTTTGGAAACTGAACAATTTTGGACAACTCCCAAATCATTCCATCTTCATTTTTTGTCCAACAGGAACAGTTCTTGATCGCTTCTCTAATCTCTGTCCAAACCAAATCAGCTAATTTTAGACAAAGCATCAGTGCAGTTGATGAAGCAGTGACCTAATATAGCAGAGAGTGTTACAAATGACCATATGAACACATAGAAAAGAGTTCTCTAAGAAATACATACCAAGATAAATTCACAGTCAGATGATGTATGCTGTGATTTTGCTTAAAGAAGAAGTAAATACTAGTAAACTACAAAATAGGAATGTGTATACAGTTTCTCCTAGCATTCCATATTAATTAGTCATTTTCATGTCAGAAGTGTCAAGCAGATTTTCTGGGTACACAAAAATAGGAAAAAGCCTTTTCAGGTGGATGGAATATGTACCTGATATTTCATAAAAATAGGAGAGAATTAATATCTTACATGTGCATTTGTTCTTGTATCTGCCAGGGAAGAGCATTCATTTATGGGGGTAATTGTAATGAGGGCTTGAAAAAGAGCAATTACTTATTTAGGGCATTTTGCTCATTTATAAATATTGAAAACCACTTGGCACTCGCTACATAGTGATTTTATTAGAAAGTATAGAGACTATAAGATAGTAATCTATTTAGTGTGCCTTATTCCTCTGATCCCCTTGTCTGATCTACATTTATGAGTATGAATATGAGGGGAAAAAACTACTGAATACAAGATTTTTATGATACATTTTCATAACAGTGTTGTGATGTTCTTTTGATAATGTAAGTTTTCTAGGTGGTAATTACATGTTAATATGAGGTGAAGAAGAGTTTCAGCAGTGAATTGCTAGACAACATGTATAATCCTCATCATTAGTGTCTCAAAAAGTAGGGGTGAAACTTTAGAGCTGGTGACTTCTCACCCTAGGCAGCAGACTTTCCAAAGAAAGTCTGTGACCCCCCACAACTTTAGTAGCTGGATGATTTGGACATGATTCAAAAATTTTTCTTTCTCAGTGGCATACCAGAAGAGACTATGTGTTGGTGACTTGTATTTCTGTAAGCACTGCTTTGTCAGGTGCAATTTATCTGGAGATACTGGGAACAAGTCTCCTCTTGCATTGCAAGAATGCAACCCAGCTTTTCCCCTCTTTTAAGCACATCTCATTACTATATTATTTGTATTATGCTTTAGACACCAGTGGGTTTTTAGAGAAATCCACTTTTCTATGCTCCTGGGAGCCATGCAGTGCATGCATAGATAATATGGGAAGTAGAGCACAGGAAACATGTTGATTTGCTCAGTGTCATGCTGCTCATTCATGCTGGTCAGAAGTACTCATATCCTTCACAGTTTACTGCCTTCACAGTCTACTGTGGAGTCAGATTTTCAGGCTGAAAATATTGCAGTTCTGCTGATGAGGTGAAATTTCATGTCTGAAAAAGAAAAAAAGGTAAAACTACATAGTTTAGTTGTGCAGATTTTTAAAAGTTGAGGAACTATATTCGCTTCGAGGAAAAGGTGATTTGGGGGTGGGAATTCATTCTTTTTCAAGACACCTAGATGGTAGTGATCTACTAGTTGAAAAGTTACTTCTTGTTTATTAGTCTCCATAGAAACTGAGATACTTTGGTTTTTGTCATGGTAATAGTTTAGTCTTTCTTTTCAAATGCAGTCTAGGATATGGCTGTGTTCTGAGATTTTAATCTCTTTTTGCACATTTCTTGTTTTGACATGTTTTGTAAACCAGTAGTAACAGCAACATCAGTTGGAAGTGGTTTTTATTGCATCATAAAGAAAAGTCATTGACTTGAAGTAGATATGTCAAGTTGGGCTGACATTTGTCAAAAATATATTTAGGCCCATGTCTTGAGTTAAAGTGATAAAAATCTGGGTGTAGCAAGTACATAGGTTAAGTAAAAATAAGTAAATAAACACAACCAACCAAAACTACCCAGCTCAGAGGGATTTTCTAGGTGTTAGGCATGTTTGAAATACTGTGTTCTTATCACATAATTTTACAAGGGCCTGATTTTAATCTCCCACAGATGATAAAATCTCAGTGACCGAGTTTGTGGAATGTAGATATTGTTAACAGTAAGCAGCCCTAATGAAATACATATTGGCCATCTTTTCTTCTCTCTCTGTTACTGTATCTCTTTGTGTATGGAGAAGGAAGCCCTGGGTTTTTTTCTTCTTCCTGATTGTCTTCTTGGATCTGGCTTTTAACAAATTATTGAGGAAATAATTTAACTTAACCTAATCTCCCATTCTGCTTACATACCAGGCAAAAAAAAAAAAAAAAAAAAAAAAAAAAAAAAAAAATTGAAGAATCCTAGCCCTCTCATTGATACAAGATGTGAAAGTGCTAATATCAAACATCACTGATTATTACAATTACTGTACTTAAATGTGTCATTGAAATAGTGTAGTATTTTCATATTTTCTTGTCTGTCACTTAATCATGTTAGTCTTTAATAACCAATTAAGGCTGATGTTCTCGTTGGCTGTCACAGCAATCTGAGGAACTTTGGATTTGCTTAGGTGAAATGCACTTTTAGTGCCACAGGTGGACTATATTATTGCCTTAGATTTGTTTTTGTAGGTAATGACTGTGACAGGTATGTCAAAATTCCCTCAATTTAAAATCAGTGAAGCAACCAGGGCATGAAAAACCTGCTCTCGGTAAAACAATGTTTTGGTTCTTAGAGCAGGAAGCTTTTCATCTGATACAAACAAGAATAGTTTTGTATAATATTTAGTAGTCTATTAATTCTGCAGGTGAAGACATTTCTTATTTTTCTTTTTGTTTTGAAAGACAATTTATGAAATTTTCCCTACAGTAAGCAATGAAACCTGACAGTTACAACTGAGGTATGGTATCTAATTTTGAAATTTTGACTAAAGCATTTGTGTATTTAGGTAATGTTTTTTATAGCATATCCTCCTTCTTGAAAAATGATGCTTGATCAGTGTACCTCTTCAACAGGGGTTTTATATGTGATTTGTTACCTGTAAACGTTCATGGAAAAATCTTGGTGATTAGTCTTTATTACAAGAAGAAAAGACATGCTAATTTTTTTTCCTTCAATAAAGTAGTCCTTAAGAAGCAGGTCTAATAGAAAGGCACCTTTAAATGATCAGATTGAAGAAAATTTGTAATTGCCTTTTGAGTTTATATTCATCTCTGCAATTGGCAATGCTGTGCTTAAGAGGTAAGATTGCCATGGATCTAAACGCTTGCGTTTTTTGAAGGATGAATAATGGTTAGGTGGTGGAAGTAATAGTCTGGGTTATATTTTTATATATTTATAACTCAGAATCTGGGTTATACTTTTAAGGTAGCCTTTTGAAGCTGATGTCTGGAGACAGACAAACACCACTGCTGTGTAAATCAAGTAAGTGCTAGTAGAGCCATTACTGCTTCTTGATTGCATTTTTCGGAGGTTGCTAGTAGCAGGTGCTAAGTTTATAATTTTCCCTATGGTCTTCTTATTCCTAGACAAACTGTGTCAATTTTGTACCCAGCTGTTTTTACATGTTTTCTTTTAACAGCTTTCATTTGCACTCTCTACTTTATAAAATCACCTAACTTGAAAGGAGGGTAAGGTTCTCCCAGTAAGTTTAATATTTCCCTTAATTCAGTTGGAATGACATTAGTTTTTCCTCTTTGATCAGGTCTTTATTATTGATTCATAGGATAGGTCATCTTATAGCAACAAAACATTCAAGCCTAGCTTTTACAATAAATCAATGGGTTTGCTTTTTTTTAAAGCAAAATAAATGTTTCTGTAAATTAGCTTAGAGTGTTTATATTCAAATCACAGAGGTGGCGCAAAAGTATCCATGGTGTTGGCTGTGGGGCAGGGAATTAAATGGGGCTTTCAATCCATGCTGGTGCTTATTCTCACATTCCCCATCATCATAGCCTGTTGCTTGGAAAAGATGGTATGGAAAATGGGCAGAATTCTTAGCTGAGCCAACAGCGGGTTTTTATGCATTGACAACACACTTATGCTTTCAAACATCCATCAGCTTGCAGCATGGCTGGCTAGTAACACAATTTAGAGCAGAGCTATTTCTACAAGATGAGCTTTTGGGAATTACATGGGGGAATTCACCATGTAAAACAGATCTGTGCCTTCAAAATGCAATTAAATCTGTAATAAATAAATGAGATAAATAAATCTTAAGCAATTGCATGTAGTGATTTGCCAGAGTACCTGGGATGAAAATAGCTCATTTTAGCATCTGCTTGTATCCCACTAATTCTGAAAGTTTTTGGTTGATTGCTTTCAAAAGTTTCTGTTTCCCAAACACTGTTTTAAACAACTTTATGGACTCCTTCTGAAAGGGTACCATTCAATTTGTTTTCCATGGAAACTATTGACTTTTATAACTTAATACTGCTGTGTTTTGATTTTTTTCACATAGATGAAGTTCAGTGCTCTATCTCACAGAACATTTGAAAGACTGCTTTCAGTGACAGTGTTCACTGTCAGCCATTTGTACCTCCAAAGCAAGTTCTAGCATTGATGGTCTCAGAACTGTTTTAGTTTCACAATAATTACTGTACAGAAGCAGATACATACAATCAGTTTAGAGTGCCAGGTAATTTAATACTTTATTATTATAAATATGAATTTATATAGATACATACAAAGAGTACAGACATGTTCATGTCAAGTCTTTCCACCATCTGCCTTCAAAAAAGATTTCATTGAAATTATTTTAATACCGTATTTATAGCTTCTACTCTTAAAGTAACACAGTCAAAATTTCACTAGTAAATCATTGAGTTATTTGCTAGGGAAGAGAGCAATGATCTAGGTTTATCTCTCCTGTCCCAGGAAGGGATGTCACTAGATCAGGTTGTTCAAAGCCCTGTCCAGCCAGGCCTTGAACACTTCCTGGGATAGGATATCCACAGCTTCTCTGGACACCCTGTTCCAGTACCTCACCACTCTCACAGGAAAGTATTTGTTCCTGTTACCTAATCTAAACCTCTCCTCTCCCTCCTTTTCCTAAAACTATATTCCCATATGAAATGTCAGTCTCCCTTTTTTTTTAATAAGCTCTTTTCAAGTACTGAAAAGGCTGCAATGAAGTCTTTATTCTCTCCTGCAGCCTGAAAAGCCCCAACTCTTTCAGCCCATCCTCATAGGAGGGATGCACCATCTCTCTGATTGTCTTCACACCCTCCTCTGGATTTGATCCAATAAATCCATGTTGTTTCTATGCTGAGGACCCCAGAACAGGATGTAGCTCTCTAGGTGGGTCTCACCAGGGTGGAGAATCCCCTCTCTCAACCTGCTGGCCACACTGGTTTTGATGCAGCCCAGGATGTAGTTAGCCTTCTGGGCTGCCAGCACACACACAAGCTGGTCCATGTCCAGTTTTTATTCTGCCAGAATCCCCATGCCCTTCTCCACTGGGCTGCTGCCAATGACTATTTATCTCAGTCTATTCCCATGTCTGGGAGAGCTGTGACTGGGGTTGCAGCACAGTGCAGTTGGACTTGTTGAACTTCATGAGACTCTCATAGACCTGTCACCCTGATTTTTCAGCCTTCTGATAGTTTACATTTCTCCTGGAGCTTTCTCATGCATTGTAAAATAAACAAAGACTGATGTTTAGTAGATAATACATTCCTTCCAGAGGGAAGGACAAGTTGATAGACTTCTAAGTTGACCGGTGAGGTCAAAGAGGTGTTAACCTCGTTCCCCAATCACTAGTCAAAGTCCAAACCCTATTTAAACCCTTAACCCAAAAATAAACCTTGTTCTTTTTCTCACATCTCAACCTGATGGGTGAGTGTCGTTTTTTGTATCAGTCTAGTAAATAGACCCACTTCTCAAGTTTTCCCAGGTCCCTCTGGGTGTCATCTTGTCCTTGCATCGTATTAACTGCACTGCTCAACTTCAGGTCATCTGCAAACTTTCTGAGGATGCTACTGCCAAGACAGAACCCTGAAGAATGCCACTTATCACTGGTCTTTTTATCCATCTTGCATATTTTTTCCTACTTTCAGATCTTTAACTTAGCCCCAGCACTACATTATCAATTACAATTTATTAGTTACCCTCAGATTCATCGCTGTGAACCTGTCTCCAACTGGTTATCACCTCCTTTGTTCAAATTTCTTTGTATTTTAACATAATTCTTTGCACGAGCTTGGAAAATAAGAAGTGGTCTCAGTATTTGTCATTCTTTATTTAGACAGGAATTAACTTCAGTAGAATAGCAAGTGGATAGAATGAGCTGCTTTCTTCCAGCTGAAAGTTTAATCTAGCGGAACACTGGTGATTGTATTAACTTGACTGGGTTAGTAATTATATTTAGAGAAGGCATATTGTTTCTTGCTGCCATAAAATAAAGGTTTGCTGATTGTTGTTGTAAAAATTAGGCCCTTTTTGTATTGTAATAGTCTAAAAATAAAAATGAAGTTCCTAGTGGAATCCGATACTCTCTGGGCAACCATTATGGTTTATAGCAACTGATGTCACATAGATTTCTGAAATTATGCCTGTGTGTCGAACACTCAGAGTTTTCAGACTTTTTTCCATTTTAATCAAAACCAACTGTGTCATATTTTGTTCTTTCTCCCTTTTCCAACCAATATTTGGTTTCTGTTGCATGATTTATGAGTACCTGTTGTTGTCTTTTGTGTTGATAATGTTTGCCCATCTGGGCTGTCTTAATTTTAGTCCGGCATAATGTGTCTTTTTGCTGGTATGCTTTGTGCTGTCGGTCTCTCTTTCCTGAAATCAAAATGTGCAAGGAATTTAACACCTGTGAAGTGATTCCAGAAGGAGGTAACATTAGTGAATACATTACTTGCTGTTGTGGTTGCAATAAAGTAATGGTTAAGATCAAGAAAGAGCCCAAACAGAATGATTTAAGTCAGTAGAAGTAATTTAAAGGAATCAGAATTCACTTCCTATTTAACATAACTAAAAAAAACAAAGTCCCTTTCTTTGCATGAAGCTAAACCCATTTTCTCTGTACATTTTTAAGTTTTATTTTTGAAGGGTGTTTTTCTGTTCTGTGCAAGTACTATTTTAGTAGAAAATTGATGAAATTTTATATAAAGATGCACACTACATTACAAAACAAGTTTTCACAGACACATGAATTCAGTGAGCCAAATTGCATTTTGAAGCAAAGACATTTTAATATATATATATATATATATATTTATATATCCCTTAATCCACAGATTTATTACAGGCTCAGAAATGATAAATCACCTCTTCTTCTGTTTGGTTCCCATTGCACATCAGAAGTAATTCCTGTTTATCTGGTGATGGATAGATATCATTTGGAACTGTTGGATAGCGGTTTTGTCTGTATGGGGTTTGTGTGGCCAGGTTTTGGTGGTGAGGGTGATCATGGGGGCTCTTGGGGTGGCTTTGCTAGAAGCTGCCAGGAGCCTCTGCCATGTCTGGTAGAGCCAGTGCCAGACTGCCCAAGATGGACGTGCCTCTGGCCGGGGCCAAGCCCATCAGTGTCCTGGGAGAAATCTGTGCTGGAGCAGGCTCCTGGAAGGGCCTGTGACCCTGTGGAGAGAGAAACGCACTCTGGAGTAGGTTTGGTGGCAGAACTTGAGACCCCCTTGGGGGACCCACATTTCAGAGAACTAGAATTTCAGAATAAAATTTAGCCTGTGGATAATGGAGGAATTGGAGGAAAGTGTTGCATTTGATTGGATTTGTCCTTATCTTCCTCTGATTTGATTTGTAATAAATTAAACTGATTTCCCCAATTCGAGTCTGTTTTGCCCATGACAGTAACTGATGATAGATCTCCTCTACCCTTACCTCAGCCCATGAGCCTGTTGTATTTTCTCTCCCCTGTGCAACTGAGGAGGAAAGTGATAGAGTGGCTCTGGTATCCAGCCAGGGTCAAACCACCCTGCTGTCTTACCTAAACCATAAAGTTTTTCTTCTCTACATTTGAAATCTTTGATAAATGAAAACGTACATATAAGTTATATGAATTAGCTTACACTGAAAAGCTCAAATAAAGAAAACTTATATAAGCACTTCCTTTATTTCTCAGCTGTCTTTCAATTTCAAAGTAGAGATGACTGACAGTGCATGCTGCTATCAGCTAATGAGGAACAGACAACTCTTTCTGGGAGAAACTTAGACTGGACATTTTTTTTCTCCAAAATACCTCCAGCTGACATCTCTTCAATGGCTGAACAAGCAGTCTTGAATCTCTTTGCTTGGTGTTCTTGAACTATTTTTTTTTTAGATAACCAACATCTTTTGTAAGCATTTTAGTCTTTCTTTTTTTAAAAGAAATCTTTTTAAAGAAAGATTTACACATTCTGCACATTTCTCTTACATATAAATGGGATGGAAATAGAAAATGTCTATAGAACCTATTTTAAGAGGACTCTCAATGTATTTTCATTTTGTAGAGAAACAGTAGGTCTATGCCAGTGGCTTCCTTTTTTTCATTGTAGTGTGGAAAAGATATAAGAATTTTCAAATCCTAAATTGCTTTCTTTGAGCAGTTGATTGTAGTACATAGTACTTGGTGTATTTTAATATTTGCTCACTATATAGAAGGTTAGACAGCTGGGGGGGAGCACTGCATAGTATTTGGACTAACATGATTAAAGGATTTGTTGTACACCTGAAGAAGCCGATAAATTGTGTGATAAATCTGGTGACTAAACAGACTTAAAAATATTCATGCTGTAGTAATCTCAATCTGATGGATGATGTTACCATGACTGTTGATCTGTATCTTTTCAAGTGGTTTATACAAATTTCTAATTATGCTATTCATATGGAAATACTACACTTCAGATGACTTAATTTGTATCAATGTGGATTACCAAAAGATAAAAATCTGGGGTTATTTCTTTTTCAGAATTAACAGGATGCATAAGCAAAATGTTTGAACATTTCTAACATGAAGTATTTTATAAAAAATATGGTTCAGTATTGTGGATTAATTCTTTTTAACATTAAGATGCATGAACACTCTTTGAGCTTTTAAGTGCTTTCAGTGTATGGAGAAATGAAAGCCTAATAATATATTTAAAGTTTATGCTCAAGAAATTAAGCAAATAAATTGTCCAACAACTGGTGTAGTTAAGAAATGCAAGAAATTTGCAGTATAAATATGTTGGTAAATGCAATGACTCGAACAGATTTTGAAATTTGAATTATATTATCATAAAGTATTGTAGGAACATTGTATGCCTGCCACTCAACTGTTCAAGTAAGTATTATAAATCTTCTTCAATTGTATCAAGAAATTTAATTGTGTCCTCTCTTCTGCACCCAGTAGTGTTTCTTGAGGATTTAGTACATGTTCAGGCCATAGAGATTTTGAGCAATAATCTTTCCTCCTGTTGTTGGTACATTTTTGGAGTGCACATTCTTTATCAATATAGCATGTAGAACAAACCTTCATTACTGGAGACCCTAACCATTATTTGTGCTTTAAAGCATCCTATCATTTCATTTATTGTGACTGGTTATTTCCAAATGGAGACTGGTTGAAAAGCATACTCTTTAATCTTATTGAATTGTATTAATAGGCCCCTGGCAGTGTTCCTTTATGATTTCTACAGACAAGGTCAGTCTGTGTTTCATCTGTCCCATCTGTCTCTTTTGAAATTTTAAATTTTAAGGTAGAACACATCATTTACCCTGTGAAAAATAACTGCAATATTTGTTGCTCTTAAGGTTGCGAACAACCTTATCTTTGAACGTGACCCTTCTGGCAAGCACCTAAGTTGGTACTGAAGCATCACAATTTGGACATGATGTAGGATGGGGTCTTTGTGTTCTGATTGCCTGTTTTTGGGCTCAGTGCATGAATGAATGACTAGAAGTCTGTGAGATGAGGCTTCACTGTCACCTGAACTCTGTCACACAGAAGTAGCCCAAACCCTTGCCTTATGTTCTGATAAAGCATCAGTGAAGCAGATACTGACTTTGCCCTAACTGAGAACTCTGTAATCAATGTTTGTATTATATAAGCAAAGTACCTTACTACGAAAATCACTTTTGATTTAATTTCTGTCTATACTGTTTGGGTTATAGCACATCTTAATAGTGATATTATTCTCAATAGGTTTTGGAGAAAAAATTAACAACTTTCTATGTTGATACAGCTAGTCAAGAAGTTTCTGAATCTTATTCACTATGGAGAACTTGTTGGTTTGAAAACATGACAGTAATATCTATCGTTATGTTGTGCTATCACTTCTGTATTGCTTGTATCTTTAATTTTTGTACAAAATCTAAAGAATATAGCATCTGCCTATGTTGGCTGACTGGTCTTCCCATTGCTACTGGCACAACACAGGTGTCTATGAGAGATAACTGTGTGAGATTTTTATTTGCTTGTTCTCTATCAGTTCCCTTCCAGCTTTTGGTGCTTGATTGAATTTGTGTTTCATAGTGATTGGTACATATTTTGAGTTCACAAATCTGAAAAATACATTACTGTAGATTGTTTCGCTCTTGCTTTGCTGAACATGCGTGGTATGAGAAAGATTTTTCACCCCTCCATATTGCAATTACCTGTTCAGTGGATTAAGGAAAATTTAATGCATATTTCTTCTCTGATAGCATTTTTTACCATTCCTAGAGATAGTCACAACTGTACTAGGTAAAAGTTTAAAAGGGGTATGTGACTTTGTTGGTATGTAAATTGAGTTATAGCTATTGTGCCAAAAGATTTTGTGCTATAGAAATATAACAAATTAGAATATAACAAATTAGAAAATTTGCTGTTCTTTAAATAAATAGTTCCCCCAAATTATAAGCTTAAACCATTTCTATTTTAATGCTATTTTGAAGCTTCTTGATAACATCTAATATCTTTATTAAATTCTGAGAACTGTGTTATCTTTTCAAAATACCTATTCAATATTAGAAAGTAACTTTGAGAGGTAAGTCTCAGTTAGTTCTCACCACTAGGCTCTGAGTTTTGACTGGCCATAAGTACCTTCCATAAACCAATGGCATTTGGTGTCAGGAACAAAAAGCATTGTAGCAGGAAATAAGTCTTTCACAAGAAAAACTGTTTTCTCTTTTAAAAACAGTTCAGAGAGAATCTTATTTTATGTACTTGTATAGCTTTAGATTTTCTGGATTATTTTGATGACCTAGCACGTCTTACTCCTAGGGTTGAGTTGGCTGCCTGATGTTTGGTAGGAGGGTATAAGACAAAGGAGTGAAGAGTCTCTGCAATTCTCATCTGGGAAAAGAATAAGGAATATAAATAAAACTGATATCTGCAAAATAGGATTTAAAACTCAAAATAAACATCTTCTCTATTTATTTTGAAGGATCTAAGGATAGAAGTGTTGTCTTGCCATATTCAGTTCAAAGCAAAGCACTGAAGACATTAGGCTTGTTTTTCTTGTATTTTGAATTCAGCTGACATTTTTATGTTTCTTACAACAAAACATTTTTTGGCTTTAATGATTAATTCAAATGCTGAAGGTAGTACTTCCTTATGAGTAAATAAAGTAATCGACTATGGACAAAAATGAAAATGTCATGTTTTCTTTTATAATGAGAACTGAACATGTCATGTATCTGCAAGAAAAGGAATAGAGCTTTCTGACCTACACTGCACATAAGGACTGTTCAACATGAAGTATCAGAAATAATTTTCAAGTAGAGCCTACAGCTTGCAAAGCAAAAGCAGATTTAAAAGTGGTAAGACTTGGTGGGCAGTATTTCTGGAATAGGAGTGATTTTTTCCTCCAGCTTTTACTGAGGTATTTACAAGCTTATGAATGCAAATACTGGATATCAAGGGTTCACTGAAGAGAATAAAGCTGTAGATGAATGTATTGCAAGTAGGTATAAAATTTGGCTGAAATCTTGCCAAATAGATATATTAATAGGAAACAAGGGCACTTCATTGCAATTACAAGTCATCCAGTGACACTTTGAGTAATCAACTCTAATTTTTAGCCAGTCAGTTCTGGATATACAACAATACCCTGGCATCTAAATGAGCAAATGTGAAAGTGTGCAAACATGAAAGTTAGCTCACAGAAAATCAATGGTCAAAGATGCTGTTGATATACCCTGTGCAAGCAATAAAGCTTTTACTTCTGAATTTTTTAAAGTAACTTATTAGGCTGATCAGGCTAAATCTGTACTGTGCTTTGTTAACTGCAAAAAGCTCTTTCTGTTTAGATGATGCCTATGGGAAGCTCCACACTTCTGTTACATGTTTTCACACCTCCTTAACTTTTTAACTAAAATACTATGCAGAGAAGAAGCAGAAAGTAAGGACAGGAATGCCATTTTGAAAAGTACAGATATGGAGCTTAAGTACCTACAATATCTATTTCTTTCCTGGTTTTCTTAATTTTTAAATGGATGACTAACAGTAAACACAGGTAAACTCTTCTAGGTGGTGCATAGGAAGTAAATACAGTGGCAAATAAAGCTATTTAAAGATGGGGATACAGCTGCCTTCCTAGTCTTGTCCAGGCTATTAGGAAGTGGCTTTCATTGGAGAAGAGGATTAGGAGTGCATCTTCTCAAAATGAAAACGACACACAGAGGCTTCTTTCTTACAATAAGCAACACCTTGCTTTGAGTGTACAACCTCCTCCTCATTGCTCTGAAGTAAAAGCTTTGAGCAAAGCTATAATGCCATATATTTTTATTTTGTGCCAGATTTCTAACAGAAACTGTCGTAAAGCTGCCATTATATTGCTGTAATTTGATTAAGGGAATATGATTTTCTCACTAGTTAATATATATTTATGTAATTTTAAGTTTGTCACAGGGATTTTATGAGTATCTCTGAGTTACAGAGGAATAAAAAATCTGGAGTAAAGAATTTATAAATTTTTCCCAATATGGAATGTTACAAATGCATTTGATGTAATCGAACTCTAGCCTGAACAAGATGTCTATTTATTTTAACATTGATTACAAACTCATAGAATAATTTCTCATTTACATATTCTCATTATATTGTGTTATTTGCTCTTTGGGACCTGTGATAACAAAATTACCTTAGACATCTATTAAGTTTTAGAAGTTAAAGTGAAGTTGTGAAGTTATTCCTGATTTTGCTCATGATATCAAAAGTACTTCTGCAGGTGTGTTTGAAAGGGAGGGGAGAAAATACTTAGCATTTTTCTTTCTCTTGTCTTTTGTTTCTCCTCACAAATAATTTGTGGTCAGCAGGACCCAGCAAGGAGTCGTCTTTTCCTCCAGATGGTTGTGACATTTGAGTAAACCTTGGAGGATTAAAGGCAGTCTAGTGAGCACTCACTGTAAACTCCTGATGCAACATGACAGTCCTAATCTGGGTCCTGGGCTGATTAGATGGTAAGAGACAAAGCAGGGGAAAAATCCAAGTGCAAAATAACCATTTACACTGATGAAAGACACTAAAAAAAGCCCCATATCCTAAGTTTAGACTAAAGATTCAGTACATGTACAAACTTACGCAAGTTTTCAAGTATAATAACTTAGTAACTGTCTATACAATAACTTCAGTTGGCGTAAAGCTTTTCTGTGCGTGACCCAATGAGCACAGCTTGATGCAAAAGTTTTTTTGTGTATATTGAAGAGAGTTTGCAAACAATCCAAGTAGTTAAATGATGGTAGAAAATACAGAAATTGATCTGAATGAGACTCTGAAATCTGATTATGCATCATCACCATCTGCTGTAGTAGGATAATAGAAAGGTAGAGAAAGATATAATCTACCTTTATTTGGAAAAATGGAAAAAACTTCACTATATTACATTTGTAATATGCATATATATATATACATATTAGGAAAACTTATTCACATAATGGGAAACTTAATCAGAAATTATGCTCTTTATGAATATAATTCTAAATAGCTAAGATATATGTGATGTGTTATTATTTTAATTTTACTAAAACAAGGAAACAGCTGCTAAAATTATTTAGTTTGGGGTTTTTTTCCCCTGAGTTTTAAAAAGCACACTATTGAACTTTCAAAAAGTGGTATGGCAACAGGTGTAAGTGTTCAACATTGTACATCTTAATTTGTTTGTTTTGGATGAATGAATGTTAAATAGCACTGCTCAACACCTCCTGATACAAGACAAATTGTAAATTTGCCTACTTATCTATAGATTATTTTTACTGCACAGTAGACGAGTAATTTGTTCCTTTTCCAAGCCTATCAGTCTAGTATTTTATTTTTGGAGGCAAATCTGTTATATCTTTAGTTTTGCATCTCTACCTTCACAATGTTGTGGGGTTTTTTTGTTTTTTTGTTTTGTTTTGTTTTGTTTTTTTTTTCCCCAAGGTACTTTACTGCTGTAGTTAGAGGTATCACAAAAATATCTGCTGAAAATAAGACATGTACATGATGATTTATTCTTGGGAATGTAATTCTATTGACATTCTAGGAAATAAACTAGGGTGTTTAGTGCCAAGTATGTAACTCATATGTCAGTACCAAACATACTGTGAATTTTCAGTTATTTGTCTGATATTACAAGGTTGTGTGTTTCTGCAAAGCTCAAAAAAACCCTTAATTATAGTTGCTTATTTGCTCAAAAGAAAATCAGTTGCACAGAAGCTGAGAGAGTTCAAAGGAAGTCCACTCAGATTAATTTATTTAATGAAATCTACTAAATAATTTCTGCACATACTGAATTTCCTTTACAAACACTTTAATTAAAACATCAGGCTTCTTTTTCAAAAGAAATAGACAAGCTTTAAGGCTTATGCAAATGGTTCATAAATGCTAATGGCAGAAAATTGTACAATTTCATTTCTGGTCGCCCTACATAACACGAATCATTTGGAGGCAGTGTTCAAAGGCAAATGCTTTTTTAGCAGTTTTATTATAAACATGGCTGTAATAAATAACAAAAAAAATTTCACTATATTCTTAGTTTTTCTACCTGTCTTGTGATTTGAAATTGAAAACCACTGAGTAACTGTGTGGCATCCAAGTTGTGTCTCTTCAGATTCACCACCAATTCACTCAGATACATGGGCTGAAATTCTTAGATTTTGAGAAAATCCCCTGCAAGCATGAGATAAGAATGTGAAAAAGACCAAGCTTGACCTGCCTTTAACAATCCCAAGAAGGATCTAAATTATAGCTTCAAGGGGTTGAGCTGGTTACGAGTTGTGAGTGACTAGCAATCTCACAGCACCTTGTTATCTTTGCTGTATGTCAGGACTGTGGGTAGACCAGAACAACAAATGTATTAGAAATATCACAGTACAAAGTTTAATCCTTTAAGCAAAGGTTCTTAATCCTTTTACTATATTCTGCAAAAATTGGAGTTAAAACGATGCAAAAATTAGTAAGCCCTCTGCTTATCCCATTTCCAGGTTTGTTTTTATTGTATTTCTTATCCTATTTAATGTAGCCTGTATTTATAGCCGCTGGTGGTGGGAATACAATGGTGTTGCTGCAGGCTTCCCTTTAATGGATCCTTGCCAAAGATAGCCATTGTTCCCATTGCTTGAGGTTGCTCAGCTGTGCAAGGTTGCTTGGAAACCCTCTACTGAGTTTTCCTTTACCTCCCAAGTCATACCAGTTGAGTGCTTAGGGATTCAGAGGAGGATCACAGTCAATGTGGTTGCTTTTTGTGACCTTTTTGATGCTAAACCAATGACCTCTTAAATGCAGTATTGTAGCATGCACGACTGTCTGGCTTAAAAACAAACACCGCACTAGCCAAGAGGTAATGTCATCCACAAAAGCAGTTACCTGGTGATTTAAAAAACCCTGGACTGA
Organism: Sylvia atricapilla; assembly: GCF_009819655.1. Classification (NCBI taxonomy): domain Eukaryota; kingdom Metazoa; phylum Chordata; class Aves; order Passeriformes; family Sylviidae; genus Sylvia; species Sylvia atricapilla. The sequence goes on along the minus strand of NC_089143.1, from coordinate 16,432,728 downwards.
GGAAAAGGCCTAACTAGTTGTTAGGTTCTGCTTTAGGTTAAACCATTGAGAAACACATTACCTTTAAATTATGCTGTACTTGTTCATCTCACATGCCATGTGATCAATTCTAAACAAACCTGATGCTCCCTATGTCTAGGCTTTCCCTAGCATGTGCTCTCTTTTATGATGCTGCTTCCTTTGCTCATGTTGCAGAAATCAATTGTATTTGATAAGCATTTCAGAGTGAATCAATCATTATTAGCTTGAGCAAGCTGGTGAACAGAATAAATCAAGTCCCGTACTTATATCATTTAGTTTGGTCCACAAATAAGTGACCTAAACAATCTTGCTTCTTTGTCTGTTATGTTAAACCAATTACTCTTTTGAGCAGCTAGTATGCTAAATCTTTTCAGTTGGTTTATAAACCATGTTGTTTATGTGTATGAAAAGTGCTGAGATGGATGCCTTCTTGGTTGTAGATATTTCCTTAATACAAAGAATACAAACAGTCTCTGTAATATTAAGTGAAACATTGACTGGTATTGTATTTTCATGTTGGGAAATTGAATATTGCCATGACTGTTCTCAAAGTAGCATGAATTAAAGATCTGTGAGGGAAAAAATGGTTGCTACATGATAATTTAATCTGCTTTCTATTCCGATAGTTTTCAGTTCTCTCTCTGCCGCTACTTTGAGATAATGATTTAAGTATTACATTATCCATCGTCCTGTGTGCTGGGATGTCTGTGCTGACTTGGCTCCATGATATTTTGTGAGTAATGTCATGCTGGCACAAACCCCAGGATATTTGGAGTTCCTTGGAAATATTTGCCCTGTGCCTTTCTCTTTTTCGTGACACCCAGCCTTCTCCATTCCTCTTAATACTTAACTTTTACTGATGTAACTGAAAAATGTATTTATATACATCCCTTAAACTTCTATGAACACTGCATGATGCTGTTCATTGAGTTCTGAAGTTATGAAAAAAGAGTGAACAATACCTGAAGGATTGGCACTAAAGGATAAATTACATGTACTGCCTCTTTTCATCTGCACCCAAATTTTTTAATTAGTTCACAGAACCAAAGCAATTATGTCTTTTCCCAAAAGGTTTTAGACCAGTTGTAAACTTAAGATAGCAAGTTGGACTGAAATAATAAGAATTCTCTAGGATATGAAGGAGAGCAGAGGGGCTCTGAGACTTCCTACTCTGGTTATAAGCATTGTGTGAAATGAAAGAGATAACTAAATTTATGATGTGCTTGTTTCTTTCCATCTTACTTGATAGAATAAAGGTTATGTGTTCTGGTGGTAAACCCCCAAGTTTATGTTAGTCACATGGAAAATCTAATCATATGAAAGACAATAACTGCATAATAGAAACAAAAGCATTTAAAAAAAGTTAGACGAATTTAAAAAAAGATACATCACAGCTAACTGTCCCTCTGTCAGCATGCTGGAAACTGTCTGGCAATTCCTCATTGATGCAATTCAATAAGATATGTGGGGGTCCCTAAGCAGAGCAGATTCAGTCTTGCTACAGAATGAGATTCATGGCTGTTGTACCAAATACTGCTAGGTTCTCAAATACAAAATCCTGTCTTATAACAACATCTTTTGTGTCAGTAGGAATCTCAAAGTGATTTTGTTAACTATTGCCTGCGATATTTGATATTGCCCAGAGCATAGCTCCAGGTTACTGGAATAACCAGTGATTTCTGAAAAGGTGTATGAATAAAATGCCATTCTCTGGCTTTTTGGGGTCGTGGTTTGTTTGTTTTTTTTTTGTTTTTTTTTTTTGTTTTTGTTTTTTTGGTTTTTTTTTTTTTTTTTGGGGGGGCGTGGTGGTGGTGATTGTGTTTGTTTGTTTTATTTTGTTTTGTTTGGGTGTTTTGTGGTTTTTTTTTTTTTTTTTTTTTTTAATTTTGGGGGTTTTTTTGTTGGGTTTTTTGTTGGTTTTTTAGGGGGTTTTTTTGTCCTTACTGTAATTCACTAACTTTGAGTGTAGATTTTAGTGTTTTCAGTCTATAACTGTAGTAGCAGCATGGTATTTTGTTTTGCTGTAGATACAACAACACTTACAGAATCTTTAATCAAATCTTTGAACTGGTCTTTTAGGAGCTGTGAAACTGGTAGCTTAATCAGTATAGTACAGCAGGCTGTCAGTATAGCAGGTTGTGCTCAGCTGGAAAGAATAACATTATAAAATCTAAGATCTCTTTGTTCTTGAGCGGTGCCTGTTAGATTCTTTAAAGATTACCATTTTCTCTCTGCTTGTTCTGTATATTTATGAGATGTAGACATATTTACTTCTGTATCTAAATTAACTTAATATTTTTTTCCTACTGTAGTTAGACAAAAATTTCAGTGTTGGAAAACATAGTTTCAGTGCGAGCAAACTTGGAAAGATCCTATCACTACTGCTGCAAGAACCCACAGGTGCTAAATGCACTCTGATACAGAAAATATTCAACAGTATTTCTAGCCTATGAACCATTGTGGAGCAGCTGAGCTAAATGGGTGGAAATCCACTCCGTACTGGGAATTAGGGACTTACTTTTGAGGGGAAAAAAGAAATCTACATATGAAATGCAGACCTGGCAGGGCTTACTGGGAGTGGGAAGAAGAGCTACAGGTGCTATGTGGAAGCTCCATTTACTGCTTCTAAGGCTGCTTTGGAGGCTGTGCAGAGAAGGACTGCAGTGACTATAGCCAGCATAGTACAAAGACTGTAGTATAATCCTATCAGTGCAATAGGATTAGTTGTTCAGCAGAGGTGCAGAGGCTGGACCTTGGAATAGAAAATCTAGTGGAGAATAGGCAAGAAATTTTAAGAGATGGTCAAGGAGCAGTGTACTGTTTACACTAGTTAAGGCAGAAAATGCTGTGATGTAAAGCTACACAAAAGAGGTGAACCTAAGAGAGGAAAAATAATTGACACAGAGCATTATGTGATGCAACAAGGAAGCTATTGAATAATTCTTGATCTTAAATCATACCTAAATATGCCTTTGGCTTTGAGGGACTTCAGAGATATTTTTGGAAAATAAAAAATAGGAAACATTACTAGCATAAAATGATAAAGGAGATAGAGAATATCGTTTTGAATAACAGTTTGTATTAGTTTGAGGGAGATTTTTTTTGAAAACTATTCAGTAGATTTATCTATAGCTACTTCTGTTAAAATAAATTTTTTGTACAAAGATTTGTTGTCTTAACACCATTTTGTGTAACAGTCTTTGGAAAACTCAGTTTAAGAATACAGCTTAATTTTTTTTCCAGTAACTTTTTTTATTTTAATGTTTGTTTTGCTTTTTTAGCTTTTCTTAGGCTTTGTTGAAGGTTTCTTTCCCCAACAGGTAGTTTGTGTGAAGTGTTGAGTTACAAGATTCTTCACAAAACCACCTTACTTTCAGAGTAAATACAGTACAGGAATTTATTTGTACTTGGACTTTTGTATAAACCCAGCTAAAGTTATATTCCATATCAAAATGGCATATCTCTCCTCCAGAGTCACTGAAAGTATTGTAGACTATATACATACATAAAGTAATTTTGCTTAGGAAAATTCTCTCGAGTGAGCAAGCAACAACTCAAGGAGAGGATCCCAAGATCTTTCATCAGTCTGATTCACTGTTTATTTTGTCATTCTTGAACTAATTTTCAGGGTCCATCTTTTTTATTATTAATTACTAAAATAATATCTGGGAGAACTTGATAGTATAAGTAGCTCAGACTGAGACTTTCAGTATTGAGGATTTCAGCTCGGAGTTTAGTGATGCCCCAAGCGAGAAGAGAACATTCCTTGTGCATCTGCAAGAGGGGTGAGGTGGTGCACTGAGAGCAAGGTACACCAGATAGGAATGGTACAGGAGGAGAAATGGCAAGGGCATTTATATATTAGAGTGTAGGAGAACACAGTGAAAGAGTATTGGAGAGTATGAGAATGACATACTGTCATTCACAAAGAATGACAGTATGGAAAAGAGTATATAAATGAACTAAGAATTAGAAAAAAGAGGTAATAAAGCAAACCTTATGGGTGCTGGAGGAAGAAGTACCATTTTGTATTGGAAGTTGAGTCACTTACTATGATTTGACAAAAGGAAACTGTAATTTCAAGTGCCCAGACTCATACTTTGAACACTGAATATTATTTCTTATCATTGCTTTGTATACATACATGTAAACACATGAGAATAAAAGCAGCACACTCTGTAAAAATGCAGAAAAAATCCTCTTTTTGCCTTGATTTGTGGCAAATCAAGTGTACTTGTGGCAATCAAGCCCTCTTTTTGAGATAAAACTGTATTTTAAGGTACTTTTCTTCCAGTCACAACTTAGTCATTAACCTAAAAATATCTTGGCATTTGATGATTGTTTTCAGCTATGATCTCATACACCTTAGGTCTTTTATTTTAAAAACTTATTTAATTCTCATGGTAATGTGTAGCATATTACATGATTATATATATGTGTGTTCCTGAGTTTCCTAAAGAATTTCCTGTCATAAAGGTTCTTTAGTGCTTTGGCATTAGGTCTGAAATGGCGTTTAGTCCCTAGATGAATTTACTTTTATTGTCAAATACAACCGCTGAGTAGTACTGTATGTATTAATACAAGCCAACTTCATTTCTGATCATCTGTCAAGGAAAGTTTTAATAACATGCACAGAGGCTTCAATGGCACTTCATTAACACTTGGGAAATTCTCATAGGGTATGAGCTTCATGGCATCCACAGACAAGCTCGGAGACCAGGAGAGAGGTATGTAGGTAACGCACTTAGTTTGGAGAAGTACAAGTAGATAAGAGCAGGTTTAAGTCCTGAATTTCTGCAAGGATTGGAACAAGCATCAGGGCCAGTAGCAGTCTAACATTTTAGTAAATGTCATTTTGCACTGACATCTCACAAGGTCTTGCTTCATTTATTCTAACAGGATTACCTAAGCATTCCAAAATATTACACAGAACAACAGCAAAGTAAAATTGGTCAAGAATAAATACATCAATACTGTAAATAAAACATTCATTAATTTTCTGATGTAGCAGAAAAAATCTGCTCAAAACAAATTCAAGATTCTTTTGTAAATGGGTAATTCATTATTAAGTGATAAAGACCCCCAAACTATCTTTTTTTTGCCCGTTGGAAAGGAAAACCTGGAATATTTTATTCACTAAAAATAGGAGATTGCCTTTTTTTTTTCTTCCCATACATATATATCCTTGAAAATACCTGATGTTGTCAAGGGAAGGAGAATTTACCTCTTCTATTTCTTGCTCTTAAATTTATTCGTGGACTTGACCTACACTACTGGTTGAATTCTAAATAGATTCATCTCCCATTCTTGCAGGATAGAATCCAATTAGTAGGAACACTGTGGGGGGAAAATGACATATGAAAGTATCAAACAATCACAAAAAAAAAAAGAAAAAGTATGGATTTCACTGCAGAAATAATATCTTATAAATCATAGACTACTTATTATGAATTTGAAAGGAAAATGAGTCACTCTGCGCCCAAAAGTGTATAGATTCTGAATTGTTATGGGAGAAGGGGAGTTTAAAGGAAGGCGGTAATAACTGCATAGTAACGAATGAAGTTGCATTAATGCTCTGTTTTTAAAATACAACTGCAGTTAAAGGTCTATTGTGTGCCAAATTAAAAGGTTCATTTTTAACTGGAGTAATAGATGTCGAAGGCCGGATCAAAGAATTGTCATTAAGCATAACTGTATTCAGAGACCAGAACTTTATGAAGTGATTCCTGCGTTAAACTGTATTTTGTACTTAACTGAGATAAAGGAGTAGAAACAGGCCAAGATAAGAGTTTTCAATTAGCCTCCTTGTCTTTTTGTCCAAATGAAGAGAAAAGCCAGTGTGTGCTTTTAGGGCTGGAAAGTGGTAGTTACATGTGCTCCACCCCTTTAAACTGTTTCAGCTCTCTAAGCCTCCATTGTCTGAAACAGTGGGAAGCAAAATTCTCAGTAATCAAAAGATGTAAGGAGGAAAAAATCTGCATTAATATGGATTCAAATAGCAGTGAATAAAAGCTGAGGCACAGATTTTGGTCTTGGATTTGGCCTCCATTAGCTGGAGCCTATTTGAATTTTTTAATGTCATATTTCTGTTTTTATTGCAAGCTTTTGTACAGTGAAAAAGCTTTTGGATGGAGAGTATTGCAAGTATAAAACAACTAGAAAAATGGTTATTATGAAGAGTAAAAGGAAGTGAAACTTTGTGGATAGCTCTTGCTCAGATGTCTTATACCATTTTGAAATTTCCTGCTTAAAAATAAAAGGAAATATTTGAGATTTTTTTATTAAGTGAGAGAGAATTATTAGGGAACTATTAGCTGTACAGACTAAACAACGACAAGGCTATAAAACAGAATCCAGTATGTGTGGTAATTTTTTTATAATGTAAAACACTTGCATAATGTATAGGACAGTCTATATATAGGTTTAAAAATTTGAAGAAATATTTATTCTACCAGTCTGTACAGAAAGAAATGAGGAAAGAATTTGAGTTGTGTGTTTATCATCATTGCTTTAGATTTTACACTAGCAAAGGAAGAAAACTTGGAAGAATTTGTATATGATTTTCTTAATTTTGTTCTGTTTTTCTCTTGAGTTTTAGTTGTGTCCCAGAGTGATGAATAAAACTGGGGCCACCTGTTTTCCATTGGGCCTTTTAGTTTCTGTAACTTAGTTATATATAATCCAAGTATTTTTATCATAGTTATTTGGAAAGCTGTTGTGAGTTAATAAATACTAAATAAATGAAATTAAAAAACACTATTCTTTCTAGGTGGCAAGGAGACCTGTACAAAAATGGCTGTTTAATGGGGGAAAACAGTAATGTTTTATGAAGAAACTTGCTTAGTGGCATACAAAAGATACAGGGCACTTTAAAAATTAGGTTAAACTATGTTATCTTACTGACCTGATTCTTTTGCTTTTATGTTGCCAAGGCTATAATATGAGGCTTCTCAACCTCCATAACTTACCAAAGGCATATTCCATGGAATGTTATGGCCAGAATAAAAAGTTACCAGGGGGAGTTACCAGGAATGGAGCCAATCACTGCTTGGGGACAGGCTGGGCATCAGTCAGTGGGTGGTGAGCAATTGTAGTGTGCAGCAGTTATTTTGCTTCAGTTTTATTCCTCCTTCTCTCTACTTTCCATTACATTTACTTATATTGCTATTATTATCAGTACTGTAGTTTACTCTGTTTTGATTGTGAAGCTGTTCTTATCTTGATTCCTGAGTTTTCCTTTCCAGTTCTCCCCTTGTGGGAGAGCTGAGGGGGAGTGAAGGAGCAGCTCTGTGGTACTTGCCAGCTGGGGTTAAACCTCAATACTTGTGTTTTCAGATGGTGCTGTGTAAAAAAAAGCTGGCTGTTTGTGAATGCTGTTGCACTGGATAGTTAACACTCAAAGGATTCCTGATATGTCATGGGGCAGATTTTGTTTCCTGGCTATGTGAGGTTCAAGTCAGTGCAGGAAAAGGCTTTCCTTGGCACTCTGTGGGATGGGTTGTAAGCTTCTTCTGCCCAACGCAGTGAGGAAATAGCTTTCTCATCTCCCAAAATGTCCATGGAAAAGGCAGTCTACTAAAAAATCACAAAAGAAAAGGGAGAACTTGGTCTACTTCCAGTAAATGACCTATATAAGAATTCATGTCTTTATTGAAAAGTTAGGGATGTGTAAATAAAAATTGTTGAGAAGATTTTTTGGTAGTCTGAAACACAAACCTTCCTCATGAGGAAAAAGAAAGGAGGAAGAGTCGTGCATTTTATGTTTATGTGAGGAATATTAAATCATCTGCATGAAAGTCTTTTGCTACACATTTTTTGCAAGGTAGTTCTATACTCTGGGCATCATTTGCAAATGAAAGAAAGAAGCTCAAGGAGTCAGGTAGTGTTACTCTCTCACAAACATGGAGAGTGAGATGAGGAAGAGTAAAGGTAGAAAGAAAAGACAAATCGTGAGTTGAGGGAGAATATTTTTATATTTTTCCTAAATTTACTTTCAAAATGTTGTTATTATTGTGGTTAAAAAGAAAAGGATTGATCATCTTATCAGATGGGAAAAAAGAACTTTGAAGTACATCAGTGGTATGCTATGAAACTTCACAGAGATTACACTGAAAATCTGATTTATCCATCAAGAATACTCAAATCTTCTTTTAAATAAAGCTAGATTTAGTTTAAGATAATGCTTTTTAAATTCAAACTTTTTACATTATGAGTGTTTTTGCAGTTTTTGTCCCATCAGACATTGTTTCTTGAAGGATCATGTGTTCTGTAGTGCTGTAGAATCCAAGGATGGTTTGGGCTGAAAGGAACCTCCTAAGGTGTTCTTGTTCCAGCGCCCTTCCACAGGCAAGGACACTTTCCACTAAACCACGTTGCTCAAAGCTCCATCCACTCTGGCCTTGAACACTTGTAGGGTGGATGGGTCCACAACTTCTCTGGGCAATTTGTTGCACTATCTCACAACCATCATTAAAAACAAATTTCTTCCTTATGTCCAGTCTAAATCTACCCCCTTTCCATTTGAAGCCATTACCTCTTGTCCTGTCACTACAGGCCTTGGTGAAAAGTTTCTCTCCATCTTTCTTATAAGCTCCCTTTTGATTAAAGTTTGCATCAGATAAGATGTGGGATGTTGTGGCAGCTGCAGCTCAGCCAATACAAAGTGCTGAGTGCAGCAGCTTCAGCCAGTTTTGTATTTCACAAATCTCTGTTCATGGCTCCCTTTTCCATCCATGAGTAATGGCAAGTGGGTTGTTGAAGAGAAGGATTTGGCCTCAGCACAGAATGTTTCAACTGGCCATTTTGTATTGTGTTGTCCATCACTATTCAATTTGATTTTCTTTCACATATGTTTTTTGTATTTTCAGATCATAGTGAAGCATTTCACAGAAGCCAGTGATAATCTTTAGATACCACACTAATTCTTATGTGGATGGTAAATTACATTTTTAAAATGTAAAAAGAAAAAAAGGAAAAAGGAAATAAAATTTCCTTTTTAAATTACATTTTTAAAATGGCATCTTCAGCTAATGTTTAATCTAAAAGATCAGTTTTCATTGATATTTATGATCACACCCTATTTTGCTGCAAATGTTGTTGAAGAGTGTTTTGTTGGGTTGTTTTTTGGGAGGTTGTTTTGTGGTTTTGGTTTGTTTGTTTGTTTTTTATTAAAGCATAGAGATGTGCATCTATGTATATCCAGTTACAAGAAATTCTTTATTTCTCAGTGAAATACTGTCACTACACTTTTCCTCCCATGTATTTTGCAAAGGGGTTTTTACAGAAGTAGCTGGGGTAACAGTTACAGGGTGAGATCCAGGTGCCTGTGTCATACTATATTTAGACAGTAACACATCATCTTTTATTTGGCAATATCTATTTATTTGTACTGAAAGTTTTGCATTACAGGGGATGTTGTCTGTCCTGTGAAGTTAATGAGGGAAGTATCACTTAGACTTATATGAGCTGGAGTTGAGTTTAGGCAAAAAATAAGTACATAGGGCTGCCTCCCTATACTCCCCAAATCTTTCAAGGCTTTGTATTTTTACATTTAAGTAATTGTAGGTTGTTTTTCTTTTCATATAGGATAAAATAGCAACCACCTCTTCAGAGATTTCTGGGGTACTTTTAAAATTTTCTGTCTTGTAAGATTTGACTACTGCTAAAACAGCTATGAAAACTGGTTGGATTAAGACATGAATTTGCTTACTAGTTGTAAGTTATATCAGTAAATATCTGTGAGCTTAAATGTTTTGAACTTACTAGAATTCAGTAGGATTAGCGCAATGAGAATTTGAATATTTAAGGAATTTCTTCATCTGCAGGTTATAATCAAGAACCTCTGGTCATTAATTCCCTCTATATGTATATCCTTCCATTTTCCCTTAAAAGTATATACAAAAATTCTCTTTAGTTCATATAAGTAGTAGGTAATACCTGATATAAAGGTTGTGCTTCAGTTTTTTTGTTCTTAACACTCTGCTATATTTGAATATTGTTCTCTTTGTTTCTGTATGTGTATGTCCCTGAACAGATCTGGGAGCTAATAAAGTTAGTGGTCCTGAAGTGTGATCACACTAAGGCTCATTGATGTCAAAGTCCTATTGACATCAAATAACATTTCCTTAACTCAGTGTTGTTGTACATTGCAACTGAATTCAATTGCTGGACTGGAAGGACAAGCTCCTATGAAGCCTGAAGACCAGAGCTGTTCTCTGAACAAAGACATCTGAATTAGAGCTATTCATCTAAGCTCCTTTTAAATCAATTGATAGAAAAAGGAGTCAAAGGTATACATGAATAAAGGGTATAATTTCTCTGATGCTGATAAAATCTGAAATTGCTTTGATCATTTGCATCCCATAAATTTTTGTTGCTCTTTGACTATAAAACAAGCAACAAGATTAGTTCCCCTGTAGAAATGCATATATTCAGTGGAACCTCAGTGAGTTACCTTTGCTGCTCCCTTGTTTTCATAACTAAATATTATCTTGAACTCAGTGGTCTTATTTCCCTCTATAGTTGTGGTTAGTTTTGTTTGTTTATTTGGTTGGGGATTTTTTTTTATTTTTTCCTTTTTCTTGTCAAAAGTGCAAGTCTTCATTTTTTTTTAGTTTTAGTATAAACTTCATTTTGTAAAAAACTTTTTTTCTTTGGAATTTATAAGAAGTACATGCTCTTAGAACTCCCTTGTTTTGCTTCCTTAAGAGAATGAAAGCAGTTTTAGAAAAAGAAGTTTTACAGATGAATGTGTATTGAATGCAGAAAGTTAGAGTCCACCTAAGACGAGTAAAAGAGGGATGATATATAGTTGTTGATGTCATGGTTAAAATACCATCTAGTATAGCAAACACAAAGAGTTCACTGGAGCATTCAGGTATAAAGAGCTAGGCTGAATGGCTGTTGGAGGACTAAGTACTGCTGCCTCTGGGATATTTAATACATGCCTTGCATTTTCTCATTTCAGCAGTTCATATGAGCTATATCTAACCCCCAGGGTTTAAAGAGGGGAGGTTCATTCTAACTATCAAGTTTGAAGATTAACAGTCTTTTGAATTAGTGGATATCCTGAATGCCTTTGCCCTTTATATGAGGTGTTTTTATTGCTCCATAGTTAAAGTTCCACTTGGTTGCATAAGTGATTAATTTACTTAATCAGCTCTTAGTTCTCGGCTCTGTACATTGTGCCAACAAAATCCAGTTTTCCCTAACCCTGGTTTGTGTTCCTTTTCATGGCCATAGTATGTTGATTTTTCTTACTGACATTTTCAAAACTTCTTATTATTGTTGTTTCTTTCCTTTTTTGTGGTGGTTTTGTTTGTTTGTGTGTTTTGTTTTGTTTTGTTTTTGTTAAGGGGTTCATGCCTTTTAACTAACAACCCCCTTTACCAGCCATTCTGGAAAGGGAGGAATGTTTAGGAACGATGACTTACTTTTTGTTATATCTTCGCGTAGTCGGTGTTGACCTGCTCAGCAGTGAATAGGTCAAAGCTGGTGATAAAAAGCTTTCAGAGACTAGACACATTCATTTCACCATTTTGCTCTTAACACTGTAATGGGGCCAGGAGGCTCTTTAGTGGGAGCTTGCTCTGCAAGAGGATTTGGCTGTTTCTGGTTTTGAAAACTAGTTTGGTTTTCTTGTTTTGAAAACAAAGAGAAATTATGACTTTCCTTGCATCCTGACATCTTTGTGAGTGAGCTTTCTGTCCTGGCAAAATTCAGTGCTTGTGATTCACAGAAGCCCAGAACAGTCAACAAAAGAGAAACTGGCCTTCTGAATATAAAATTACATTGTATGTTTATCAGTCATGACAATTCAGAAGCAAATAATCTTAAAAGTAAAAGAATCTGTGCTTTAAATGTTGTTACATGCAATATTAGACAGTGATCAATGGCTGGTGCTACCTACAAAATCAAAACTGCAAATGACCTAACCTTCTTCATTAAACATCAAAATAATCAGTGATGATTTTCTACCTGCTTTTTATTTCATTAATAACTGAGGATTGTAGTAAGCCACAGCTGCTAAAAAAGGTATTTTTAATCTCCAAATACAGATTACTTGTATCTAAGATTTTTTATATATTTCTGAGGAACTCTTTGACTGTTGGATACATCATAAACACTTGGAAGTTGTAGTAAGCAAGCTAATTTATAAAAGATAAATGGATTTTAGCTTAAAATCAGGATTGTAGGTAGCACGTCTACATAGCACTGGACAGTTTGCAAACAAATCCAGAGGACTGTGCTGGAAATGAGTGTGAGACAAGAGGAGTGGCCCCATTGGCTTTATAGTGTGGGAGGCTGTCTTTGAGGATCATGGAAAAAACATGGAAGACTTGGGGTTTTCAATAAAGGCACTTAAACAACTTATTAACTTCTTTCATTCTGATGAAGAGTGAACAGGAGAAATAGAAAGAGTCTGATACCTGAAACTTTCCTGCTATTAATTTGTGGTTCTTTGTCCTATATTTATCTCAAAGTCAATTTAAGGTAATTTATTTAATAGTATTTCAAAGAATGCATAATTGTCTGAGGGTTGTCTGATCTTCATTTCAGTGTGGATCTGGCAGCCTTGCAAAACATTATAACAATGTGATGAAATGTTTGTCAGAAGAGATAAGGTCTACCCCAAAAATATAATCCAAGGCTAAAAGCAATTTTTTTTATCTGGAAACTCTTTTCAACACAGGGAAGAAAACCCAAGATCATTAGATTGTATGAATTGACATAGCTCCAGCAAAATCTATGAGGTGAAGTTATGTCTTCCTATAGGATGAGTTTCTTGCCTGACCTGAGGGAAAAAACCCAACACATTTTCATCAGTGAAAATTCATTATTTGCAGCATTCATAAAGCAATATTAGTTAAATTGTTTAAAACATAAGTCCTTTCACCAAGCCTTTATGTTATCTGCAAACTGTACTGAAAAAAATCCTCAAATTTAATAATGTGCAAAATGCCTCAGATAACCAACAGGCATCTTCAGCATCACAGTAAGATGAGATGCAATTTTTTTTCCTGCTTTATGCTTTGTTTTGGCTCTTTTCAGATCATGTGCTCTGGTCTTAAGTACATTGTTTATGTGTTCATAAATGCTGTGGAACACTGGGAGATGCCAGTAAACTCCTTTGTGGGTGTGCAAGGGAGATCTGACAAAGAAATGAAAAAAAAGAAGTATAGCAATTTCTTCTACAGTATTTCTCCATTACATAGGTCACTTTGACTTCTTTCCAAACCCAATGTCATTATTGCAGGAAAGAGGACAGAAGGAAAATAGAAATGCTTCACCAAAAGACCTTGCAGGTTTATAATTTTAGATGGATTTTTTATCTTCTCTCCTAAAGGCATTTACATGTGCTGTCTAAACAGATACATCTCTCCTTGATGAAGGTTCTTAAAACTTGTAGTAAGTTTTCTATGAAAATGATATTTTTTTGTTCAAAAAAGCAATCTCCTTTTGGTATCAAAAAAAGTTCCTTTATGTGCAGTCATTCATGTGTCAACCAGTAGCATTTTACTCAAGGTCTATCTATTGCATTTCAGTCAGCAAATTGGAAACTAGATTCAAATCCATGCTTCCAAATAGAATAATGGAATATTTCAATATGACTGTTATTTCCAACTCAAAATTCAGATATAGTTATGAATTTTTTAAGGCACTGAATACTTGCTGCTGAAGGAAGAATTTGAAGGTACTGTAAAAAAAAACATTGAGCTGCTTATATTTAGGCACCTAATGCATAAAAATGCATTAAAAAATCTTTCACTGCTATAAGCTAAACTTCCATATTAATAAAGATAAAAGGTTAAGACTTTTGTGTAGCTTTTAAATTTAATTCAGAAACAGTCAAGAGTTAAGATGAAGCATTTCTAGTGTATGGTAATACATATTAACAAAAAAATAGGTTGTAATTGTTAGACGCTTTTGCATATTTACAGGAAGTGATATTTTTTCTGGCATTTTGTACCAATGGATTATTTCATTACTTGCATCTTATTTGTCATGTCCCATCTTGTATGGCTTCATTCATTGCATGCACATACTCAACACCACTCAGAATCAAGTAGTATAGATGCAAGAATTTATGTTTACTGATATTGTCATTCTGGCTGGCTGTGAACGTACTACAAACACATATGATTGCTTAATGCCCCACCCCAGTCAATCCATATGAAAATGACTCAGATTGCCAAATGTATAGTTTTTTTCTGTGAATGTTCCATTTTTCAGGGGATCAGCTTGTAGGGAGAACACTTGCTCTTTGAAAATAAAAAAAAAACCTATTGCTTTTCCCATTACACTATTTGCTTTAAAATGCAGTCAGGCAAAGCTTCTACACATGCTGTTGTGTCATCTGATCTATGAAAGTGCATAGAAGGCAGAATCCCATGCTTCTGCTGCCTGTTGGTCTCCAGCATAAAAATGTTTAAGTACGAATTGCATCTGAGTTGCTGTTGATAATGATGAAACCGTTTGTACATTAGTACCATGGTGATCTCATTTAAATGGAGATATTTTAGTTTACATTTCAAAAAAATCAAAAAATGATGTGTCTAGTGAAGTCACTGGGCATATTTATCTTTGTTTTTTACCTCCAGCTTTTAAGTGGAGGCTTGAAAAAAAATCATTTCCACTAGGATTAAATAAATAAAGAAATAAAAATTATTTGTAGAGAGTAGGCTATATTTCTGTTCTCTGTAGACTGAGCATTTGAACTCAGCTACCATTGTTATGATAGCTGTGTCCCTCATCTGATTTCTAAAGGTCAGTCTGTGTTATCTTTATCTCTGTAGAGATTTCCTAGGAAGGATCACGACATGGTTCAATGATCACAGCAGGGTTTTTCCTTCTACAATTTGTAATATTAAAAAATACCAGAAGATTACTGTATAGACTTTATCTATGTCCCTTAGTATGTACAAAGAATAGCACAATTGTAGTTGTGCATTGATGTGCAGTGATATGAAACATGAGCAGGATTTGAAAAAGTAGCACTGCCACAAGGAATCTATGGAAAAAAAACTACGCATATGCATCAGATATAGTATTCTGGTAATGTCCTGTGGCACTAGTTTTTATCTCTGAATACAATGATTAATTAAAAAATAACTGTGAAAAACTCCGTTAATAATTTCATTTTGTTTGTTCATTGTACTGGGACCTCAAATCATTGAAATACAGTTTGTTAAATCCGTACTTGAGTGATAATTACGTTTGAGTACTGGATATTTCTATTGTACTTCCTCAGGAGTTTAGATCTTTAAATGACAAAAATTTGGTAATGATTGTTTAGACATACAGCCAAACCAGAGAAGTAAGTACTGTGGTTTTTTTTCTAACTCACTCATCTTGTGTAGGTGTTGCATGCATTGAAAGCTTAACTCTGGAGAAATCATGTTGAAGTATACATAGACTGCAATGTCTTGATTTTGTGTTTATTTTTAAAATTGAGTTCTCCTTTAATAATTTATTATGTATGTTTAAATCCTGTAGAATATTTTTAATATGTAAGACTGAAAAAAAATTTAAAAGTTCACAAGGAGATTGTGATTATATGCTACAGAAAATGTATTGATCTTTTCAAAGACTGCTGAAGAAGAGTACAATTTGAACACAAGATATATTTACACAGAAAATGTTCCTGAAAAATGTGAAGAATTTCTGTGAAGAGAAGGGCTTCAGAGATTAGTGGACACCAGCTTTTTTTGCTTCAAGCAAAGCAGCTGAGTTCTGATTTGGGTCAATGATAACAAAAACTCCAACAGAGATCCTACCCTGAGCCTATTAAAATCGATGTTGCTGTGTCACAATTTAATTGGAGTAAGGATGAGTCCTCTGATGCAGCACTCCTGTGTCTGTGTGCTGTTAAGTTCTGACAGCTCATCATGACCTTCCTTTTTTCAGCTCTGCAAGTACAAAACAAACTAAGGTCACTAGAGGATGTGGTAGCAAATCTAACATTTTTGAAGTCTGTTGTTTCATTTCAGTGTTGCCCTCCTCTCTATATTTAGAAGGTTTTGACAATTATAGCTATATAATCATATATAATCAAATTTCTGTATAGACATACAGAAGGGTGGCCTTCTGTATTTCTGTAATCAGAGCAACTTCATGAGCTTCTGTTTCACAGATCTGTTTTGTGTGATGTTCCAGGAGTTATTTCCTGACCTTTCCCTTTTTGGGAGAGCAGTAGCAGCACTGTGATTTGTGCGCAGTTTGTTAGTGCCTAGGTAGTGAGCAGAGGTTGGAGCTCTGAACAACTCTGATCAGAACAATATGATGTGCAACAGAGAAAGTTTAAGAGTTGCTCTGCACTTTGTTAAGAGGGGAATAAATCTGCTATTAGAGGATAACCTGCCTAGATTTGGAATAGGACTTGCTGGTTATTCCTGCAGCAGAACAGACCAGTAGGTGATTATATTGCAGATCATTGGATACTTGGTTGCTATTCACATGGTGAATTATTTTGAACAGCTGTGTTTGTTCAGTACCTATCTGATGCAGAGCACTGCGTGCTTAGAGAGAGCTTGCTACTGCATCTCAGCTGGATACCAAAAATTGTATTTTATGGATTTGTCTTCTGCTCTGCTGGGAGCTCTGTTAAGAGGATGTTTTGGGTTTCCTTTTCCACTTCAGTTTTTTCCTTTCTTTCTATTGGCATGGTTTTTAAATTGCTGTGTGCCCTCTGTTCTCTCCTTTAGAGAAGATGCTGCCTTTTTTACATCTTTATTGATTATACCATAAAGCCTCTCCCATGAGTATACTGACTTAAATCCAGACAGTCAGGGGCTGAAAATAATGTGGTATTTTGTTCTAGTTTATTGATATTAACAGTTCACAACATATATTTTAGGTACTCATGCTTAAAAAACAAAATCTGTTACAAGTTCTGGCAGCAAGGCATAAGCAGGGCAAAAGCTGGATGAAGTTAGGCACTCATGGGAGAGCTAGGTCCAGCTAGTATGACCTGAATAATGTGGTTTACACTTGATTTCAGAAAGGAAAGGCTGTAAGTCTGTGTGGTCCTGGAGCACAGGGATGATGTTATTTTAATGCAGGGTTTTATGAATCGCATTTCAGGGGATAAGGCTGCGAGCACAGGGTGCATTAGCACATCATTGCTGTTGATCCTATGTTCATGTGATTTACTACCATGTACTTCTGTGGTCACATTTGGTCTGGTTCATTCTTGCTAGGGATATAATTTCCCATGGTGGTAGATCCAAAATAAAGGCATTTTTCTTGTAAATTGTGCTGTTCTGCTTTTTTCTTGAGTCTGTGGCTGGGTTCCTGATACAGGAAAGGTAGCACACACTGAGCTGGACCCACAGACAATCCAAAAGAAAACATGATTAGTTTTCCTATGGATCACCAGTCTGATGGGACTGCCTATTTATTGCACCTGATGCTGGGAAGGTGGCTGTACATTTATAGATGGACACTAGGGAATAGTCTACCATGAGATGGATTAAGCATGGCATGAAATTTGCTCTCCGTTTGTAATTAAATAAAAGCTGCATAACTAACATAACAGTGTCTATCTTTATTAGTATTCTGTAGACATGCAGACATATTTGTGCATCCTCATGTCTGTTCCTTCAGTTTGTGTTACTGATGTAAAACCTGAACTGATGTTGATGGTGGCTGTCTATACGCATAGGTGTATATATACAGATCACATATCTACAGATTTCAAATCAACTAGGTAAGAATAAAGCTTCGACACTGATAGTTGAAAAAATTGCTGTGAAATCCATGTAGTGAACAGAGCTCAAATAAGCATGACTTTTTTTTTTTTATTATTTTATTATTATTCTATATGAATAAGATTGAAATGTGTCTTAGGACCTTTTGTGCTTTCTGGAAAGGGGTTAATGTAATTCAGTATTATTTTTCATACCTCTATTTTTACTATATATATATGTTATATATATATATATATTACTATAGATGTATGTGCATTTTTATAGTCTTTTGTGGCATAATAGTGAAAAATAAATATTGAAAGATTGTTTTCAATAGCTTGTTTTGTGTACTGAGAATTCTTAATGTGTGCATAGCTCATTCTTTACAATACCTAAAGAGCAAGGTAAAGAATAATAAGGAGATGATCCTGAACCACTTCTAAATGGCTCTATATTGTTTTCTGATCAGTGTTACATATTAATTTTACATATTAATTTTACATATTACTTGGGAAAGCAGGATGCATAATTTCCACCTTTTTTCACCTCTGTTTTTACAATGTCTTTCAAGTATGTACATATGTGCTGCCTTTGTGTTATTTATTTAAAGTTTTTGGGTTGGTTTTGGCGCACGTATTACACACTATGCCATAATATTTGAACTAATTAATTCCTAGAATCATAGAATATCCTGAGTTGGAAGGGACCCATAGGGATCATAGATTGTCTTGGGTTGGAAAAGACATTAAAGATCATCTAGATCCAACCACCCTGCCATGGACAGGGAGACCTTTCACTAAACCTCGTTGCTGAGAGCTCCATCCAGCCTGGCATTGAACAGTTCCAGAGATGGGTCAACTTCCCACAACAACCCACAACTTCCTTGGGCAAACAGTTTTTGCCACCACCACCACCCTCACACTGGAGACTTTTTTTCCATCAGAGTCCAAGTCCTGGCCCTGCACAGGAGACTCCAAGAATTGCACGATGTGCCTGAGAGTGTTGTCACAGCACTTTCTGAGCTCTGTCAGCTTTAGTGCTGTGACTGCTTCTCTGGGGAGACTGTTCCAGTGCCCAGCCATTCTCTGGGTGAAGAACCATTTCCCAATATTCAACTTGAACCTTCCCTGACACAACTTCAGGCCATTCCCTCAGGTCTCTGGCCACAGAGAAGAGATCAGTGCCTGCCTCTCCTCTTCCCCTCACACGGAAGTTGTAACTGCAATGAGGTCTCCTCTCAGTCTTTTTTCCAGGCTAAACAGACCAAGGGACCTCAGGCATTCCTCACACAGCTTCCCCTCCAGAGCCTTTACTGACCCTCATGGCCTCCTTTGGATCCTCTCTAATAGCTTTATATTTTTCTTTTATTGTGGCAGCCAACTGCATGCAGCACTCAGAGTGAGCAGATGCAGAGCAGGAAAATCACCTCCTTCAACTGGCTGGTGATTCTTTGTGTCCTCTCATTGGATTAGTGCTGAGCTAGGGGAAACTGTAAGGTGGACTGACTGGAACGCTTCTGTCTCCCTCTAAATCGAATTTAACCACTGAAATTATACTTTTAGATACATAGTTGTCCAGACAGTTTTAATTTTTTTTATTTCTGCCTCCACTTCCTTATATGACTGCCGAGGACTTTTTGCTAACCATAGGTAAATTTTCTTTCTTAAGAATTGTATCAGTCATGGTTAGTATTAGATTTTCCCATATTCCTGTTCCATGCTGCATTGTAAGCAACAATGATGGCACACAGGTAAGAGCACTGGGAGGAAGCTTAACAATGGTTGTTTTTTGGTTCTAATTACTCATCCTAGTTCTGGAGTACAGCCTCATAAACCTGAAATTATTATCTATTGAGAAATCATTACTCTTACACTAAGTAGAGGCATTTAAATTACCTTTTGCATCTCTTAAGAGCTGATTTTAGGCAGAAAGACATGTTGATAGTGGAGAGTGGCTTTTTCTATGTGCTAGAAGTGATTTCCCCAAGTCAGCCATGTTCACATGCACTAACTTTCAGCCAGATGCATGCAGATTTTGTCATTAGTGTGTAAAGGCAACATATATAACAGTGGAAGATTACTCTGAGACAAACAGTGAACTCTGGCAAGAGGTAGAACTCATCAAGACCATTGCCCCAAAAAGGCCACATGGTTGGCAGGTGAATGGGGTTGATCAGTGTTATCTGCAGTTATAAGTGAAGGCTTTATTCTCTCGAGTGTGGTTTTTGTCTGTCTCACCTGAGAATACTTGACAGTAATAGTTCAAACCTGGTATGAAATGTAGTATACAATTTAACCTCTACAAGTTTTCACATTGCCAAAAATGATGCATTAACTCTGCACACTTTAAGTAACAGATATACCTGAATGTAATACACTTGATAAAATTTTACATGTATTAAAATGCAGAGGACTAGCTTTTAAAATTTTTTTTATTAGTAGAAAATTAATTTTTTTCTACATAAGAATATAAGCATGACAGGGGAGAGGGGGGAATGTGTCTTATTCATAGAGTTTTGGGTAGTGAGTACTCTTCTGTCAGCTTTTAGAGCTAATAAGTGCTATCCTCTACCACCTCAAATACATGCAGCTTTGGAAATAAAGAAACACTTTCTAATTGTCCAACTTTAGATGAGCTGATTATTAAACAAAATTACTTTAATAAAGTCAAAGGCAGGATTTTTATATTAATTGATGGAAGTGCAAAGACAGAGTTGGTACAGAGCAATACATGGGTGTAGCTGTAAATTGTGATCCCAGATGCTTAGCCTTAGATGCCAGCAGTAAAAATTTCAAGAACAGACACACTGGTATTTTAGTGTAGCTTCACTGAGAGCCATTTGCAAGGCAATTCAAGGAGCCAAATTTACCTTTTCTGGAAAATAACTTTCCAGGAATCTGCCTGGTCTAGTTGCTGCTACTCATAGAGGTGCTATATTCAGTACTACAAGTAGCAATATTAAAGAATTTCTCTGGTATCTGCAGAGAGCGAGCAGCTTTTCACTCCTCATGATGTGGCATCATGGTGCTCTCCTTCATCCCCATTCCTGTTCAGATGGAAGTCAAGGAGTTAGCTATTTGTTGTATGAGGATTAATTGTTGGCTGTGACTAGGGATTGGGACCAATTAAAAGTAGGTTGTAATAATTACCTTCAGTAACATGATCAGTATCCAGTGATAAAGCTGGAAGACCAAGGTTTCCTTTAATATTTCTCAGACCTCATTTTTAATAGCTGTATATATACATTTATTGGAAGCTGAGGTAACTAGAAGACCTCAAGAACAGAATACTACACTACTTGATGTTTTTCTTTTAATAATTTAAATAAAGATACGCTTTCCCTACTTAAATGTATATAAACTGGTGGGAGTTACCTAGAAGAGGTGCTGATCTGGGTTTGGGAAAGAGGAGTCTGGCATGGTGAGCAATTGCATTGTGCATCAATTGTTTTTCCCTTTTTACTATCATTATTGTTATCATTTCCCATTATTATTTTATTTTACTTTATTTTCAATTTAATAATTGATACGATTATTATCAATTATTAGAAGATAAACCGTTCTTATCTCAACATAAAAGTTTTACTTTTATTCTCCTCCGCATTCTACTGGGCCAGGGAGAGAGGAAGGGCTGAGTGAGCAGCTGCATGGTGTTTGGCTTCCAGCTGGGCTTAAACCATGGCAATATTTAACCTAGTCAAATCTCCCATTGTGTGGAAGTAAAAACCTGAGAGAATTAATCTGTTTAAACTTTACATCTCTTTTGGAAAAAAAACCCATTATTATTAAACCACTAGAAATGAAAAGTTTGCTTTGCAAACCATTCTTGTGCAGTCAGTTAATGGTTGCTTGAAGAGCTTCTGTTGGTGCGACACTGCAATGTACATAGCTGTAGTAACACACTACACCATTTTATTTTCAAAGTCACAAGATTTGGACCACAAATAGGGGAATACACATACATATGCACACAAATATAGAAACAGACTGATCACACAGCAAGAATATTAGGATGCATGCCACACATTCTTTGATAACTGCTGGCACAGGGCTTCAGCACAAGAATTTGAGTTTCTAAAACCACCTGGTCGATTGAGTTGAAAACCTTTTGAAAAATACATCAAAAAGTGCCTGTGGCACTGCAGGGGATACTTATGCACAGAATAAAAGAACTGGTGTAGTGTTCTGTTCAGCAATTCTTAACCCACAAACATTTCTGAATTCTAAAAGCATTTTGACAATTCTTGGTTAAAATGCTACGTAATACTTAGCATTTTGCCCTAACTCTTTTAAAGTAAAATCAAAGTCAAAAACTTAGGTTTCTTTCCTTTTACTTCTGCATCTTTAAAAACAGCTTGTAAAAAGTTTTGGATAAATGCACTGGTTCGTTTCCTGAAAAGAGTGTGGGTGCCTCTGAAATGTAGTAATCTTATGCATTCTTTTAATAGAATTCTGATTATATTCTGAGGGAAATGAAAATGCAGGTGTGTATATGAAATCCAAGGAGAAGGGAGGTTTTCTCAATTCCATGTGAAATGGGGAATAAGGTATGGTATATTCCATAAACTTATCTGAAGATTGCATAGCGCCAATTTACATGGCTTCTATCATTGACTGCAGTAGACTGAATAAATCCAGTTTGAGGTGGGTGTGAAGAAGACCTATGAATCTTCCTGTGGCATATCCAGTGGCTCATATTATTCACACTGAAATCATAAAGTTACTGCTCTGCTTCATTGGTAGTTGCAGAAAGTGTAATGATATTGGGGGTTTACATTGGGTTTTGCTTCTTTTTGCTTCTACTATGGCACACCTAATTTTGTGGAGGCACTTCAAAATCTAAATTTTCAATATAAATTTAAAATATATTTTTTAATTCTGACTCCCTTTTGAAGTTTATTAATCATAGCAATTAGCATGATAATCATATAACAAAGGCAGACGTTTTCTATATTATATTGTGAAATCATCTCTATATTCGAAGCTGTCATTTATATCAGTGTTTCAGTCTTCTCAGAGTAAATCTGTATAATTCATTGACTCATCCAAGAGCCATCACAATATTCTTGACACTTGAAATGACTTGTGTGAACAATAAGAACAGTGTTTGATGTGGACATGTAGGCAGACAGGAAAACAGAAGAGCTGAGAGCACCAAGTGAAATCCCACTTGTCTTATTGCTCCAAAATTTATAAACATGACAAATAATACATTTTGGCATAATTCAATTGTACTGGATGTTTTAGGTAAGGAGCATAAAGTTTCAGACTTGCTAGTGTGTTGTTCTCAAGTACCTAAGTGGTTCTCAGCATGCTTTCAAAATGGAGTTAAAAAGAAAATTTCATATTAAAAGCTTTTTTCCTTTTTATGTAAAGACATCATGAAAAGCTGCTTTTTCCCCCAGGAGGTTTTTTTATATTATTATTATTGTTTACTGGTAAAAGTGTACCTTGCTTCCTGTAGGTTCTCTATTCCCATATTCTAAGTATAGGATCTTCTTTTAAATTTTTTTGCAGTGTCAGTGCTCAATTAACCTTCAGAATGTCTGCTGAGTATGCAACATAAGCAACTGAAGTACTGTCATTAAAGAGCCTGCTTTCTCATTTCATTTAGTTTTCTCCTTTCCACTTTTCCAACACAGTATTTAAAAATACTGGAACTAGAAATAATGTATTTTCAGAAGAGTTTCTTTTTTGCTCCAGGTCAAAGTGATATCACTGCCTGCCTTACAGAGGTTACAGAAGTTGCTTCTATTAATGATATTGCCTTTATCGACTAATCTGATGAGTCCATCAGACATCACGTTTTAACAAGAACTTTTTTCTTGAGAAGTCCATTGATGAAAGCATTCTTCCTGTTTGTGTTCTTTTTATAGGATTTTTTTGTCTGCTAGACTGAATTTAGTGTCCATAATCAGGTGAAATTGTGGTCATTACTAAGCAGCAGAGAATCTAGGACCTAGAGCATTTTCTAATTAAGTATTCAAAATCTTGTGATTACCTTGTTATTTAGAAAAAGTTTCCACTTGCATAGGTTTAGCTGTCATTTAAAATTATACCAAATGCAATTGAATGGTAGCCTGACATTTCTGAGAGATGTTTTCAAACAGTTGTTTGAGTGGTTCTGAGATGAAGCTTTGGAGTGCAGAATCTATTGTAGATAGAAATAAAGCAATCATCTGAAGTCTGGTGAGCTAATAATTTGTTAATAGGCACACAAATGTGAAGACCATAGAGCATTAATTAGAGCTCCTGGTAGCTGTCATATGGAAGTATCATCACTAGAAAAGGTCACTTGAACATTCTTACAGTGAGGACAGCAGCCTTTTTATAATTTACGGAATCTCCTTCTCTTCCTTGTAAAAAAACTCAAGAGCATTGTAGATAACCTGTGGGCTTTTGTACCAATATTTTTTTATATTTACTTGAAGATCCAGTTCTGTCAGGATGAATATAATTGACCTAAGGTTATTACTCCACTTTCCATCCTTTCTACTGTGGTCTATGACAATGAATTAGATATCAGTATTTACAAAGCCATAGTCTATAAACGGACGGTATAACCTGCTATGAGCAAGATTTTTCACATAAGCTTTTGTGGCATTATTTTCTGCTTCTTTGATGGCATCTGGAAGAATTTATGGCTGCAGTTATGATGTTTGTATTATATTCACATACTCCGTATTGATTCACGTGAGGCACTCCATGCCTGTATTCTCAGTCCCACCTGAAACAGACTCTTAGAGCTGACAATAGAGCATGGTACCTAGAAATGTGAAAGAAATTATGGCATCTTATAAGTTTAGGAGGTAAACTTGTAGCCTAGCTCAGGTTTACTTTATGCTTATCATCTCGTGTGCACTGTCACACCATTCTTCCTGACAGAAAATTTAAAAACAGAAATCAGGTTTTCATACAACATGATCAGTAGCAATTGCTCCTGGAACATTACCTTAATTTCCAGCTTCAGCTTTATGTCAGAACAGCTGGATAATTGATCAGAGCTAGTGATAGTCTGTGTTTGCATCAAAATACAGTTTTCCAGTGTAAAATGAGACAATCACGTTCAAAGGTGCTTCTTTGATATCTTCTATATTATGATCTTACTGGCAACAGCATTACCATCAATACTCTAAGTGCTAGGACTGACTTTATGATGGAACATTGACTGTGAATTTCTTTTAGCTGCCACTTATTTTTACACTGTAGAAACATTATTTTTTTTTTAAGATGCTGCAGGTAAAAACAGTTCTTTTAAATTATAAAAAGCTAATTAAGTGAAGCAAATTTTACAACATCTACCGGACTTTCAAACAATCCAAGTGTTATCTCTAGATAGACAATATAAAGAATATTGACCTAAGTGTTTCAGTGCATGATTTTAAATTAAAATGAAATTAACCAATTCTTAAGAAAAAAAATTAAATATAACATTTTAAGGATAGTTTTCTCTGTATATATATTGTAGCTTTAAATTTTTTTTCCAAAAGAAATGAGAATGCATTCTCTCATAAATAGACTGTATTATTTTTCTGTCCTATTTCAACCCACATGGCCAGAGAGAAAGAGAGTGCATGATCAGAGTTTCATAAAAAAGTAAAGCTTAAATTTTCTCCATGCTTTTTCCTTTTAATGCTTTTCAGGATTGAATCCATTAGGAGCCAAACAAAGCACATCTGTGTTGTTGTCCCTACTGACTGTCAGCATAGAGTACATTCAAATACTGCAGCCAGAAGGCGTTTTACAAAAACAGCTTTCAAGATGTGCTCTTGAAATGCGTTTGTCTACTCATTATGCAGTGCTATTTTTTGTCAGTGGGGAGTTCTGTAAATAAAGCATCAAGGTCTAATATTGCAGTAGCTGATAGCAATAAAGTAAACTAGAACCAAATAACCCGCTTTTCTTTACACAGCTTTGTTTACAACTGTGACCAGTAAAGGAAAAAATACATTATTGTATCTTTTTTTATTATTATTTTTGAAAAACTTGAACTATCTAGAGTGGCTTTGCAGCAGAATATGCAATAATTTTTTATAAACATAATAGGATTGATGAAAATTTGCAGAATCAGCTGCCTCATGTTTGACCTATTCAAGTAAGACAACTATATTGTAGCAATATATGCAGGTGGAAGTACAGCTGCCTGGAATTTATAGTCCTTTCTGTTCCCAAACTGAGAAGAATTGTTAATCCCAGAGTCCTGCTGCGAGGTTGGTAAAAAAGAGTTCTGTAATTCAGATCCTATAGGTTACAAAATCAAAACGGATGCTTGGATATTTTGGGGACATTCAGAGGACTACAGGTGAAAGCTGTGCATTTAAACAGCCTGTTAGACCATCTTTTCTTTTGAAGTGTATCTTTTGTTACCAGAAACAGTGTTTACAATTTATAAAATTACCATTGAAGTATCAAGTTCTTATTCAAAATATAAAGGGTAAAAACTTGGCACAAGTTGATGTATTTGCCTGAAGTGGGGATTTTAAAATATTTAAATGCTATCAGTTGCATTACAATGTTATTGGATGGTGTAGTAAGAAAAATTTCCTGTTAATTATTTTTGCCACAGATTTATAAAAATATACTACGCAATAATAATAGAACATGAAATAATTTTTTATTTCATGTTTACAGAATATCACAACACTTTAAAAGAAAAAAAAAACAACAGGTGCAGCACTGCACTTTGACTTTTCAGAGAAAGGCTTGCTTAAAGGTACTTACCTCTTCAATGGCTAGTCTAAGAAGGAAACATTTTGTTGAGATGAACTTCTTTTGTTCAGGAATGCTTATTAGAGATCTCGCAAAGGTGGGCTGCATGTGTTGCATTCAAAAGAATGAATTTGGCAGAACAGGCATATCCCCCTGGCTTTTGAGTACTGCTGCCCTGGTTTTATACTCAATAAATGTGCTTTTACCAAGTCTAACAATAATATCTACTGGATACTGCCTTACAACTGGGCCTTGAACTTCACTTTCTCAGACCTTTGTTGGTGGGACACTGGTTTCTGGATTGGCACTCTGCTAGCCTGATGAACTAATTGACCTAGTAGGACTCCCCGTGGAATTGCAGCTTCTGCTTAGATCATCAGGAGCACAATTTGTTGTTTCATTTCCTCTTCGTGTCCCATCAGGGAAATTGAATTGTGAAAAGACTACCTACTGGGAGCATTCAGCCCTCATGACTGAATAAGTAACTTTATTTTTTTGGTACTGTCTTAATTAACAACAAAAAGGAGACTTTGTTAGGAGGGAGTCTGCTGTGGTTTTGATCCAGCTGACTGACCCCCGTGGCAGGAGCACTTGATCCCACACAGGCTCTGCAGCCCGGGGGCCCTGCGCAGGTGCAAAGTTAACACAAAGCTCCGAGTGCTGCACTTGGGGTAACTCATCAGGAGTTACAGCCTGTCACCCAGGCTGAAGTCTGCAGGTATTAAAGATTTGGCAAAAACATTCCAGGGGAAGACGTCTAGCTTGTCGATGCTTAATTAGTAACAATAATTAATGCTTCTGCTCAGAGGAGTTTGTACTTACCTGTGAAAAGATGCAAACCTTAAGAGATTTCTGGGCTTTGCCATCATAAGACAGTGTAATGATATTATTATTAAAACTGCCTCTTTTTTCTTAACAGGACACACACATTTATACAGCTCTTTTTCTGTCCCTGGACTATATTCCGTCAAAATATGCTGAAATTAAATCTTTAAATTTTTCATCCTTGAAGTATTGGACTTATTTTTCACCAGTCTTTTTGAGTTCCATTTTGTGTACAGGTAAAAAAGAATGGTTTTGTTGACTCAAAGGAAAAATTCCTGTGATTCTTTTAAGGAAACAATTGAATAAATTCTCCTTTTTGAAAGTTTAATTCTGACAAGTCTTTTCAGAATAACAAGTTTCAAAGCAAAAAAGCATAAGAGAAATAATTCTGCAGAAAGCTATCTTAGTGTGGAGGCAGTTTTTTCAGCATAAGCATTTTCTGTTTTCAGATATGAAATTTAACATTCTGAAGTAATAAGAAATTTCATATAGCAATAGCTGTAGGTTTATTTTAGGAAGCTAAAGGCAAGGAACGGTCTCATTAGAAAAGCAATATCAATGACTTAAAAATCTGTATTCATAATAAAAAGAAATTCACAGGGAGGACTCATATTTTGTTTTACACAAATTCATATTTCTAAGCTTATGGAAGAAAAGATTTCTTTCTAAGTGAAGGAAAATTATGTCGTTATGCAGTTTTTATTTCTGTGTTGATTTTTAGATGCTATGGGACTGAGGTATAGAAACCAAGATATTCCCTGCAGCTCAATGAGGGAACTTTTTCCATCATGAAAAAGGGCAGCGTCATCAATTAAAAGTTAGTGGCAAACACCTTAATTTTATTTGTTCTGGTACCTGAGTTTGGTCTTTGGTAGTGTGTTGTTGAAATCAAAAGTGAAGTAATGCTATTATTTTACTCAGAAAATGTACAAAACACAGAAAATGGCTCTGATTTTTCTTTTATTTTAGTTTTTATTCTGCTTTGGTTTTTTACAATCTTTCAAGATAATTTCTGAATGCTAGACGTGAACATGCACAGGAAATACTGGAAGGCATCCAGAGAGAGCTTTGCTTACCTGTCCATCACTGTAAAGGTGATGTGCAGAGTGCCAACTGCTGTGCTGGGGGAAGGAGTAGGACAGTTAGGGACAGGAAACAGGGAAGTGCAGTGGTATTGGTCTGGGAGGGCAGGGGTAGGATGGTCAGCAAAGCCAGCCTCATCTCTGTCTGAAAGGGTTGTGGTTTTTGATATTCCCGGAGCAGACAGAATACACCTTCCTTCAAAGGCAAAAAATAAAGCTACAGGTTAGCTTCTGGGACATAGCATTATTTTGCCCTGCTTATTTGCCATAGCTCAAAAGAAAATGTGCTTATTTGGATGTTATAGCTTAGGGAGAACAGTTTTCAGAAATTTCTAGATAGCTATTTTATAGGTTTCTTGTTCATTTTCTTCCTCTTGGATTCCTGGATTTCATCCCTAAAATATTCAGATACTTCATAGGGGGAGTCCATCTGAAAAATTTCTTTGGTTAAAAAGGCTGGAAAACTGTCTCTGTAGAGCAGAAGACAAGATTAGAATTTAGTGATGGCTGTAGTCTGTGGTGTTTGGTTTCTTTGTTTTTTCCCTTTATTATTCCAAAGATATGTCTGCTGTTGGGTTTTGGAAGACCCACCAACAATGTGGTGGGCAGCTTTGTTAGTGTTAACACCAACTCCTTTGTATTTGAACCATTTAGCTAAACAGATTTTCATTCCAACTTGTGGTATCTACAAATATCCATAAATGCAATACACAGGGAAACTTTCTTTTGGCCATGATCAAAAAGTTTTTCCTATCTGAGTTACACAGAACTATATGGGGAGCACTAATGATGTTTTTTGCTTACAAAAATGTTCATATAATTTTCTTGCTACTTACATAAAATATGACAATTAAATACATATAAAACTACATAAAATGTGACAATTCTGTGGCTTCCACGTGAGGAATTGGTGCTGCAGCAATTACACATACGAAATAATTATATTCTATTTGTATAGAATAACGACATTCTATTCATCTCTGACGGAAACCAGTGGATCTCTTGTGTGAGAAAAGTCACTTCAATTTTGCAAATATTAGTGGGGGTTTTCACTCTTATAAGCTGGTACCTTGTTCTCATCCCCTTCAAATGCAGCTTCAAGACTGAGCAAGTCTATTGTTTGATGAAGTCATTGAATGTCATTTAAGATCTTAATTTTAGGAAAGTTGAGCAAAAATGTCCAGAAATTTATTAAACAAATAAGCCATAGTCTTAAAATGCATTTATATAATAGAATTCTTTTTTCCTTTGGGGAAGTTTAGTAATCTAGACTTTTGTGAACAAGGAGAATGTATATGTGTGTTTGTGTGTCTGTTATAAGTATATAAAGAATATACCTGTATAGGCACACCACTTTTAACATGTGAAGCAAAAATTTTTGCCTAAATCAAGTTATCAGTTTCATTTTAAAAAATAATTATCTCTGGGGTTTGTGTGGATAAATTAAACAAATGATTCCACCTTTTAGGCAAATAGATTAGCAATCCAAAATATCCCTTTGGGATCTGCATATCCTGAGGCTCAGTCTGTGGGTGAACTGTGGAACATTTGAATGAGGAATGATGTGTTTGAAACATATTTAATTATCCTTGGTGCTGGATACTCAGGGGCATGACTGGTCTTGGTGAAAGTTAGAAAAGACACTATGCTCCTTAGCATTACATTGTCTGTGTTTCTGTCCGAAGTAGTTGTTTGTATTCCTGGTACATACGGCTCCAAATGCTGGAAAAAAATCCTAAAAGAGACTGAGGAACTGGCTGGCAGTAGCACACTCTTTCTGATGGAAGTTTTGCACAGGACCTCTACAGTTTCCTGATGGAGCCACAGAGACCTCTTCCTCTTTGATAATTCGTATGCTGCATTCAGCATTGCTGGATTATAGAGCTGGGAAGTAAACATGCAGTAAACTCTAGGAAACCTCTGCACATGTGATGAAATTTTCCAAACTGTCTCTTTTTGCTGCTTGGAAGAAATCTGCCTGAAATTGTGTTTTAATTTATGCCAGTAATTTTCAGGTGCCAGAATAAGAGGTGCTTAAAAAATTACAAAGGAAAAGTAGAGGCAAATACTTGCTATTGTATAAGAACAGACATTAATGTAAATAATGCTATTAAGAAATCCAGTATGTTTGTGCACACAGAAATTTTCATTGCCAAAGTATTTAATGTTCAATTTTCATTTTTTTCTTCTCTTAAATCAGTTACTTTGATCAAAGCAGGCAGGTTGCCAAATAGTTTTTTTATCTTACAACAGAAATAATAATGTAGAATATGAAGCAATTTAATTTGAAGCACCTCATAATGAGATGAAAAACTATATTCAAAAAAGTGCTGTGAAATAAATTAATTTTTGATGTTTGTGGGATACTTGCAGGGCCTTCTGTGATAGGTGTTTTTTTCTATAAGGTCGATGTCAGTTATGGTAAAACTCTTTTTTTGTTTAAGATATTTAATGTTGGTGAGTTTTTTTCCTGTGTTGTAAAGGATTGGTATGCTGTTGGTTTGATAAAGGGAAGTCAGAGAGAAGATCTTTTATGATGTGTATAAATACATATTAAAATAGCAAATTCTTTTTTGTAAGGCATTTGTAATGTAATTTTACAATCCTCACCAACTCATTTGTAAAGCAGGATTACATTTGTGATAAAATAAATGTATGATGTATTTTTTTAAAAAATTACAGTTGTGTGAGTGGTATTGTGTCTGAGAGGACTTTTAAAATATTGCATAGCCATTTGTACGATGCTTCATTGAACCTTCTCTCCTGCCTTACTGGCCGATGTAAGATAATAACATTATGATTAGGTTATATATAGCAAAATAGCCTTATTGTTAAGTTACAAAACTCTTGAGATTTGTGATGATCAGTCTTGAGAATGTTCAGAATAACTCCACCACAAGCATATTGTCTCCATTTAGATGCAATCTTTTTTGTAGTGTGAGAGGTTTTTTCCCTTGGGGCACTATCATTGGCTCTGCTTGGAAGGCTTTGGTCGCACAGAAGAAACCTCACATCAGACTGGGCAATGTTCATAATCTATGTTTTGTGGGGGAGCTTCTTGAATAATGTAGGTGTTCATTTAAACCTCATATATCAAGCCCCAAAATTATGTTATTGTTTTGCATTAGCACCTAACTACTTAAGGTTTAGGCATTTAGAGTATTTTTAAACAAGTAATAATAAAGTATCTAAGTGACTTTATTAACATAAAGATGACGAGGCAGTAATTTCTTAGAGTACTTATTCTTGAATATTTATTTCTTTATGTTAAAGTTGTTTATTGATTTTTAGCAGGGTTGAAGAACTAGGTTTAGAACTGGAGGAGAGAGATACGAAGGCAAAAGGAGCTTGAATCTGTGTTTTGATAAATTAGCAGCAGCTTTTGGTTTAAATAGCATTGTTGTAAGAACAAATTGATTTTACCGCGTACTTGTCACTGTTTAGAGTTTGCAGTAAGGCATAGAGTTTAAGCAGAAAATACTCCTAAATTCATGCAAAATAGCATGGCCAGGCAAAACTGCTCAAATGTTTTTTCAGTACTTCTAAATTGTAGGAACTAAAGTTGTGATGCAGTGCTTGTGTTCTTTTTTTGAGACTTTGTTGTGACTTTCTTGCGTATTTTGACTCAAACTGAACACATTTCTTTGCTGTCTCTTTCTTCAGCGTCCCTTTAACAACTCCTGTTTTCCTTCTGTTCAGTCTCACAACTATTCAGTGCTGACAAGATCTGTGTTGGTTCTCTGGGAGAATACATTGCATATCATGTGTCATATCCCCTGCAGCAAGATGAAGTTCTCACAGATATTTAAATTGTTCGTACAGAAATAGGTAGTACTCATAGATTGTTTTATCTTGTACTTTCTTTAGTTTTGGTAGGTGGTTCTGTACTTATACAACACTGCTATCACTGTTTCATCAATTAACTGATGTTTCTGGCTGATGGAGTAAATATCTCAGAAAAGCATTTTAACAAGATTTAATTTAAACTCCAAGTTACATTTTCATACAACATTAAGTATTAGTTGTTATGTGAAATGAGGTTGGAGGTTAATTTGTTTTAAGAATGTGTTTGAGGGAAATATTCCGAGCATAATGCATTGAAGTGTATTTAATTTTAGACATAGTAAACCACGCTACAGCTTTCTGCGCTGATAGAATTTTGTTGGCTCCTTTGCCTGGATTTGCATTTTTTTTAGTTGTTGATAAAGCTCTTTCGCTGCCTAATATTTGTTATGCATATGTTAAATTGTATATTTGCTTTGGACCATCACTTCGGACCAGCACTGGAGAGCTGCCAGGCACAGCTTTGAACAGTGAGAACTGCGTCGTTCTCACTGGAAGTTGTCTGTGCCACCCTGTGGAGGGGGTCATCCTGGGTTTGAAAGGAAAATTTGGTACCTGGACCTTCAAGGGGGAAGCATGCATGTCAGATGAGGGGCAAAGCTGTCTATTAAACAACAGTAGCAGCAGTAAAAGTAAGGTTGAGATCCTGACCATTTTTGAGACTTTTGGAACGAAGAACTGAAATTTGCTTTGCTTCCCCTTCACTTTTTTCTTTTCATCTACCCAAGTTCCTTTCTTGCTGTGCCTCTGTGAAGTGCTGCTGGGCAATTCTGCCTTCCTTTCAGTTTTGGTCTCCAGACACTACTGGGTTCACATGAGGAAAAAACCAACCCTAACATTATTTATAAATAGCAATATTGATCTAAGCAGAAGTAAGTTATTTGAAATAAATGTATATGGATATCTGCATTAAGAATGAAGACCACCCAGTGCAGGAATTTTCAAATGCCAGTGATTGTTACTGAGTGTTATTCAGCTAAGAGGGGAGGAGCTTTAAGGGAAGGCAGATGATCAGCACAGTATCAATTTGGCCTAAAATGTGCTATTGTAAAGCTGTAATGAAGTGGCTAAATGAATATTTTTATCCATCTCCCAACTTGCCTAACAGCAAAGGACTGTAAACCTTTAACTCATATTTGTACTAATCCAATTCCAGGTGCACACTGCATATTATTTTAGTAATAAATATTAAGTAGTATATATTTTAAAGAGCAGTGTGTGTCTTAGCATTCTTGGTAGGAAAAAGGAACTCATAAATTTTAGTCCTGGCCCTGACGTTGATTCACGGCATTGCTATGGGCAAGTCACTTAACTTCTGTCTGTGTTTCTTTAGCCGTAAAATAGAAATAACAGTACTTATTTTCTTGCTTCCCACAGGAGTTGAAAGAAATTTTAATGTTTCCATAACTCTTCAGAAAATGTTAATTTAATGTCCATTTAAGCTTTTGGCTGTATTCAAGAAAAATATTTCCAATGTTATTTTTAGGGAAATTATTTACAACACTTCTACTACTCTCCTCTTTGATGTTTTATTCAACTAATAATCTTTTTGTGATAATAAAACATGGTGTTTCCTTGTAAATAGGAAAGCTAATTAACTTGAGGAAAAATGGGCCTATTTCAATTATAAAAAAAAATTAAAAATCAATTTTTGACTATTCCTTATTTATAGGCATCTACCTCTGTACATAACACTGCTGTGAAGTCAGAAGAGTATGACCATACAGATCATTGTGCGTACAAGAAAGTGGAATACTGCCAATGCATTTTAGAAATTTCTTTTCAGTTGTTCAGCTGCAAATGGATGAAAAAAACATTCTTGTTATTCATGCAGATTTTGTAAGGATTGCTTACTGCTTTTTTCTTTCTTGAAACATACCACATAAATAGTGAAGATTAATTTAGGCTGCAGCTGGATATGGAGACAGGTTCAGGAAGATTGTAGGAAGTTCATGTGGGTTTTGGCACGTGAGTAGAGTGGCAGTTTAAGGTCCACATATATATGTAGAGGGTAAAGAAAGAGATCAGATGGTTGCATTAGTAGAGAAGAATTTGCCCTCAAAATGGTATTGGCTAGAGAATGAGAGATACAGATGCTTGAGGGGACATGAAAGAGTAAGGAAAGTTACGTGTTGAGTGGAAAATCCACAAGATACACCAAATGAGATTACCACAAATGTTGGCCCAAGAAGAGTCCACCTGTGTCAAAATTAATAGCTTTATAATTCAAATGATTCATTTTTACAAGTACAAAAAGTTCCATAGTGTTATCCACTGACAGGTTGATTTAAGCGTAAATAAAATTGGTGAGATGATCCACAGCAATTAAAAGTTCGTTTTTAGTTCTCCATGCTGCTAAAACTTGAGAATGTGAGAATAGAAAAACGTGGATCGAGTAGCTGAAAACTGACATTCCACAGAATTGGCTAGAACAATACTAACATCATAAGCCTATTAAATTTCAGGAAATAAAATTCTTGCAAATGTTGAATTAGACACTGAACAGCAGTCACTGGAAAAAGTGAAAATCATCTTTGTAAAAGAAATACATGCCTTTTAAGATTTATTAAGCTGAGTGTGTCAGTAAATACAGTTCTGCAAGGTACTAATTTCATTGTGGGGATAGAAAAAGGAGGAAAAGATGTCAGCATGGCTTGATGAAAAGAGCTTGGTTGACTGGAGAGGCAAGCTACTCCATTAGTTTTTAAAAGAAAATGAGGGGTGAGGGGAAAGGAAGAATAAATAATATGTATTTACCATTTTTTGTTAAGACCAGCTTTCAAAAACATAGCTTTAGAATATTTAAATGAGGTTCCAAAAGAGATGTTGCAAATTTTCTTTCTCATCATTTCCTGTAATAGAAGTTTGTTATATCGTGTCCTGTTACGCTGCAGAAATCTAGTCAAAAAAGTATTGGTGAGACTGTTTGGTCCTGTGACAGAAAGTAAAACAGCAACAAAATGAGAATGCAAGAGTGTGGATTTTTTTTTTTTCTGTTGGTGTTTAAAAAAGTATTTGAACGATTTTGCAGAAAAACTTGCATTAATAAATACTAATGAGTGTGATGTTCTTGCAAGGTTATGTGTAGGAGACTAAAATTAGCTGCTGTGATTAATCCAGTATAGGTGCTGTGAATCAGAGGATGAAATCTTGGTTCTATTGAATTCAATAATAGAAGTCCTGTTGAGTGCATACATTTAAATGCTTTTACAGGATAAGGACACTCAAAAAATATTTTGAAAATTTGAACATCTATCTGTAAGGTGTCATTTGATGACACACTTGCAGAATGTCAAAATTAGCATGAATTTGAATGTTTTATTGTACCAAGGTCTGCATCATCTGCTGTAGGTTAAATTCATCATTGTGCAACAATCTTCTGTAGCTCTGAGAATTACACGTTGAAGTCACTGCAAACAGATAATGTTTTAATCCACTGTCAGTCACCACTGAAAGTAGAAGGAGCAGAATTCTTTTGATTTTTCCTTGTCTGGTGTAACTGAAGTGAGAAACTATAATGACCTTGAAAGTTAAATCTTGGTTAGGTTCCAGGTGCAGGGGAGGAATGCATCATTTAGGGTAAAAGACAACTTAAAATCTGCAAAATTTGACAATCCTTCCTGAAATTTCTTGGTGTAAATTGATGTAATGTTGGCAAAGGTCAGTCTTAATTTTCTAGAGGGGAGCCCTAAAGAAGAGCAAGGAATGAACTGAGGGGCCTCATAAGTCCCACATGAGTTCAGTTTTCCTGTCTAGTTTCATGAATATAGGTAGTGCTGAGAAATTACTTCCATTTAAGTTGACCCATGATGAGGAAGCAGTTTAAAAACAAATCCCAAGCTGTTCAACTGTTGAGCATTACTCTTTTTCTTCTTTTAATGAGATGATAGTAATTTGTAATTGGTAAGAAGTAATTGGTAATTTAAGAATTTTAATTTATTTTCTGTTAATATGTGGGATGACTTCCTAGGAAAAGACAGTTCAAATGTGTTGCTTTCATTATTTGCTTTAAAGTTAATTCATCACAGTCCTGAAACTGGATAAAGAAAGGGGAGGAAAAAAAAAAAAAAAAAAAAAAAAGGCAGAATAATTCAAAACAGACCTGATTCCGCAATTTTATTCCTAGACAGAATACCAAATTGCACCAAGGGAAGTTTTCTATGTACCAGGATTAAAGATTTTGTCCTAAGTCTGAGTTGAAATAAAAGTTCCTAGAAATGCTCTATCAGTCCTTTCCAGCGATCCTTTAATGTCTATCAGTGTTAATATTGTAAGATCAAAAGAAAAATGAAAGTCTAACAAACGAGAATTTTTCTTAGTCTCATGAAAAGATGGAAAACAATTGCTCATAGATCTGTAATGGAATTTGGTTGTTCATGTTAACAGAAGCACATACAAAAGATCTGTGCAGCACGTAATTTAAACTTAATTTTATGGATGCAGGAAACTGGCCTTTGAAGTGATCTCCATAGAGATTCTATTTGACTTTCATAAGATACCTTATAGTCATCTTGATGTCTTGCTTATCTAGTGCCTAAAAGATGTCTAATTGGGATTTATTAAAATTCTGCTGGCATACTACCATCCACAGAATTGTTTGGAATTGTATTTTTTTTATGACCAGTCATAATACTTAATTCAAAAATTCTAACTAGTATTTTAATTTTCTTTATATTAATTTTGAATATTTTAGTTATTCAACTGTGGAAATAAAATCTGAAAGAGGATACAGATTTAAAAAAAATTTCTATGATATTTATACTGTCTTTCTTTTATACCATGATTTAAACCTTTATTTCATGCAGCACTCTTTTCAAATGTGTAATCTCAAGTAATTCGGTAGCTGTGATCAGGTTTGGGGTCCTCATTAGAAAGAGATCACACTGCAGTGGAGGCTGGGGCACATGAGGCAGAGGGATCTGGGTCTGTTTATGCAGAGAAGGGCAGGTGGAGGCAGACCTTGTTGCTGTGTGCAACATCATGATTGAGGATGCAGAGGAGACAGAGCCCTTCTCCTCTCAGAGCTGCACAGGAGTGGAACAAGAGACAATAAACGAGATGAATATATATAATTCTGATTACATAATGGAGGGCAAAAATTTACCACAAAGAGTGGCTGAATATGGAAGCAGGTGCCCAGACTGATTTTGGGATCTCTTTCCTTGGAGGTGTTCCAAGACCTAACTGGATGTGGTCCTGAACCACCTGATCCCTAGTTTGAGCAGAGAGTTGGAGTAGAGAGCTCTGAATGTCCCTTCATGACCAAATAATTCTATTTCTGTAAGCTGAAATAATAGAAAACAGGACAGGAGAATGTGTTAAGAATGTGTTAATTTCATTGTCAGGTGAGGACTTCTCTTTGCTGGAACTAATTTAAAATAACAAATTCTAGGGTGAAATATATTTATATTATGTCAAAACTATATTCTGTGTACATCTCACAAGACACTTAGGTCATTACTATTTCTGTAACTCCTTTCTTTCTGTATGTGATTTCCAGAAATCATATGGTCACATGATTGCCTGTGCTATTCCTTCTAGAATGGATATATTTCAGTATCTTGAGAATGCACAGATTCAGCATTTGTTACGACTTTGGTTGGTAATTCTTCTCCAGGATAAAACTGAAAAGTTATATAGAGAAGAAATCATTATCTTTGTATTGCTTTCCCATTCTCCCCCACACTTAAGCATCTCACATGTGTACATTAAATGGCATTCTAAAGATTGCAGATGCAGTCATAGTATTTTCTGGAGAGATATAAATTCTGGTTTCTAGTTAAACCAGAGGTTTCTTTAAAGAGGTTTCTTTAACAAAATTATTTTGCAAACAGTTTTTCATTATTCCTAGCATATTCAATTTGTGGGCAGTGGCAGAGGCTTTACTAAACCCCCTCCTTGCAACTGTGTTTGTAGGTAAGCTGTTACATGGATTGCATCAATTCTTACATAACACCTGCAGTCAAGAATATGTTTGAAGAAAATTGTAACAAATGCATTGGTGTCTGAAGACTGACTTAACAAGGACTCTAAAATATTTGAGTAAAATACTTTTTTTAAGTACAGACCTGTCTGGATAGATGTGAAATTTATTTGGAACAAGAATAGTAAATTTGCAAGTGCATTTTCACGAGGCTTTGGAGCAAGATATCAAGCTATCATAAAGGTATGCATTTGCTATGATATACTGAATACAAATACACAGATGAATCTGCATTTATAGCAAAAAAAAAAAAATTCTGCATGGCTACGTGATGTAGTTGCTTACAATTCTAGTTCTGTGGTCAACAAGGTCACTTCAGTCTTTATTCTTTCTCATTAACCTATAAAGCCTATGTCCTGTCATGTGAAAAAAACATACCATAATGGTTCACAGATTCACAGTCTGCGAACTGTTTGTGGTATGGGCTATTGGGTGTCATATAATTGTGTTGAACTTCAAAACCATTTTACAGTGCAGAATCATGATTCTTAAATATTGAGTTTCTGTGGGGTTTTTGGGGGGGGTTCGACAAGTCACTTCCTTGTCTTGTAATGCCACTTATTAATTTTATGACAATACAAGTGTTGCCTCCTCTGATCTTACAACAATGCTGTTTGCTACAGTAAATCACAATAATTACCTATTCAGTGCCTCAGCAAGGAAGGACCTTTGGAATCTCATTGAATCATGACAACAATGCCTCAATCTGTGCCATAGAAATAGATGGATCTTATAGAAATATGAATATAATCTGGTTTTAAAAATCTGTCGAATTATGTACTACTGCAAGTTGATACAGGAAGGCTATGAAATGATTTCTAGATTGGGAAATGAGAAAGAAATTTTGAAACCCAAAGTGCAAGTCTCTTTCATTTAATGGAGTGATTGATACTGAAGCACAAAGAAATACACAGCCTGGGCGTTTGTACTTAGTCTTTAATAAAATTGATATGATATTCCTTATTTTCAGTAAATACTCATGAGCCTATTGCAAATCTAAATGGCCTAATGAGCACTACTCCAGTTAATTCATGTATGTGTAAAAGCAGTATAAGTTTTCTGAGCCAGAGAAATAGCTCTGCTCCAGCTTCCAGGGACTGGCAATAAAGTGAGTACTTGGCGGAAAACTCTTTCCTGTTCTTTGAAGGCACAGCAATACTCAATGCAATCCTCTCAGATTCTCACCCTTCTAGTTTTTTGGCATCTGTATTTAGGTGATGAACATGATTCTGGACATGAAGGATGAAGGCTTATGTTACAAAACCTGACCAAAGCTGCTACTTGACCAAAGCTTTCCAAGAGCCTGTTGGTAATCATTTATGTCTAGTTTGCAAGAGGAGCACTGAGAGCCAGATGTAAGATAACCTCCTGGAGACTGACATCTGGGGGAGATGATAAGAGAGATGTTAGATGTTAGATGTACAGGGGTAGAGATGAAGATGGGAATGCATTAGATGTTAGATGTACAGGGGTACAGATGTACAGGGGTAGAGATAAAGATGGGAATGCATTGTACAAAACCACTAGAAATACAAAGTGAAATGAAATCACACATGGCTTTTTTTCCCCCCAGATAATTGAACGACTGAGGTCTTCACAGCTGCCTGGAAATCTGTGTCTAGAACTAATTAATGAAATGTTACACTAAGGTGTCTACTGAGGTGGGAATTCTATCTTAACCTGTAGAAAAGAACTATAAATAGAATCCTTAAAGGGAATTATTATTTATTTAAATCTCAAAGCACGTAAATTGCTGAGGGGAAAGACAGCTCTTCTCTGAGTTCACCAGTATGTGCATCATGTATGAAATTTTCTTCAAATTCTATCAAGCAAAATTTTCTTCAGTCTAAGAGAAGCATGGACCGTCTCTCAGATGGTGTTTTAACTTCTGATATTCAGGGGGTTTTTTTTAAATATTATTTTTGTTTATCAAATTCAACTTTTCCAGTGTCTTCTATTTACATAGATATCCTAAGAGGAAAAATGTAAATTTTACATGTATTAGGGATTTAGAGAGAAGTTTTTTATATGCTGAGAAACAGTCACGCCTTTAATATTTAAAATCTTTTACTAGTCGCTATAAACCTCAGTTAAATAGACCATATATAATTCAATAATTTATATAATTCAAAGGCTTTTTTTTTTCTGTCAAAAAGTGTGGGTTTTATTATCCTGTTAAGATCTCCTTTGTTAGTCAGCCATTTGGGTCAAGTTAAGTGGCTTTCACACATAAGTGATCTTTGCAAGCAGGGTAGAAGAGAACTTGCCAGTGTTGTAATAGCTTTAATTATAGATACCACTAACCTGTGGCTTTACAATCACATTATGTGTTGTCTTTTTTCTCTTCCCTACTCTTTTTGCTTTAAATTTAGATGTAAATTCTCTGAAATAGTGGACTTCTTATTACGGTAGATTTCTTCAGTGTGTAACACAGCAGAAACAGCTCTGATGTAGAATTATGAAGCAGATAGAAATAGGAATGTAGTATGCTTTTATAGTAGTTGGGACACATAAACAGTTTCTGGGTGCCTCCACACTGCAGAATTTCAGTATTCCAGGGTGACTTCTTAATTATTGGGAATTTGCTAATGATAGTTTCTCCATGGTATTGATAGGCACTGTCCAAACTGGTACAGTGTAGTATTGTGTGCCCAAAGAGCTCATACAACTCAAATAAAATCAACAGGAAAATGCTTCCAACATAGTAGAGCTTCTGTGAGGATAAAGTCATTAATGTTTTAAACACATTTGAGGATTATCAGATAAGGGACATGATGTAAGTGCGAAGTCATAACATATGTATGTGTATTCAAAATGTAAAATACATTAGCACAGTTCTGTTTCCATTAACTGTCTTATGTATGTTAAGTATTTTCTTTGGGGAAATTAATACTCATTTCCATTCTGCACTGGCATGAAATTTTCAAATTTTAAGGTAGGATCTGATGACTATTCTCCTCCTGAATTAAAACTTTGATTTTTAAATAGTTAAATAAATCCATGTGGAATATTTTTTTTGGAGAATAAATGTGAAGACGCTTAATGATGGCCAGGAAAAGATATTAAAAATCTCACAGTTATTTTTAGGGACAGCTCTTTGTAATAGGAAAAGTTATACTAAAAGGTGTTGTGTAATTTAGTATGGAAATGGTTTGACTCAGTAGGAATTTGCAGAGAGTTTCTTGCTACCTCCTTTCATTCCCACTTTGATATATGAGGAGGCATTCCAACAGCTTGGAGGGCCAGCTACGCTGAAGTGATTTCCATGGGCAGTTTTTACAAGGGGATAACACTTGTGCTTTTCCTGAGTTTTCCTTCCTCCTCATTCATCCTTGGAGAAAGGAGAAGGGAAATCTCAATGGCATGGTGAGCTCTGAAGTTGTGGCTTATTTTAGGGTACAATGTGAATTTTACAATAGTTTGTCTAATTTATAAGATCTTCAGCCTTTTGAAGAGAGTACAGAGGGCTTGCAAGCAACCTCCAAAGAGCTGTTCCTTCTGAAACCTGGTATCCTAGGTCCTGTCATTTTTCATCTCTGGCCTAAGAAGTTCCCTGGGAGCTTAGAAACTACAATCCTGCTCAAAGCCTCCTTTTTGTGTAGTTTGGGGTCCACAATAGCCTCTCAGCAGCTGTTTCAATATATGTCTGTGCCTCTCTCCCTTGGACAAATTTTTTTTATAAATTTGTTTCCCATGCTTTCCGTTTAGATTCCTCTAAACAAATACAGGAAACTTGAATTTATTTTCAGCCAGGCACTTCCAGGAGATGTAATTTAGGCTTCAAGGAGAAAATAGTGAAATGTGGTATACTTGCCTCTTCCTTAGCAACCTTTGGGCACCTGGAGAAAACGTCAGTGGAGGTCCACTGCTCTGCTGAGATGTTTTTTTGATGAATGACTTTGATTATATCCTCATAAAAATACCGGAGTTGGATTGTTCCTCAAAGTTTAATTGTGACAGTGGTGGTCATCTGATGTCTTAACATCTTGAATAACTCCAAAATTTTGCTAATAATACATCAGCATCTAATAAGAGCTATGGTCTAATTAGAGACAGGTCTTTTTTTTGGTTGATATAAATAATATGTGTAAGGTCCCTTCTGGTTACACATGTAAGTAGTTTAGCTGTGGCTGTGTGTTGACATATAATCATAATTTTTAAGTGTTTTTTCCTCAGGTTCTTCATTCTGGTCAATATTTGTCTAATCTCTTTGCCATTTTGGGGGGCCAGACTGAAGCACACCTTGATTTCAGTTCAACACCAAGAGCTCATATGATTCTGATTTAGACACTCAGTGCTTTAAGGAGTTGTGTGGTGGCTTGTGGTGGGTCAGATGTTTTCCATTCAAGATAATTTCCCAGGCAGAAGAGATTTTAACCACTAGAACTAGTAGACTCAGACTGTAGGACAGATCCGCTTCCAAATTTTGAAGTGTAGATGCAGACTTTCATTAACAATACATTGTTAATTGAAAAAAGTGCTGCCCTTCAGTCTTCTGCTTTTCCTTCCAAGGTTTTTATTAAGCCCTTCCTGTAGCCTGTGAGAGGCAGAGAATGTCTCCTATTTGAGACTATACACAAGTTACTAAAACACTGGAAACTTTTGAAAATGTTTTAGCAGGAATAAACTTGGGTTGAATTATATGGGAGACAGGATAGTAACTGAGCAGACAGAAAGGTGAGAACTTGTACTGATTGCAGTTTGTCTCTAGATCCCTGCATGTGAAAAGGTTATAACTGAATTAATCTATAGGAATGTTTGTGACTCTCTGTTCTCTTTGTTGGAAAGATGCTAGGTACAGAAATAAAAATCATTGATTTTCAGTGTTTCATTTAGCCTTCCAGTTGTTC
This sequence comes from Sylvia atricapilla, assembly GCF_009819655.1. Classification (NCBI taxonomy): domain Eukaryota; kingdom Metazoa; phylum Chordata; class Aves; order Passeriformes; family Sylviidae; genus Sylvia; species Sylvia atricapilla. The sequence goes on along the minus strand of NC_089143.1, from coordinate 16,389,729 downwards.
AAATTATGTATTTTTCCTAAAGATTTCAAAAATAAAATGATAAATAGATTAGTTTTCTTTTGTTATAGACAGGGAAAAGAAAGCCTGGTAAGCATCTTGTGATTCAGTAATGCAGTATATCAAATCTGCCACAGGCAAAAATTGATGTGAAGTGATCTGAAATTCCCCTTGGTGTAGTTTCCTATTTCTTTTGCTGTTTTTGTAGAACTTGCACATGCCTTCATGGTGTATATGACACATCTTTGTTCTCATTTCAAAACTCGTCATTGCTTTGCTTTTCAGATGCTGGACAGATGACTTATCAAAATCCAGAAGAAATTGCTTTTAGTGTTTTGCTATTGGTATCCCATCAAAGCTTCAGGCTGTCAAATAAATATGTTAAAAGGATAAATTCAGAATTTGAAGATTAGTTACTGTTATTTGTGCATTTTTGAAATTTCTATTTCCCTGATAACTTCAGAAAAATCACTTCTTTAAAAATTCTGTTGTTTTTCTTTAGAAATAACTCTGTGGACATACATGTCAAAATTAGACTTGCTTTCTTATGAAGCAGAATATCCTTGACAGTTGTTGAAGGTGCAAACATGACTCTGGTTGGTGTTTTCTTTTTCCTTCTCCCTTATAAATAGTCAGTGCACTTCAGGGTGGAGCTATGAAAGCAAATTTCAAGGAACAAAATGTTTGCACTCTATTGCCAACCTGATGGGTAGAGCTCTGCTCACAAAGCAGAGCTCAGTTTAAACCATCACATGGCTTCTGATGTTGCATGTGAAATGTGAGGGCAATTAGTTTAACATTGTGCAGATACAAGGGATAATTATGCCTTGCAGTACTGCTGAAATCTCCAAAGAGCTTTCATACCAGGATCCTGAAAAGTTGATTGCTAACATGTAGTAAGTAACAAAAGAATTTATACCTAGGAAAACAATAATTGAAAAAAAAAAAAAAAAACATATATTTTCTTAATGATATTTACTCATCACCTCTCTGTGAAATAGTTTCCTGTTGCTTGTTGGAACAGGTAATTGGGCTGCATTTACTCTAAAAAGTGCTTGGCTACCCATACAGTATATTTGCATGGTTGTTATAATATCTGTAGCATGAAACATAATACTTGGCAAGTGACCATGAAGGCCTGATTGTTGAACAACAGATTTTCAATCTTTGCTTAGTCAGTTGTGTGAACTGCACAATGCTATTGACATCCAGATAAATAGTCTAAGCCTGCCTGGTGTTTAGCTGCATGAGATGGAATTAGCATCCCCCAGGAATGGAGGTGCCTGCTGTAATAGTTGCCGTGATTTAAATGTAAACCCAGGAAGCAACACAGAGGAATAATCCATTAAAGAATGCCTGTTCTTTAAAGAACAGTGTTTTCTCATTCAAGAATTGCTCATATTGGCAAGTTCATACCGATACTAAATCATACATGAATTAAAATGTTTTTCAGCTGTTCATTAGAAATGAATATTAGAAATGGTGCTAGTACAGCAAAATCCAAATAGAAATGTGTAAGTTCACCCAAGTTGCCCAATGTTGACCATCCTATGGCTTTGAGAACATTTTGTTCATTATCTTTTTTTAAACATGCGGATCAGGATAGATGCTTTCCAGGAGCTTGTGAATTGTCAACCAGATTATTTAATTGGAACCCATTCCATCACCCTAACTTGTGGTTCCAATTAAACTTGCAATAACCAAACTTCAACTTCTTATGGCTTTCACTGATAAAACAGCTGTATCTAAGCCATGGTGTCTTTATTAAATTCAGGTAAAACAAATGTTCCTCCCAATCACAAATTTCTCCTATATTTAGCACTGCTACTGTTAAAATACTCATTTTAGTGTAATATATAGGAAATACATCATGTTGCACATTGCAATAAAAGGTCTGTTCTGTAAACAGATCAACTGTTTGCTGATTACATCTTAAATTTGGTGTTTACTCTAATTATAAAATTTTTAGCTTCACACCTGCAAGTAGGTTTAATAACTAGTATACTGTTACCACCAAAGCTTCCATTAGAGAGTTAAATCCTGTTTAGTTAAAATATAGAGATATTATTAAATTAGTCAGGATGTTTTGCTCTTCTGTGACACTCTCACTCTTATTAACAGTGGCAAAATTAATAAAGAGTTGTGGCCTACTTTTATCAAGCTTAATTAAAATCCCTAAATTATACTGAACAAATTGTGAAAAACTTACTGTAAATGCTGACAGCTTTTTAGAGGAAAATAATTGTGAGTCACTCAATACTCTCACATAGAAAAGCATATAAAAACAGTAATCTAGAAAGGATTTTTTATTTTCTTTATATTATTTTATTTTATTTTTCTTTAGTTAAAAAGTCTCCATTCCAAAAGCAGTAAACTTTAAATACTAATGTGTTTAAGAAATATATAAGAAGATGGTTTATTCCATGTACTACTGGCTAAATCCTCAGAGTATATTGGGAGGAATGCCAGTCAGAATATCCATCCAATTTTTACTGCCTTCATCACTATGAGAGGGTAGATAAATTTTAATTGGTTGCTTTAGCTGGCTGATACTGCTGTTGGAGAATTACATGAGATTTATTGAAAGATTTGAAAAGTTTTTTTTTTCTGTTTTTGGTTTTTGAAAATCATTTTCTGTCTTGGTCATGTGTGCTTAGTTTTTGAATGATCAGATGGTGCATAAAGCCAAAATAAAGGGGAGAGGTATTTTAGAAATAGAGTATTATTCAGTAAGTGGACAGGTATACTGATGGATCTTCCTGCATTTCATATTGTGAAAGTTGTTTTTTTTTTTTTTTCATAGTGACAAAACACTGGGTTAAGAGGTTTTTTATCACTTCTGAAGGTCCATCCTAAACATTTTTTCCAGACTGAAAAAATTCAAACTTACTTGTGTTGGACTTTTTTTGGTGGGAAAGTGGAAGCTCCCATGGCTGCCCTGCTCCAGTAGGCTTCCTGGGCTGGGGAAGCTGGCAGCAGGGAAAGCTTCAGGGAGCATCCCCAGCACTTCCCTGGGCTGAGGCTGTCAGGCTCCTGGCTGTGTGCCAGGGAATGCGTGCAGAGATGGAGCGCTTCCACGAGCCTCCTATGTTATGTCTTTGTGCCCTTAGTGGAGAATGGGGATCCCTCCCTTAGGGGTGCCTGCGGGGTAAAGCTGTGTAATCCTGCAAGTCATGGTCTAAGAATTTGTCCAAAAGCCAAATTAAGAAAAGCTTCACAACTAAACAAGCACAAAATAAACTTCATGCACACACTCCACCGCTCCCTGCCGCACCTTAATATTTTACTGCAATTTCATTAGAAGGCAATGTGTCCATAAGTTGACAAATGCTGTAATAAAGGTAATATATAACAGATTTTCTTTATTAAGAAGTTCTTTTGGTCAGCTTTAGGTGAAAGTTTATGTGGATATTCAATAGCATTGCATTTTCTAAGTCTTAGCAATTTCTCATCATGTTTTTGTATGGGTAGAATTCAGCTAAGGCTTTTTTTTCCTCCTGAAGTGGTAAGCAGATTTGCATGTTTAAGTGCTAGCTGTTGATCCAGCTAATAATTTAAATGAAAAAAAATGACTCTACTCGTGGCTGAAGAGCAGGTCTGAGGGTAAATAGTATCAAAAGTCTCTGGGATGCTATTCCATTCACCTCTTAGGAAATAGACAGGTTGTGTTGCTTGTTATTAGCATAAAAATATATAGAGCTTGTTGATGTTTAAAAGTTGTTAATTAAATCTCTTTGAGAAAGAGGCAGTGAGATTTTGGGGTAGTTGACTTCAGCTCTTTGAGCAGTTGTAATTTTTCTAATCCAGGCTGTCTGTCATACTTCAGAGCAGACTGTGGAGCTCAGGAGATGCCCACAGATGTTCTATTAGATGCTCTGGTTTGGCTAGAGAACAGTGCTGGATTGTTTCCTCTACTAGTGTCCAAATACTTGGGGAACCATCCTGGTGTTTGGGAGACAGCAGTTCAGTGCACAACTGACACGGACTCCTCTCTGACCTTGACTAGGCAGCCTGCCAGGGTCAGTCAGTGTGGATTTCCAGCTTGCCTTCCCTCGAACTGAGGTGCTAAGTCCAAGCTGCCTTTCAGAACTTTGTGTATTCTCAAATGTGCAGACAGAGATGAAAATATCCTTCCTCTAGAGGTGTCTTCGCCTTTCTATAGACAATGAAGACTAGATAATCTGGTTTTTATCTGGCTGAAGATGATACCCACTGCTATTCCCTTGGTACTGATCCCTTTTTTTCCTCCATCTTAAAATGAAATTATTATACTGTATTTATTTACTTTGCAGGATGAATGTTTATTTTACTATAAAAGTATTAAATATGCATAGTATTTAGGCAACATGGTAATGAAATTCTGTAAGTACTCATGATAGACAGAAAATGTTTATTTAGTGACTGTATTTCTTCTAGATCTACAGTTTCGTACCCATTTATCTAGATACAATTCTTGGTAATTTTAGTATTATTTCCAATGGCTATTCTGTCATCTGAGTAAAAAACATATCTGACACATGGAATATTTCTGGATTTTTTTGAAAACTGACCTGGATTTAAATACATGAAGTTAAACCTTATTATGGTAGAAGAGAAAGTGAGTCTCCTTGGCTTTTCTTGTCATCTTCTGGAGCAGTAGCTTGGATTTGTAGACATACTTCTGATTGATTGTTGATTACTGCTTGGGATATTTGGCTACACTGTAAATGGCAGAACGGTCTTGTAAAAAAGGTGATTGATAACATGCTAACATTGTTTTTTTTCATCTAGCAGTCTGATTAGGCATTTTAACCTCCTGATAAATTAAAATAAAAAAAATAAACAAACTTCTATTGATACGCTGTGGGGATCCTCCAGTAACTAAGGAAATTTGTACAATACTTTGAGAATCTGAAACCTTCCAACCCAGGTGTGATGTATGCTGAAGTGAGGCTCACTAACTTCTTCACTACACTGTTAAGGTGTTTTTAGAGAATGAAATGGGAATCTATGGAAGAGAGACGTAAGAGTTCAACAATTAACTGTTTTGGGGTGTTTATTCCAGCAAGGTTCAAAATACTGAATATCCATTTCAGGCTGTGTATGGCACAAGTACTGGTACCTTTCTTCCTTCAGTAAGTAAGAAAAGTTCTCTGGTCCCGTGATGACCCTGTTCTTGTCCAGAGAATTAATACCTTCCAGTAAACCAGTGGATCTGTATGGAAAAAAAGAATGAGTTGAGCATGCAGCTCCTCCTTCAGATCTGAACTGCATCACAGAAGTAAAAGCTAGTGTAAGGTATACACACATGAGGCTAAAGTCAAGGTGTAATAAACAGCTTTAGCTTTTATTGAGAAGAGAATGCTTTTCTGTGCAGTAGAAATTTTCTCATGACACAGGTTTTTATTGTTATTTAATGCTGTTTTAAGTGTGTGGTGGCTTTTAATTTGTGTCCTGTAATAAAGCCTGTTGAGATCTTTGTACCTATAACCAGTTGTGCCTTTCACTGAAATAAGCTCTTGCTTTTTGGAACACTGCACTACTCTTTTAAAAATGACATATATATTTCATAACTGCAAGGCAGTAGAAGATGGAAGTGTTGGCTTATGTGTAAATTGATTTGTATTTTTAAATAACTAAATGGGGTATGGTTTTGTTGGTGGGTTTTTGTGTTTTTTTCCTTTTGAGCCTTTACATTGTAGGTTAAAAAAGCTGAAAGCATATGGTAGCAATTTTTTAACCTCTCTACATGAGGTGCTTGTCAACGGAGGTCCATACGTCCAAAGCTAGTTAATAACAGCTGCAGGCCAAAGTTCTTTTAAGAGCTATTGCCGTGTTCCAAGATTCTCAAAGACTTTGAACAAGTGAAGTTGGCCACAAGGGAAAGCAGCAGGTCTGCATTCTGCTTGTTAAGTGAACCCTGTTTGAACGGAAAAAAATGTGGCAGAAAGTCAGAATTTTCATGCTATAAAACTTGACCATAAAATATCAGATAGGACTGGTGAGTAGGCTGCTGCAGTTTAGCCTACACAAACCATTTGCATCAATTTAAAACTTTATTTTGCTGATTACTTCACTGAAAGTCTTCAGGGTTTTTTTTTTTTTTTTTATGAAAATTTCAAAGACTAATTATACCTTTTTTTTTAAAGAATTCAAAGAATCCCATAATATAGGAATACAGTTACATTTGCATTTAGATTTATATATAAAAATATAATGTAGAAAGGAAGAATGTATGTGAAGAAGGAACAGTTGCAGTTCTCTTGACCTTATGATGCTTTCTCAGCATTATATTCCGGTCCATTTTTGCCATGTCCATTTCAAAGCAGTAGTGGATTACTACTAAGTGAACTCCTTCTACACAGTTTTTAGACAGTTTGGAAGTTTCATGAAAGTTTGGAAGAAGTCCAGCTTTAAAATCTTAAATTGCTTTCGCAAAAGATATGGTCTGTATATTTTTGCCTATTGAATGAAAATCTTCATGGTATATTAAAGCCTTTTGGAAAAAAAAAGCTCTTTAGAAGCATTTAGAGGGAACAAGGCTGTCTGGCTGGTTATCTGCCAGTAATAAAGTATCAATAAACAATACTCATCATTGTTGTTCAAGTTGTATATAAGGCAGGATGCTTGACAGAAAAAATGTTTAGTGCTCTACACCGGAATGGGGCTGGATCAAAAGCTGGGAGTTGCAATGGATTTGTAGGACACTGAGTGCCCCTAGGCGGTCACAGCTAAAAGTACAGCAAGAAAAGCCTCCCCTGTGCAGCCAGCTCCTGCTGAGGGCAAGCTCACCTCTGCTGGCCAGTGGGCATACATCCTGCCCACGGTGGCAAATTTTTGGGAGGCTTTACAGTTAAAGAAGCACTTTTTTCCTTTTGCTTGTTCTCTGCTTTACAGGAGAACGTTTGTGTGGTATTAATTTTAATCAGGCAATTGCTGACGTACTGAAGTGGCAGTCTATCATTATTTCCACTTAGGGCTCCAATTTAGCCCTTGTCATTGCAGTTGTCAGTATCAATTGGGGATTAGAGTGGGTTAAGGCGTGTAGAGTGGATGGTCAGGGGATCAGTACCATTTTTCATTCCTTTTTAGCACAATCTATTTATTATTAAGCTTATCAATGTAATTTTGTTACTGCTTTTCAAGGGTTTTATACATAAATTTTTTGGAGACAAATTGCTTCTGGAATTGTTTTTGGGTTCTTTGCATTCCATTTTCTGACAGGGTTTGAAATATGTGAGTAATTAAATGGCACAGAAATGTTACTACTTCTTAAATACACATTTCTAAAGTATACAGTCAGTTGTTTTGAAAATGCTTATTTATATAGCAGTGATCCTTAGAGAAGATGTGACTGTGAGATATGTACAAAAAATGTGTCACTGATGTGTCATTGTGAAGAAAACAAGCATTAGTAATAGAATTGTAGAGCCAAATCCAAATAACACGATTTTAAAACCAAATGGTGGAATGCTATGTAATAATACAATTTATTATCATTTTCACCAGATAAATGATGTCTCAAATCTCCAAGTATGTTATGTGAGAAAAGAAACTGTATTTTATCCTAAGAGTTAAGTTTTCACTGAAACAGACATTTCTGTAAGGAAGGAGGGTCAAAAAATAAAGATAAATCTTTTACTCTCAGAATTCTGGTGGATTTGCTTCTATGGTAACCAATTAGCCAGAGCTTATTACTCATGTAAAACAGGAACTGTTTGCATTTTTAAAACCTTCATTTGCAAAACAGCATGTCTAAATGATAAAGTTAAATTTCTTTCCCAAGACCACAAGTTTTCTTTGTAGGTGGAAACAACTAAGTGTACAGTTTAAAAAGGAAGGGAAAACGCGCTCCTAGGCAGCAGCATCCATCCACGCTAAAAGCAAATATTTGTTTTTGGAGCAGAGAATGGCTGTCCCCGGAGCAGCCAGCTTAGCAAAAGCAGGAATGGAAGGGCAGAGCTCATCTTTTATGGAAGTCAGATAAATTTCATGCTCTTTAACATCAACTGTGACTGCAGGCTTTTCACTGAAGTCTGGCTCCTTCCCCAGTGTGAACAAAATAGGAAAAGTGATTAAAGTTCACTCAGTACTGGACAGCAGGAGGCAACTGCTCCAGTATCTTCAGCTGAGGGAGAGGGTGAGAGGGCTCTTTAATAAGACTTGTGAGGCTTCTTTGAAGAAAAAAAGGAGGACTCATAGGGCCTATAGATGCCTACACTAACATTCATTCATTTCCGGTACTTCATATGGCTTCTTTGACTCATTGTAATATTGTCATCCCCTTCATTAAAATCTTCATTATGAAAGGGGAAAGAGAGAAAATGTAACTGTTAACTGGAGTCAGGGGTCAGCAAGTTCTGCTGTGAGCAAAAGACTCGGAGCTGCCTTGGATAATAGCAGCACTTCTGGGGCAGACACGAAAGACTGACAGAAAATGAAAATATGGACCTTACAAATTGTCCTGTCTTGTGATGGACGGGAGTCTTGAGCGTCCTGACAAGTCTTGAAAAGCTGAAGTGGCTAGCAGATCTTCCCAGATCCTGCCTTTTGGCTTTTTCCCTCTGCCTCTGTCTATTTTTCTGTTTCTCCCTGTTTTAAGTTGTGCAATCAGTATTCACACATTCTTATAACTAATAGGATTAGAGGCGTTGCAAAGGGATTTGAACAAGATAATTAGTTTACTGCTTAGCCCACAATATAACAGGCAAAACCCCTCTGAGAAGAGGCGGACAAAATGGGTCAGAAAATGTGTGGGAAATGAGGGAAAGCCTCTCAAACAGGGCTTCAATCAGCTACACCATTATGAAAGGATCCTGGAGTATTCATTCATTGTGCAGACCGTTGACTTTTTTGGCTTGGCCACCAGAGGTGTCAAGGAAAGAGACCCAGCTGAGCAGTGGGAAGTATTGCTGGATACAACAAGGAGCATGTTTGAAGTGCTTAAGTGCAATTTAAGGTTCTTTGCCTCCATGCCACATAGAGCAACTCTAGAAAAGAGAGGCAGCCTCTAGCAGTTTACAAAGTTAAGGCTGTAAAAGCAAAACTTCTTGTAAACATTGGGGTGGATAGCATCTCAGAAACAAGCAACTGAGATATTGAATCAAAAAACTTAATTTAGATTTAGTGTTCCGTTTGAACATCTATCTAGGAATTATCTGAAACGTAAATTTTTTAGCAGTGCATTTAAGAATTCCATTTAAATATAATTTTTCTAGTTTTAAGATGTGCCAGACAGAAAAAGCCCCCCACATCCAGTCCCCCCAGCGCCCCCACCCGGTGATACTAGTATGGTGCATGAATTACTAAGTGGTGGTATTTGGTTTCCAAAGGAGTAGCAGGAAATGCCTCAAAGTTCCTGCCTTTTTGTGGGGTTTTTTGGTTTTTTGTTTGGGTTTTTTTTTGGTTGGTTTTTTTTTTTTTTCCCTGTGAAACTTGTATGAACCACCAGCATGATCAAAGCTGCCAGAAGTTGTTAGAAGACACGTTGACTTGAGCCTGCCTGTGTATGATAACTTAGAGGTGCCTCCTTTCCAGTGGAAGAAACAGCAGGAGCTTCTCTAATGAACTGTCCAGCAGCTCTATTTTGCAGTGTATATACAACCAGAGGTGAGAAGAGGTTAATCCATAGGGGAACTAGTTAGAAAAGCAAAGCAAAAAAATACCAGGGAGCTGTAGGACCAAAATTCAACTTGAAGATGGCTGCTGACACATTTGGTTTATTTTAATGAAACTCTTCTTTCAATCTGTTGCTTTTTGTGTCAGCTTGTAAGTTTTAACATACTTCAGCTGTGATGTAGGAGTATGCACTGAACATGCCATACAGAACAATACAGAATGTCATGTTGCCTGTAGCAAACTGACTTCCTATTCATTTTAAATACCTATCTTATTTCTAATGGAGATTAGATTCCTAATCTTGAGATTAGTCTCAGTTTTATTTCCGCATGCGGATTTATTACTATAATCTTTATCTGTTCATAAATGTAAGGAAGACAAAAGACATTAACTATTAGACATGTACCTACCTGGCAGTTATGTGAAATCCTTACACTGTAATCCTGGCTGTTGTGATTTTTGCTGTTAAGCACATTTACACAAAGGTTTATCCTGATTTTATTAAAAAAAACCCAACAAGTCAGTTTCTCTTTGTTGTTCAAATGCTTTTTCTGTATTTCTTTGTTCAACTGTGTTCAACAACTCCAAGCTAGCATATCGTCTCTGCCTCAACTGGGAATCTATATTCTGTGTTGCTTATTATTGTAGGTATGGAAAAGGAAATCAGGCTTATTAAAAATATTGTGGAAAACAGGCACTGTTTTCTGAGATGTTTTCTGGTTCTTCAGGACAGGTGTTGTACCATAAATACATTTGTTTTCATAGATGGATGGTAATTTCCCACTGGAAGTTAAATGTCCCAAATTAAAAAATGAAGAATTCAAAACAAGTAAACTCAACAAGCAGAAAGTGGTATAGAAAGTATGTTTAATGAAATTTCAGCTAAATTAAAGGAAAGGAAGAAACAAATGCAGGAGAATAAAATACATATCCTAAAATTCATCAGAACATTTATTTTTGAGCTTAGACTTAACACCTAAATAAAATCAATATCATCAACACACAGATTTCATTTTGTATGTTTTGAATGCTGGCTTTTATCTGCTAAGTCCCATTCCTTAAGGTTCTATTATTTCCTTAAGGTTCTTTAGGTTCTATTTACAATAGGGTTATATAATATCTTTTCTCAAGTCTATATTTCTATATGATCTTTTATGTTTGTTTAAAGTGTTCAATTAATACAGCTCATAAAAACAGTTCTGGACATATTTGCCATTCATATGTTTATGTAAAACATACCAGTGTGGAAACTTTGGCTTATTTTCATTATTTATAGATATGGATGGGAAGATGGTTAACAGAAGGCAAAAGAAATATATGGAAGAGAAAAGTACTGCAGATACAGAGCTTAATCAGATATTCTGTATCCCTACTAAATGCTGAATTTGATCTTTTCATTTTCACAGATTGCAGACCTTTCATTCTCACCCACGGTCTAGTTAAAATTGATACTACGGGAAAATATTTAAATATTTTTTTCCATTTTTGGAGCAAATGTTTGTAGACATAGCCTCATGACATCTTGGCTCCTTTGATGGTTTTGGTGTATTTTTAATTTACATATGTGAAGCAGTCAGTAGCACTGCAGTTCGGCTCTCAGACTTACTCAGTTGCAAGTCAGGGATGAATCCTTATCTGTTTACTTTTCCAGCAATATATATATACTCTTCCAGAGTATATGTTAACTGCTTTTGATTCCTCCTCAGAATGCCGTCCTCAATAGCACAGTTCCTGTGTTATTTTACAGGGATGCAGACCTGACACATAATTTTGAAGTATAGTATTATGTTGAATGGTCAGTCTTCCTGAAATACTGACCTTCCACCCCAAAGCTTTCATCTACCTGGCCACTGGAAGAGATTTTCATCTCTGATGAAAATCCTTTGAACTCATAAGGAGTGCTGAAGAAGCATGTGAGACTTTGTAGTTTCAAAATTATTTTTTACAAGGGTAACTGAGAACTTGGCAAGAATCACCCCCATTGCTCAAAGGAAACCCCAAAAGCAGCACCAAACCCCCGAGTTTTGTTAAATGGGGAAGATAATTATGTTAAGGACTTGCACATGGTCCAGTTGTCTGAAATATTAGTTTTGGTGTCACGATAATTCATTTTGGAGAATGATGAAAAATGTATAGATGGATTACAGAAAACAGTTTCCTTATTTTTCTTGTTTAGTTTCACTATCGGAGGACAATTTTCTTTTTTCATATATATTTAAATTAGGGAAGCCTATAATTTAAATGTGTTCACTGCAGGTTTTCTGTGAGTAGTTTGTGATTCAAAGGTATATTTTTTCACGTGCTTAACACTAAACTTGTGAGCAGTTACAATGAATTTAATGGGATTTAAGCACATAATGTACATGCTTCAGTGGTTTTCTGAATTGGGATGAGATTATTTGTATGTTTCTGGCTAATAAGAGCAATGTTCAAGTGACTTAGTGTAATTTTCCATCCCGTGTCTTTGAAGGTGCTTATACGATTCATATTGTCACAGGTCCTCTTACAATGTGTAACAGCTTTACATTTAGCTGATAATTAGGATCTTTGAAGAGTAATGCTTTTGTTTATTTTCAGAATTAGTGGAGATGAGAAGCATTCACTAAGTAAACTTCATTCCTGACCTATGAAAATTAGGGTTGGTTGTTGATTTAAAAACCAAAACCAAACCAAACCAAACAAACCACAAAAACAAAACAAAACAAAAAAAACCAAACCCAAACAACGACCAAAAAAAACCCCACAAAAACCAGTAAGCAAAGCAAAGCAAAATTAAAACCAAAACAAGAACCAAAACAAAAAGCCCAAGAAATACCTGAACCCAACACACAACAACAACAAAAAAAATAAAACAAAAAAATCATTTCCATGAAGTGATGGAAATAATCATTTGAGAGTTTGGAATTTTGAGTTGGAGATTTTGAGTTTGGGCCTTGAGTACTCCCTGGTTTTGTGAGCAAGGAGTGAGAGGTAGAGGATTGGCTCAGGTATGTCTGATGTCTGAAAGGCAGGGAGAAGATGAGCAGTAAGTGGTTTTGTTCCCACTGTTGAAACACATGTTCATTGAAAATAGTTTCACTTGTAGATAGCACAGCAAAACCTGACCTCAAACTTTTTTGCCTCTTCCCAAGACACATTGAAGAAAAAGTTTCTTCAAAGGCATAGGTACTGTTAATCATCTTTCTTGTAAATCACCTTAACACATGGAATAGATAATTCAAACAGAGTTGTGACTGGCCTGAATTTACTATAAACTTGGTTTTAAATTAGAGAAATCAAGTTGTGTGTTTCTTGTGCAATGGTTAGAAATAGAAGCAAGAAATCATGCTGACAAATGAAGTGAATGAAAATGGGAGACAGAGTTACTTTATTATTTAATACATTGTCCTAAATATGTTAGATGTATAGCTCTACAGAAGTTTTAGCTCTTTACTGCCATAAAGCTGTGATTTAAGTGATATATCTTCAATAATTTCACAGTATTTTGATTCATAAAAGTTGAGTACATTGGAAGGAGCTTAAAAAATGCATTTTAGTAGGCTTTTTGACATATGTGATTTAAAAGCTTAGAGAAAGCAATGCACCTGTCACTTTTAATTGCAGAAAGCTTTCCATCTATTAACTTTATTTTGCCAGAGCCTTCTAATGAAAAAGTTCCAGTATCTAATTTGATTTAATTTTCATTGGGTTTGCGAGAATAGCAATTCATTTTTAGAACTTCCAGCTATGAAGCTGTGCTTCAGAAAGTAGTCTCTCTTACGTAAACATTAAGTTTCATCATATGCGTGTCATAGCTTAGGAACATCTTGATATCCTTGAAGGAATGTGGCAGTGAAAGGTAGACATATTGTCTGTGATACTAGGTAGGTTTACAAATACAAATGTTTGTATGATTGGGTTATTCCTATCCATCATTAGATTGCATCTCTCTGGAGCTATAAGTACCTCTGTGCCTGGCAGGCTTATGTTATCACTGATGCATATGGGGACCATGTGTCAGTCTTCCAACAAAGATATATAGCCTTGTGTAGGAGCAGGGTTGGATATGCTGGTGTTTCAGCCTCTAAATCAATTTCTGGGACCTTTGCTGCAGATGCTTGAAGCTGCAGGACTGTACAAAGTGTATACTGCAACATGAACTGAAACAGAAGAATAAGCATGAGAAGGAGTTAGCCACATGGCAACAGATAGCAAGTGCAGTGGAGCCTATGAAGAAGCAAATTCTCAGACCTTCTTAGCTATGTGTAAATATCATTTCAATTCAATCACCTCAGAGCTCAGAGCTGGTCTTGTTCTAAGAGGAGACCTGTTCATACTCAGTTAAAAGAGTGAGTACAGATGCTCCTGCTGTTGCAAGATGCATGTCCTAGGATTTCTGAGCTGGTGGAAGTCCTTCTGAATTCCCTAGAAGTACAAATGGATTCACACTGAATGCTTTAGAAAAAAGCCTGGCTGTATGGTGCTGAGATGTTGATCTGTTTAGTGGCTGTTATTGATGCAGGCACAATGCCATGTCTTCTTGTATTTAGCTTTATTTCTTAAATCCCTTTTTAACATCTGTGCTTCAAACAAAATGCAGTCGATCTAGTATTTAAACATTTTATAGTGTATTTCTGAATTAGTCCTTAAGCAATAGGGAAGCTTAGGAATTTTTGCTGTTTTGTTTAGGTGGCTGGAGTTTTTTGTGTTTTTTTTTTATTTTATTTTTTTTTTTTTGGTTGGTTGGTTGGTTTTGGGGTTTTTTAAGTAAATATAATAGTCTCTTGTCCCATTACCATAACTGTTCCCAGTGTGTTTGTACTCACCTGGACCTCTCTTTTCTGAAGCTGCCCATTGACTCACTGCAGGAGTGTGTAGTGTCTTGTGAATGGAGACATCAGTGCCACCCTTGCTCATCCTGAGTGTCCTGTTCTTTCATTTGATTACAATTGCTTGACTGTCATCTCCGCCATCCAACTGACTTATGTGCCTTCATATAGCAAAACACAACACCAATCCTCCTGAATGAAAGAAACCTCAAACAACAACTTAAAAACCACACCTCCCCAATCCCTCTTTACCCTAATTATTAGGGCTTCTCAGTGGGATTTTCTGGATAGTTACTTGAGGCAAAGTTCCATCAGCTACTTAGGAGCATATGGATATTGGTTGAAGGGAAAGAATTTAGCAATTTGGGAAAAAAAAAAAGGCTTGAAAACATACAGATAGAGGAAAAACATCTGAAAGAAAGGAGGATGGGTTTTTAAAGTGTAATTAAGAGCAGCTACTTTTTGATGCTGTCAGTGGAAAAGTGCAGTCCTGGAACAGAAAATCAGCTTTGTAGACTTCAAGCTTAAAAAAATGTCTGAATGGAAATTATTTCTAGTGAAAGCAGCTGAACCTTTTTGCAAGTTTGAGGAGGAAAAGGGGATAAATATGGCAGAAGTAGCAATAAAAATTAAGCTTTTCCATGAAAAATACTAAATTCAATTTTGCATGGTTTATTTTTTCCTAGAACATTTTAATGTCATTTACATACTGATATTGTGGCAACAACATACAGACAGGGCTAGTAAGAAAAAATGGGATTTTTCACATTCTTGAAATGTTGAATGGGAGCACTCTGCTTCAGTTTTTTTACTCATGGTTGTTCATTTTAAGATTAAGTAATCAGTTGCAATTAATTCCTTTTGGAATAGCTTTTTTTGTTGTTGTTGTTGTTGCTTAAATACATACATTTTTGCCATTTTTACAAGGGTTTTAAATTCGAAAGAGCCCCTGAATCCAGCTAGGATGCACTCTTCTTGTTTTACAGACCAGTTGTACTGCCTTTGCTGTATTCTCAGCTCCTTCTATTAGAGGAAAATACCTCTTGAAATTCTGATATGGCACTGAAATGGAAAAAACTGTGGTGACAGAAGTTTGGGGGAAGAGGCTGGAGCAGTCACAGAAAGAGAAGGCAGGGTCAAGAAGAAAGAAAAACCTGGAGCCCTTGAACAGAAGAAACTTGAGACTTGACACTTCTGGATGCACAACTAGACTATTAGAGTAATTTAATCCTGGTCAATGGGAAGTTTTACTTCCAAAGTACCTGAATATATATATCAGTAATTGCCCTGAAGTTTCTCTACAATTTCTTTTTTCTCCTAAGGGCTTTAATTGACCAGCACATATATAGCACACAAGAAATGAAATAAACAAAAAATTCCAATCATTCTATTATTCAAATAATTGAGCTTTTTAATACTGTTTCATAGTTCATTGCCAGTCAAGTGGGGGATAATACAAATATGTGTTTCATGTCCTTTCCATTTATAGTTTTCATATAGAAAATCTTAAAACTTTAAAGCTATAGTTTTCTTATAAAAAAGCTTATTTTTTTGGTCCAGAAGCCCAGAGATGCTAGTCACATTGTTACACACAATAAGAAAAATAGCAACAAACTAGCAACCACTAAAACAAAAAAGTTTCTGTGAAGGATGTTACAGTCTATGAGACATGGGTGTAAGCACGTGGGTATAACCTGAAAACCGGTGATATAAAATTGGTCATCTTGATAAGTAGCAATGATTGTAGCTTAGCAGTTGTCAGGTTTTTAAATCATCCATGGTAATCTTTTTGATAATTTGCTTTGGTGTCTTTCACTATTTTAGCATGGTTTTTGGCACTAACAGGCAACAGCCTTAAAGCTTGAGGCATCAGCAGTTCATACATATTATGCATCTACAGATACCATACAAAGCTAAGACTGTTCAATAAATCTGTCTTATCAAACAATCAGCCCATGTGAAGGGAAAATCCTCAAATTACATCATTCAACCCAAATGAAGGAAGTGAGCACAGTGCTATTCAACATTAATGGTCTGCAAGATCTTTTCTAGTTTACTCTCCAAATGTTTCCCTGTCCCTTGACAAATTGTTCAAGATTAGTTTTACTGTTAGGAAACACTTGAACTACTCAGGCTATTATCAGAGTAAAAATTTGGAGCTATACTTCATGAAAAATGTCTGTGTCCAGGGATGTAATTATTATTTGTCTGTATTGGAATTGCAGCTCTGCATAATGGGGTTGGATCAGGAGACTGCTCTGCTCTGTTTTGAAGAAACAGAAATTGCCACAGCTTGCTGAGTGATATTTCAGAAGAGAATATACAGGATTGTAGGCTGTGTAGTTAAACTAGACAATGTACCAGACAACCTTTCAATCAGATCCTGAAAGTGCTTACAGTTTCAATTCCAAAGCAGGTGAAACAATATTAAATATTAAAGACATGTTGACAGCTGCAAACTTATTCTTAAAAAGAAGTTTTGTTACAGGGAAAAGTAGCGATAGGTTTTTCAGATACTGTTGAAGAGGTCTTTTGGAAAATTAAATATGCCATCTCATCTATTCTTAATGTGAGCAGATCCCCAGTCAAGCCAAATGGATGTTTCAGCCATGCATATGCTGAGTGTTTAACATACCAGAAGAAGTGAAAGTTACCTGGCAGAATCTTGTTTTATTCTTTAAAAGTTCTTAACTTACAGTGCATGTCAAGTGTGATAGTTGATTAAAAATTAACCACCAAGTCACCTATCAGAGACTAGTAAAATGAAAATAGCAGAATCTTGGCGCTTTCCCTACATAGAAAGACTCTTTTGTGGCCTTGTATGAAAAAACGACAGAAAAAGGAGAGGAAAATCCATGAACAAAAACCATATCTAACCTAAACCTCCCCTGGCACAATTGGAGACCATTTCCTCTTGTCCTGTCACTTGCAGAAGAGACTAATCCCCACCTGTCCACAACCTCCTTTGAGACAATTGTAGAGAGCAATAAGGTTTTCCCTGGGTCTCTTTTTTCACATGCTAAACACCCCCAGCTCCCTCAGCTGCTGCTCATGAGACTTGTGCTCCAGACCCTTCAGCACCTCCACTGCCCTTTGGACATGCTCCAGCCCCTCAGTGTCTTGCTTGTGGTGCACAGCGCAGAACTGGACTCGGCACCTGAAGTGCAGCCTCACCATATGGAAATGCATCCATATGGGTAAAAGTCATTTTCCACTCTGCAAACTCTGAGTAGGGCTGTAGGTCAAGGATACGCTCACACATCACAGCTGTGCTGCTGTCTTGGGCCCTATTAGGGAATGATAGTGCTATTAGGGATGCATGATAAGCAGCAGTCAGTAAAATGTCACTCAGTGCCTTCCTTCAGCTTCACCAATTTGAGACTGTAGGGAGGATAAAGATTTGTCATGTTTTTTCTCTGGGAGGTGAGGGGTGTTCTTAAGAGCTTCAAGTTTTTTCTGTGGTAAGGATTAAGCCAAAGCCAAATTTGAAGTAGTGTTGCAATTCTCTCTGAAACTGTGGGTGGTCCTTTCCTCTTTAGGAGCTACAACATGTAATTTCCTTTGCTGTTTTGTTTTGGGGTTTTTGTAGTCTAAACAAAAGAGAATTATATATTAATTTAGTGGAACAGACTATTAAAGAATACTTTCCTTTTCAAAAGTAATTTCTAAGACTCCAATAAAATACATGTGTGGTCCTAATACTCCTATTTTATTGCACAATTAGCATTTTCCCTGCTAGGCCACTCTAGAACAATAGAGAATAAATGGTGATCTCCTTAAGTATTTATTTTCAGTAGTATCAGAGCATACAAATTGATTTAAGTACACTTTTGGAGATACTGTAGAGTGGAATTGATTTTGCAGCCCATGGGTTAACTTTTCTGCCAAGTCTGAGATTGGAGGTTTTGGCTAAGTTCAAATCCAAAATGTATTCTTATTAAAAAGTAAAAGGCCTAGTAATTGTACTCTGTGCTATTTAGAGTCTGCAGAGATCATCAATTACTTATACTAAAAATTATAAATAAATTGTGTATTATGTTGCATGGGTATGAAGAGTCAGGCTGGTTCTCAAACAAAAGAAAAAAAGATTGGCACTAGTTAACAGAATTTGAATTTTGGATGACTTATAGTTAATGTTAAGGTGGAAGGTACTGATAAACTCTGGAGATTACCAGGCTACCAGTACTACTGTTGTGTAGTGCATTACTTTTTCTCTTTTGATCTATATGTTCTATACTTAAACATAAATGATCACTCTTCTTTAAAAAATACATAAAATGGATTAAAAGATTTGCTGCTTAAATAATACAGATAATAATATGCCAAAAGCATATAATAAGAAGTACATTTTGATTCCATAACAGATTTATAAATGGATGACATTTAAGAAACCTCAAGCATTGAGAATGAAAGGAGCATGAATGATATAATCAAAAGTGCTATCATTAAAAAATGAGAGATGAAAGTGGGCAGGGAAATTCAGTCTTAATATTCTTAGGAAAAAACCCGCATTTCTTCCCATGAGAATTGCCGTGACTCTAATCATTCAGTCTACGTTGCAATGATGATTGCCCTGTGTTGTGAGATGTGAAATATTCACTTGGGCAATGTAGCTGTCCATGGCCCAGGGAGTGATCCCGCTTTAGCGTGAGAATAGGTTATGCGCCTACTACGTGCAGCATCTGAATCTCTAGGGAGTCAACAGAGCAAATGGAAATCAGTGATGCAGAGAGAACCTGAAATTCTGTCGTCTAAATCTTTCTCATCAGTTTTGTGCTCCTCAGCATGGTACTGATCCATGGTACTGCTGACACGTACTGCCTTGGTTTCCCCATCTGTAAAAGGAGGTTAATAGTAGCTTTCTCATACATGAAATTTTAATCCTCCTATGGGAAGCAGCAGCAATAATGATTTACAGAACTAATGTTTGAAATTATAATTTATAGGTTTTATCTTCATAAGGGGATATATATGTGCCTTAGAGACCTATTAGCTACTGCTGGTATTATTGGACATCTTTTGTATTTTCAATATGAAGAGAAATAGCTGCAGTGATTGTTTTACTAGAGAACAAAAGAAAAAAAAAACCACATTGAAATTAATAGGAAGCTAACTAGTTTATTTCACAGTGAAAAAATAATGGTACATCAGAGTTGTTGGTTGTTTGGTATTGTTTCTTTGTTTTACTTTCTCCGAATAAGAGTTTAGACTGAATTTTTAAGTATATATTTTTAAACATTTCCTTGTTCCATAGTAATTGATCTTGAGACCTGCCAGAAAGCTATGCTTACTAAAAGCACATGACGAGCCATTTGGGTATAAGATTATCTTTATGAATAAATGATGCCAACTTTTTATACAGTAACTGTATAAAGTTAAAGCAAGCACATGTCAGTATTCTAAAAATTACCTGGCTAAGCCTCACTTAATCAAGTGAGGAAAGGTACTTAGCTGTTTGCATATATTATTGTATTTGCTGAACATGGGATAAAAAACGTTGTGTTATAATTAAAACATTTGTGTTTGTTTAGTAAGCTCATGTTACAATATGATATATTGCTGTCTTGATGGAATTTCTAATAGGCTTCAGTAGCTCCAGTTCACCTGAGCTACTAATTTAAAGGAACTGTCTCTCCAGGATGCTCCTCCTGCATTAATACCACAGTGTCCAGTAACATCTGTATTCTTGATGACTTTGTATTTTGTTTTGATTTTCATTACATAGTTTTGAAAATAAGTTTTTTTACTTACATACTTTATCCTAATGCAGTAAAAATTTTGGTTGTCAAAGCATGCCTCTTTGACATCCAGGAAAGTTCTTAGATCAAATTTGTAGTCAACATGGAAGTTTACAGTTTAGGAGTACAGTTGTAGAGTGATAAATGAAGTTTCACAAGCAGCAAAAAACCCATTGGATCAGAACTTTTCCATGTTAAGCCAAGACACCTAATACAGAGTAGAAAAATATATTTATTCAAATTTTGAAAGTAGAAAACGGGTGTTTTATGAGTGAAATCCAAGTCAGGTATTCATTAAAACATGAAAAATCTACTTTGGCATTTCATTCTCACCTCTTTGCATTGGAAAGCCCATGGCTATGGCAGCTTTTGCAAACAGAGGCGCTGCCAGTGTTCATGATAACATGAAATAACCTTTTGCCATACTTCTCTGGGGACATTTCAAGACACACTTGAAACTTGGGGCTGTGGCTCTCTTGCTGTCATGTTGCAGCGTGTTCCACACTTCCATATCTCAGATTTTACTATTGGTGTTTTCAGTGCCTCCCAGTGAGGTAGAGTACTTTTTTTTTTTCCCCTCCGATCAAAGCCAGGTGAATAAATAATAGCTCTTGGTTCTTGCTCTGGAATAGCTTTGAGGTTTTAGATGATGTCCCTCATTAATGTAGAGAAATATCTCAGGCCACGCGAGACCTCACAGATACCTTAATGATGTCCAGGATCCAGCAAGCAGCCTATGCCAGAGCATGCTTCACAGGCTCTTCCTGCAAGGAGCTTTTTAGTGAATGGGTAGTACATGTCTTCTCCCTGCCACCTGTGTTTTTTAAGGTGTACTCAAATGCAGAAATATCGTAGGAATTCTGAACAGTACTGAAGAAAACACCAATCATAATAAAAACAGCTAAAATGGACATGACCATTTGATATTCCTAAATTAATTGTTTGCTTAGTTTTACTATTTTAGGATAAATGTCTAATTGATATTTAATGTTCCCAAAAAGAAGTCGTTACTTGTCCATTAAAATAATATGATTGACCTAGGTGATAATTGTAGGTCCCTTTCAACTGAACTATCCTATTCTAAAATATGTTGTTTGTTTTTTTCACCATCTTCCAAGTGAAATCTCCCATGTTCAATTTCATATAGTTGATTTTCAGTAAAATAATTTAAATAATTCTCATTCTTTTTATTTCTTTGATTACCCAGTAGTCTCATTATGTATGAGACTTTGCCACTTTATACAGGCATGGAGGATTTCATGAAAAATATAGCTACCTAATGTTAAAACTGTTGTTTTCCAGTAAGGGAGAAGTACTTAGCAAGGCTTACTTCATTCACATCTCTAATATGTAAATAATTATCAGGATGCCAGTCATGAAATAGCCATTTTCTGAGATGTTTTTATAAACTGGTATAAATAAACTGGTAAGCATTCAGTACTTAGTTGGGCTGAGTATTTCTGCCTTTTCCTTTAAAAATCAGAACACATTACTCATTCCCAGTACTCAGTATTTTGTGAAGTACGGAATGGCAGTATAGATTTATGATATCACTGGTCAGACACAGAGGGAGGTTAAACCATAGAGGAAAATAAAATTACAAGTAATTAAATTTACAAGCAGGTTTGCCATCTTCAAAAGATTTAGTGTTTCAGAATGAACAATGATTTAGCCACACAACAAAACTGTGATACAGCCTTAGCAGTTTATGATATAGATATTTCATGTGATGTTTCAATTTATATAATTAAAAATTGAGCACTCCTTTTAAAGGGTATATGGGATATTCAGCTGAGAACCATACATGGTAAGTGATAAAATAACTGCAATGCAGTACTTGTTTGCATTTTTTAAGAGCTGAAACATTCCATCAGGATCATTAATTTCAGGTTATCTCAGTGCTTTATCTTCAGATAAGAGCAATACTCTATATAAGTCTTCAATTTTTTTTTCCTGAGGACAGGTTAATATCTTCTATTGGTGTCAATTTCAAATGTTCACAGGACTCTTTAAGTTGTGAGGGTTTTTTTTTTTCCTGATCCAAATTAAATCCCTGATCCAATTAAATCTTTAGTCTTTAGAAATCAGTTTAAAAGCTGGTGTGTATGCGCTTATCAGAATCCATAGTATGTAAATTGCCTTTATCCAGTTTGTTTAAAAATAAATTATATTTTACTTAAGCACAGTAACTGCAGAACTTACTGCATCAAGGATCTTAGATAATCTATAGTTGTTCTTCTGTTTTTATTGATGAGTTTGACTACTTGGATAGACTGTGTTAATTATAAAAAAGTAATTATTTAGATGCAGCATATTTAGTCCTCTAGAAGCACACACCTGGCCTTCAAGGAGAGAAAAAAATAATATACAAGCTTTTCAAAACATTGCTGTAGTTGGGCAAAAATTCAGAAATCATTGTGCATTCTCCACTGTGTATCTTCACTTATAGTGGGATTCAGCTCTGTTTGTGTAAGGATTTGGTTTTCTGTTTTTACATTCGAGAGAATGGGGTTGCGGCCAGAATATTAAAACTCAGAAGAATGCTTGACATATACACACATATGCATCTTAAAATTATCTGAAACATTCTGCTGTACCCAGGTAGGTTTGTGCATCTAGAGCAGCAGTGGTGCTCATTTGTGCCTCCTCTAAAAAGTCTCTGTCATCTGCTGCCAGTCTAACTCACCCTGGTGGCTTTTGGTGCCAATGTGCTATTTAACCCCTGCATACCTTTTAACTTGAGGAAACAAACGTGTGAGTTGTCCTTGAGAACACCTCACATTCAGAGACTGAAGTTACACCTGGCCCTGAGCACAGGTTTGGTGATGCTGGAGCAAGGAGGAGCAGTGGAGGACAAGGAGTGAAGGTGCTCTGCCCACCACTGAATGGCAGAAATGAAGTCCACAAAGTTGCACTAAGGAATTTTCTTTAAAGGTCAATGTCTAAGGTACTCCCCTTCATACTCAATAATTTTGAGTATATCTCTCTAGGATTATATAATAGAGTCAAGAACAATTGAGTTGAATGAGGCCTCTATGGCAGCTAGAATCTGCATAAAGATGAATTTGTCGAAACTTCTCGCTAGATGGTTGTGCTCTATTTAAAGAAGTAAATTCTCAGGTAGCCTTGGCTTTTTCACTCTAGCTGCATTTTTTAATTAATTCTGCTGTTCCAGAGGTCTTCTGGATTTTAATTTTTTTAACCTTACATTAAAATCCAGAATACCTCTGGATATCTGGGCTGTAATAATAATGGAGAATAAGTTGTTCCAATGAAAATGTCTTGGTCAGATTGACACTTTCTAATGGGAACCAGTTTCATGCTTTTTTAGAAGAATACAGATGTCTTCTTATAAAAGTAGGATGTTTTGTTGCATCTTGGCTTAAATATTATCGAAATGCTTAGATATTCTTTCATCTTAGAGGTATCAATTGCCATCACAGAGCCTCTATTCAAGATTGACTATTTTTGAAATGGAAGATGACGCCGACATACTTACACGTGCAGCAATACAATGACCATCAGGCAGAAAAGGAGTGTTGCACTTTTCTTCACTATAGAATATAAGTTGAAAAGTCAAATCAATGTAATGGCATGCAAAATTGGTGGCTTTTATCTATAAAATAGATTTTTTCCCCATCTCCCTTGAGAGTCACAATGCACCTTGTGTTGCTTGTGGCCCTTTTTTTTAAGCAGTCTGAGAATTGAGGAAAAAATGGGTTCAAAGATCAATAAAAAGGACCACACACGGCCTCTGAGTTGTGAAATGTACGTGTAATTTATGCAAGAAGAAAAAGTTGAATGTTTGTTTAAGCCCCTGAAGGTCTTTATAAAGAAACCTTTTTACATGGAGCAGATGAAAACTTAAAGCAATCAATAAATAATTACTAAAATTTTTCCTGCTGCAGAGGAAAATCATATTTTGTATGAGAAGTAGAATTTAGCGGTGTAGAAATGAACTTACTCTTTAGTGTACAGAAACAGGTCTAATTTTCCCAAACCAGCTGATGCATTGCAAAAAAATTACTTTTGGAAAACAACATTTGCCAACCTTAGCTCTCCATGTTTAAATGTATGCTCTAAACAATGCCTTGTTCAGCAAGGTTGGGAACCCTTTGCAGTCAAGTAGTTTACATTTGAAATAAGCTAAAATTACCAGTGAACACTATACTTCAGTCTACTAGAGCTTGTGCTACACAGAAATGGTGTTGACTGTGCCGACCCAGCAGTAAATCTAGCATGCAATTAGTTAGTCTGCTGTCTTCTGCATTTGCATACACACAGACATACCTGTGCACACATCCAGCCTCAGTGCATTGTCTATTGAGGAACCTGCAGTAGCTGAACAGTACCTGTCACTTGTTCAGTCCTTGCATTTGTGCCAAAAATTTCCCATGGAAACAAACATTTTGACCGTTGAAATGTTCTGTTACATTTTTTAAAAAAATAATTTGCATTTGGCCTCAATATTGCTCGTCTTTCACTTTTTTTTTAATTATATAGAATGTTGAATGATGATACTCTGTCAAATGCCATGAAAAGCTTAATGCACCGTTACCCATTATCTCCTGTAGTATAGATTTATGAGCACGGCAGTGGCTTACATAGATATATACATATATCTGTGTTATAAACTAATCATTGATCATGATACAAATCACTACTGTGAGCTTAGCCACTTCACACACAATTTTTATATAGGTAAAATGTATTAGGCAATTAAACAGAAGTGTAAATATAGATATTTGCGTTTATGCTTATAAGGGAATATTTTTTCCAAGGAAGTAGGCTGTTAAATCATGTTACCGTAACAAATGCTGAAGGCTCCTTTTTCATTCATTGCCACTGAATTTATTGTCAGAGCAGTGGAGTCATATCCCATTTCCAGATTACTTTGGTGGCTTGAAAATTAAATCACAGCTCACAAATTCTCTTTTTTCACACACGATTAATAATACTAAAATTGGATCTAGTTTTAAGTATACTTTGCAAGAGATTGCAGTGCAATTAGGTGCATCAACTATGAAAGATTTAGTAAATAGGAAGTGATTTTCCATAAATTAACAATGAATTGGATAAAACAAAATTGCTGTCAATGTATGTGGAATTATTTTAAAAATAATTACATTGATGTAAATTTTGTTAAAGTTGGGCAGCATGGGGTTTTAAAACGTCCTAAAATTATTTTTTGCAAGTTCATAAATCTTAAAGGGATCTTCAGGAGTGATTGCTCAGAACTGGAAATATGAGCTCATGCTAGATTATGTTTTAGAGAAAGAATACATCGAAAGCATGACTTTTTATGTCTAATCAAGTAAATGATTCTTGCTTGTTACTTACTCTGAGCTGGATCTCTTATTTCTGTGCACAGTTTTGCAATGTTTCTCTAAAAATTCTCTCTGATAAAGATCCTCTAAAGATGCTTCTAAATGTGAGGATAGAGAAACTTCTGTTAGGAGCTGGCTTGCATTTGGTGTGCTTTTAGAGTGCAGATCCTGGATTGGTTTTAACAAAATGAAATCTAGATAACCACAAGAAAACTGCTCTGCAAATGGACTTAAAATCCCTCTGTAGAGATACCTGTATGCATCTGATTTGTTTGTACATTTTTATTCAGATGCTCAAGAAAGCTTCTTCATGTTCCCCATATTGTGTATAGAGAGGTGCCTCTTGGAAGGCTTCCAAATAAAGATCTGATTTGATAATTTTAATGCAGCAAGGTACATAGGCCCCCTTGCAAGACTTCAAACATTGATGTACCATGTTTGATAGGTGTATTTGGTCCAGGGTAGTGAACTATTGTCTGAGGTGAAACTTCCAGACTACATATGGTATAGCTACAGCAATAAAGACTTTAATGTATTGGTTATCAATTGCACTGCAATCATTGCTAATAGTGCATAGCATAAATGGAAGGTTCTGGATCCTTGTCTGCTTTTGGTTTTTTATTTTTTATTTTTTCTGTCTCATCTGCTATTGTCTTCAGTTCTCTAGATTTTATTTCCAATATTGACCTGTGAAGGACAAAAAGTGTTTCTGGGTTTCAGAAAAAATAAAGGGCTGTTTATTCATACTGATAGCAAAAAACCACTACTGGACAATAATTTTAAAAGCATTTTAATATTAATTCTCTTTCATAAAAGATAATAATTTCAGATAGTGTGGTATGGCTCATCATACAGGGATTTGGGGGAGGAATATTAGATATCTGCTGTAGAATGTATTTTAATTCCTTTTTTTAAAATATATGGTGCTTGATACTGAAACAAAAATCAGAAATATATTGATCTCAGATATTACTCAGCTTCATCATTGTTTCTCCATAGCTCACTATTTGTTCTTTTTGCTGGATTTCAGTCTTCCTTACATAAAACTGAACATGCTATCAAAAATGGATTTGGAAGTGTTGAAAAGTGAAAAAAGTTCTGGGGTTTTTTTTTTTTTTATTTTTTGCCATATGTTGCTATTTTCTAAAGGAACTATTTAGTGTGACACAGATAAATTTTTCAATATTATTGCTACAAAAAATTGGAAATATTGACTGAACCTGAAATTTTTTTGTTACACACAAAACTAAATTAATATATACATATAATTTTTTACATTTTTTTTTATCTTAGTGATCTTAGTGAAAATCAGATTCAAGCAATACCAAGGAAGGCATTCCGAGGAGCAGTAGACATAAAAAATCTGTAAGTATTTTCTTCCTTCCATATATTCTGATGATAATGCTTTGTTGATACAGTGCTTTTTTTTTGGATCAGATATCTTTTTTCTAAGAACTGTTATAGCTGCTTAAGGAATATCTGCATAAAATTGATATTTATCATTTGCTTTAGCAAAATACTTTAACATATCTTAAACATCCTCAAATAACCTTATGGAAATGTCAAACATTGAAATACAGTTGAAGACAACATGGCATTATAACTATTAGTTTATGAAACTGGAGTTTAATATTTAAATGTCAGGCAATTTGAAACTTTTTATGGTTTCATGTGGAAAAAATCATTTTGCCTTGGTTTTAAAAGTTTGCCTTTTGTTTGCTTGCATAAAAGAAAGAAAAGTCGTGCTATTATCTAGTTTTTATAGCATGTTTTTTATACTTTGCCTGATTTCCTTGCTCAGTTTTCTTCTGTTGTCTTTTCTGAAAGAAAGGTAGATAGTGACTTTGAAGTTCATGGGCGGGTTTTGAATTCTTGTGGTTTCTAAATGTGAAATATGTGAGTTTCAAGACACAGCAAAGCAGTGACTTTTCGACTTTCTGTTCAGAGCGGTAAGTCAGTTAAGTGGATTGAACAAAGCCAAACAATCTGAAGACTGTGATGAACTTCTGTAGTAGGAAACAATAGGTCATGCTCTCAAAAGCTATAACCCCTGCTGTAAGCTAAGGACTCATTACTCATAAGCAATCAGCAAAGACAGAGGACATACAGTAGTGGATTTCAGAAAGACTGTGGAGCTTCCAGCATGATGCAACTGTGAAAAAATATGATTACTATCTTATGTGGATCAATAAACATAGGGAAATATTAGGTTATAGGAGATTTTCATGTAATTCCTGCTGAAATAATTTTTATTAATTGAAGTTGCCAGTGCTACAATAGAAAGACAAACTTTCTAGTTGTACTGCTTTGAAAACAGGAGGTGCTCTGTGGTTGTGAAGGGAGGGTTGTGATGTATCCTCAGTAATAGAGGATGGGACAGGAAGCCCTTTGCTTTTCTGTCTGCCTGTGATGGAATCCACTTCATTCTGCTGCACACAAATTGGTGAGGAAAATGTCTTTTTGAAGATTTAGCAGAATGCCCAAGAATTTAGCCTACTTCAGTTCTTCCCTGCAGTGAAATTCTATCATATCTCAGTGGAAAAAATCATTATGTTCAACTCTATTGTGTTCAAAAACACACAAATGCTTGTGATTCTCAAAGTAGCTTTGTTACTTTGTTTAATTGACAGTTTATGAGGTTTTATACAGAGCTATTCTCATCACTATACATGGTCCAAAAGTGGTTTGGCTACGAGAAGCCTCAGTTTTTCTCCATGATCTTTTGTATTTGAAAATTTATACAGCCACAGAAAGGAACTTTGGTAGTAAAATAGCAGCATCATTGAAAATATTCTAGTGGCAAAGCAGTAGTTTAGAATAAAGGTTTAGAATATATTGTAATAAAATTCCAGTTGAAAACTGCATTGGGATGCTAATCTTTATCTGAGATAATTTTTTTATGTTAGTGTGCATTTTTAAGCCAGGGATATCCTGAATTATGTCTGAAACTTGTATAAAACAGCAGATCTGCCATTTAAAGCACTTCTCTTTTTAGGGGATAATTAAAAAAAAAAACAAAAACAAAAACAAAACAAACAAACAAAAACAAAAAACCCAAACAAACAAACAAACGAAAAAAAAAAAAAAAAAAAAAAAAACACGTAAACACCATAGCATTGCCACAAGTTCCAAATCATGTCTGTGGCATATTTTTTATTGTGATAGGATAAATACTACAGTTATCTCCTCATTACTTGTCCCAGAAAAAAGAAAAAAAAAAGCAAAAGAAAAAAACAAAGCCTTCAAACCCCTAATCTGAAAACTTCATAATCCATCTAAAATTGTTTGCAGAATGACCAATGAGTTCATGGGGTGAGTGGGTGAGTTGGGTGGATTCTAGCACAGCACTTACGTAACTGGATCAGGATGTTGTGTCTTTCCAGAATCTTTGGTGTGGAGAGACAAACCCCAGCCTTCCATCTAGCTTTGGTCATTACTTAAAAAAGAAATGTATAGCAAGAATTTTACAAGTTGTATTTCATTGTTCAAGGAAATTAAGGAGACAAATGATAAGTGATAGGCATAGGAGGCATCACTATTCAAACAGGAATTGAACTATCTGTCAAGAGGTTGTAGCCAGGTGTGTGTCAGTCTCTTTGCCAAGTAACAAGTGAGAGGATAAGAGGAGATTCCCTGGAGTGGCAGCAGGGGAAGTTTAGATTGGATATGAGGAAAAATTTCTTCACCAAAAAAATTTTTAAGCTTTGGAACAGCTGGCTGAGGGAAGAGATTGAGTCACCATAAGCAGTGGACTTGGCAGTATTTGGTTTACAGCTGAACTCCATGATCTTAGAGGTCTTTTCCAACCTAAATGATCCTATGAGTCTATGAAGGTGATCAACCTAAGGTCCAGGAAACAAATACTTACATATCCTTACTAAGAATTGTCATAAACAGAATTCCACATTTGTTCTAGTTTTGGACATTTATTCTAGAAATAGCCTAGTAGGTGAGCATAATGTTAAAGATGTACATCTTCCAAACTTATCTATGAGATAGGTGAAGGTACAAAGAGAAAAGAACCCTAAGATCATATTGTAATATATATATATTAAAAAAAATGTGTAACAACAGTAATTACATCAGTTTAAGTGTAAATTACTGAGCCTTTTTTTAAAACATGGAGTGATTTGTGGCCATCAACAGTAGCTCTATAAAGCTCTTTTAAAAGCAGTTAACAAACTGCACTGAATTTGATCTGATAAAGTGTTTTATATTCCTGAATGGAGACTCACCATTCTCTCATTCCCACCAAATACCTTCCTTCTGAATCAGGAGTTGGAATATTTTGGAAAACTCCTATTATATACTTCTTAGCCTTTGCAGAGCAAAGGGAATGAGGTGTTAACTCAGATAATCTGAAGGAAACTGCTTCATTTAAGGTTGATAATAGCAGTATAAGCTCCTTCAGTATGTTAGCTCTAGAGTCTTCTTGATGTTTTGCCTAAGAAGCTGTCTAATTTCCATAAAATGCATCCATGTTTTTTTCTTCCTGGACATCCTAGTAACGCTCACCGTATGGATTCTGTAGAAGATAAAAGCAAAATGGGCAAGACATTATGAGAATTGACAACACAGGCAACCTGCCACACCCTTCTTGTAAAAACAATAACAAACCCTGAGAAACATTTAGGCCTCATAAATGTAATTTACATCTAATTGGAATTACCCAGTTTCCCATTTGTTATACCGTTTCTCTTATAACGGAGAAGAGTTTGGCTCTGTACTCTCACCTGAAGCAGCTGTAGGCAGCAATAACGTCCTTCCTTTCCCCTCTCTCAAAGCCAAACAAATGCAGTTCTTGCAGACCATCCCCAAATGTCACCTGCTTCAACTCTCTCATCTTGGTGGCCCTGTTTGGACTCTTGTCTTCTACTGGGGAGGCCAACACCAGGCACCATCTCACAATTTCACAAGTCATTTCAAAAATGCCAGAGTGTCCCTGGCTTCACTCTCACCAATGCAGCCTGGTTGTTTGAAAAGTATTAAGTTCTTCAGTAAAAGTGACAAAAAATAAAGGAAGCTTATGTTGTAGTAGTTCTCCAGACTAGGAACCCAGTATACATTATTTTGGCAGTTCAAATGTAGAAAAACAAAATAGCTGCAGTGTGTCAAAGTCTCATTTTTTTCTATTCAAAGGAGTATTCTTGAATGACTTAAAGAGTCATAATACTCTGTATACACTACAGCTATTGATTTGGGACTTGAGAGAAATTAGGGTGAAATTCTGGAAATATAGTTCTGAAAGTTACCCTTAACTTGCTGATTTTTCAGGGAGAAAAATATTGACCAAGACATTAGATTCTTCAGAGAACACAGTGGCACTCACTTTTTAAAAAAATAAACAGACATTATCATATAAATGAGAAAATAAACACAGATTTTTTAATATACATGTTAATGAATGTTTCATAACCCCTCCCCCCCCCGCCTTCCCCCCGGTGATACAGTGCTTACACTGCATGTGAAAGATTCTTTAAATTTTCCCAAACTCAGGGATTTTGTTTGTATTAAGATGGTAAGAAAATGCTTTGGGTGCCCACATTATAAGCTTGAATGGGGTAGATTTTGAAGCTGGTTGAATTAGGAAGATAAATAACGAAGTTACTAACAAACGTAAGGCACCACTGAAAGAGCAATATTGCTATGCTCTCCTTTTGAGTAGATTTTGGCCTTACGACTTTTCCATTTCAAGTGTGTAAAATTTTATAAGATTTCAATTTTATCTTTCTCTGTGTAATCAATTCTTGGCAAAGGATGGAAAGGAATATAACAATATCATGGTGGAATTAGGATGCAGTATGCAATCTCGAACATCACCAAAAATAGTAGGCCTCATTTTCATTGTATCTTGTGCAAGGATCCTGTGTCCTGTTTTTTCTTGTCATGCTCCTGGCCTTTTTTCAACTGCTCTCTTCTTTGTGTTCATTTGGTTCCATTTTTTTCTCAGCAAGGGGGGGAGACTGTGGCTGTCATGCCAGGGATAAAGGCTGCAGAGCAATGTAGTTGCTTCACACATGAAATTGCCTGGGAAAATGAGGAATAAGGGAAGAGGGAGGCGGTCACCAGCATCCAATCTAAGTCTTTCCCAGTACACTAAGCTTTGTCGAAAACTTTGATTGATATTACTTGTTGCCCTTACGCCTCTTCTATGCTGATTGTGAAATATTTAAAGCTGCCACTAAAGACATAAATGCATTTTGTATTAATCTTCTTTTGGGAATTATTGGACTTCTTAAAATTTCAATTATTAGCAGTTGAAGATGAGATTCCTGCTGAAGATGTTCTCATTACTTATTTCTTCTCAGATCATGCATAAAATTCCACTGCAGTTGGAATATATACTATATAATTGAAATGGTACAAATGCTGTTCCAAATGCATTGCTTGTCTAAGATATACTTAAATAATCTAGAATTCAATATTTCTCATGCTTGCTCTTACTGGGAATATCAATTGGACTGCTAGTCTATTCAACCACTTGTATTTCAATTTTACATAAAGAAAGATTTTCACAGGATGTAGTGAACTATATTCTGTATATGCTTAAGATTTTTATTACAATAAAAGATACCTCTGAAGCCATCCATGAAGGAAAGAATAAGTATACTTTTCTAGTGCCTCCTAAACCTCATGTTGCCTTTGGGGGGAAAAAACCCTTGTTCTTACTGATAGTTAAAATAAATAGTATTTTTAAAGTTTTATTTCTTTTAAAAAGTTATTTCTTATTAACGTGGTAATATCTTTGAATGACGTTACATATAGATTTTTCATTTTGTATACATCCTCCTTTTGATGTCATTCTTCTGTTTCATTTTTACTTTTTCTGTATATTATTTTCCTCCTGCAAGATAATTCTGGGATTAACCAAGTAAAGTTCTTAGACAATTTTTAGAGGATTGAGCAATTGAACTATAAATCTTTTAGTTTCTAAAACTTATAATTTGTTCAACAAGTGTGTGCTACTTGGATGCAAATTATAATAGTCATGGGAAACAAGCAGTTCTTTGAAGTTTGATACAAACAGAATAAATTTTTTCTTACATGGCGCTTTTTTCTTACATAATTTTTAACTAATTCCTCTGAAATTATTGATTTGTTTTGAAATTGAAATTGAGAAGTAAGAAATAAGAAACATAACTCAGTCCTGTTGAAAAAAGTAGCTCTTGCACAGGACCACAAATTGTCCTTAAACTGTGAAGAACAGGAGAGTAAAGCAGACAATTGTTTGAATTGTTCCAGCTTTCAGCTTTCTAGGAATGAGTAAACGAGGTTTTCTCTGTCAAGAGTCAGATGACAGATTTTTTCTGTATGAGGGTTGTAGTTTTTAAATGTATGCGACATCTTCTGTTAGTCATTAAGTGTTCTGTGGGATGGCAAAGTTTATTTTAAGATATTTATTTATCATTATCTGGTAGACAACATATGCCAGCAGGGAAGAAAATATAAGTTAGCAACAGGTTTCTGCAGCATAAGATGTATCCACAAGAGCAACAAATAAAAAACACTTTTAAAGTAGGTATATTATTAGTTGAATGCTTATTATTCTTACTAGTTCTTATTGCTAAACTCACATAAACATTGACATTTTAAGCAGTGGTAGGTTAATTCAGTAAGATTATTTAATATATAAAACACCCATGTAATGTTGCAGGCAGGGGTGCAAAATCCAGTGAATTCTCTGTGATAATGGAAGGATTTTGAATGTGACAGGTGTTGTTTAGTATTTTATGAGCTTCACAGGAATGGCACTGTTGAAGCTTAGTGAATGTTGGAGGCAGAAAGGAATAGCAACTTCACAAAAGCATGGAGAGATCTCACATAGAAAAGACTCAAAATGGAGATGGAGCAGGCAGAAAGATGATAAAGACAAACTGGGGAGAGGGGAAGGATGAGAGTGGGCCAGAGTTGCTGGTCCATGTTTGGTCAGCTTCAGTTCTCAGGGTATTCTAAAAATTTGAAGAAAAAAAAAAGCAGCTCTTGGGGGAAAAAAGAAAATCTTTTTAAGATGGAATTAGGGTTATTTGTATACTCAATAGCTTAGCAGTGAGAAAGATTTCATTATGGTATTGGAGATTTTCATGTGTGGTTTTTAAAATCGTATTTAAACAATAGAACATAACTTAAAATTAGATAAATATGTACTTCTTAAATTCTAGTATTCTTGCTTGTGCCTTAAGCCATAGCTTAATGCATAGTTGCTATTGAGAACCAGTTTTATCAAAAAAACACCATCACCTTGCTTCAGTATATCTGTTAGAAGGATAAGCTAATGTTACAGTGGTTGTGGAATATTGTCTAATGTTCTGTTCAGGTCATATATACGATGTAAGTATCCTTACCCTTAACCTTTACTTTCATCACAAATTGCAATTCCAGGCAGTCACACAGTCTTCAAAGTCATGTCCCTTTCATAGCTTAAAAAAATTAATACAAGTATATGTATCACACCAATTGTTCTTCATGGTGTGTTTCTAATAATTTTTATATCATGATTGTAAGTGATGGAAGATAATCTAACACATAAAGAGGGTAGCATCTTTCAATTTTTAAACAGTAATTTTTAAAACTAGGGAATATTTTTCCTCTCCCATCTGCGAACTTCCCTTCCTTAAACTGAAACCAATTTGTTAGTTCAGTGCAAACAGAGCACGTTCTGCTTTAGTCTTAATCTTTCTGGTAAGAAGTTTTAAATGGAAACAACTCACCCTTCACTAAGGTAGTGATCATGGTGACTCATTAAAGGAAGAAGTCCAAAAGTTTTCGGGATCACCACAACTGCTGCCAGTCTAGTGGAAGAAATCTGCCTTTCAGTTTGTGTAGGACAAGATTTGCTCAAGTGCTTTCTCCGCTTTAAAAGATTTTCCTTTGTGTATAATACGGATGATTTAGAAGAAGCTGTGTCAGCACTGATTTATACATTGACAGCTAAGGATAATAAGATATGGGCAAACATACAGCTCACCCTTTTACAGATTAACCTGCAGACTGCATTAGGCAAATTTGATGGCATTAAAAGATTTTTCCAATTTGTCTGGAAACAATTTCTCTTTTGTATTGTGTCAAGGGTAACATTTCATGCCATTGTAGTAATTTAAATAGCTTTGATAAATTGTTTTAAAGGTTAGAGAATTGTATTGTGTATATATTTTACCTCTTTAAAATAAAAAGGCTATTAGCTTAATTGTTAAATGAAATTCATTACTAAAAATTGAGGAAGCCTTAGAAAGTAGACCTAAATATTCCAACACTGCAGCACTAGTGTTGTAACATTGCACCAAAATGATTAAAGATCATATTCAGCAACTGATAGTTTGCATTTTGCTTTCAATACACAGAAACACAGGCACTATTACAATTATGATGATATTTTATTCCCTTGTAGTAGTAATTCAGATGAAGCTAGAAGAACTTTATAGAAGTTGGTACATTACATTCAGCAGTGGGTGTGATGATTTATTAATAAAGTAAAATGTTATCATAGATTCAGAAGAATCACAGAAAATGCTTTAGTCAAAGTATCATTAGCCCTGCTAGCTAATATATAATTGAAGATAGAAGGGCAGAGTTCATTTGTATTTTGGTCATTTTCTTAGAATTGTTCACGCACATTTACTCATATATTATTTGACACTGACAAGCTACCGGCTTAGAGAAGTTTCAAAAGTGAGGGGTTTTATCATCTTTGTTTTGCAAGTCATGCCCTGAAATGCTTAAGACAATTCAGTATTTATAGGGAAAGCTTTTATCAGTAGAGAAATTGTGATTCTATATTTGCATGATTGTTAATTTAAGCAGACATTTTTAATTGGGCTTTATGTGCTGTATCAATGTTTTGAATTGGAAAGGTAATAATAATCTTTAGAGAAACTAATCTAAATTTTTCATAACTTAATACTTTAGGATTAATAATGTATGGGATGGATTGCTGAGTTTCATGTCTAGAATTCAAGTGGTCCATTACAACATACTACCTGCATATAATTGCAGACAGCACAAAGTCTATAGAAAAGCATAAACTGAAGGTTACAGCAGAAACAGTACTTTCATTTGAAGCAGAACTAAAGGAGATAAGTAAACAGGTCTGTAAATGCCTCAGACACTGTTATTTCTACATGTAGGCATATTCCAGGAGGTAATTACTCTAAATCCCCTGCATACCCGGGGGTAACACCTCCCACCTGCTCCAGGCATGCACACACGCAGGGAGACCCCTAAAACTGGTGTCTGTCCCTGGTCCCCGCCGCGGTGGGTGGAATTAACATGCAGCTGGGCTGCTCTGATAAATGGATTCTGTTAGGTCACCGAGGGGATGCGTGTGACATTAAGTGATTTACCGTCCTTTACCTTAATGAAATTGTTTCAGCAAGATGACGCTGAGAGCTTTTAATGGATAGCTTTTCTTGATGTAATGAAATTGCATTCCTTTGGCATTTAATATAAGGTGCAGTTATTATTTACTGGAGCTTTCCCAGCGCTGCTGTTTTGCGCAGACAGTTGAGAACAAAAAGGGATTTCGGTGGCAGGCCGGCGCCGTGCGACAGCCGGAGCAGGCAGTGGTGGCCAGAGCTATTCCTTTCGCCGGGCCTGCCTCCGCCACCTCCGGGAGGCTTCCCCAGCTCCTCGCCTTGCCAGCACGCCTCTCCCTTACAAATGCCTTCCTAATCTGTTTAACAGGCAACTGGATTACAACCAGATCAGCTGCATTGAAGATGGGGCGTTTAGGGCTCTGCGTGACCTGGAAGTGCTGTAAGTATTCCTTGTATCTCTTACTCGTAGTGAGAGCTCAGTGTCTGGGGACTGCTAATGTAGCAGCTTATCTGCAAGCTGCAGCCTGGTGTCAGGATGGTCTCATGAAAAGATGTCTTAAAATAATCCAGTGCGATGTGCTATAAAATGGTAAGAAGATATGGAGAGGCATAGATACTCCTTTACTCTCCAAGACAGCCATTAAACATTAAAAGAATAAAAAAAAAGCCACTGGCAGATACTGTAAGAAAAGAATGTATTTCATTTTTGAAAAGGGGAAGACAGCAGTATTAATAAACCAAATTAATTTTGTATAATTATCCATTACTGTTAATGTGCTGAACATTTTCAGGATTGCTTTTGTTGTGTACTCAACATCATCTGATCTTTCAGACTCAGTGTAAGGAACAATATGCTGTATCTGTTTGACAATCTGGATGTTTTCAAAGAGGCACTTTCTAGCAAACACTACTGCTATATGTTAAGATGTTTAGCATGTCCATGTTAATAGCTTCTTTTTAAAATATCTCATGTGCATAAATACATTTGTATGTGGAGGAAAATGTCCTTTTTTGTGTCACTGAAGATTATTATTGAAACACTTTCTTTGCATACTTTTTTTCCTCACATTATTCAAGTGGCTATCAGTGAGGTTAAAGGTAACAAAATTATCATCTGAGGATGGTTACTGTAATGAGCAAAGTGCCTTAGTTCTCAAAGAATCTGAGGCACAGGACACATTCCTGAAGTATTTGCTCTGTCAGTCAAAATTACACATTTTATTTGGATTTTCTTCATTAAGAGAAGTGAAAGAATTTGTGTGTCAGTGAGTTGCTTCATGATAATTTGAATCACACCTGATCACAACTTGAGGAGGATGAGAACATGAGTTTTATTGTGTTAGGGGGCTTGTGGTGGCTTTTTTGTTTTTTAATATTCTGAAGAACAGTAGCTTCTCAGGGAATAGATAGTCTCTGCATGTCTGAGAAACCAAAGAGTATGTGAGTAGGTGGTAAAAGTTTTTTACTATTAAACACTAGTTGGTTTTACTTATGAGTGAATGAAACTTGCAGCCAAATTTGATATTATTTTTTTACTTTGCAATGATAGAATAGCAAGTCTATTGTTAACTGGTATAAAGCCATGTACAATATATGTATAGTGTACATAATGTAGGTTCAATACTACATCAAATTGTTAAGCTGATGATTTGTTTCCTGTCAGTAAATGTGATGTTCTCTGAGATTTTTATGTTTCAAACTTTATATGTGACAATATTTTTTTCAGGGTTGGCTTAATCTGCTTATTATTGTTTGGGGGTTTTTTGTTTGTTTGTTTGGGTTTTCTTTGTTAATATGAGCCTTTCTTTACAAGTGCAAGGGTAAATGTTTATTAAAAAAAAAGGTGCATGTTTTAATGCTTGCAATTCTAGTGTTCTTAAAATGTCATCCTTGCTGTTGAGGTCAGGGGTACAATTTTTTCATTGATTTGAATTAGTGGAAAAAAAGAGGAAAGAAACCTCCGAAATAATAGTCTGCTGAAAAGTACATAGGTAGAATTTTTGTGAATGAATATACATTGTCTATTAGTGTTGTTCAAATACATGACTAAATGTTTGCTGTGTTGAATTATGTGATAAAAATTATGTAAAGATTCATGACATTTTAAGAAATTGAGATAGATATTTCAAACACTACTGAAGATTTTATATCTAATTAAGCTTCCTTCATAATATGGCTTAAAGAATGAAAGCTATGTAGCTCAGACCATACTGTATATGCAGAGTAGCAAATAGGACTCTGCATATTTTTTTTCATTTGGAGTCCATTATTCTAACTAATCAGAGAAAGTGGATATTACTTCAAACTTTAAGTTTGAAGTAAAGCTTTAGAACAGGTTGTAGTCCTGTTTAGTAACAGTTTGAAGTGCTTACCAAGGTAACAAATCTTACATCTTG
Source organism: Sylvia atricapilla (assembly GCF_009819655.1). Taxonomy (NCBI): domain Eukaryota; kingdom Metazoa; phylum Chordata; class Aves; order Passeriformes; family Sylviidae; genus Sylvia; species Sylvia atricapilla. Next base: position 16,351,556 of record NC_089143.1, on the reverse strand, counting down.
GTTAAATAATTGTAGAATTCTAGAGGCTGTTAGTGTTAAAGATAAAAAAATACCCTGAATATTCTTCCCCATGAATTTCTGTGAAATGTTCATTTTCCTTTGTCTTCGGTTTTTTGGTTTGGTTTGGTTTTTTTGGGTTTTCTGGGATTTGGGGGGGAGGTTGTTGTTTCTCGGGGTGGGGAGGAGGGGGGTTGGCGGGAATCTGCTGTATTTGGGAAACAGACTGTGGGGAAAATATGATGCTGAAAATAGAAAATAAGCCAGTCATTGAAGTCTTTGCTATAATATGTAACACTTAGGTAAAAGTATTGAGCCAAGTTTATTTGATTACATCTCTGTAATGAAATTAAGTATTTCTTATCTTTACAGAGAAATAGCTATAAAAATAATTGAACTCCATATGTATCCCTTACATCTATTCCTATATCTAATTTTCTTTACCCTAAAAAAAGAACTTAATAACTCATATATACAAAATAGCAAGGCAAACATCAAACAGCCAAAACTGGAAATTAAAACATTTGTAGATTTGCCTTCTCTTAACAGCTATGGAAATATTGGCTGATTGCCCTTCCCTTCATTGAAAAGATATGATTTAAAAATCTTGTAAGAAGTTCTGCAGGAAGAACTGTGGGAGCCATCATTTACCATGTGGGCGCTGTAAAAAAAACTGCCAAAACCCAAAAAAAACCCCCAATTTATTAACATTTATTCATTAAGACACCTTTTGTGGATGCACCCAGTCCACTGGCCATTTTTGATAGTTTTATTTTTGTTATGTTTTTAAAAGGGGCACAATTCCTCTATTTAGTTGTTTTGGTTTTGTTTTTTTTCTTTTTTTCCTATTATTTGTCTCTCTGTTTATGCATCCGTAAGAACACACAGGGGAGATCCCTTATGCACAGCGAAAGAAATATTTAGCACATGGAATGAGTAAGCACACAAAGGTAAAATGCTGCACATTGCACCAGTAATTAATTGCTTGGTTAATGTGAAGATATACGACCTGATCCTAGTCAGGGTGCTGTGATTGTACCTTTCTGTGTTTCAAGATTAGATAGTACTGAAAAATTTGTTCAAAATAGATACAAATTATAGTTTGTGCTTAAAAAAACCAAAAGGGAAAAGAAAATACTTTCTCTTTCAAAAGGGAGAAAAGCTTTTTTCAGTGGGAGTTATTATTTATTACTGTTCTAGTTACATAGAGCTCATTATCCTTCCTGCTCAGATGAGTAATCTCCAAGTCAAATCTGCAAATTCTATTGCTTGCTTCCTTTTTTTTGAGTCAAGCTTTGCTTGCATTTTATTTGCAGCCTAAAGACAATATTTACTGCAAGTTATTTCATAAAGTTTCTGAATCTTTACAAACTACATGTAACTGTGTATAATTGGCTTGTGTAGCCAAGAATTAGCTAAGATTTGTTTCTAGCCACTATCTCAATTTCCCAACACCTTGTCTAAATTTTAAATTACTAATTTGCTAAAGTGTTGTAATGCTTGACTTCTGTCGTATTGGAAGCTGCCCTATTTTTCTTCCAGCTCTGGATCATCTATTGTAACTCATTCTGTATAAAACCTAAGCATAGCCCAGAGTTAATCTTTTCTAAAATTCTTAGAAAAAAACCCATTCAGCTCTTCTTTCATCTGTCAAACATCACACTCTCAGAACCTAGAAAGAGAAATCAGTATCCTATAACCAAGGCATTTTCTCCAAGGACACTCTTTTTTACCTCAGGATGTCACTTTTGATTTGAATGCCATAGATGTTATTAATACTGGTGGAAGTTCCTTTTGAGTGAATTATAGGCTACTGTGATTTCTTACTTAGGAATGACAATACTAAGCAATATTACTACTAAGTCATACTACTACTTACGTGGTAATGATAAAACCATATTTAGTTTGTTGGGGATTTTGTCAGGGATTCAACAGGAAGGAAAAACATAACTAAAAGCAGGAAATTTTTTCCTGATATCCATCCTTAAAAACAGTACACCATGGATTTCATGCTGTGCTTTTTTTAATTGTGACAAAATTCCTAAGATGTTAATATGCTTCTTCTTGGCTTTGCAGCACTCTCAACAATAACAACATCACTCGATTATCCGTGGCAAGTTTCAACCATATGCCCAAACTCAGAACATTGTGAGTAGTCCCACTGAAGCTGGCTGCCATTCTTATCAGTCCAGTATTTTATTTTTACCCTTATAAGTTTTGTCAGGGATCTATAAATATATATATAGGCAAAGCAAACATTAGCTCAAATAAAAAATATTGATGTCTCATGAGGTTGACGAGCATGAAGTCTGTGTCTGTGTGTCTATGTAAGCTAATTCTGAAAGGTAAACCTAACAAGTGACCTCAAAGCTATACCTGGGACTCAGGAGATAAAGAAGAAGTTGGATCCTTTTCCATCAAATTTTTTAGGATATGAAATTAATAAGTCTATAAAAACAGTTTCATGGCTTCTTCCGAAGTGGGATTTCCATAGTGCTGTATTAAGTCACAGAAAAGCTTCACCTTCCAACGAAAAAAAGATGAGGGCAGGGGGAATTCTTCTTACGTGTTACAGCTATATAGAGAAAGAAATTGATGTTTTTTGAAAGTCAAAAATTTGTTGTACTTAGAGCTATTGAATGGGTCACATTTCATTTAGAAACATTGGAGATTATTTGATTGACTGTCAGCTGTGATAAATGGGAAATCTTTATGCTTTTATTACTGTACTGCTAGCAGACCTAATTAAACTAAACTGGCTTGCCAACATTCTTTGTAACATAAAATTATAGCATCATCCGGTAGTGCTATTATAATTAAAGTTGTGTCAGCATTTACAATAAGGTCCCCATTTTTAGAGGTTATGACTTTGACAGAGGAAATCTTCAGGCTTCTAAAACAAAGCACAGTGAAAAGACCGTGTATCCAAGTCATATGGGCTGGAATTAGGTTTTCATATATTTATATTGACAAATAAATCTTGATTGTGTTGACTGGCAGAACCAGGTTTAGTCCAGTCACTTTTAAACAGATTTTCCAATGAAGTGGGAATTAAGAAAGAATGGAATCTTTCTATCAGAGCTCAAGAGTACCTGTTAAAGAATTACTTTTACAAAAACCTGTCTAGTTTCTTTTACCCATGTTGAGTTGCACAACTGTTCCGAAATCAGTAGGATTAATCACCCGGGTTAGCATACGAGTTGTAACTGAAGAAACTTCACACAGGTGAGTAGTTCTGTTGATTTCATAACAGAATTGCAGCTATTTTTTTGCTTGGACAAATCTGAGAGTACTTAAATAGGGCTGACCATGGGCTTTTGGTCACCTCAGGTAGATTTTGATAATAGAATTTCATTCTGTTCTTTCAGGCTCGAGTCATGAAAATGTGCAATCTCTACTTTTTTTGAACTTTCAAATACAGTTTCTGTTTTGAACCATAAAATAGTGTTAATCAAATTAGCAATATTTACATTTTCTTTGGTTTAGTATATTTCATTTTCTGAAAATATATTTTAGAAACAAATTAAACTGGACACACAGAGTCCTGGATTATAGCTGTTACATCCCATTTGCAGTCAGAATATGCTTGTATAACTATACTGATTTCAATGGTATTACTTCTGATTTGTGATGGTCTTCATGCCTACAGCTGGCCACTAAATGAGTGTGCTGCATTATGAGCTGTATTTGCAACATACCCACCCAAGAATTAGTACAGGAAAAATATATTGCCTTTAATTTCTAGTCATTTATGGGGGGGGGGGGGCCAGAAACTGTTGGTTAATATTTTAGTTTATGTTGGTTACACATTTCATGTTGCTTTGCAGATTTATTTTCTAATGGATTAGTTACTCTTTGTCTACATCCTGAATTTCCTGCACTTCCTTTCCAGTTATTTAGTTAGGATTGAGCACATCAGCTAAAAAGGACCAAAATGGCATGTCCCTATTACGGACAATTCTGAGTAATGATTTGATTTATAGATGTGGACATCCTTTTTGGTAGTTTAAGAAAACGTAAGAGCCAGAGAAGGGTAATTTACCTAATTTAGTGAATACATTTGTCTGGTATTTTATCAATGGCAAAGTGCTTTTTGCCACTTGGCAAGGAGCCACGGTCTTGTGTCAGACCACACCACAAGAGACAACTTTCTTAATTCCATCACTTACTTCCATTTGGTCTTTTAATTAATTTCAGGCATTGCTTAAAATGTAGACCCCTAGCAGCCAAAAGCAGCTAATCCCACTTTCTGCTATTAAACAACTAGAGAGGAAATCAGAAAAGAGATGTGAAAGAAGGTGCTTTATATTGAGTTATTACTCTATCTTGTTCAGCAGAAAATGAGTATGACCTGTTAAAGGGATCTTTCAGGCTGTTTCTATAGAGACTAATAATGGCTAGACTTACAGATATATCTAATTGGAAACAAAATCTTTTATTAACCCTTTATTTCTGATATTAGAGTATTACCACTCTAGGGCAATTTTCTTGTGATATTTTTTGTCTTATTCACAATTTATGGAGATCTGGACTAAAGAGACCCATGTCATCTGTCAAGCTATTCTATATTTACTTTTTCTTTCAGACAAGAAACAGGAAACTACAGAAAAGTTATTTTATTAGGAAACCTTTTTTTTTTTTTCTTTTTTTTTTTTTTCATTTAGACTTCAAATAAAAAGTAAATTTGCAGCTTGTGTAGTTTTATTTATTAACTCGTAACTCCCAGAGTTTCAACGAAAGATGTAAAAAAGTTACTGGTTGGCAGTTTTATTAATAAATCGGCGTAGTTTCTTGCTGAAAGGAGGGCTGGGCAAACTTGGCTGCTTTTTCTGTTTGTCCTTCCTAACTGGGATGTGTTTTGTTCCGTGTTTGGTCCCACGCAGCCGCCTGCACTCCAACAACCTGTACTGCGACTGCCACCTGGCCTGGCTGTCGGACTGGCTGCGGCAGCGCCCGCGCGTCGGGCTCTACACGCAGTGCATGGCGCCCTCGCACCTCCGCGGGCACAACGTGGCCGAGGTGCAGAAGCGCGAGTTTGTCTGCAGCGGTAAGAGAAACCCAGCCCGCCTCTCCTGCCCTGAGCCACACCCGCTGGCACCTCAGGGCTCACTGCTAGGGCTCTGTGCTGACTCTCGTTGGCTTCTCCACTGTCCCGGCATGAGTGCGTGTTGAGAGAGATCGAATCGTTTTTATTGGTGTTTGTGGGGGTGCTCGTGTCCGTGCAAATTTTGTGTAAATGTTGCGTTCACGTAGATTTTTGTAGCCTTAAAAAAGTATAATTGGGGGGGAGAGATACAGGAAATGAAATAAATGGTTTACTGATTGAGGACATAAGCCCGTTAGTAATAAGGATTTTTTTAACCTTTATAGGTATATACTTGTTATTTCCTGACTTAGATATTAGTCTGAATCTCTAAGTAACTTTCTGAATTTTTTATTATTATGCTTTAATGCATAAGGTTATTTTTTGATGTGAAATAATGAAATGACTAACAGTTCATTACTAATCACATTTTCTCTATTCAATTTTTTTCCTTTATTTGTGTCTTCTAGATGAGGAAGAAGGCAAGTTTATCTTTCTTATTTAAATATTTTTACACTCAGATTCAAAATTTTCTGTAAATTTTGTCTACTGTTTCAAGTTTTGCCAAGGACATTAAAAACCAGATGCAATATTGCTGTTCTTTTCCATGGTTCAGCAGGCTTTCTCCTACTGGTTGATTTTCTGCAAACCCCCAGAAGCCTATTGCCAAATATGCCAAAATTTGTACAGATCTATGTTTCTAAAAGAGTTTATGGAGAGCACAATGTCCTTATTAAATAGCCTCTGACATTGAAGTTTAAGGCACTGCCATCTTCATACTGCAAATGCTAACAGTATCCTTGCCACTAATTCTGCCTTTATGTACATTTAAAAGGGCTCCTAACAAGATCGTTTCATATATTTTACAAGTAAATGTTATGGCTGCAGAGCCTGGGTGTCAAGAACAGTTTTATAACTTGATCATTATAATGGTGATTATTAGTGAGGGGAATAACATGTTTTCTCTCTGAATCATTGTGTTTTTGTTCAGTAAAGGTAGGTGAAACATTTCCTTACTGGTAGTATTAAAAGAATGCTGTGTGTTAGATTAGATTTGATTATCGTTTTACTTTAGTTACACAAACATAAATGTGAAATCCAATTACTATATTGTAAAATTCTGTCTCACAGAATCGTAGAATGGTCTGGCTTGGAAGACACCTTAAAGATCATCTTCCAATTCTCCTGCCATGGGCAGGGGCACCTTCAACCTTTCCTATATTTGCAGGAAAATATAATAAAGTTTTTAATTTCTAAAGCATATCTAAATATGAAATTATTAAGTTTAAATGCAATTAAAATTTTTGACTTTAACATGCAACACTCAGAAACGGGGGAACGTAGGTAAACTAGCCACCTGAGTTACAAAGGATGGCAGATTGTGGGAGGAAGAAGTCTGCTGAGCTAAAACAGTGAGAGATGTGAAGTCAAAACTTTTATGTATTTTTGTGTGACTGAATGAAAATGTCATTAAATTAATAAAAACTCCAGAACTGTCTATGACCAATACATAACTGAAGGACCATATTCAAATAAATATTTCCAGAACAGTACAAAACTGGCAGGTCACATTCAATGCTCATAGCAAAGTTTATTCATTTCTCTTCATGTGCATTTTTAATGCTATACAACATTCCGAAAACTAAATAAATCAGTAATTAGTTTTTAATAGCATACAAGAAATTATATCTGAAAAAATGGGCCACAGTCTTTTTACATGAGACAATTTTGAATGGGTGTTGCTAAAGAAGTTGAAAAATTATGTAGCGGTCACAATAGCCTTTGTCTTTCACCTCTCTGCGTTTTATCAGCATGTTAGTATTAACTCTGTGTTTAAATAAATGCAGTTTGAATGTACTGATAGACTACAATGTTTATTTTAGAAGTCCTCTCTTAAATTTTTCAAGTAAGTGTAAAATGTTGTGCTTTCCTTTGCAGGTCACCAGTCCTTTATGGCTCCATCCTGCAGTGTCTTGCACTGCCCTGCTGCCTGCACCTGTAGTAACAACATCGTGGACTGCCGTGGGAAAGGCCTTACTGAGATCCCAACAAACCTTCCAGAGACCATTACTGAAATGTGTGTAATCTGACTTTTCCCCATTAAACAGAAAAGGTTTTTTTCCTATATATTAGCTTTTGTTATTTGCATAAATTAATGCATTATATGGGGTAGGAATTTTGGTAAACACCTTCAACCTCAGATATAAAGACAAATATGCAGGTGTATGAAAGCAATTAATACCTTTACACTATCTAATGAGTTATTTTTGTATGTGCTACTCATATTTCATGAGTAAACTGCATTCTGAATTGGTTTATAAAGAGTTTGGGAATCCTTGCTTTTCCACAAGTGAATGGCTTTCCGCTGCAGACTCTAAAGCCTGTTGACTTCAGGGTTGCTTTCTGTACTGGTTTTGGCTGAGATAAGATTAGTTTTCTTCATAGCAGCTGGTATGAGACTGTGTTTCGGATTTGAAAACAGTGTTGATAAAACAGAAATATTTTCAGTGCTGCTGAGCAGTGCTTACACATAAGCAAGGCCTTTTCTGCTCCTCACCCAACTCCACCAGAGGAGGCTGGAGAGCAAAATGAGTTGGGAGAGGACCCAGCTGGGGTCAAGGGTATCCTGTACCATGTGGCATCGTGCTCAGGGCATACAGCTGGGGCAAGATCAAGAATGGTGAGAAGTTTTGTGATGTTTGTTTTCCCAAGTCAGTGTTATATGTGCCAGAGCCCTGATCTCCTGGAGATGGCTGAACACCTGCCTGCCCTTGGGAAAGGGTGAATGAATTCTGTGCTTTGCTTTGGTTTTTTTGCATGCAGATTTTGCTTTACCTGTTAAAGTGTCTTTGTCTTAGCCCATGAGTTTTTGCAGTTTTAACTTTCTGATTCTCTCCCTCATCCTATTTTGGGGCCAGTGAGTGAGCAGCTTTGTGAGATTTAGTTGCCAACTGGGTTTAAACTGTGCCACTCACCTTCAGTCACTTTATTTGTCAGCCTTCTAGCAGAGAGCCAGATCTTAGCATGAAAGATCAGCAATCCATACCACCGATAAGTGTTCTGCTTAAAGCAGTATCCCCAGAGGGTAATCTGAGAAGGCAAGAGTAAAATGTAGTCAATAGTGTTAAGAGCACCTAACTTTGTACCAAAGGAACCTGGACACTGGTAGTGTCCCATGACACGTCATACAAAAAGTACCACAACGTCCTGACTGTAGAGCAGAGTCATAGCCAGGGTGCTGCAAGGGTGCACAGTCTCTAAAAGCAACATGGCTGAGAGGTTGTATGGGCACAGTAGGAAAGTTTCTGCTGCACTGTCATCTGTGCAGGTGAGCAGCAAAAGCGAAAGGTGAGCTTGCTGACGAGATGGACAGGGGCACAGCAACGTGAACATCTTTTTTTTTCTGGGATCAGCAGGGGCGGTGTTTTGGAAGGGAATCTGGGAGTTCCCTTCAGGGAAATAGTGGGAAAGTAGCTGTGATGACAACCTGGTAAGTGAGGTCTGACTAGAAGTAAATGAGTTGGAGAAAATATTCAGAATAAAAAGATTTTCAGTATTTTGATGATACAAGATTATCTTGAATGTTTAAAACTAGGACTCCACAGTGAGATTTTAATTGGCTTGTTGATATCTGACCTGTGGTTTTGAACATTACAGGGTTGGAATTACCATGGTTTCTTCTTAGGATGTGAATAGTAGTCACATCTGTCAGTTCATAATTACTGTTGTTAATACTGACCTGGTTGACTCTGTATGATCCAATATATTCATTCAGCTGTATAATACAAACACTTCTACCTTTCACAGCTCTCAGAAAAAATCCCTCTGCTTGCAAATAAAGTGAATCTTTCATAAAATCCATTCACAGTGGCCAGGAAGGCTGCACACAGCAGTATTCTTTATTTAATGAGCTGTATACCAAAGTTTTTACTTGCATAAGTACATCTATGTGCGCAGAGGAAAAATATTGCAAGAAAGGAGAAGGGAGTATATGTCAAATATTTTTTGCTATTTTTCTGGTGCTAACCACTAAGACACTGAAGTTCGCACGATATTTTTCTTAGATATGTAAGAAATCCTCTTGAGTTTTAAGCATGGAATGCTATGTTCTTCAGCAGTTTATTGTCCTGGAGAATAAAAGTATCCATGTAATAACACCTTCAGTATTTGGTTAAGCATTTAACAGATTGCAAATTGATGCTCAATGTTTCCTGCTAGGCTAGACATCATTCGGTTTCCAGAATGAGGTTTTTTTCTCATTCTGAGATCTATAATCCATTAAAATATAGTGATATATGTGTGCTTATATACATATGCACAGTGTATATAGTTCATACTGATACTGTGTAAAATATCTGTTATCTGTCTATTGTATCTAGTTCGTAGGTTCTGGCTAAATAAAATGCAGATCACAGTATTTTGCTCAAGAGGTGTAAGAGGAAATAGAACATTAGAAAATCAAATTTTAGTAATCATTTTGTATTAAACAGATGCCCACCCATGAATGTTGGTGTAGTGACAGAACTTCAGTGATAGATTTTGAGTAACTCAGAAGAATACAATACAAGATATGATTTGAACCATTGGTAGGCTGAACTTATCATAGAGAGAATAACACTTTCCTGTTGAGTGGAAGGTAAGGAGAGAAATGAAGGAAGGAAGGCAGGAAAGAAGGAAATGCTCTGAGATTGAGGGATAAACTGAGTGGAAGAACTAGAGTCCTTTGATCCTTTGATCATGTATTTGCTGAGAATCACAGGATTGTTTCTGCTTCCTTGTTAATGTGTTGAAAAGGAGTTAAAGTTTTGACAAATACATTTTGCTAGTTATATGGAGAAAGCTTTATGCTATACTTGCTGCTTTAATGTGAAAAAAAAAAAAAAAACAACTATTAGTGATAGTTGTCTTATAATCCTTATGGATCGGAGATGTATTTAGCTTCATAGTGTGAAAGGGAATGAGGGAGAGAAGAGGTTGGAAAATAAGTGGTTTATGGAGTTAAAAAGGTGTTATCAAAAGAGAGGTGAGGGAAGTCTGAGACTGGATCAAACCAGCACTCCACTCTGGCCAGTCGCCCACATCAGTTGTCCCTAAAGAATATTTCAGAAACAGAAATGTACAACTTCAGAAATAAAATGCCAGTAGCACAGGTATTTTCTTTGCTCCTGGTAAGTGTTTGGGTTTCTCTGAAACTTGAAAATTTGCAAAGCTTTTGGGAAAAAAAAGTTTTCTTTTTTTTTAAAATATCCAATCTGCTTTAAACCCTACTAAGTTTACATCATTGTGTTAGGATAATAAATTTTGGGGGAGGGAGTTGTTCTCAAACCCTTCCAGTTTAAAATACAGTTTTTTAAAGTTTCATTAACATTCCTTTGTCTTTGTAGAGAGAAGGAAAATGCAGTCACATACATAATTTTCTCTGTCACCTTCTATTTTGCATACTATCTTCATTCATCTCTTCTCTAAACTAATGTTCCAACTCCATTCAATATTTTTGGATGAAAAAAAGCTTCCATGTCTTAATTAGTCTCATTTCTCTGAAATACTTGTTTTGTAACTTTTTTTCGTCTTCAATGACCAGAGTTGAATACAATATTCCAGATGACAATGCATCATCAGGTTTTTATTGACGGAATTTTAGTTTTCTTTCATTTGCCTTTGTGACCTGATAATCACTTGCATTATTTAGCTGCCAGTACATGTTTCACCATGTTTTAACTTGCAGAGTCGTAGGCCTTTTTTTTTTTTTTTGGCTGTTGTGATTTTTTCAGGAACAAGAATTTTCTTAAATGTAATCCTATTATTGCATTCGTAGACATTTCTAACACTGAATTAGGTTGTATGTCACGTTTTAAAGCTGGTCTGTGAAAGACTTCAGTCCTCTCTGCTTTAACTAAATTTAACTTGCAGGAAGATTGTGACATTCCAGTATTGTTATCATACAATAAGTGTTTTAGAGCTTCATTTTTTTAAAGTCCTCTGCAAACTGTTGCTTATAGCAACCCCTTGAGATGAGATTGAAAAGAATTATTGTATCCCACAAAATAAGCTGGTTTTTCACTTATTTCTTGGGCAATGGTGTTGTCAGTATGCCAAGATGGTAGCTGACAGTAAACACTTGAGGAGCTGAGCCCGTCACAGCAGCGTTGGGAGTGCTGGGGAGCTGCTGAGCACGAGGCAGAGGGAGCGGTGGGCGCTGCATTTCCATCATCAGTGCAGTCCCTGCACACATGGCTCCAGTACCTTAATCACCCTGTAAGCACATGCTTTGGCAGGAGCTCCCCAGCTCTCAGTGAGAGGGGGAGAGAGAAATCTGCTGGCTCCCTGTTGTTTTCTGAAGGATGTACAGGCTTTAACAGCCAAATTATTATTTATTTGCTCATCTTTATAATACTAACAGTGCACACTGCAAGAAAATTAGCTTTATACTTCTTATTTACCTGCACCAAATATTGTCCAGTCTTTCCAGTACTTTCCTTTATTGCCAGTCTTTTGTTGTATTTTCATTTGAACATTTCCTACTTGGTTGACAGGGACATTAGGAAAATCCACAATATTTCCAAATATCCTTACTCCGAACATGTTTGTCTGCCCTCTGTCCCCTGTTTATGAGCTGAATTTTAGGAATCCAGTGCTGAGTACCACCAGCCTATCATATTGTGCTTCAGCCAACTTCATGGTACACAAACACCTCTGGTGCTTGCCTCTTTTGTCATTTCTTTATTGTATCTCATATAAATAATGTTTTCCTGTGAAGCTGACATTAAACTTTATTGTCAACCCTCCATCATACAGGTGTTTAAAATCTGACAATTTATTTTTGTGAGATTTTGTTTTCCACCCATTTCTGCCTCTTATTTATTTCTTCTTATATGGAGAGCGGGTTATTTTTAATAAGAATATAATCCATATTTACTTTTCAAAGATCTATAATTCCATTTTTTTTCCAAGGAGGTTCTTTTGAAGTTCAGGACATGCTAATGGGTTTGTGATATATTGCCAAGTCCTCTGTCCATTTTGGCTGTTCTTTCTCTCTGTGGAAACCTTGACCTCAGTCAACTCCTCGGTACCCTATGAAACGCTGATTTCTTAACTTCATTTAAAAAAATGTTGTCTGATCTGTTTCTGGACAAGAATACTTTGAATTCATTACCTTGTCAGTCTGTTTGGGACAATGTTGTATAAATGTTGTAAAAACCAAGCAGTATATTAATAATGTTGCTTTCTCTATACTTTTGATAAATATTATAAAATCACAGATTTAAAGTGTATATTACATGTTGACAATTGTATGGGTTTTTTTGTTTTTTCTCCCTAGGGGTTTGATAATTTAACTTGTATCTAAATAGTGGGTTAAAAAAAGAACCCTTTAAATGGAATATTGAATTTCTTAAGTGTAATACTTAGGCATTTTCCATTGAGTAAAATTTTGCTTATTGAAGCTCTGAGTTAGCTCTCTGTGGAAAGGTACAAGAAAAGACTTTCTGTTTAGTCTAATACTGATGTTGTGGCTTTACAGTGCCTTGATAGCTCTTGGAATGCTGTTTTAAGACATTAGGAACTGTCTTCTCAGGCTGATGGTTCTGCCTCTGTAGCAGAGCTGGCAAGGAGAGCATGTGCTTGCACTGCACTGCAGCCTCTCTGTCTCTGAGTTCAGTGTGGGAGCCTAAACCACTGAGAAAAACAGTTAGCGCTGGAAGCTGAAGTGGTCGAGGAATGAGCAGGCAGGGGTTATGGTGGGAGCAGGTGGATGCAGAGCCAGTTGCCAGAATGCTGTTTCAGCTCAGTGTAGTTGGATTTACTGGTGGCTGTCAGGGTGCTGCTGAGCCGATTTTGTCATACTCTCTGTCTGACTTCTCAATTGGTACAGAAGTCAGTTGGCTGGAAGCAGCAATTCCCGCTGCACCAAGGCAGTCAGCAGGCAGTGTATTGTCTGCCAAATGCCTCTTGGGAAGATGCCTTCAGAAACAGGACTGCTTATCTCCAAGTAGGCTGCTAGTGAAAATGGAAGGAGAATAAAACCTGTGGTGTCCTCTAATTTTTCCCTTCTGTTTGATAAAGCTTGGAGCAGAATTAAGTGCTCAGAGTCTCAGGAAATGTAATTCTTAATCTGTATTGAATTAGTACAATTTTATCTGTACCAGTTACACCCTTCTCCAAAATTAATTCCCACTTTATTATCTAAATTCACAGACAGCTAAATAAGAATACCTAAATTTCTCTTTTCAGGATTTATCCAATCAATGTGATAATATTTGATGAAGAAATAATTCATATTACATATATATTTAAAAAAATTTTGGATGACCACCAAAACTCCTCCAGTTTTAGTGCACCTGTGAATTCTACAGAAAGCATGAAAAATAAAAGGGTGCACAGATATATCTCTGCCTCTGGTTCATATGAACAGATTTCATACAATGAGTAACCTGTAGGAGACATTTTGGGAACTTAAAAAAATTTCTCATAGACCTGTTATTTTAATGTCTGTATTGTAACATTGTGAGGCAAAATACAGTGCTCATAAATAATATGAATACTCTTTCAACTTTTGTTATTTAATATGCCTTACTTTAGTATTTTGTATTGACTTAAGCAAAGCATGATACATTATACATTAATTCATCTTGAACATCATAATTTGAGTTGGTTTAGATTGTTTTGAACCTCTCTCCTTTTACAGAATTTTTTAGGAGATGCTCTTTCATGGGCATGTTCAATCTGTTACGCTTAACCAACTTAAGTGGCCTCACACACCTAGTGCTTCCCTCCTTTGTCATGCAGTTCATGTATTAAAGGCATTAAATGTCATTAAGGTTCAAAACTATTACTTTAATTGGTGCTAGAAATTATAGCCTTTCTAATGCAAATAGCATTTATCAGCCTCTATGCTGGCATTCCTTCCACATTTTAGTTTTTCATCACTGTAATCTCTTTTTGCTTGGTTTAATTTCAGGATTCACCTTCTGAAAATTCTTTGAGAATGATCGGCAGAAGTAATTCTGGTTCTCTTCGAATAGAGACTTTTTTTGGCACGTGTTCAAACAGACTCTGGGAAACCCAGAGTCAAATAGCAACCCAGCAGCAATTCTATTAATTGTACTGGTACCTTATCCCAGAATAGTGTGACAGGCCCTTATTTCAAAAGAGTCCAGAAAGCCATTAATGAGCTAGACCTACCTCCATGAAAAGGCTGCTCTTAATATTCTTCTGATTTTCTTTTCTCTTCCATGGCTTGAACCTGTCAAAGTGGTTCCAAAACTTCTTTCCTTACTGTAGTATTATGCCTAAATGAAAATAAGTAGAACTGCAATAAGTGTTTCTTAGGGTTGGTGGAGGGGGAAGTGGGGGAAGGAGGACCTGCACTGATGACCATAAATTTGTACAAATGATGATTATTTAATCAAAAAGAGCACAGAATTAAATTGAATATTCCTTCACATTTTTATATTAAAAAATTAATAACCAAAGGAAGAACTTAATTAAATTCTTCTTCTTTTTCAGAAGGATAATAGTCACTAGAATGGCGTTTTGGGGAGGAGGGAGGTTTGGTGGAGGGGTGGATGACTGGAGGATTGCCATTGTTAAATAAGGAACAGTTGTATAGATAATTCTGGTCTTTGTAGCAGGCAGAAAAGACCCTAAACCACATAGCATGTGAAATGAAAAAAAAAAAATAGGAGTCAAGAATTTTTAGAGTTCATAATCCAGTGTACTGAAAAGCCCCTGAATTCTTATTACTATGGCCTTCAGAAGAAAGTTTTTGTTTCATGTGGATGGAGCTTTATAATGTTTGAAAGCCAAAAATAGAAATTCTATAGTGGTTTTATGACAACATTATTTACATTTTCTTTGAGTTTCCGAATTTTTTCCTCAGTCTTGTCTTATCTTACCATCCTGATTTCTGGCTATTTTTCTTCATGTTTTCGTCTTCCCATCTCATTCTTTCTTATACTTTGTTTTCGTAAGCGCTGATTAATGATTGTGTGTTATGCCAAGCACTCAGCTACGTCTTTGTGAGCTGTGTTTGAAATTAAGCAGGATTAAAAGCTCCTGAGATTGCTTCTCACAGTAACACTCAGATTATATTAAAGGAGAAGGGAGAAAAAAGGAAGTGAAAGGAGAAAAAGAAGAAAAAGAAGGGGAAAAGAGGGGAAAGGAAATGAGATCTGACAGAACTGATTTTGACAGATGGACTTAACCAAGATAAAGTGATCTGATCACACTGCAGACACTGGGGAAGTGCTTTGCATACATGAGGAGCTTTATCTGAGTACTGTGACCATAGAGGCATAGTGAATTCTCAGTGAAATCTAAAGCTTTTGCTTCTGTTTTGACTAAAATTTAATACATTTTTATGTCCAAAAGCTTATATCAAATAATAATAGTACATAATCTTCAAATGAAATATTATTAGTTATAATGTATTGCTTACATGCTTAGTCATGAGAATTCCTAGGAGGCGGCTTTACGTACGGAGAAGGACCAAAAAGGTTCTTAACCAAATGGAAATATCTGCTGCCTAATAGCAGACATGAGAATAAAATTTTAGTATCAATATACACTGTAACTGAAGTTTTCCATGTTCTGCAGCACCCAATTTTAAAGAAGTCCTTGGCCCTGTTTAGTTGGCTGAATATTGCAAATAAGGCCATAAACATTGAAAATCTTTGCATTCAAATAAACATGATAGTGTATTATTTTCCTAGGAAGATTTTGCGATTTGCCTCCTTTTAAGACTCTTCATCAGTGTGTCAGCTTGCTTTTCTGTGGTCTTGGGACGGTCATTATTTCTTAGTTAAAGCAGTGGTTTTGCCCACTGCAATATAAAGCAACTGATTTGTGTGCTTAATCAAAAATTCAGAAATTTGCTAAAAATTGAACAACTTTTATATAATATATGCATATAAACACAGAATTACTACATGTAAATAACAAAAAATGCATTAAAAGGCAATGCATTGAATAAATGTGAAACAAATTAAAATTAGGTAAAGAAATCTGTTGAGGTATTAACTTCTTTACCTTCATATATTTAATTTACCAATGCAGATTTCGCTGAATTACCTGTAACTTATCTCTGGTGTTCATACCTTAATATTTCTTGGGCAAAACTTAAACCATATTCCATTTAAATGCTTAAAAAATGGTTGATTTTGCTACTTGGTTAGCTAATCCTGCCTGCTTAACACACACAAGAGAAATGATTTGTCATGCTCTTACTCAAATATCTTCCTAATCTGAAAATTACCGAAAATCGTGTGGCTTTATTCTTTTGGGGGAAAAAAACCAATAACCAACAGCTTTTTCATTTGAGTTGTCAGATGTTTTTGTACATATAACATCTAATCTGTTCTTTATTAGCCTGTGTTCTGTGCTGCCATTGTTCACGTCTTTGGCTTTCTTCATGCCCTTGTGTCCTATCTTGAAAACTAATTAAATTCAGACAACAGGATAATTTCAAGAGTCAAGAGAACACAGAGACACAGAACAAAACAACCAGACAAGAAACATATGGAGGCAGTGCTGGTTTCCAGAAACTAGCAGTAGGTACTGGCCAGTGTGAACACCATTCCACCTCTTGGGGTTTTGTGCAATTTTCTCGTGGGTGTTAAGTGGAAGAGGCACCTTGATGGACCTCGCTGATGCTGCCAAGGGAAAGAAAATAACTCAAGCATGGAATAAATGAATAATTTATACAGCATGAAGGGAAGCTGGAGAAGGCCCATGTCACTTTTCCAGAAAAACCCTTGTAGATTTCTGGCAGCTGTGCCATACTCCAAAGGTGTTGTTAATCTTAGATTTTATTTTCACGCATGGCTCTTCACTGCTGATTACTTTCCCTCAGCAATTATGTGAGTGAAGTAATTTAAAAAGAAACATGGATACTGACTTTTCAGGCTTTTTTGTTTTGTCATCATTCAAATGTTTCTTCATCAAGTAATTTTTTAACACATATTAAAGTAAGCAAGCAACTACATATTCTCAGTTAAAAAGCTTTCTTAGTTTTGTGGCAAATTTGTAGTGTAAGATCACATATTATTTAGCAGGTAGTGAAGACTCCTGTCACCCTGTTGGTTCCACACAATGAGGGCATTTTCAAGGTAGTGTTTCTGCTCTTTTACAACAGGTGGGCAGATCCCTGCTTGTGATGAGCCAAAAGTGTAGCAGTATTGTATCTAATTTTTGTGAATTTGAAACACTCATCTGAACAGCTTGACTAGTTGTGGTAGTATAAGAACTCTCATCAAAAACGGATTAATTAGAGAGGCTAACTTGAATCTGGGTGACAGAAGCCAAAGTATTAAGCAAATAATTATTTAGTAAGTGGTGTATTTTGGTACAACCTGAACCTGTAACAATGGAGGAATATTAAGCCCATCATCATTAGTGATGCTCTAGAGTTCAGAGCATGAGATGGCCCTTTCTGTAATGAAATGCAGATTTGAGACTTGCTTTTGAATACATGCGATGAATTGTTTAAAAGCTTTAGAACTGACATTCCTGTTACTTTCTTGATGTAATGCAGACTAAGGAGTTGTCTGTCATTTAAAACCAATCCCCTGAGGAAATGTTTGATAGAACAATTAGACTAGATGTTAACAGTTTGGCAAGCTTTAGGGCAACATTGACAGTGATTCTTTATATACAAATATTTAGAAAACTGTCATACAGATTTTTTAATACACAGACTTAGAGCCTGAAAGTAAGAAATGCAAGTAATGTAGTCGTTAAAAACACATCTTTTGTTTTGTTAGATGTGGATGATATCATAGCTTTCAACAGAATTCTTCTGCTGCTAAGGCTAGAAGTGACATTTAGTGAATTTAAGCACTCTAGAGGTGTGGTTCTGGAGAAACAAAAAAGGTACTTTGTTTAATAGCCTCAAGGATTCCTCTAGCAAGGGAGATCATTACTGTTTCCTTATTTTAGAAACAAACAAAAAAAGAACCCCCAAAATCTGGCAGATGTTGCATGTGGTGAGAGATGTGTTGGCTGTGTATTGCAGTTCTTCAGATTCAGGAGCTTTTCTAAATCCCATCACTGAAATCTATTTTTTGGTTTTTTGACAGCTGTTTTTGCCATTTACTTTAAAAGCAGATGGGGAAAATGCAGAGAAGAGCTGTCAATTTTATTAACATGTATAATCAGCATCTGTGCAATACATCAGACTCATTTCACAGCTTACACTTTCTCTCTGTAGTAAAATTCTTTTGGGATTTCTTGACAGCTTTCTTGAAAGACTTTTTGTAAATTAGGAGATACTGGAATTAAAAGTGTAGATTAATTAACTGCTAAAGCCACTATTCTGACATCCAAATTTACTTAATCAAGATGTTATATTCAGATTGTTTAATTATAAAATATATGTCTAATTTGCTTCTCCATATTCAAATTCACATTTTCTTAAGCAGGATATTTTATTTTGTTTTAGTATTATGAAATGCTTTTTGTACATCTTCTATCCCTTTACAAGCACTTTGGTGCAGCATATTCCTGTGTATATTTTTTTTACCATTCTCTACTGACAGAACTTAATATCTTGTGCCCCATCTGCATGATTTAAAGTAAAAATGATTCTGTAGAGAACAGGGTGTTCTTCATTCTCAGTTTGTCCCCTTTCCTGGTGCAGCAGTTCACAGAAATGACTTTTTATAGTGGGAAAACAAGCTACTTTGAAAGTGTCAGTATAAATAAGCCTGTTGTCTGTCTCTGTAAGTGCGGAAGTAGTAATCAGTAATGGTGTGCTGCAGGCTTATAGTACAGAACAGCATCCTCCTGGAAAGTGTCAAGTGATTTACATGTCACAGGCCTCTCTCGGGACCGTGTGGGAAGAATCTGTCTACTGGCTGGGGACCTACTTTGATTTGATTTGATTAGGTTGGAAGTCACAACTGCAGAAGCACCTTTATTTCTTAGAATAGTAAGTGGTTGTACATTACAGTGTCTGCAATGATAAGCAGAGGGGAAAGATTTCCAAAGAGAAATGTTCAGAGTACATTTCCTAGATAGGAGAGATTAGGGAATAGTCTTCAGAAGAGGTTTCAGCTAGTTTGGCAGCATTAAAAGACAGTAAAACACTTATGTATTGATGCAGGACTTTGAAGTGAAACGCTAAAAAGAGATGGAGACTAAATATTAAAAGCATTAATTAGCATTTGTGTGGTGGTGGGTAGGGTACTTTTTCTTACATGGGGCAATGCAAGCTTTGATGAAGAGTGTACTTAACCATCTTCCTCCATTATCTTAGCTTATTAAATATGTTACTAAAATTGACTGTGAGTTTTGAAAAAGAAACCACCAAGGCACTGCTTATGATACATAGATGTTCATTTACAAGAAAAAAATACCTCTGGAATGACTTTGAAGGGAGTTTTTGTGAATAAAATTTAATACAAATTTCATGGAAAAATACTGATTCAAGCTTTTTTTTGTTGTTGTTCTTTGGTGTTATAATACTACTTCTGGCCGAGTCATTTGCAAGCACTTAATGGCTGGCTTTTTCAGTAATCGATAACTACAACCCATCCTATTCCAGGATTAAAAATATTTAATACAGGGCATTAATATAAAAGAGTTTTTAATTACTATGGGTTTTATCAGTAGAATGCAAATTTCCTTTAGATATTAGTCTATCTGTACTTTGTGACTCGGGAATATGTCTAATTAGGTTTTCTCTGGAATAGTGGATACAAATTTACACTCTGAAATTCAGCTGATTCTATGAAGATAAACTAGAAAATTAAATTATAACAAAGCTTGAAAATATGGATTTGGTTTACTTTCTTTACAGACAAAGTGGGGTATAAAACCGTTTTCTTCTGTATTTATATAATCTTATTCTTCCTGTTTTATGTTAATCTCATTTTCTAAAATGTGTTGTGTTTCAATGCCTACACTTCAGCTTGAGTTAAAAAAAGTCATACTTAGATGATCCTACTAAAACAAATCCTTTATCCAGAAGAGCTTGTAAATATATCCCAGCAGTGCACATTCTGTCTGGTAAAATGTAAATGCCCCACTAAAAGGAAATGTTAGGTAAAGTTGACATAAAGTTCATTTTCATATCCACCAGTGAATTGGTGCTAGAACTGCTGGAAAATTAGCTCTCAGAAATATGTTGTAGCAAGACTTCTTTGCATTTTGGGCCCATGTAATTTGTAGCCAAATTTAACAGGAGTAAATGAAATCTGCTATTCCATCTTCTCATGAAAAATGGCCTACATGGATCCTGTAATGTACTTCAGTTTATGGAATTAATATATATTTTTAATTAAGAAAATAAACCGGAAAATGCATTGTGTCCTAATTTAATTCTAGACCTTGAGATACATGCCTTATCCTACCTAATTAAGATCATTATATGTTTAAAGATATGCGAATGTAGACTGGAGCCCCTCCAGCACTCGGTTACGAATCTCTACATCTTGGAGTAATAAGCAGCTTTTATAAATAAGGCTTGTAATAGCCTCATGTGGGAGCATTGCTACTGCAATATCTCTTTCCCATATACCCAGAAGCATTTTTGCCTCTCTGGCAATCCAAGACCTCCTCTGTATTATGGCCTAATCCTTCCCTGTCCTTTTTACCACCCCTCTCCTTTCCAGTCCTCTGCATATGCCTTATGTGTTTCCCTGTGCAAGACAATTCTTTGGCTGGTTTTCAGAGCTCCACATCTGATCAATGTCAGATTAGGCTATCCCTAGGGTTAGGCTGTTGGTTGCTGCCAAACAGAGTGTGTAACAGGAACGGATGGATAGCAACCATGCTATTCATGGCTGGGTTAATTTGGTTTCTCAACTCCTTTCAGTTACTAAAATGGGGAAGTTTTATTATCTGGAGTGTTTGCCTCTCCCTGATTTACCATCTGAGTGGAAAAACTGTCTTAGGTGATAACCATGCCTAATCTTTATTTTCTGTGAAAACTAAGCTAAAATTTAAATGTAATTATGGAAAATAGTTGGATGTAGCCTGACTTGGTGTTGGCCTTAACTTCAGCAAGTTTTTGCTTATTCAGGTGTTTGCTTGCTGCATCTCGCCAAGTGTATAGGAGAGTAGTGACCCTTTTGCTTTGTATCCTGGTCAGCACTCCCAGTCTGATTCAAAATGTGTTTCATGGGTCCAAAAGGCTCAGCCAAAGCAAAGATCATGAATGAGCATCATGTTTATGGAAAAAGTTTTCTATCCTGTGCCACGGGATTCCTTTCATTGTTTAAAATTCACCGGAAATCGACAGCAAAGTGACAACATTTTCCTACAAAGACTAAAACAGTTGTGATGAAGTGATACTTTCTTTGTCTAGAAGATTTTTCTGGAGGTTTTGGCATTTTTTCTTCAGTTCATCATAAGCCATTCAACAACAAATTCTGCTAAGTTAAAGCATGATCAAAATAAAGAGATTTTAGCTGTTAAATATATCTCTATCTGAAAGAGACCTCAGCAGAAAAAAAAAAAAAAAAAAGCTTCAGTCCAGCTATATGATGACCTCTAGAGAAACTTTACAAAAAGAAACAATTTCTGTTAGAATATTTTCTTGGAAAACTTTACTCAAAATATATGAGTTTATTATTTACACTGCACACATACAGACTCATATATCTCAATCAGAACAAAAGTGAAACAAGACAGTTAATAGGACAAGAGTAAAAGGAAAAAAACTAGGCCAATATTTCTGCATCTAGATCTAAAAAGGCTCTTTAACCTTAAATTCTTAGGCAAGGTCCTTGTAGAAGAGATGCAGTAAACGTGCGGATTTTTGATTAATTTTATTAAGAAGATTTTGACATTGTCTTCATGTACATAAAGCATAGAGCTGACACTTGTGCATGAAAGACAAAAATAGAGAGCTTGTTATAAAAGCATGATATGTAGTTCGAATCATCATATCTTTTCCTGTAGTCCTCTTGGGTATAATAGCTTCTTATGTCCACATGGCAGAAATTTGCACTGCCATAACCATGATATAGTGGAGGGTGTGAGGAAGTAGCTTCTGTTTTAAGTGTGCTCATCACTGGCTCTGTTTTTACTTGTTGGCACCTGGACCACAGGTCTACATCTACGTTGATTTCCCATATGCAAACCTCCTACAAGTTCAAAAACTATTTGGAAAATTATTTCCATCAGTAAATTCACACTTTACAGTATGGGAATTTTCAATTACAGTCACTATAGATACAAAACAAGCATTTAAAATACTTACTTAAAGAAGCTAGACGTGTGGCTGTGCAAATCTCGTATTTTATCTTAAAATATTTTGTGTACAGTATCAAAAGAAATCGTGTGCATCTCTAAAAATATGGCAGTTGCCTTATTGCGGGTAGCAACATATATTATTTGGTCTGTGGGAACATTCCTCTCCTCATTCTCTTGCTTTGCATATTTCAGTTATTTCACAGAAATCTCTAGGCATTTCTGAGTAAAAATTGCTATGCAAATTGCTATATGTGAATAACACATTGGGAGTAAATTAAGACTAATTCAAGATTGGAATTTAGAAGGTTTAGAGTTTAGAAAAATCTTGTATGCTCTGAAAATAAGATTTCTTTAAATATAAAATCAAGATTTGATTTTAATTTACAATATTACTCTCTACAGGTCAAAAAGATTTGGTTGGTTGGTTAGGTGGTTTTTTGGTTGGTTTTTTTCGGTTTCTTTGGGGGTTTTTGGCGGGGGGTTGGAGTTTTTTTGGTAATGAAAGAAATAAAAATTATACTGAAAAAGAAAGCAGAAGATGTCATCTCTGTTGAAGTCTATCCCTTCTAATTTCTTATGACTTTAGATTCTTGTTTAGCTTGGGGGTTGTATTTTTATGTTGTTGCTATTCTTTTGCAGACGGTTAGAACAAAATTCAATCAAGGTCATCCCTCCCGGAGCTTTCTCCCCATATAAAAAGCTTCGAAGAATGTATGTACGAAACAACTTACATTCATTTATATAGATAGTTAGATAATAGATAGATAGATAGATGGTCCAAGAGGAACTGCAGTTAATGTGTGAGCATTAAGAAAGTTTGACTGCTAGAAGGTAAACTGATGTGGCAGCCTGATTATTGAGACTATAGAGCATCTTTGTAATATTAATAATAATTGAGGTTTTACTAAATGTTGAAATTGTTTAGTGTGGTTCTGCACAGAAGCAGTATGTTACTGTAGTGAAAATTCTAGTAAAAAAAATACTGAGGATAATTTCTAAGAGCTGTATAGCTCTTGGGTTGTAGTAAGCAGAGAATTTTTACAAAATGTGCTTAAGCAATTAGGGAAAGTAAATATTTTGTCTTTTTTTTTCCCAAGCATTTTGAACTATTTCAAACTATGCATTTTGTTTCAGTGTACTGGCAATTTCAGATGTTTTATATTTAAATTTTTTGGCTGTATCTCATGTAAATATTTCAGTTTCTTTCTCCCATCCATGCTTAATTCTAATTACATATTATCTTAAAGTTCATTTTATTGAAAATAGCTTGAATTAATTGAATCAAATTTTATTTGTTTCAGTGACCTGAGCAATAATCAGATCTCTGAAGCAGCTCCAGATGCTTTCCAGGGCTTACGTTCGCTCAATTCACTGTAGGTATTTTTTGACCTGTAAACAGGAGCAAATTTCTCATATTCTTATAGTGAAATGGCTTATTTTGGCCATTTGGCTCTGTGCAAAATTTTGCTATAAAAAAGTTGTAATAATAATTTCAGAATAATGGTGGTAATTGAATATTCTTTTACAGTTGGACACTAATAATGTATGGGTTTTTTACTAAATATGTTCATGGAAAAGAGTTGAACCAAACCAAACATGTCTTTTATTCCCCACTGAGCTGTTTTTACAAACAGCAAATTCACTTAGCAGGGTCTCTTGGTAAGCCTGTAATCAGTGAGGAGCTCTTTGGGTTACACACCTTTTGGGAAAGCTTGTGATCCTGCTGCCTCACAGGACCACAAGGATATTGCAAATATCAAGTGGTTTTTAATAAATTCCTTTCAGGAAAATGGGAATTTCTCTATTTTTGAAGTCAAAATCCCATAGCATATGCCTTTTGTCATGGTAGCTTTGTTTGCTTTATTTCCTGGTACAGAGTCCTCTATGGCAATAAAATCACAGAACTTCCAAAGGGCCTATTTGAAGGACTCTTTTCTCTGCAACTGCTGTGAGTATTTTTTTTTTTTTAATTTATTCTATTTTGGGATCATTCAAAAGGGTAAACATGATGAGAGATACATTCCAGAAGAAGATCTGGCAGGAAATCCCATACGGAAGATCAAAGTACACTAAAACCAAGTTATGCTAAAACCAAAAGGGTCATGACTGTTGTAGGCCAGCTTGCCATTCATCCACAAATGCGATCATATCAGTTAATGTTTCAGCCTAAAATGATTAAAATGAAATTATTCTCCTGTGTGGAATTTCTAAGGATAAAACTCATAAAGATATGAAACACTGTAAATGGCAAATAGGATGTATATAGTTGTGTGGAAACCATAGAAGGAATATTTGTGTGTTTTATGAAGATAAAATATATAATCAAAGTGCAATGCAATTGTATTTCTAGTTGTACCCATGAAAGAACAGTATTGCACCACAGTTTCATTGATGACTTCTGATGTTTTCTGACACCCTGTATGACTCTTTGAGTCTGTGAACTCGAGCTCCTACTTCATTTAACACGGAAATTTCCACGTGCCACCTATTAAACAATTGCTCTTTAGATTTTATACTGGAATAACGAATGTCATGGTGATAAGTTCATCAAAGGTTATCATTATTTGGCAGAAGAGGCTGTGCAGTAGGTGTACCATGTAAAAGAAATGCATTAAATATATCACAAAACAGCAGTGGTGGTTTTGAAAGAACTTGTCCCAGAATAACTGACTTGTTGAGTTAGAGCCTTCTTAAAGAATTTAAAACATTTTGACACATGTTTAGAATTATCTAATGTCCAGACTTCACCATGAAGTGGTTGGCAAAATGTCTATTACTAACAACTAATTGAAGATGGCAAAAGAGTAAATATATATAGAGAAAATACA
This sequence comes from Sylvia atricapilla, assembly GCF_009819655.1. Taxonomy (NCBI): domain Eukaryota; kingdom Metazoa; phylum Chordata; class Aves; order Passeriformes; family Sylviidae; genus Sylvia; species Sylvia atricapilla. The sequence continues at coordinate 16,326,455 of NC_089143.1, read as the reverse complement.
AGTTCTAGCACCACCTAGAGGTGTTCATTTTGATTTACTTTAGTCACAAAAATTGTGTAGTAGTGGGCAGGATATGCTTTCTTGTTTTCCTTTAAAGATGTTTTAGTTATAAAATATATTTCAGATCTGGTTAAAAAAAAAGAAAAAAAAAAAAGGTAAAATACCTTTCCTTCTCTCAAGTCTGTCTTTAAAAAATGTCCATATCCTAATATGCATTATATAGATAGTACTATCTATACTAGTTTAGGTCTAAGTACATTTCTATTTGTGCGGCAAAACTTTTGAGCAGAGAATTAGGTTTCAAATCCACCATTTCATTCCATTTCTGGCTCAAAATGGAAAGAGGTAAAAATATTTGGTTATAAAAAAGCATCTAATGGAATAGCTTTTTTTTTTTTCTCTTCAAAAGGACTTGGTTTAGATTGACTTGTTTGTTTTAACACTAAAAGTCTGGGAGGTACAGGGAAGAAAAGCTTCCCTTTGAAGATGCAGAGGAGAAAGAATCCAAGACAGATTTGGATATATTCCATGCCACCAGTTTTTTACTACAACTCTGTTAATGTGGCAGCATGCTGATTAGTAACATATAATTAAAAGTGCCACTGCAAATCTCTTCCAGCTAATGAACACAGTGTTCAGTTCCTTTTTTGTTTGTTTATTTATTTGGCAGAAGAAAGTAGTTTTCCTTGAATATACTTGATTTTTTTAGGCTTTTTTCTTTGCACAGTACACAAATACCACACAGACATTCTACCAGCACATACAAGAAATGTGATTTTAGCTGAATAAATGTAAACATTTCAGCTCCAAGGTTCAAATATGTAGGAATACATATAACCAAAATAAAATACTTCAATTCACTGAAATTCCTTATGTCACTATCAATTATTACTTGTTACTACATCTCTTGTTCTGGTTGCAAAGATGCGCAAAGAATTGTCTGTCAAAAATGCTAAGCTGCGACATGGAGCGATTTCTTTCAATTTTATAATTATCTTCTATTAAACAGGTTATTGAATGCCAACAAGATCAATTGTCTGCGAGTTGATGCATTTCAAGATCTGCACAACTTGAATCTTCTTTCTTTGTATGACAACAAGCTTCAGACCATTGCAAAAGGCACCTTCTCACCCCTCCGTGCAATTCAGACCTTGTACGTATGTTCTTGTTTATGGTTCTCTCCAGTATGACTTCATATTCTACAGTGCAGTAAAAGCACTGGGCACTGCTGAGACCAAAGGGAAATAATGTGTGATATTATTGGTTGTTTTTTTTTTTTCTTCATGAAAAGGCATTTGGCTCAGAACCCATTTATCTGTGATTGCCATCTGAAGTGGCTGGCGGATTATCTGCACACAAACCCCATTGAGACCAGCGGTGCCCGCTGCACCAGCCCCCGCCGGCTGGCAAACAAAAGGATCGGCCAGATCAAAAGCAAGAAATTCCGCTGCTCAGGTAATTTTCTTACTTCAGCTGCTGTTTTTCCTTTATTGGAAAAAGAAAAAAAAAGAAAAAAAAAAAAGTAGTGGTTGTAGAAGTTCTAATGAAAGCAGCTGTCTCTCTACAGAATCATTAAACATCACAGAATTTTTTTTTAGTTCGTTGCCTGAATAGAGGGAAATCTGGGAAGTCATAGACTATTGGATCACGGAACATTACTGTAGTTAACATATTTGGCACTATTTCTGAGTAACATTACATCTAACAAAATAAATGTAATATATAAAAACTTCAGAATGAAATGCTGAAGTTATTCATTACAAGTACCACCATAAATCATTTTTTATAAATTTCCACAGGGCTCTGGAATATGTGAAAGATCTAAAAATTTCTAAGCTAAATATGGAAACGTAACATACTCCTTTTATACAGGGAGCTTGCTTCGTACTGAAATTTACTGTTTTCTTTTTCTAATCTTATTCCATTTCCTACTTACATTTCTTTAAATCCTAACTTTTGTCATATGGTATCCAGCTGTTCCAGGTGCATTTCACATTCTACAGTTTATTCAGTCTCAAGTGCAAATACCGGATGAAAACTGTTTTGTTATCCATGTTCTGGATACATTTATGACTATTCACACTTTGTTGTTTATCAGCTCTCGCTGTGAATACACATTTTTTTCACTAAATAATCTGTAGTTAACTGCAGCCCATACTTAATCTAATAAAGCTCATTCTTTGCTTGCTGACATTCAGGTGCATCTTCTATTTTTTTTTTTTTTCTCTTTATTTAGCTAAAGAACAGTATTTCATTCCAGGTAGGTTTGGCTCTGCAGTAAGAATGACTAACTGCAGATATTCTCTCCCTTTCACCCTGAAAGCAAAATTTGTCATAGCTTTTAGGAAACTGATGCATGTGTATTAACATTAGTCATTACCTGTAGCTGTACATAGTTTTCCCTTGTAGAATACTAGTAATTCTGTTTTCTGAATATAAGAGCTTAGCATGCAGCTCTGTTTACCTTTTTCTGTCTCACAGATTTGCACACAACCTACCAAAATTATACCTATACTTAAATTATTTAGGTCACACCTGCTAGTTCATATTTTAACTGATACTTTTACTTACCTTGTACCTTGCCTTTCTGCTGCCATTGTTTTTAAATGCAGCTCCTGAGCTGCTTTTAAACACAGGAAACCATGCTGCCATCAAAGAGCTAGCATAACTTAAAAGACTAAATATTCTACAAATGAACTTTTTCTTGCCTTGCTTTCATGCTCTATGCTGGCTGCATCTGCTGCTTGCTCACCCTTCTTTTTGTTTAGGAAATCACAGTGGAATGCTTGGAAAAGAAAGCTGATATTCTTAATTAGAGGCATTCTGTGGTCACATGCATACAGTGAATCAGAAATTCTTTCCATTAAAGAAAATACGACTTTAGATTTGGCATGAAATAGCAATTTACACACTCCTTTAAGCTACGATAAGTCTATGATATTTTTACAAAAGGTTTACCAATGTTGGCCCTAGCTGTTTAAAAAAGGAGTCTTTTTTTCTTTTACCTTGCTTGTCAGTGTGTGCTGTTTTCTTAATAGAAAAAAATTATTCACTCACGTTATATTCATAAAAGATTATAAATAACAAATAAAAAAGGGAGTAATTCATCTATTGATGAGTTACAGTATGTGATTTGCAATCAGGATTTTCCATTGCAAACCATTGCCATGGCTTAATATCTAGAAAAATATCTACAGTAATTTATTAGGACACCAGTGCACTTCTTCTTTCAAGTACTACAGGTATATCATCATTCTCCTGTCATCTTAGTTGTTGTCTCTTTAGCTGGTATGTTTAACAGCTCTTCTCCAAACACTGTGTGATACAAAATTTAGTTTTCCACCAGTCATGTGGAGTTCTTCATGCCTTTATACTACTAATGCATTGTTTTGAATATGAAGAAAAGACAAAATTAGGTACAAAAAAGGGCAATAATTTGTCAGCACTGGCATCCACAAAAATGTGTTTTAAAGCAGCATAAAACAGGGGGATTCAATTTCACAAACCTGTAGCACCACTCAATTCCTTAATGTGTAGAACAGCTGTATTCCTGCCACAGAGTGACTTCTACCCAACCTTGCCAGCACAACTGTTTTCTTGTGAGTTAAAAATGTTTTCTTGCCAGCAAATGTCTTCACAGCCTGGCTATAATATGGCCACTCATGCAGTTTAGGCTAATTTACAAACCCATTAAAAGATGCTATTCCTGGGGGAGGGCGGGCTGGGGGAGAAGAAGAAGAAAAATAATTAAATTTGAAATAATGGGCTTCTTGAAATACAACTTCTGTTGCTTTCTCTTTCGAACAGATTATCAGGGAGATGCTACCTAAAAGTATTTTAGTTGTTGAAGGCATAATCCCTGAATATTTAATTGTTTAAACTGCTAACAATGATGGACTCTGGATGAAGGAGGAAAAAAAGACCCATATTTGTAGACTTGTTTATTAGGCATTAAAAAGTGCTAAAAACACTTCTCTATGCTTAAGTGGATATTACAAAATAATCTTAGCATTTCTTTAAACACCTAAATATTTTTAGTATTTGTTTTAAATACGTCATTTGGAGATGTTGCTCTGCAGACACTAGGAAGTCCTAGTAAAATTTCATTATAGTCATTTGCAAGACTAAAGGTTTGCAATTATTAAATCATTTATTTTTAAAAATGTCATTTATCTGCTACTTCATAGAAGTACTCTACAGTGGTTTCATCATATGGATTACTAAAAAACTTACAAGTGGTAGACAACATAATATGTGATGACTGTTGGATTTTTCCCCTCCACTGAGCAATCCGTTTCTCCTATATTTGTTTGGTTTATTAAGGATTTAAGTGGCATAGCGTGTATATTTGACTTGATGTTCCTTGTGGGCCTTTTCCAACTCAGAGTATTCTGTAACTCCTATATATGTTCGGGGAGCAGCTTTTAAAGAACACATTCAAAATAGTGAAGAATAATTCATGGGAGGCATGATCATCATCCTATATGAAATCTGTAATAAACCCCAATCTCATCTTCACTTTTAAATGCCACTCAAAATGAATTATTCTTTCTTTCTTCTGAAGACAATAACCCTAGCACCATCTTCTAATCAAACGAAAGTTGAGTAGAGAACATGAGATCTTAGTTCATGTTTTTTGTCTTAATTGGCATTACTCTGTCTTTCTTTCCTTCTTGGCTATCTTTACTTTTTCAGGAGTTCACCATTTTGGCTGTAAGTAAAGTTCAGTGTCTGAACTAAATCACAGTGTACCTCCCAGCCCTGATGCACCTTCTACTAGTCTCAGTCTTTTCACCTTTGTCCAAGAAGAACCCACAGGTCCTTTTGGCTTCTCTTTGTTTTGTCACCCACCCTCAGTTCCTTACTGGATGTTTTTTCCTGATATGTTTAGGATGTTTTCTTTGACTGACTCTGGGAAATGGTGGAGGAAACTTTCAATGTTATTTTTTTTCCACTTTCTTTTTTTTATATATATTGTCTTTTTATTTAATCTGTGACAGTGATACTGTTACTGTGGCACTGGACATTCAGTAATAAGAATGCCATGTCATGTAAGCAAGTATTAAACTTCAAATGCTCCTGTAATTTATACCTACTCCTTCCTCTTTTCCCTTGCTCTTATCCTTGGCCTAATGGATGCAGTTTTGATAATGTAGCGAGATTTTCTGTTGTGCTTGATCTAACCATGTGGTTGTGAGGTATGAGTAAAACATGGTTCTGTCAAGCACCATGGAACGTCACGCAGCTTTCTACAGCATGGCAAGCTGCTGAGGCTTAAGTCAGGATCACACATTTTTTAAATTAAAGCTGAAAACAGGGCTTTCAACTTACTTGTTGAGATGATGTGGAGTATCGGGACTATAAAAAAAAATCACGGAGGTTAATGAAGTACAGTCAACAATACAAATTTGTAACCCGAGAAAGAGAAAAGGTGGTATTCAGGATGCATTTATTCTTAATATAGAGAAAGAAAACAAATTCTAAAACAAACTCTAAAACAAACAGTGGCATTTGTGTGATTAGCTATAAACAAGGCTAGATTGGCTGACAAGATAATCAGCAGAAAGTACAGCTGTGAAAAGCTCAAGTTAATGTTATCCTGCTATGTGAAGTTGGTCTCAGTTTCTTTTTCCAGCATATCTTAAGTCCCTATATTTAACCCTCTCTTGAAGCCCTTGTGTCTGTTCAGTATCACAAAGTTTATCATGCATTTCCCAAGTTACCCACCCGTTATCTGCATTGCAGACGTCTTTTCAACCCTCTCACAAGAAGCAAATCTTATACTTTATTGACTTAGTATCTGTGTTTTGACTTGAATCTTCTACAGGCACTGAAGATTACAGATCCAAATTAAGTGGAGACTGCTTTGCAGATTTGGCTTGCCCTGAGAAATGTCGCTGTGAAGGGACCACAGTGGACTGCTCCAATCAGAAACTCAACAAAATTCCTGATCACATTCCCCAGTACACAGCAGAGTTGTAAGTTGAACCCATTGCTTATGGAGAAAAAACTAAAATTATTAAATATAAAACCACAGCTTTACTTTTTTTAAGCAGCAAAAAATTGAAAGTAACCTCTGTGGTTCACTTCAAAGGACTAAATATTCATAAAAATTATTTAAATACCATGTAGCCTTAAAAACCCATGATAAAGAAATAAACTAACTATTCTATGTTTCTAGTTCTTCAGGACCTGAGCAATCCACTTGGATTTTTTGAAGAGTAGTGGGGTTTATTTTGCTTTTGACTTTTAACTGCAGGAGAAAGTAGGGCATCCAGTAACCAGAGAGGTCTGTCTTAAAAAGTGCTACCTAGATGTTTAAACAGACAGACAATTCTTTTTATGCGAAGCATGCATTACGTTTGTTGAGCAGGAAACCAGAGGAAGATAAAGCAGACAAATAGTACAGAGTTAAGAAGATGAGATAATAAAATAATGAATAGAGATGGGGCGAGAAGAACTCAGTGATTACTTGCTTAACAAGTGCCACACAAGAATGATTTGTAGGCATTACAACTGAAGTAATCTTCAAGGAGGGAGTGGAAGATAAAATTAAGGGCAGCTTTACAAGCTTCCTCCATGTGCAAAGAATAGTACAAAGGGAAAGCAGAGATGGTTGAGGGATTGACAAAAACGGAGATGAAAGTGGCTGTCATTGCAAAGCAAAGGTGGAAGGAAATAGCTGGTTTTCCTAGGAGATTCACTTTAAAGAAGGCAAAATGTTGAGGGACAAAAAAAAAGGGGCTTGATTTGATAGTAGAGCAGTATAGAGATGTGGAGATAAGATTATTGTGATCAAGTTGTCACCCACCAGGTTGAGATGAGCAACAGGATGGCACACTTCTTAAAAGAGCAGTCCAGAGCTGGTAATCAGATATTAAATAATCAGAGTATTCTTAAGTATTCTAATATCTGGACAGGAAAAAGGATTAAAAACTGAAATATTTATAAAACACAGATGGAGACTTTTTTTTCTCTAAGCTGTGAAATGGAGTTGAGCAGTAATTTTCTGTGCTGATTTTGGCTGCGGTGGAGGTAATTTGCTTCATAGCGGATAGCATGGGCTTATGATTTGGAATTGTGCTGAACAGAGGGTTGATAATATAGAGATACTTTTGTTCTTGCTGAGTAGGGCTTACATAGAGCCAAGGCCTTTTGTGCTTTTTGTACTGCCGTGCTGGCAAAGAAGTTGAGCATGCATGGGAGGTTGGGAGGAGACACAACCAGGACAGGTGACCCAAACTGATATTAAGTGATATTATAATAACCCAAGGGATATTCCAAACCATGTGACATCATGTTCAGTATATAAAGGGGAGAAAGGAGGAAGGGTGGGGCATTTGAAGTGATGGCATTTGTCTTTTCAAGACATTGTTACAATTGATGGAGCCCAGCTCTGCGGGGGATGGCTGAACACCTGCCTGCCGGTGGAGAGCAGTGAATTAATTTCTTGTTTTTTTTTGCTTGTGTGCATGACTTTTTATTTCCCTATTAAACTGTCTTTATCTCTGCCTGTGAGTTTTCCAGCTTTTACCCTTTCAGTTCTCTCCCAGATTCTGATGATGGAGGAGAGAGCAAATGTCTGTGTTGAACGTGGTTTCTTGCTGGGTTTAAACCACAACATGTTCTTATTACGAATCTGAAAATTACAGTCAAGAAAAAAAAATTGATATGGCCTTGTGTGAGGGGAGGTAGATTTCAGTGGAAAAATACATTTTATGTTATCTGATATTTTGTGATAGAATTGTTTAATTTAAGAATAAAAACTGGTGGAATAGGTAACAGGTTAAAGTGTAGGAAAAGATCAAAAAGTAGTTGCATAAATGAAGTTACTGAACCAAGACAAGAGGAATGGAGTTGATGAAATTATTAAGCATGCATTGCTTTGGTATTTAGGAGTAATCATGTTTAATTGTCTCTTCTCTGAAGAAATAATAATCTCAACTTAGCATTTTAATTGTATTTTAGATTAATTTATTTACCTGTGGAAGATATACTGTCAGATGTTTTCTTATTATAATTATGGTTCCTACCTGTTAAATTCAGAAGGAATGATCAAATAATCAAGCCTTATCTGCTCTATGTCTTAAACACTCAAATTTCTGTCAGCAAAAGGGTTTTTTTACTAAGTATTTGGTTTCAGCACTTGTTTCAGAAAATATTCAGAATTATTTGAAGTTGTTAGGGAATTTAAAAATCCACCATTCCCCTAAGACTCTTACAGAAGTTTTCTTTCTCTTCTGGTTTTTTTGGGTTTTTTATAGGAACTTTTCGTTTGAGATGGACTCGGTCTCTCTTCAATTTCCGTCACTGCTTCCTTTATATTTTTTGCCATTAAAGAGCCCTTTTAGTTCCAGCGCTCTATCCAAGTAAGATGGTGTTTAACAAAGTCATTTTTCAACCTTCTACTCGATAGGCTGGACAGATTGTTCTTCAAGTCATTTGATGTAATAAAAATTTCAACAGTCTTGTAAATATTCGGAGAGGATAGAGAAATTACTTCTTGATTTTTTTTCACTTCCACTAAAAATCTATTTGCTCTAGCTAAATACATTCTTTTGGTATTTGCCTCACTGATACAAAAGTTACAGCTCTTCATCTTGTTTCCTCCTGTTATTCCTGGTCTTGATGCACTTTGTTGTTCATCTTGGGACTTCCCAGTCTACTTCTAGGACCATTTTTTGATTTCCTGTTCACAATATTTACTGGCATGTATGAGAATAGCAAGTTAGCCTTCCTTTTTTTTTTTTTTTTTTAATTTTTATTTTTATCCACAAAATGTGATATAAAAACACTTGTTAGAGTCAAATTACATTGATGCTTCTTTAGGTGATGAGTAGAGCAAGACTAATTTCTGCAGGGTGATGTTTGGAGTTGAATCTCAGCTTGGAAATGAAGATCAAAAGTAAGGAAAACAGTTGTCCAAAGGCGGGCAACAAAGATGGTGAAGGGCCTTGAGGGGAAGCCATGTGAGGGGCAGCTGAGGTCACTTGGTCTGTTCAGCCTGGTGAAGAGAAGATTGAAGGGAAACCTCATTGCAGCTGCAACTTCCTTGTGAGGGGAAGAGGAGGGGCAGGCACTGATCTCTTCTCTGTGATGACCAGTGACAGAGCCAGGAACTGGACCCAGTAGTCGTTGTGGTCTCTTCCAACTCAGCATATCCTGTGATTCTCTAAAAAAAGTGGCTATTGTGTTAATTGCAACAGTAAAAATACCACAGGAAAAAAAAAAAATCAAACTGTTTTCTCCAAGTATCTGGATTTTTTTAAAAAAAAAATCTGAAAATATTAATATAGTTCAAGACAGATACTTCATTGTAAAAGTCAAAAAAATTATAACTAAAACAACTAACTGCTGTTCTAACTTCTATTTTGTCACTTGCGCAGTCTTCCAGATCAACACTGAATGATCTGTCTAATCTGGCAGTAAAGTATTTGATATGAAGTACAAGTCTGTAATTGCACCCCAGAAATAAAATATTTTTCAGGTATCTTTTTAATATATAGGAAAATTCAAGAAGCATTTTAGAAATCACTCAAAACGAAGTCCCCAGAAGAAACGTTAAATAAAAAGTGATTTCAATCTTATATGTCGAATTTTTATAATGATTTTACAAGAGATGATCATCTAATAAAGTAGTTTTAGAAAGCATGAATATCACTGCAGTATATTGGTTTCCAGGAAAGTTCAGCTGTTGTTCAAAAACATGCAATATCTTAGCCATTGTGTTATTAAAACAGGAAAAAGCATCGAATAATCCAGACAAACAGAATGTGTAGGCATCATGATCAAATGCTTCTGTTTATATATTGTTTTGAGAATGGTATTTCAATACTTCATTTGAATAAACCAGATAAAAGTAATTTTAAGATCATTTTCTTCATCTAGTGATCGCTGGGTAATAACTATAGTTTCTGTCTTTACCGGTGAAGAGCACTGAGCTCAAAACATAGTGTTAAGGTCCAGAATGGAGATCCCATCACATACGTAAACTTTCCAGTCCTCTATAATAATTTTAATTCCATTGTATGTGGACTAATTTAAATAAAATAAATACAATTTAAATAAAATAAAAATTAAAATTCTACATAGAAATTAGATAGAACTATTTAGCACCAGAAATACAAGACTGAGGCATAAACAGCAAGTAGGTCAAGATAAAAGGATGTGGTTATCATACATATTAAAGATGAAGGAGTGTTATTGGGCCCTAATGCAAATTTCATTTTTGGATATATGTATAGGAATGTAGAATGTAAATTATAGGAAATAATTATTGTACTGTGCATAGCAATAGTAAAGGATCAGCTTTACTGTGTTAAAAACTTCATTTTTCAAGATGGATATAACTGCTCAGAAAAATTTCGAGGAGAACTGATCAAGAATCATGGAAAAAGAAGACTAAAAGGGTTGAAGACATTTGTGTGAAACACACTTGAGGGAGAGACAAAGTAAATTACTTTTAATAGGTAAAAAATTGTTACAAAAAAGAAATTATCAAATGTTCACATTTTTCAGTGGGGTTAGAAATGTTTGCAGTAAAGCAAATAAGCATTATTAAAATCAGTTAATGTTTTCATTATCAAGTCATTCTACATGGTATAGCACTTGAAAAGTGTTTGAAGATATCAGCATTTCTAGAATGGTCAGTGGGACTGTTGTTTATATATAGGGTAAAGAAAAGTGTTTGGAGTGATGAAGTAACTTCATTAATTGAGAATGTACAAGAATATTTTATATGGTCCCACTAAAACCCACATTAAGTCATTCAGCTGATTTTTAGATAGCATCTTCTATCTTCATTCAGAAGATAGCATCTTCTGAAATTCATGTTCCTTGTAGTTTAGTGTGATATACAAATGTTTAGTGTATGTCCAAAAAACTTCTGTCTTCTTTCAGTTTGATTCCACATTGAAACTGCTGTACAACCATACCTTCAGATTTACAACCTTAATTTCCCTCCTGGCTGTCAATGAGAATGAACAGGAGGGAAGGATGAACAAGCAGCTTTCTCTAATTTTCTAGATTTTTTTTAAAACTTGTCTTGCAATGAGGGAATTCTGAAAAGCATTCTGAGTTTAGAATTGTGCTGAATTTAATTCACAGTGATCTTTTCAGTCATATCTTCTCCTTCCTTTTTAAGATTTCTAAAGAAATGTAGGACAGACTCCCTTCCTTAATAACATAGCTCTGTTAGAGCATATAAAGGATCTATTTTATAATTTCCATTTTCTTTCCGAGAGAGGAAATAGGGAGTACCTGGTCAATGCAGGTATTTTTTGAAATATAGGTGGTCCCCTAACATAGCTGCTGTTAAAGGTGTTCTGAACTGTGACCTTTGATACTTGTGCAGGGGAAAGAAGTGCCCAGCTAATACTTGTTGCTCATTGCATACCTTCTTACAGTGATACAAGTCAGCATTTAATGCTGCCTTAAGCAATGTATATGTGCCAGCTGTAGTGGTATGAAGATAAATCATGGTGAGGGAAGTGGTTTTAAATTCATGGGCAGACCTATGCAGTGGGTTTCATTCCTTATTCAAAAGAAGAGTAATTATTTCATTCTTGTAAATAGTGTTCTGTGAGTACCTCCAGATGTCTGGCAGACTCCACCTGATATCCTTTAAAGAACACAAGACTAATCTTCAGTGGTTTATATGCCCTTCTTAAAGACTTTTATTTATAGGTTGCCGTGGAATCCTCCCTTAGTTACATTTTTGCTTGAAAAATTAAAAACATCGTCTTATATTCCTTTTCAGTTTTAGCTGTATAAAATTTTGTGATCAGGTTTTGAAAATGTCTTATGTTTGCCTAAGTTTAACTAATGAGAATGTTCATTCACAGGAATGAGAATGTTCATTCACAGGAATTATCAAAATTAGAAATGTCACTATGTAATGAATTGTTCTTCAGCTACCAGTTAAATATCAGATGTTCAGGGAAGCCAGAATGAAAAGTTCACTTAATGTGGAACATTCTATATCAATCTGTGAATAATTTTTTTTCTGAAATTGATGTAATTTCTTTTAGGCGACTAAATAACAACGAATTTTCAGTCCTGGAAGCTACTGGAATCTTTAAGAAGCTTCCTCAGCTGCGTAAAATGTAAGTGCAACTTCAATGACCTTGTCTATTCAGACAGTGTATTAGCTCCTTGCTGTGTCTCTCCACCTTTCTTAGTTCTAATCTACAAAAGATTCAGTTTATTCCAATCAAAAATCAAGAATGGGTTTAAATTAATCCCTGAGGTAGGTCAGAGTTGGCAGCTCTCCTGCATGGGGCTTGGCACTGCCAGCAGCCACTTCTCATGGTGTATAGCTCCAGCACCTTCACGGCAGCATCCAGCCAGCTGGTCTGTTATGCAGCCACAGCAGGGAGCTCACAGTATAAGCTGCTTAGAAAAGATTCCAGTAATCTTTTGTAACTTCCTGTATTACTCTCTAACCAGACAATTTTGCCTCTTTCAGCACATTAAGGACATGCCGTTGATTCTGTGCTTCATTAAACAGTCATTAGGTGAGGGGAATATCAAAATTTAAATGACTGAGAAAAAGTGGTTTGGTAGGCCATCCATGTAAGTCCACGTTAACAGTTAATGTTCTAAGAGTAGTTTATAATCTTACCAATTGCAATTGTTGCTAAAAATAAGACTATGAAAAGCTTTTCTTTAGCTTATGTAAAAGACATATTTGAGGGAAGATGACTTAGTTAGACTTTGTGACTCCGTGCTCAATCATTTCAGGATTAACTCCAAACATAAATGGTAAGTGAAGAAAAATGCAAGTAAAAATAGATTAGTAGTCACCAAGTGACTAACATTTGTATGAGATCATGAGTATTAGTGATCAAAATCTTAAGGGAGCAATAGTATTGCTTCAACTATTGGTAGCCTTAACCAGATCCTTGCTAGTGTGATCACAATTAGTTAAATATTTATTACTCATTCTTTAGATTAAAATATTTTAGAAACCCCAACAATGTAAAATGAACTCGCCTTTGACCTCTCCACTTGAGTACACCTTACCACTTCAAATTGGGCTTCAATACTTAGAAAAAAGAATGTAGGATATTTGGCATGACAGTGTTCTGGTGCTATACAGTAGATTCCCTATTTTATTAAATCTTCATAAATCTCAGATTAGCACTTTTTACAGCTACAATGTACTTTGGAAATATCAAGTATCAATATGAAGCATCAGTGGACAAGGGAAGGGCTATAGCTTTTATTTATCAGGACTTCTGTAAAGCCTTTGACATGGGCTCCCCCAACATCCTTCTCTCTAAACTGGGGAGAAATGGATTTGATGGGTGGACTTAGATGGATAAGGAGTTGTTTGGACAGCAGCATCCCGAGAGTAAAGGCCAGTGGCTCAGAGTCCCAAGGATATCAGTGACAAATGGTGTCCTTTATGGATCTGTATTTAATTTCCTCATCAACATATAGTGAAAGTTGTCCCTGCCTACAGCAGAGGGATTGGAGCTAGATAATATTTAAGGTCTTTTCCAACTCAAGACATTCTATGATTGCAGGAATCTATGAAATAAATAAAATGCTCGATGTGTCATACATGCAGATGAATAAACACATTTATACATATATCAGATCTTCATATTTAACAATATTTCTTTTAAGTTGAGGAGGTGCTCAAGACAAAATGGAAAAAAAGGATGAGTATCAGTCTTGGTGTAGCTGTCTTTGGAATGCCCAAAGACTTTAAAATCTGGTTAATTGAAAAGGGAAAAAATGAAAAAAATATAAATGAAGAGTTAACTCTTTTAATAATACTGCATTATAACTTCCTAATATAGTTATCAGTTGTTACAACATTCTTCCATTGAGAGCATAATACAGTGACTGCTTAAGCATCACTGGAAGGAAGTACTGATGTTGCAGAGACACCAATATGAGTAAATTCTATATTTCTGTGAAGCTCATGTTTCTTCTGGAGGTTCAAATTAGGTGCAAAGACCATTCGGCACAGATGACATTGAAAAATTGAGGCCTAAATGTTTCATTGATTTGATGCTTCATCAGTTATAAAGCATGTGTATGCACTGCAACATTGATTAGCTATGCAACATCAATCTTTAAATATCCATGTGAAGTGGGTAAAGTAGTATCTGTGTTACAGCAAGAACAAAAATCATTTTAGGAAACTGAGGGCTTGACATGGACAAGTCATCTGGGATTAGAAATAATGAGTTTCTTACTTCCAGTCTTCTAGCTCCTTGCAGACTAAACAACTCCACTGTGAAACTAAATGAATGCTGTGACTGTGGATGTTGCCTACTTAGATTCTAGTTAAGCCTTTCACACCATTTCCCATAGCATTCTCCTGGACAAACTGGATGTTCATGTTTGGACAGACATAATACTTCACTGGGTAAAAGACTGGCTGGATGGTTGGGCCCAGAGGGTGGTGAATGGAGTTAAATCCAGTCGGCAGACACTCACAAGTGGTGTTCTCTAGGGCTCAGTATCTGTTGTGTTTAATATGCGTACCAATGATCTGGATGAGAGGATTAAATTCACTCTCCCCAGGTTTGCAAATGACACCATGTTGGCTGGGAATGTTGATCTGGAGGGTAGAAAGGCTCTGCAGAGGGATCTGGACTGGTTGGATAGATGGGCCAAGGCCAATGGTATGAGATTCAGCAAGTCCAAGTGCCAGGTCCTGCGCTGTCACACCATCCCCATGCAGCACTCAGACTTGGCTGAAAAGCTGCCCAGCAGAAAAGGACCTGGGGATGCTGGTCAACAGCCAGCTGAACATGAGCCAGCTGTGCCCAGGTGGCCAAGAGCACAAATGGCACCTGGCCCGTATCAGCAATAATGTGGCCAGTGGGACCAGGGCAGGGATTGTCCCTCAGTGCTTGTCATTCGTGAGGCCACATCTTAAGTAGCTTGTTCAGTTTTGGATTCTTCTCTACCAAAAAGACATTGAGGTGCTGGAAAGAGTCCAGAGAAGGGTAACAAAGCTGCTGGAGGGTATGGAGCCAAAGTGTGATGAGGAGCAGCTAAGGAAATGGGTTGTTTAGCCTGGAGAAATGGAAGTTCAGTGGGGACCATATTGCTCTTTACACCTATCTGAAAGGAGGTAGTAGTGAGGTGAGGGTTGTCCTTTTTTCCCAGGTGACAAGATGAGAGAAAATCATATCAAATTGCAGCAGAGAAGGTTTACTTTGGTTTCTCTATGAAAAGGGCTGTCAAACAGTGGAACAAGCCAACCAGGGAGCTGGTGTTGTTGCCATCCCTAGAGAAATTTAAAAGATTTAGGGATGCATTAACTAATCACATCTAGATTAGATGCTTGGACTTGATGATATAAAGGTCCTATCTAACCTAATTAATGACATGATTGTATCCTTCATCACAGACAAGGTGTAGGATGCATTTCAGCTAGGCTAGAGTAGTCAGCTCTGAAGAGTAGGCTGCAACTTCCTGGGGTTTTTCTAACAAATATTGTCTATCTCATTTTGAATGATTTAAACACCGTTCTAGAAATTGCATCAAATAATGTTTGATTTTCTTCCCAGCACCATTGATTCCATCAGTCTTTAGCTTTGCTTCCATTCACTTTGTCTCAGAGAGTTTTTAAGACCTTTTTAAAAATCACTAGTGTATTGTAACAGTTTAATGTGTAGCTATGCACTTGTGTAATATGTATAAATAAAGATATCAAACAAACAAAACAAAAGGAAAAATTAGGAAAAATATTGAAGGAATTGTGTGCTGTTGCATATGTTTGCTTTTGTATGTATATAGTACAGATACAACCCATTTGGGATGTAATTTCAATCTTTCAACTAAAATCATAAACACTAAGTATTTTTGCAATATTTTAGGTGATTTTCCCCATATTTTGATCCACTCTGCAGGCAAATTGCAGATACATGAACTATCTTGCTTATAAACCCTCCTCTCTAACTAATGTCATAAATTATTAACATTTCATGTACTGTTTATATTCACACATTTCCTTTACATATGTTGCTGTTTATACTGTTTTCTTATATTTGTCTATCAAGATAAAATAAATCTGAGAGGTTAGTTGTGCTGTACTCGTACAGTATAATTTTTTTATTAATTAATCTAAAAATGCTGTAAAGGCTGGAGACCTGAAAAAGTATAGTTACTGATAAAATTCAAAATTAAGAAAATATGTTCTTGTGTGGCAATAGCATGGATTGGGTAGCTGCCATTATTTAAAAACCATCTTCAAAAGATTATTACTTAAAAAAAATCTTGGCTTCTTTAATTAGAAGGGCATTGAAACTTTTTTTACTAGTTTGAAGTTTAATTATATATTTATATTTTGTGCTTTTACACAACAGTTTGGCTATTGCATCAAGACTGCATTTGATGATTTTGGAGGTCTTTTCCAAGCTCAGTGGAAAACTAAGATTCTAAGTCTTTCTTGGAATTTATTCAGTCTGCAGCATTTAACAGTTAATTTAGGACATTTATAAAAGAAAATCCTCTCAGTTCTTATCTGTTTCTGTTAATGTGTAATAGAAACCTGAGCAATAACAAGATTACAGATATAGAAGAAGGAGCATTTGATGGAGCCTCTGGTGTGAACGAACTATTGCTCACAAGCAACCGCTTGGAAAGTGTTCAACACAAAATGTTCAAAGGACTAGAAAGTCTCAAAACACTGTAAGTATATTTATTTGGGTATTTTTATTCTTCTTTTCTCATAGGTATTTTAGAGAATAATATCGCATCTGTCCTAAAAAATATTTTGGAGGATTAGCTATGGATTATTCAAGCATATTTTAGTTTTTATTCCTATTTTACTAGAAGCTATACATTATATTAGTTTATTAGTCATTAATTATAGGTATAATGAGTCCTCTAAAGCAGTGAAGCAGTTGAGAATGGGTAAACATCCCACTTCAGAAATAGAAATGGGAATAATCATCAAAGTAACCGATTTTTGCACGGGAATTACACGTTTTACGTAATGGAATCTGATTCATTTCAGCTCAACCATTACTGGGATTTTTGCTGGAGGAAGAAATTGTTCTGGTGTGTATTGAAATGTGGGAAATTATTCTCTCCTAAGTAATTTTTTTGTCATTTCAACAGTGAAGGCAAGATTAAAAGCACTATAGCTTGAATTCATTTCATTGTTTCCATGAAGCAGTTTAGTTCTTTCCACTCAAAAAAATGTTTATACAATCTACAGCATCTTGGCTTTCTTCAGAGAGCCTGTCCTTCTGATCTGTAGGCCAGAGCCAAGATTAGATGATCTTTGAGGTTTCAGCTGTCCATAGACATTAGGTATTTTAAATAAATAATGTCTACAATTTCTAACCTTGCAGTTAAAGCTGCTAAAATAGTTTAAAGGAGCTAGTGCTAGACAAGAGCATGAGAGGAAACTACCTTCTTGGGTGGACGGAGAGGAGAACAACAGACTTCAAACTCATAAGTTTTAGAGAAATTTGAGAGATTTTAGGATAGTTTAGGATTCTGAAATCTGTACTGTCTGAGAGTCATGCTGAGGAGGAATCCTGATTTTATTTGAATTAAATGCTTTTGAACGCGGTAGAAGTGGTTTCTAGAATTTGTCCTAAGAAAAATTAAGTGAAAGGGACCTCAAGAAGAGGTAAGCTGCTTTGTATAAATAAGAGTTCTGGAGTCATCAGCCTTGGAAACATGAAGAGAGGGCTGCTGCGTTTCACTGGTTTGGGGAACTTCAGTTTCAGTTCTCATCAGTTAAAAATTCATAATTACTGCTTCTCGTATTGAAAGAAAATGAAAAAACCCAAATGCTTAGGGAAAACTGGAGCAGGTTGTCCAAAGAGGTTACGGGGTCTCATCTGGAGGTACTCAGAAGCCACAAACCTCAGTAACTCTCTAGGGAAAAGCTCTAGAGAACCGTGCTTGAGCAGAGTTGGACCAGATGACCCCCAGTGGTCGTTTCCAACCTTACCCATTCTGTGATTCTGTGAAATACCCCTTGCCTCTGTGAAACCTACGCACCCACCCACCTGTGTCTTCCAGCCTGCTCCACACACACTGCACTCAGTCTCTTCAGTGAGGTGACAGGCTGCACAGGGGTCACTGCACTGCTGGTCCCTTCACTGGCAGCAGCCCCCTTGTAGTGACACCTCTCGGCCCTCACTCCAGAGCCACTTCAGCCCTGGTCCCTGCCCAGGCTAAGCTGAAAAATGCTGATTCTTCTTTCTCAGGATGCTGAGGAGCAACAGGGTGAGCTGTGTGGGGAATGACAGCTTCACAGGGCTGAGCTCTGTCCGCCTGCTCTCGCTGTATGACAACCAGATCACCACCGTGGCACCCGGCTCCTTCGACACGCTGCATTCGCTCTCCACGCTGTAAGTCACATTCCTCTTTTATCGTAGCCATGTTTAAATCTCTGACCTTTGGGGGGCATTTCCCTTAATACTTTGATGTGTAATTTCACAGCACTTAGTAAAGTTCAGGGATAAAAGGATTTCATAGAGGCAATTTTGAGAAATTTTGTTTTCTGGACCATCTTAGGCATATGGAGAGTATGTTTTCATGGTGCCATTTGATACAGCATTAGAAGGTTTGTGGAAGTGTCTGAGAAGGCAGAAAAAACATCCTGCTTGCTCCCCTTGTGGAAGCTTACTGATCTAAACCAGGGTAAAAGGCCACATTTTGGATAGACAGCACACAATCACAACTGGTTAGATTACCATGTTCTCTGTCCTTGTGCCCTGTGCCACAAGAACTTGCTTAAATTTCCTTGGCCTGATGAGAATCTTAATTCATATGTTTTATAAGGAAACTTAGGTCTCATTTTCTGTAAAAAGAAATATCCTTTTTTTAATTTAAATATGATGCAATTTAAGGGATGTGAAAAAAGTAAGCAAAGCTGCCACTCAGTTTCATGAAGAAGTGCTGGTTGTAGGTAGCATCATTCAGGAGAATGCTTAATCCCCCTTCTACATGAGAAGTGACACTTTGCACCCAGTTACTAATTTTGCATATTAAGGATGCCATGTTTATAAATAATGGAATTGTCAATATGTTTGTGCTGCAATAAGGAGATGCCAAAAGTACTGAGGCTTTTAGAAGTAAATTCATTTTTGTAACTGGCATGTAATCAGCTTAGCTGTCACTTCAGATAGGAAACTTACTCTCTGGAGCAAATAAAAGATGGAAATCTTGAGATGATAAATTAATGGAATACCTGTTGTCAGGTTAAAGCTAATAATGTAAAGTAATCAGCCTCCATCTCTGTATAAAATTGTGTTATTGGTACAGAGTGACTTGACATGAAGTCAGGTCTTTGAAAGTTTTAAATTATTTCTGAAAAAGTTGTATCAAGATTCACCACACAGAGCCTAAATTACGTCTCTCACCTGTGGCTTACACACAATATTGTTTGAAGAACAGTGTTTAAGGTATGGTTTTTTGAAAATAGAATCCTTAGAATGAAAGGATGGTGTCATGTGGGATAAACTTTCCTGTGGTTCTCAGAAACCTCTTGGCCAATCCCTTCAACTGCAACTGCCACCTCGCATGGCTTGGAGACTGGCTCAGGAAGAAACGCATCGTCACGGGGAACCCTCGCTGCCAAAAACCTTACTTCCTCAAAGAGATTCCTATCCAGGATGTGGCAATTCAGGATTTTACATGTGATGATGGTAAGTAAATTAATATCTGAACCTTTTATGATTTTAGCTTTCATATAGATAGCTGCATGGCTCCCATAAATCCCAAAGTACTGCACTTTAAAGGCCTTCATGCTCAATTTCTGTGTCAGTTTAAAAACTTTCCACCCATTTTTGGATGATCAGCACGGGCTGTTGTATACATCCCTTCAAAAGTTTTTCTTGCCTATCTTCAGTACTGTAATTAATAATTTAGAAATAATATAAAAAAATTGATCCAATGTTGTAGTACAGATGAGAATATTTTCAAACACCAATGCTTGAATCAAGCACTCTCAGGTTACTTGATCAAATAACATGACATGTTATAGCTTGCAGCTTCATTAACTCCTAATTAAAAGAAATGCTGCTATCTTGCATTTCTCACACATATTTCCATTTACTGCATTATTGGTTTGTCAATTTTCAAGACTGTATCTTTTTTTGAGAGAGACTGTTTTTAATACTTTTTAAAGTTTTTTGTCTTTTATTTCAGGATTTATTCTTTCTTTAATGTTTTTTTTCCCTGTGTAATAGCATTCTTACCCAGTAAAAGAGCATTGCACTATGTAAAGCATCACCTGAAATGTAAATTCTTAGTGATGGTTTGCACAGATGGTGTAATTTTTCCACACCTTGAGATATTATAATGCAGAAATATCACATTAGCTTGAAGAAAATCTAGGTGGGCTATTATTGCTAAGACTGAAGAGACATTTATTAGCAATCTTAGCATTGGTTTGTTTTTATTAACCAGGAAATGATGACAATAGCTGCTCTCCCCTGGCCCGCTGCCCTGCAGAATGTACTTGTCTGGACACAGTAGTTCGCTGCAGCAACAAGGGTCTAAAAGCTTTGCCTAAAGGCATCCCAAAAGATGTGACTGAACTGTAAGTGGCATGCTTTTTATCCCTTTTATGAAAATTAATGTCAGATTTTTATTGTCAGGGTCAAGAATGAGGGGAAAAAATGAAAAATTGAATTTAGCAGATCAGTTGAAATTTGTTAATCCACTGCTTTATGAAGGCTTTCACATTGTCTTGAGAAACTGGAATTAGCAGTGCTTTGTAAGTCCTAAACTGGTCTTACAAACTATCTGTTACTAAATAACTTTAAAAATATATGTATATAAAATTGTAATCGCTCTCAGATTTTATATCCCCAGGGCTGAACCATTGTATAACTGTGTGGATATCATCTTACACTGGGTTTATTTAAGGGCAACAGTTAATCTGATAAATCTCTGGTCACTGGTTAAAAAGGAATGAAGTTCAATTACACAAAAAAGCAAAAAGAAAATAATGATAATATGAATGTGTTTTCATAATGAACATGTTTTTTATACCTCTAGATCAATACTTTTTACCTCTAAATCAAGCACCTTACTCCTCTAAATCAATGGCCTTCATCTTTGTCAAGGAGTTAAAAATGCCTGGACAATGGCTTTATGGTACTAAGGGAGTGGACTGGGAAAGCTGCTCTCTGGGATTTGTTGCATGTTAATGAGAGGGTCTTGTGCGTAAAGTGGCATCTGGTGTCTGTCTTGGCCACAGTGATCATAAAGCAGTCGAGTTTAAAATCTCTGTTGACAGGAAGAAAAGTGCTGGCAAAACGTAAACTCTGGATATGAGGAGAGCAGACTTCAGGCTGCTCAGGGAATTATTAAGATCTCCATGGGAAATGCTTTGGAAGGTACTGAGTTGCATCAGTGCTGGTCACTTTTTAAGTACCACCTGTTAAGAGCTAAAAAGCAAGCAATTAAAAAAAGTCAGAAGCCAAGCAGGTGAGACAGAAGGCTGGCTCACCTAAGCAGGGGTCTTCTGGAGCTAAGCAAAAATGAAAAGTGTACATCCAGTACAAGTTTGGGTAACATGGGAGGAAGCAAGGTTGGGTGACATGGGAGGAGTATAGAGGTGCTGCTTGTCACTGTAGAAAGAAAATTGGCCCAATTAGAGCTGAAGCTGGCCAGTACTGCTGGAGACAATAGAAAGAGCCTTTTAAAATATCTTAATAGCAAAAGGCAGCCCAGAAATAACACTGGTCCATTTTTCAATGAATATGGTCACCTCACAAACAAGGACAAAGACAAAGTGGAGATGTTTCATGCTTTCTTCACTTTGGTCTTCAATACCAGTGATCGGTTCTGAGGGTCCCAATGCCCTGAGCTGGAACGCTATGACTGTGAAAATTATCAACTCCCAGCCAACACCAAACTTGCATAGGATTTGCTGCTCTTGCTGGCTTTCTCTAAGTCTATGGAGCCTGGATGAAATTCATCAAAAAATACTCAAAGAGATGGTTGATGCCATTCCAAGGCCTCATTCCAAGGCCTGATTTCTGGAGGTTATCTGGAGAGGTCCCAGTCAACTAGAAGCTGACAAATGTTCCAAATCTTTGAGAAGGGCAAGAGGATTGACCCTGTTAACTATGAAACAGTCACTTTCACTTTAGTATGAAGTAAAATTATGGTGAGGAAAGGTTCTTTTTCAGAGGGTGATAAGACACTGCAGCAGGCTCCTCAGGGAAGTGGTCAAAGCACCAAGCCTACCAGAGTCCAAGAATTGTTTGGACAATGGTCTCAGGCACATGATGTGACTCTAGGGGCCGTCCTGAGCAGGGCAGGCGTTGGACTCTGTCCTGGGATGCACTGGGAAGAGTGTAACCAGCAGGACAAAGGAAGTGATGCTCATTCAGTGTTCAACCCTCATGAGGCCACTTCCAGAGTACTGTCTTCAGTTCTGGTCTCCACAGTTCAGGAAGGACAAGGAGTTACTGGAGAGGGTCCATAGAGGCAAAAAAGGTGATTAGGGGCTGAGAATCTCTCCTGTGAGGAGGAACTGTGGGTCCTGGGCCTGGTTAGTCTGGAGAAGACTGAGACAGGATCTCATCAATACATACAAATATCTCAAAGGCTGGTGTTAACAGGACGGTGCTGGACTCTTTTCCGTGGTGCCCAGCAACAAGACAAGGACTAATGGCCGTAAACTAAGCCACAAAAAGCTGCACCTTAACATGAGGAAGAACTTCTTTATATTGTCAGAGCACTGGAAAAGGCTGCCCAGGGAGGTTGTGGAGTCTTCTTTTCTGGAGACATTCATAACCCAGCTGGATGTGTTCCTGTGTGACCTGCTCTAGGTATCCCTGCCTTTCCAGGGGGGTGGGAGTGAATGATCTCCAGAGGTCCCTTGCAACCCTAATGATTCTGTGATCCTTCCAACTCTATGATTATGATAGTTTTGTGATATTGCAAAAAAACACTGGTTTTAATAGAATGTCTTCCTTTTAAAACAGGCAGCTTTATAAAATCTGGGCTATTTTATCACTCTATTGAAACATTTTTTTTTCTATGAGAAAAATTGCTAAGATTGTATTTTATGAAAGATATGATTTGAATAAATACAAAAAAAGGAGCTTGCTACCTCATGTATTGTTTGAAGACATTAACTGAATAAGACTATAAGAGCAAGTAAGACTACATGAGCAAATTTTTATGCATTATGAAAGGGAAAATATGAACCTGAAAATTGAGATATTTCTCGTTTTGATTCTTTATCAGATAAGTCAGAATATTGAAAAAAATAGAAATAACTTACAGGAAAAAAAATCTTGGTTTGTGTTACATACGACAAGTATTTAATAATGTTTCATAATGGTTGGTTAATGTAGTGCTTTTCCAGAAAACATCATATCTACGTTTCATTAAGTAATTAAAAATTTTTACCACTCTATGGTTTCATACTATATAGAAGATTCTGAGATGTCCATCATTAGTCTGGTGTTTAATGGCATCTAAAAGTCCCTAACCATTGATAAATTGGAATTATTATGACCTTTATATATCTGTGTTTATATATATATAAACACAGATATATAAACCTCTAACTTCATTAGGTTTTGAGTTGGGTGGTTTAGGGTTTTTTCCTCATAGATGACTTTCTTGAATTCAGTCTTGTATAAATACAGTTTGTCATGTATGAGGTCATCAATGCAATGTAAAACAAAGCAGCTAAAGAGAGATACTTTTGGAATTGCAAATGAAACCCTGTGACTGAAAAATTCATTTGTGCACAATTTTGTATGCTTTAGTGTCTAAGCATGCAATCTAGCATATTTTTCAGAAGAATAATGGAGGTGATAATCAGCTGATAATGCAAGTATCAGTTGCATACTGATTGATTCTTCTTGCTTATTAGCATGCATGGCTCTTCTAAGATGTACTCTTCATGTGTTTTATAAAATATCTTAATAGTTGCTTCATTTGAACAAGGAAGAATTTTTATCAGGCAAGTGGATACTTGTAGTACTTCAGTTCTAATGAAGCTTAATAATATAATTTAATGTGTCTCTTGATAAAAGAATTTACTCAGAATACTTATTTCTTCAAAAATTTTAAGAGTTGTTTTGGGTTTTTTAATAATTAATTACATGAGCCCATGCTCAATTCACCACCAGTAACATAGAGTAAGTATAAAGCTTGTTGAGACACATTTTGGATTTGGTAACCAGCCCTAGGAGGTCACAGTCCAAAGGGAAAAAAAAAGAAGAAGAAAGAAAGACAGCCTTTTGATTAGATGTAGATAGTTTTTTTGTGAAGTTTAACTGTGTTTCAGCTCATCCATTTAGTAAAGACTAAAGTTTCCAAAGATGCTACAGCATATGTAAAGACATTAAGCTCAAAACAAAACAAAAGTCCCTATCAAAGACTGCTCTTAGCTCAAGCATGTTGCAAGTATTTGGATGGCAAAAATATCTTCTTTGTATAAGGATAACGAGGGTGTAGTTTCCAGTTGGGTTCCAGGAAACATGAGTAATATCACCATCAGCAAAGTCATTTTCCCCAGCTGAGAAACTGAAGAGCTTTAATCTTCTTGCTACTATATGCTTCATTTCAAACTGTCGGGTAAATTCAGCACTTCTTATAATCTCTAAACTATTGCCCTGGTTACACGAAGAGCCCCTCCACTTGGGCTCTGTTATGTCTGGCTGAACACTGGAAGCTTTTTAGGCAAGGCTTGTTGCCTTCCTCTGCCTGTAACACCAGTGCTGGTACAGTTTTATAGCTCTGTCCCCATTAACTCTAAGGACGAGAAGGTCTCTTATTGAGAATTATGAGCATGGAAGAAGAGTGAGCAATATAATAGAGGAGCTGTGAACCTACTGAGGGGGGGGGGGGGAAATATCTAACTTTTCTATTAAAGGGTGATTGATTACTGTCCTCAGTCACTAACATACTTCACAGGAATAGGATTGTAGCATGATAAACTCATGTATCATGAAATTTACAGGGATAGATTAAGGAAGGTGGCCTGAACCACAGGCAAGACAAATGAATTTGCTGTTAGAGATAAAACTAGACCTTGCTGTTTGTAGTGTAAAGGACTACCTCTGCAATGCTAGAGTGTTTCTTTTTATGATAGCTAAAAATCCACACTTAATGTTATCTGCAGAAGTCAGATTTACCTTTCCTGTGTAGGTGTGTGGGGAATGGAGATGATAAAGACCTCATTTTGCAGAGTGATTATGAAATAGAAACTATAATGCAAGAGATGGGTTTTATTATGTTACTTCATAATATGCATTATATATGATACAGTTGCATTTGGATCTTAGGCTACAATCCTCAGTTCTAACTCCAAAACCCAAAATTTGTAGGTTTCTTATAAAATGGAATAGTATGCATTCATTTGCTATTTACTTTACTGTTGGTTTCTGAGATTAGTGGATGAAGATGCTCCTATTTTAATTAAATACATAATGCTCTTTGTTTTATTTTTTCTGATTTAGTTATTTGGATGGAAATCAGTTTACCTTTGTTCCAAAAGAGCTTTCCAACTACAAGCATTTGACACTCATGTAAGTAGTTCTAAAGCAATGTTCTCTACTGAAATAAAAAGCAAAACAAAATACCTTACTCAACTATACCTGAATTTATTTATAGGAAAAATCCTGTAAAGGGTAACATATTCAGCAAATACCCAACCATATTTTATAACTGAGAATAAAATATTCTTCTTATCACATCCTACATATAATATATTCACTCACATTTTATGAGCATGGGTATTTTATTCCAGTGATTACATCACAAAATAACAAAGCAAAAATTATAGTTGACCTCAAAAGAGACATAAGATCTTACAAAGTCAGGGTAGTTTTTCTCCCACAGTATATGGTTTTCATGACCCAAGGAGAGAGCTTGTCTAAAATGCCTTGTTGCCAACTCTATTGCTGACTCACTATGATTTCAGGCAAAACATTAGTTGCTCTGAAATTTATTATCTTCATGAATGGTTTGAATATGATTTCTTTACCTTTTAAGTGTACAGTGAGAAAAAACAGGGAGACCATAAATGTAAATGCCTGTAATTCCATCTGAAATTTCCATAGTCTTGTTAAGACTATAAAAATTTGTACCAGCTGAGACTGAACTGTGTTACATTCTGAAAGCAGATTATGGCTTCATTATAATCAGAAGGAAAAGTGGAGGGGAGTAACTGAATTCCTTAAATTTCATTTTTCACTGGGTTTAGACCAATTCAAAGCCAAGAAATTAATTTCCTTTATTTACCTCATGTTAGACAAAAGAAGTCACAGTCACAAATTTTTTAAAGGCCATACCTCCAAAACTTTTTGTGTTTTTCAAATAATATGGGGAAAAAAAGTCCTTGCAATATTTGCAAGTCTATCCTGTGTAGAACTTGTAGGAAATCTTTGTGAATAGTTTAGGAAAGTTATGAATAGATGAATGGTAAATAGAATGCAAATGAGTATTAACAATCTCCATTTATGAGAGCTGCAGGGCACATTATTTTAAACTCTTCTGTGAATTTACTCATGCTTCTGTTATGTAGTTGAGAATGTTCCTCAGCTGTGTTTGCAAAAGAAACTACTGTGCATAGTCCTGTGGTCTAACAAAGAATTACATGCAAATCTCCTGAGTGCCAGATAAACAAAGAAAGCCGTTTATTTTTATCTTTTTCATTCTCTTTTGAATGTACTTCTCTGTTATACTTGCCTAATATGTTTATTATGAGTCAGTCATCTTACATGCTTACACAAAAATTTCAAGTGAGGAAATATGTATATTGCATAGCTATTCAACAGTGCTCTTAAATTAATATATCAAGGTTCCCCCAGAAACAAAGGCAGTATTTCACCACAAAATACATAAAACAATACTGAAATAGTTAACATAAAATTAAAAGTAAAGCACAATATGAGAATAAAGAACAGACATTATTCACATTTAATGCAGCATCTTTGAAGCCACCAGCATACCACTACAGCTTCCATCGTAATTATGTTTAAGACTTTATTCATTAGAATTTTGACCAAAGAAGACATTAATGCTTTTTCTGTAAATCTAAGTTCTTTATAATAATAGCTCTGGGCTTTAATGTCTTCATCATGTAAGTGTTAAGTAGAGTATTAAATGATATTTACTTAGGTGTCATTAGGGACATGACTAGAATGATTTCCACTTTAAAACATTACTTTCATTTTTGTGCTTGAGTTCATGAAGGATTGCATTATTAACTTGGTAGCATGATGAACGTTGCTGTTGTATTAGAATGCATTGCACTGCTTTTTCATCTGTGTTGAAATGAGAATGCTTTTTATCGATCAAGCTAAACTTGCTGGGCTTATATATGGCATGTGAAAGTAAAAACAGGTGCTGGTTTAAATAGTTATATCAATGATAATACTGCTTCTACTAATGAAAATGTGTCTGTCAGTTTAACTTGCAGTTGTTTGGGGACTGGGGCATTCATTTTAAGGTCTGAATTTCTGAATTTATTTTTTAGAGATTTAAGTAACAACAGAATCAGCACTCTTTCTAATCAGAGCTTCAGCAACATGACTCAGCTGCTCACCTTGTAAGTTTAAACATGTAACAATGACTCTTTGGAAGCATTACAGTGTTTTGTTTGGTGTTTTTTGTCTTGGAAAAAAAGGATGTTTAGTTGATATTAAAACTTGCTTGGTTTGGAGGCTGTAAAATAACTTATTTCCTAACTAGCTGTGTGTGCAAAAGCTGATTTTGGTCATGCTCTGCATAGTTTACTGAATAACTGATACACTTGCTGACAGCATTTTGTATATTTTCAGAATTCTTAGTTACAACCGCCTGAGATGTATTCCTGCACGGACTTTTGATGGGTTGAAATCACTTAGGTTGTTGTAAGTATTATTTTTTGATCATTGCTATTTTTCATATCTTTTTATCTGTGTGCAGAAGATTGCAGAATCATAGGAAGTTAGCAGATATTAACACCTATCAAATATTTCAGAAGTGATAATTCTGTAGCCTTAAAAATCTAAGACATGCACTTCCTACTTTTCTGATTTTTAATGTCAGCTGTGTTTCTTTCTTTGCTTTACATTCTTCCTTGTTATAAGCATTGAAGTCTAGCAAAAATACCATCTGCATAAATTACTTCAGTATATATCAGGGGGTTGCAGTTGAATTTTGAGTATTTTTATTCCAACAGTAAATTTCTTTGTCTTGTTTCATTTAATGTGGGAGTATTTCCAAAGCCATGATGTCATGATTAAGTATTGAAAACCAATAACTTTACTTTTTGGTTGCAAGAAAACTTTCCATTTTACCACCAGGAAAAACATGGTTGACAGGGCACAAAAATGAACAAAGGAAAATAAAGAACAATCAATCTCATTTACAGCTTCAGTTTGTCATTAAGAAAAAAGCCTGCAGAAATTCCTTTTCAAAAGTCCACAGCAGAACATGTAATTTTTACCTCCATGTAGGTAATTTATAACCATATAAATATTTGGTTGGATTAAATACCTAAAGCATGGCATTATTTAAGTGTGCTTTCATAATTTCAGGTATTCTGTATAAATATGGATAATTTCAAGAACAATACAATATAAATATAGATAATTTCAAGAACCATAATTCTGTACGTGTTAGATAATCACATATCTAAATTTATAGAAAAGGAGAGAGACTTTTCACAGAATCACAGAATGAGCTGAGTTTAAATGGACCCACAAGATAGACCCACAAGGATCATTGAGTCCAACTCCTGGCAGTGCACAGCATCATCCCCAAGAACCACACCATGTGCCTGAGAGCATTGCCCAAATACTTCTTGAGCTCTGTCAGACTTGGTGCTTTGACCCATGGGGAGCCACTTCCAGAGGCCAACCACGTTCTGGGTAATCTTTTCCTAATATTCAATCTAAACTTCCCCTAACCCAGCTTCAGGCCATTCCCTTGGGTCCTATCACTGTCACCACAGAGAAGAGATCAGTGCCTGCCCCTCCTCTTCCCCTCACCAGGAAGTTGTGACTGCAATGAGGTCTCCACTCAGTCTCCTACAGGCTGAACACACCAAGTGGCCTCAGCCCCTGCTCCTACAGCTTCCTCTGAAGGCCCTTCATTAGTCTTCTTTGGACACTCTCTAATAGCTTCTTATCTTTCTTGCATTGTGGTACCCAAAACTGCCCCCAGCACTCAAGGTGAGGCTGCCCCAGCTCAGAGCAGAGCAGGACAATCCCCTCCCTTGCCTGGCTGGTGATGCTGTCCCTGATGCACCCCAGGACAGGGTTGGCTCTCCTGGCTGCCAGGGCACTGCTGGCTCATGTTCAACTTTCCCCTGACCAGGACCCCCAGGTTCCTTTCCTGGCACTGCTTTCCAGCATCTCATTCCCCAGCCTGAACCTACATCCAGGACTGCCCCATTCCAGGTGCAGAATCCAGCACTTGCCCTTGTTGAACTTGATATGATTGAAACCAGCAAGTTTTCTACAAAAGAAGTATCACCATTCCCAGTAGTGATGCTTAATTAAGTTTTTCATTTTCTACCTCTACTATCAAATTCAGACAAAAATGTTAACACTTGTATTAACAGTCAATGACTGTATGTTCCATGAATCCATGAAAGATTAAAAAGAACATATGAACATAATTAATGCAAATTTCACGCAGCTCCTGAAAAAATCAGAAACTCTTCTATCTGCAATCTCTAAATCCAATAAAGTAAACTTTGCATAACTGTGCCTACTCTATCATCTTTTGTTTTTCAATTTTAAAATAATTACAGTATTTATATTTCTTATGAAAACCCAGGACACAAAAAGTCAAATGACAAATAAGATACCAGTTAGCGCTTAAAAAAAAATTAAAAAAAAAAAAAAAAAAGAAACCACAAACAGTTGGAAACACTGAGGACCTGGAAGAAAAAAAAAAATGTGAAAAGCTGAAGACTGCGAAAGAAAATGAAATTTGCCAAGTTAACCTTGATTATTAGTTAACCAAGTTAACTTGGTTAACTTGCCAAGTTAACCAAGATGATTTTTTTATGCATTGATATTCTTGTGTTTCTTTTCTTTTAAGGTCTTTACATGGCAATGATATTTCTGTTGTTCCTGAAGGAGCCTTTAATGATCTTTCAGCATTGTCACACCTGTAAGTATTCAGCTGGTATATTTTATGTTGTTGTTGTTGTTATGCTTAGCCAATTTCATATAGCCAAACAAAGACATAATGCAAAGAAGTTCTCTGGGAGAAGCTCATGCCTGCTGCTTGGGCTGCGAGTTGAACTTGTCTGCCCTGTGTCCTCATGGCAATGAAGGCTAAAGACACTGGGCTAAATTTGAAAGTGAGCAGCCAGGGGATTGAGAATCCTGATCACTCCTTTCTGCTTGGTCCTCCTCGGGCCACATCTGGAATATGTGTCCAGTTTCTCCAGTAGAGAGCAGATGTTTAGGAACTACAGCAAATCCAGCACCGGGGCAAGCAGAATTGGGAGGTGGCTAGATTGTATGAGCTATAAGGAGAAGCTACAGGAGCTGGGCTTATCCAGCCTAAAGAAAGGAGAGACCTGAAAGTCTTCAAGCCTAAGAATTAGAGCAGTGATGGAGACTCAGACGTGCACAGTGAAGAATCAGAGTAAAGCATCAAAACTTGCAACAAGGGAAATTTAATCAAACACAAGGAAAAATTCTTCACTGTGAGGATGATTCAGGTAGGTTACCCAAAGAAGCAGGAGTATCTCCATCCCTGGAGATTTTCAGAGATCAGTTGGAAACAGCCCTAAGCAGCCCTGACTGCTAAGGTAGCCCTGTTTTGTGCAGGAGGTAAGAATAGATGAAAATTGTTCTATGATTCTGTGTCAGTGTCTTGTTAAGTTGACACTTAACACATCACATCTGATTTCAGAACATAATTTGAGACTATAATTTTTTCGTTTTAAATTTTCATTGAGAACTTAAATTCGAACTAGCTACCTTCTGCAAACCTTGTGATGTTTATGGATAGCTAAGACTTGGAGGAGTATGTTGACTAGTGCTTTTAGATATATCTGGGGGTTTAAGTTTCTGAACAGCAGCAGTTATTAAAAACTTAATTATCTGTTTCTCACTCAGTATTGGACATTTATATTTTGCTCTCAGAAAATTCATACTGATTAAACTTTCAGTCATTGATAATTCATTCAAATGCTACTATTAAACTAATTTATCTGCATGAAATATCAGTAAAATTTGGATAGATTTGATTGTTACTGGTGCTTTTTTCATAATGGGTACCAGTTATCCTTGTTAATACTCTGATTTTAGCAGAACAATTATGTTAGTTCAGGCTGTAATCCACTTTTGCAAATACAGAATGGACAAATTCTAGGTGTTTCTCCTTGCATGGGAAGTTTCCTTGTCACTAAACCTCCTTTTTTTCTGCTCTGACTTAAGCCTGACTGAACAAATATATTTTCTTGAGTACAGCTTGAATTTATTAAAAAGTTAATATGAGAGGGCTTTCTGCTCAGTGGGGCAGAAAAGAGTGTTTCAGCTCTGGTAGTTCCTACTGCATTTGCTTGCCAAAGACTTTCTTGTATCTCTAGAAGACACAGGGATTCAAAGCTGTGGAAAGTATTGAAACATCTGGAGAAGAAGGATTTCTAATACAGTCATTTGACAGTGTTTGCATATGTTGAGATTATCTGTTAAAAGTTCCATGATTACTGTAGTTTTTAAAAGGAACATGAGTACATCTTTACAGACTAGCACAAGGCTTCAATCCTCCTAATTAACTACACAATGTCTCATTGTTTTCAGAGTCTTAAGTGTATAGTTTCTAGCAGAGAAAATAAACACTTAAAAAGCTGTTACAGAAAGTAATTCTAGAAATCTCTAGCTAAATTATTTTTAATTAAAAAAGCTCACACGGATTATCATTTAAAGAAACGGATTTGCTTTCATAATGAAGCAATTCTTATGTAACTACTGCAAAGCTATGATAATGTAGTTTTATTTATGCAACAGAGAACTCTTACAGAATTCTGCACACAGTTGTGAGTTCAGTGACACAGTTCCAAATAGGAAATAATTAAATCCAATTTGAAAGCTTAGAAACAGATGGTTTGTACCAGCCTGGGAGCCATAAACTGAAAAGGAGGAATATCAGGGCAGAACTCTGTGGAATTGTCTTGATTGCTTCAGAAGAAATACTTTATTCTTGTTATCTTGTTAAATTGCCCAGTATCACTGTCACTCTGCTGATGTAGCTGATCT
The DNA here is from genome assembly GCF_009819655.1 of Sylvia atricapilla. Taxonomy (NCBI): domain Eukaryota; kingdom Metazoa; phylum Chordata; class Aves; order Passeriformes; family Sylviidae; genus Sylvia; species Sylvia atricapilla. The sequence goes on along the minus strand of NC_089143.1, from coordinate 16,294,272 downwards.
TCACCATTACAAACCAGCAGTGAAACAGAGCTAGTTAGGATTAGCTCACCAAAGTTCACATGTAGTGCTGTTAAGAATATCTAGATTTCTGGACTATGTTTCTACTAAAACTATCACTTCTTGGTCTAGAACCCAAATCCAGACACTTAGTGCTATAACAGTAGTTTGGTGGTGGCAGAGCAGGTTGGCATTTTAAATGGTTTTTGCCAACCTGTTTTCTGGCCTCTGTTTTAGAAAGCAGCCATTTAAAACTTGACTACCTTTTTTTATTTGTCTTTTTTCCACAGGGCTATTGGAGCAAATCCTCTTTATTGTGATTGTAACATGCAGTGGCTATCTGACTGGGTAAAATCAGAATACAAAGAACCTGGTATTGCACGTTGTGCTGGTCCTGGAGAAATGGCAGATAAACTTCTTCTCACAACTCCTTCTAAGAAATTTACTTGCCAAGGTACTGTTGATGTTTTTTGGGTTTTTTTGTTGGGGTTTTTTGGTTGGTTTTTTTTGTTTGTTTGTTTGTTTGTTTTTGTTTTTTTTCTCTTTGAGTGTCAATTTTTAATTTTTACAAATAGCTGAGCTGTGAATTAAGTCTTTTGTACTCAAAATACAATTATAGCATCTTAACTCAGCCTTGTCATTATTACTCATACTTAAGGATATAGCCATTGGTTCCATTCAGGAAATGTATTTATTTTAAAGATTTTAATTCCTGTCTCTTTTAAAATAAATAGATAAAAATCTTTGAACTTGCATTACAATTACAGTATTCCTCATGCTGTACATCAAAGTACAGCATGTACACAGGTACTTTGTACTGGCTCAGTAATGAAAAAGAGTTTAAACATGTACACTTCCCTCAGCATTTTTTCTTCAAGCTGTTCACCATAAGAACTGGAAATACATTCATAATCCTTGCAGTCTGCAATTAAATGTATAATAGGTCTCTGATATTTCAGAAGAAAGCATAAGCCAAACCAAACCAAAAGCAAACCAAGTAAAAGATAAAGAAATGTGATAACCACTACAGAGGTCTCGATCTAAATATTGTTAAACGGGCAGGTGTCTCAGGTTATTTAACTCCATGTTGGTACCAGTATTGCTGCATTTATATCACAACTTTTATTATTGTCTGTTAATTCCTAGGTTCTTTTTCTAAACTGTACTTTTACTTCTTAGAAAAGCACCCTTTTACTTTCCATCAAGTGAGAACTTGGTTTGTTTAATCTTTCTCTATTCCACTGATTTATCCTTAGATATTTTGAAAACACAGAAAGCTTCTACTGTAGCTTCATTTTTCATGGTCCTGATTTAAAAACATTGAAACTCCAATTAAAAAAGGAAAAAAAAAAAAGTGTTCCTATATTTGTAAGCCATTACTAAGCTCATCGTGATTTCTGAGACATCAGATGAATATGTTTATTAGTCTTGTAGAAGTAACTTATTCTCAGTGTCTAGGCAATATTCAAGTTGTTTTGACTTATTCATCTTCTAATGTGTCTTCAAAGGTGAGCTTTATCGCTTTGTCATTTTGTTCCTATAAAAGCAAAGCAGTGGGACTTTATCAGAGTTTGTCTTATCCCAAGTTTTTCTTTACTGCATATTTAATCTATGCAGTCTTTTCTCTTTAGACTTTCTGTAAAAAAACTTTTTTCTTTTTTTTTTTTTCTTTTTTTTTTTTTTTTTTTAAATATGACTGGAAGCCATCTTGTTACTTGTGACACCAGTGAATTTTTCCCTCTGAATCCTTCTTGAAATTTTTCACTAGTAGATCTCTGAGGTCATACCAGTGTTCATTGCATATGACATTCATCTGTTGCAGTCTCTTAGCCTCCTTTTAGGTAGGACATTCACTGGGCCAATCTGACCCATTTTCTTTATCAGCATCCACTGAACAGTATTGCAGATGTGCTTTTATTGCACACTGTCATAGGGATACAAGTGAAAGAATATTTGCATGGACATGAGGAACCTGTTTAGTTATTTTCCAGCTTTGTCAGTTTTACAAACTGTATCACTTCTGCCTACAATCATTGTTATGTTTCTGTTAGAATCCAGAAATTATATCTTACTGCTTCTTCCCCATCAGAAAAGATCCTTTATATTATTATGCAGGATAAGAATTGTGCATTTGTTTTACTACCAAGAGTGGCGATCTAGTATTATGGATACCTTTGAAAAAAAATTGTTTTCCTGCCACTGTCCTATGAAGATGCTCACAATTACAGATTGCAAATCAGCAGCTTTTCAATGACATGATGGTCCTGTAAGACATTTTGAGTCTGTTGGTAAAAGATAAGTCATTTTATCTTTTGCTTAAAAGTGAAATGCTGAATAATAGAAATTAGGAATATAGTACATTTATATTAGAACCAAAATGAAAAAAGGCATGTTTTCAGAGTACCTGTTGATGATCTGCTACTGTATAATTATTTGCAGGAAAAGAGTAATGTGCAATTCCCTCTTATCACTATCCATGGATTCAGTTGATAGTGAATTGGGTGCTTGAATTTTACCTACATAATGAATAGTTCCCAGTGCAAATGGCGTTTTGTAGCAAAGTCTTACCTCAGTTTTAAAGCTCAACAAAACCCCTTTACCTTACTCTTATTTTATGAATTCTTTTACTGCCAGAATGTTCCATTAATATTTTCTTCTTCCAGTTACTTTTTACATTTGTGGGTGGGTTTTTTCTTCCATTTTTTTAATGTGGCCTCTAACAGCTTCTCAATATTTTACTTTTACCTCTTTATCATCCATGCCCTGCTTCTAGAGATTCCAGGGCCTTGTGGTTTTCTGATACCAGGTAAGGTTATAAGCAGATCTGGAATGGGTGATCTGCTTAAGAACAGACCTTCTGACCTTCCTTTTGTGTACCTCAAGCAGACTTCTTTCCTAAGACACGCATGTGTACTGTTCGTTTTCCCCTGTGATGAATTAACAGATGATTGTTCATGATGCATCATTTAGTGTATTCTATTAACAGGTTTTTTTTTATTTATTTCAGAAGTCTGGGTTTAAAATCCGAGTATCTAATTGAAATTATTACTTTCATTGCATTGTACTAAAATTGGTGAATTCATTAGCAGTGTAAATAATGCTTTAAAGGCCATATGCAAGAGAGGACTCATAACATGTCAGAGTTTAAAGTTTTTCTTGCAACAGGTTTCTCTAGAAGCTGGTTTGAGAGCCTTTGTGTCATGGTTTTTCTTAAAATATCTTAGCTACATGTATACATCTATGTCAATAAAATACTGTTCGTTTTTCTTGGTTCACAAAAGAATTATTTTTTTTCTCAGGGCTTATTCAAGAGCATAGATGTCTATGATTTGAAAAACTAAGCTAACCAATAGGTTATAAACCAAATTCTTTTTCAGATACAAGTATTTTAACACAAGCAAGCAGGAAGAATAAAGGAACAGTATAGTGAAAATGAAAATAGGTTCCAAAACTCCCTTTGCATTTTTTTTGTCTTACAACTGAAGAATGATAAATCAAAATACTCATTTAGATTGGATACTATATATATATTAGTTTGGAATAAATAAAGTAAAAAATCAGATAATGTTGCTTACTCTCTTGTTGGTACTTAGGTTCCCATTTTCTGCCTCTGTTTTGGAAGCTGAAATTTAGAGTGCTAATCCATTTGGGAACAAAGCCTTAGTTACTGAATGTTTTCTAATTTTTGCCAATTAATTAGCATTTTATTGCATGAAAAGTCAAAAAGAGGATATAACATTCAGAATAAATAGAACGAAGGATTGACTTCCAGTCTACAGCACAGTTTTACAGATTTTTATGTGCATGGCTCTTTCATTTAGGTTTTTTTTCACAGAACCTCCTAATATACTCAATAATCAGCAATAGTCTAGAATACAGTCAGGACTTTCTAGATGTTGATTCTATGATGTTTGTTTCAACTTTTCTACCTCTCCTGAGTGCAGATCTAACAGATACTTTGACCAGGTATAGATTTCTCTTGTAATGTAATAAACAATGTAATGAAGAGGAAAAAAAAAATGAACTGCCCATACAGATTATGGCTTTGGCAATAAGCACCTTATCACATATTACTGTGTTCTGCTTGCAAGCTGTGACAGAAAGAGACCAGCAACTACAGATTAAAAAAATAAAAAATTAAAAGGTCACCCGCTCTTTGTCTAACAGTCCTTACTTGATTCTTATAATCACATGGTTTTCTTCCAGGCTAGCTCCTTTACAATTACAATGAGATTAATTTGCAAAGGAAAATAAATTGAGCAAACTAAGTTTAAAAATAAAATAAAGCCCTGTGTCTAAGCAAAGCCTATTTAGCTTTGAAAACTTTGCAGTTTGACTCATTTTGTATAAAACCTCTTACAGAGTAATCAGGTATTTTCTCTAGGAGGTCCCAGGAGCTTGGGATTTCCCTGTAGAAGAAGTCAATGTTTGTTCCTTCAAAGGTACAGTTCATCTGTGGATAACTGAAGGGTTTTTTTTTAATAAGGGAAATCTGAAATCAAACTGAAGGCAGTATTGTCATCAGGAGATAGAGCTGATAATAATGTATCTTCATTCTCTTAATAAGCATTTGACAAAGTCACCCATTTTCTCTTACAGTAATCAAACTTCACAACAATTATGAAAATTAATCATTGTTTATATATGGGTGTTTTCTAATTTTAGCAAGTAACCAGTGATCTCCTCAGTTGTTTGTAAAAAAAAAAAAAAAAAAAAAAAAAGGTGTTTCCTAACTCAAAAATTCACCAGAAAATGGCTGTAAAACTGGGAAACTACAGAGAATTAAAAAAACCTAAAAAATATTTATATAACAGAGATAAGTTCTGTGTAAGTCAAAGCTCAAGCCTGAGTTCTGAAACTTAGGCTCTTGACAATTTCCATTTCTGATTTTTTTCATTAAAATCATTAATAGAAGAAGCTGTACTGCAAGCATGGATTGCAGTCTTCACTTGCACATAGGTTTGAGGTACAGTTTATATGATTTGTGGGCTCAACTAACACAGTAATGCACAGAACTGTTGCTGACCCATAAGGAAGAAAGACACAGTAGAGAGCTATTGATGGTGGGATGGCTTGGACAATGCAATATGCATTACAGTTTTCAGATTTTCAAGGAATTTACAGGTAATTTTACCATTTCATTTTGCCATCTGTGTGATCCTGCAGACAAAAAATACGTTAAAACAAAAATGCATTTAAAGAAGTGCTCTCAGTAACACTGTCATGGGAAGGATTGAAAACTGATAGCCCATTTTCTCACAGACAAGTCCTACTCCATAACAAAACAAAAGCTGAAATTGTGTTCTTCATTTTGTTAATACAAAGGAAAGGTAGTTATCATGGATCAGAGCTGTACAGCTTTCAGAGAATAGGAGTATGGGAATCACTTTGGTGTCAGCTTCTTAACAAAAACTAGAAAGTGATACTTAAACCAAAAATCCAATCGCATATTTATTTGGTTGCATCAAGAGCATGAAGGACAGTTCAGCATTTCATTATTATAGAAACATCATAAAGTCTAAAATACAAAGTGCATTTTAATATTTAAAGCAACATGTCAGATAGATCCTGTCCAATGTAAATTATTATGTGCTTGTTTCTGACTATCCAATTTGTATTTTTAAGGATCTGTGGATGTTAATATTCTTGCAAAGTGTAATCCCTGCTTATCAAATCCATGTAAAAATGATGGAACCTGCAATAATGATCCAGTTGACTTCTACAGATGTACATGCCCATATGGTTTCAAGGTAGGTACTGCATAAAGAGGAAAAAGCTCACTGATACGTAAGCTTATCCTTAAAACCTTTAAGTATTCTTTGTCTCCCTTCCCCTTGTGTTTGTATTTTCTTCTTACATTATAATTGTTGTTCCCTGTGTAGGGTCAAGACTGTGATGTTCCCATTCATGCTTGCATTAGTAACCCATGCCACCATGGTGGAACTTGTCATTTGAAAGAAGGAGAAAAAGATGGTTTCTGGTAGGTTTTTAATTGTAAAAACAGGATGTAAAACTACTGAGATTTTTATGGTAAACAAATGTTGGTACTAATCTTGGTTCTCTGTGTTTGCTGGTGAGAGCACTACAAAGGCAGATTTTTAGTGCTTTGGAAGTTTTCAGAACATGTTGCCGTCCTTGGAAAGCTTCTAGAGCTTTGAATCTGTTAAAAGCAGTAACAAATGACTGTGATTAGTTGAGGCATATCAGGTCAAGACAGCATAGTATTGACTCCATTATGTTAATTAATAGCTAGCTAGATCCCTGCTGAAAAAATCTCATAATTCATCTGTTGTGGTGTGTATTACTTCAACAGACAGCATGTAAATGATAAAATGTAAATCCCAGTGAAACAGAAAATTAATGATTCATTTGAAACTCACTATGCCAGCAGATAAACATGCTGTGAGCATTTTTAATCTTGAGTTATTTAATCACACAGTACAATTACTCCAGATGTACTTCATGAATTATGAAATAAAGTTCTTTAGCATTCTTATGTGAGATTATTAGTCATTTTATAATCTACACCTCAAGCTTGTTAGAAATGACACTTCAAAAAGATACAATTCATTATCCTGCAATTCGTTATGACATTATTCTTACTTTTAATCCAAATTCTGCCCAAGGATTAAATAGTCTTCTATTAAAATTTAAGTGTATACATCTTAATACTATGCCTCAAGAATTTAAATTTACATAGTCATGCCTCAGAATTTGACCTTTTTCATGTATTTGTTTGAACACTACATATTTTGAAAATTAAAGCAATCTCATGGTGAAAGCTTTAGAAAATATAGGTAGTACAAATTACGTGAAAATGTATGGGTAGTCTTGTTTGAGTGACTTCTACATCTACTATCTATTTTGATGTATTTATTTTGCAGAAACATGATTAAAGGCAAAAAATAAATTACTGCTTAGAAGAATTTATGCAGGCTTTGTTTTTTTATATGAATGCATGTACATTAAAGAGAGTTTTATATTGGTGCATTTAACTGAATGATTGTGCAAAACTACTATTGCATACCAATTGCTGATTCCACAGTATTTTCCATGTATTTAACCTTAAAGAACCAAATAGATCACTTTCCATGAGAAATATAATCTAACAATGTAAAGGAAGAATGCTTTTCAAAAAGAATGCTCCATAATTTAATTTAGCAAGGTCTTTAAACTAAAGACTAAGATACAACTTTAGAAGCATTTTTCTGTAATTTAAATTATAAAACAAACTTTGGGATTGTTTAACATAAAGGCTTTTTTACATTATATCAACCATGTTCTGTTCTGGAATATGATAATTCTACTTTAATTCTATTTATTACAGAACTCCTTGTCTGTACTTCCCACCTACAATGTCCATGTGGTTATTTGGTTTTCTGTATTACAGGTGCACTTGTGCAGATGGATTTGAAGGTGAAAACTGTGAAGTAAATGTTGATGACTGTGAAGACAATGACTGTGAAAACAATTCTACTTGTGTGGATGGAATTAATAACTATACTTGCCTTTGTCCACCTGAATATACAGGTAGGAGTATAAGAAAAAGCACAGGTAATTTAAGAATTCCTAGCAGAACAGTAACATTTTCTACTTTGCAGGTATATTAGTAGTTACTCTACAACTGACTTAATACCAGGTGTACCTCCATATTTTTCTCCCTTATGGTTAGTAGTCAAAACTGGATTTAATGCCCCTCATTAATTTCTTTTTTTTTTTTTTTTTTGTTTTAAAATGATAGCATTTATATATTTAAAAGGTCATTCAAAATGTGCCTTTCCTTTTTGTTTTCCTGTTTGCTAGATACCCCCATGGAGGACCTCTGTAGCTGTAGAAATCTGAAAAAATGTTCTGCTTTTATCCTTAATCCTCATTTTACTATAAAGAACTTTCCTGTGCCATTGGGGAAATGTATTTGGCACCCCTGGATGCTGTCCTGTACTCTGCGAGAAATATTAATACCAAGTGTGATGCTTCCTGTACAGAATAAAAAGACAAGTGTCTTTTGTTTTTGTCAGTTGGCAGCCAAGCCAAAGCATATCCTTCTCTTTGTGACAGAGGATCTCTTGCTTGCTGTCATGGTCTCTGTGGAAATGGAGGATAGTTGGAACAGCAGCATAGAGGAAGTAGGATCTATTGTTTGCAATGAATATTTTAAAGCTCTTTTAACCAGACAGATCTATTTTCTAGCAGATAGTTGACCACTAGAAAGAATATAGAGCTTAAATTCATTGTGATTTGAAATGCATAAATAAGAAATGTAAGATCCACCATAATTTGGGAATTAATTCTACTCAGTCACCCTATATTTTTACTTTAATTGATCAAAGTTGAGCTCTGGGAAACTGTAGGGGGAGGTGAATGAATAAATTAATTTCATTTATTGACAACCCAGCTAACTCCTTCCTCATCCAAAGTGTTTCCATCACTAGTTCTACAGACTATTGGATTGCTCCCCTGTTTTAGGGTATTCAAATTTAAAATCAGTATTTAAATATTGGGAATGCAGAGCAAGTGAAGATGTTAAAACACAAGTATAAGAAATATAGCTTCATAATCTAATAGAGATATTAATACAGTACTTTTTCTGGGTAAATGTTTGGTAGAAATTTCCGCATGCAGGATAAGCTACAATATCTAAAGCAATACATTAGCCAAAAAGCAATTTAACAATACGTGGATGATCCATCTGTGGAAGGACAGACATAATCTCATAAGAGAAAATGCTGTTTTGCCAAGTACCATTACATTAATACCTAAGTGCAATTGACAATTTGAGCCTTGGAAAGAAATAAGGGGTAAGAGCCTCAGTAAGTAGAAACAGCAGTTCTCCTACAGCTAATACTTCAGGTATATGCGAGTCAAGTTCAGCTCCCCTGGGATCAGCTGCTATCTCCTTTAAAAATGGGATCAGGTATTCTCGTGTGTAGGCTGGAAGAATGCAAAGCAAAGTCACATCAGTCCAGTATTGCTCTTTAGTGGTTTCATACTCCTATTACACAGGAGATAGTTCCCCTGTGAGTGCATTCCTCCTCTGCACCTTTGCAGGTTTTTTTTACCTGTGTTGCTCATTTTGCATTTTCAACCTTACTTTGGCTGCCTTTAGCTGTTATGAGTTCATGGCTTGTCAGATGCAGAGTATACCATGGGAAGGACTGCTTTTTATTAAATATCCATAAAATGGATACAAAGGATTGTCTATAGCTAGGTGCTAGCCTTAAACTTTGATTAAGTGTGCCTGTTGCATTTTTGGAGTATTGTAAATGAAGTGTAAATTTTAAATTTAAAATTAAAAAAAAAATTAAGCATTTCTCTATATATCTCCATGGATAGAGAAAAAAAGGAGAGAATAACTGTTGCTAATATTTTTGATGTTTGTATTGCAGTTGTGCTTCTTTAGTCAAAATACAAAAAAATGCATTTTTAAGTCTGCTTCATATCTGTGCATAATTTTACTATAATCATACTGTGAGTTTTACACATACAATGCCTGCTCATAATCTCTACTGAAGTCAGTAAGACACATGAGTAAGTGAGAGTCTTCTCACCAGTTCGAAAAGAAATTGAAACAATCTATTTCTAATCAGGAAGTTTAACCTCCCAGTTAAAAGCTGTTAAGAATTTACACTAGCTCATCAGACTTTTTTCAACATTTTTTTTGTTTTTCAAGCTGCTTTTTAAAAAATGCATCACTAGAGCCTCAACTCATTTTATCAGCTTTTTATTAGACAGAGTAAAGTACAGAATTCTACAATTTACTACCTCTCATACAAAGCCTTTAAGAATAGGACACAATGTGTGAGATCTTAAGTGATTTTTGATATGTTATAAGGTGAAAATGTAAAACATTGAGCTAGCCAAGGGGTCCTCATATCTGTCATCCACGATCTTGCATAATAAATGACCTTCAGTATTTAGAATTAGACTGAAAGCAGTCTGGTACATCAGGATCTAAAAAAGGGGAATGTTCAGAATATAAAGTAATTGTACAGTTGCCTCAAGTGTGTATGAGGTACCAAATAATTTGTAGAACTTTTCTTTTTCTCTGGCCTATAACTTGAGTTGAAAGATAAATAACACAATCCCTATCAAGTATATATAGAGTGACTTTCATGAGGAACTTTGTAAACATTTGGATTTTGACATCTGTTCTAACAGGTTAAAATCAGATATGCATATTTCTAATGTTTGTTTTTAATGGAAGGATTTTTCACTAAATGAATTCATGTACTAGCTGGCCAAAACTACCTTAGTAATCAGGAAAACAGGCTAAATATTCATATTCAGTATATACAAAGACTTTTAAATTCATAGGTATTGATCTCTAGCTCAGAAAGTCCCTGAGCTCTAAGAGGCACGGTGTCTATAACAGGAAAATGTTACTGTAGGCTGGTCCTGTCCTCTTTTATCTTGGTTGTCAATACTCTGAATTGTCTTTGTTCAACGTGTCACAGCATATACATACCCGACATGGAATTGCACCAGCCCAGAATATTTTTCTGAGTGAATGATTATCTGCAAATATGTTTTACATTTCAGTAGCACAGTATAATGAAGAAGTCAGCTGAAACATGCTGGTATGAAATGTAAATCATTCTTCTATGAAGTCATATTTTTATGTGGAGGGCTTGTTAGAATCTGAAACGAACTGCAAAGAATGTTGCATTGTAAAGCCTAACAGTCTCTTTTTTGACTTTTCTAACAATGCCTTGAAAATCAGCACTTCTCAACTATATAGTGTTGATTTAAAAACAAGCAATTCGAAAGCCTATTGTGGTGTTGTTGCACACGAATCAGGAATCAGTTTTGCTTTGCCTCAGTTAAGTTATACAGCAACCATCGCAGTTACAGGTGGAAAGACAAAGAATGGTATTTGCACTATAATATGAGCTTTCTTAAGATCCCAGACTGTTGTGTAACTGTGACACAACAGTAAGCAAATGGAATCAAGAGACATTCAGGGTTTCTGATGGAACCTGGAGAAATAAAATATTTAAAATACCTCACTATGTCCTGCACTCTTTAATCTTGCTATTCTCTTAACATTACCATCTCCTTTATTTTAACCCCAGTCTAGTAAACTTCAGGTCATTTTATGTGCATTCTATAGATTACAGATAATCATTTCTCTTGCTCATTGTCATCAGTCATAAGATCACAGAACTAACTGATCCAGAAGTAAAACCTCTCTTATGCCACTGGTGGCATTTACTTCTTACCCTTCTGTTTGTTTTGTTCTGCTGGAGGTGAGACTTTGAAGCTTTCTTCATTTGCTGTATCAACCTCTCTGCTGCTATAGTTGTGCATTAGCTTAATGTGCTATGCTGTTGTATTACAATGTAAAAAGTCTCTTGTCTCTTCTGTCTTTGTCACTGCAAGCTGCTAATCTGAATGAAGTGGAGAAAGGTCAGTTGTCTTTTAAGCCTATTTTCACTTACCTTGGTTTCTCACTTTCTTTTTCTTAAAGGTGCATGGATTTCAGTTATTACAAATGACCAAATTGTATATAGATATAATTTAGAAAGCTCACTGCAAATCCTCAAATTGGGCACTTGGCTGTTGCTATGAATACATGTCAAAAGAATGTTAAAGATGCAGATTGCTGTGCAGGAGTACTTTAATACTACAGTCAATGTCTTTTTTTCAGATGTATTAAAAATTTGTGCAGACAGTGATATAGGACTAAAAAAAGCTTACATTACTGTGTTCTGAAATCCTTATTCTCCTAACCTTAAAGCCAGCTCTTGGTTTCATGCTAATGTATTCTCTGTGTTATAGCACTGTTATGCTTTATTGTCGATAGATTGCATTACTAGAAAATATGCTGGAGTATCAAATGACAATCTTCTTGCTCCTCATTTCTGTCGCTTCTTATTTGCTGTAAATATCTAAAGAAACTGAAATGACCATATTAATCTGGGGCTATGGTAGTAGGAAGGTAATATTGAAGAGATTTATGACAGTAACTTTGGGTGTTTGATTTTAATTTTTTTTTAAGTTTCTGCTTAGCACGTATCAGAGTAACAGAGAGAAACCATCTGCTCTGCAATCCAATCATATATTCAATCTGAGACCTAGTATATTCAATGTCAGCATATTTATAAGTTTGCACATTTCATTTTAAAAGCAAATAAATAATTTTGTGGTATATTTGCCACTAATTTGATAAATATATTTTCAGCTTTTGAAGCAATAAAATATACTATATTTAGTAATAAAAATATTTTCATTATCAATGAACTAGCATGTTGAGCAAGACATGCAGTTATATCATCTGTGTTGTTTAAGAACATCTATGTTGATTAATTTAGACATCTGATTAATAATTCCTACAACTTAAACTCATGGCATAATTTTTTCTGTAATTGAAGTAGAGTATAAGACATTTTCAGAAAATTATTCCAGCCACAAGTTTTCCATGCATTAACTGTCTTCCATTTAGACATGTTGCTGTATTTGCATTTTATTACTACTCATCTGGACAGCAGAAATATCCTGCTGTTTTTCTTGTTTATTACACAAGTGTGAACTGTAACATATTAAAATTACTGATTACAGAAAGGACAAACTCTTCACAAACAAAGTATCAAACATCCAGGGGATGTGAACTAAATTTTGTTCCAAAACTTAGCAGATGTGTATGTGATACATTTTTATATTAGCTTGCCAGCTGAACATGAAAGTTATTGATAGAAGTCGCTTGGGGGATCAGTCAGTTTTATCACTCAAGACATCTTTTGAATTGTGACGGTATTAGGAAAAAAAAAGGCATTATTCCAAGCAATTGTCTCAGTTACACAAGCCTTAGACACAACCTTCTTACCACTGCAGGAAAGGAGTTGCATTACTACTTTGAATTCACTTGATAATCAGATAAGTACCTCCCTTAAATTTAAGCATGCAAGTAATCAAGTGCAAATCATGTCATATCAAACTTGATAAAAAGTTAAATAATTCCATCAAATTAAATCATAATTCTCATCCTTGTAAGAACTGCACGTGATACAGATTCTTAGAATAATGAGGTGCATTTGTTACTCTCTCTTTTTATCGCTCACAATATTTTCTATTTCATCTAGATTAATATACTTTAAATTACTATTCTATATTAAAAGCTCAAGTATTTAAGTAATTTTACTGTGCTTGCATAAAGGGGAAATATGCATGATATTTGTTACAAGCAGAGATAGCTGCTCCTGGTTCAGTCACTGCTGTTACTCATGTATGTCTATGATCCACCCTTCTAGTTTACCTTAATTATCTTAAAGCTTGTCTGCCTAAAAGTTTATGTTTTTTTGCTGTTGCCAGTGTACAAAAAACAAATGGAAATGTTAAGCTAAACTAAACTAAACCCTATCTTATACTGAGATCCACAAGCATGGGGGATAGCTAAAGATACCTATGCAATGGTGAAAGATGGGAACAGTCCAGCAATTTGACTCTAAAATTAAAATCCAAAAAAAGTTCAGATTTGTGATTATAAACTTTCTCCAACTATCACTGCAAACTTTCGTTAATTCTAAGAGATTTTGTCCCTCATATAGTAGATTTTTTAAGTTTGTATTTTCTGAATAATGAGCTTAACACCTGAAATAATTTCTATTGTAACTGCACATCAAACTCAAGACTTAATAAAAATGCAGCAGTTTTCTGTATATAGTTTGTTGAATGGTACTGACATTTTCCAACCCCTTCTGCATTCTATTGGCTGTTTGAGTCACAGTATTAAACAGAGACTCCCAGGCACAGAGTCAGATAGTGCTACCTAATTCATAAAATATAAACACTTCAGAAGTTGACTCACAGTATATCATAACTAAGCTCAGAAGCTGAAATGGATATATAAGCACACACATGAAGTCCTTCCATTCTAGTCTGTGGTAGGTATTTGGTATTTTGACTTTGGAAGAGGGAATAAGACTTCTAGGAAAAACCTGTTTTTTGATAATAAAACTGACTACTGTTGCTTTTGGATTCTCTGTCTAGGTGTTTCGGGTTTTTTTTTTAATATCAAATATCAGCTTTGCTAGCAAGAGTGATTTTAAACTTGTTTCTTCATAAACTTGACTGTAATTGTCACTGCGCTATTATATTAAGAAGCCCACGTCCATTTTTGTTAGAGCTGTTCTCTTCATTCAGAAATGTAATGACTGACATTGCTTATTTTAAATTTATTACCCAATTATTCAAAATAACAAAGATGTAAATCCTTTTCCTTTTCATTGCCTTGTTACTCATTAGTGTTTGTACCACATTATCTATATAATGGAAAATCCAGAGTTAAGGGTCTGTTCCACCCTGAGAAAAGAAGGCTTGAGGAGACATTATCGCCCTGTTCCAGTATTTAAAAGGTGGCTGCAAGGAAAATGCAGACTCCCTTTTTTACAAACAGTCACATGGAAAAGAGGGGGGATAATGGGTACAAGTTACTCCTGGGGAGATGCCAGTTAAAATTTAAAAAGAGGGAAACTTTTTACGATGAAGACATGGAGCCATTGGAATAATGTTCCCAGGAAAGTGATGGATTCCCCAACACCAGACATTTTTAGGATTCAGCTGGAAAGGGTGCTGACCATCTTATCTCTTTTGCTTTTTCTGGGTGATGATCCTTGAGGGTTAAACCTGGTATTCTATGATTAAGTTTTTAGTGATTTATAATCTTATCAAGTCATATGAGTGAATTAACACACACAGGAAACACAAACTGACCTGTGAATCTAGCAAACATACATCTTTGGTTACCTGTATAAAGTATCATCAGTATATATATAAGTATTTAATAATGTTGTCTGACCATTTAAGTCTACATCATACTCTGCAAAATCTCAGTAAATATTTGTCTTGAGCTTGGAGATTTGTGTTCATTTGTGCCAATCACGTAATTCCACTGGTTTCAATGCTACTCTATACCAGAATCCAGACTCCCTCTGATTAATTAAGCCAGATGTCTTATGAAAAGAGTTATTGCTGGTTCTAATTAAACTTTGGAAGCTTTTCACAGGTTTTTTGACACTTTATCCACTACTTATTTTTAAACAAACTAATCTGTTCTTTATTACATGCAGAAAAGTTCCCATCTTTCAAAAACGTAATTACTTAGCCAAGCTCTTACAGAAGCCTCAGTTACAGTATTTTTAGATGAATAAAAGAATGTCCTCACACATTGGTGTCAAGCTTCCTTGAATTGAGACCTTTTACACAACCTTTTCTGATTATATTGAAGTATGTTCTTTAAACCTTGTATTATGTTTCTCAAATCAGGAAACTCCCTAAGATTTTCTTCCAGTAAAGCCAAGGAGCCTAACTTGGTAAATCTGGTTTTTTTGTCCAGTGAGTGTTTTCACTTTCATCACTATCTTTTCATTTCAACAAAATTAACTATTACTTTTCACCTTGTCTCATTTAAATTCTGAATAAAACAATGGTTATTCAATATGCTGAAGGAGGGGTTTCTTTACTAGGAAACTAGACCCTTCAGTGGTTTAGATTCCACGTCCCATAGTTTACTTACGTTTTCTGTTATCTTTTTCAGAAACAGTTTTGTTTTGGCCATGGGAATGCTCCATTCACAATATAGAGCTATTAGCATTTACAAATATTAACAGTTATTATCTATTAGCTATAGAAGATCTTGCATTTGGGTTGTCTTGGCTTGTCCTTCTGGTATTTACATCTTCATTCAGAAATTGAATATCTGATGTACATGTTTGAATTCCATCTTGATTTTTTCTTTATTGATCCTGTGTACAAGTCTGTCATTAATGCTACTCTTTTTTATAACTAAAGGTAGTACTATAAGTAAAGCTAATTTTTATGGTCATAGTATTTTTTACATGAGTCTTTTGCTATATGGCCACCATCCTGTTTCTTATTTGCTATGGACTGTTTAACTAAAATTTCAGGGGTAGGATTCACCATGCATACAGTTTGTAAACACAAGGGAAAAGTTTCCTTGCTTTTCTGCTGTCACAGCAAAAAAAGTTCTGCTTCTATGTGCTTTTCTACAGAGTACTCAGATAAAATTGACCATAATCTCAAAAATGCCTGGTGATGTTTGATGATGTTTGCAAGTCATTTGGCTGCAGTATGCCTGGTTGTGTAACACTGATTTTATAATTTGAAGTGCACATTTTTCAAAACTCTAAACCTGTTTAAAACTCAAATGCCCAATCATTATGTACGATTCACAGTCAAGAGTGGGAAATAAGGAGATTTCCAGTGACCCTGAGCACTCCACAGGAGGTGATTCAGCTTTCAGTATAGTTCTGAAGATATTAGGGCCAGCAACCTATCAATATAAAAATGTGGTGTAAGAAATCTTAAGAAATCAGAAATCTAAGAAATCCTGTATTTTATTAATACCTGGGAGAGGATTTACAAAAATGTACAGGCGTAGACACTATTGAGTAAAACGATTTGCCACTCAAGTTATTTCAGAAATTTCTGCCAATGATAATCTAAGCCAAATTTATGTCCTGCAGAAAAATCAGTTTAATGAATTTTACAGGAATGGTAAGAATGCTTGTTCTTATTATTCCACTCCCAAACTGCCGTTTCTAGGTCGTTTGGTTTTCTTTTCACTGAACTATTGGTGTGAGTGTATAAGAGCCAGCAGGCTCCAACTCTGCTTGAGAGATAGGCTCAATGTGTCACTTTCAGGAATTCTGTGATATGCTGTCAGATTTAATAATCTTAGGAATGCTTAGAGGTGCTTTTATCCAAGTTGTTTTTATTTTTTTTTTTAGTACTGTACAACCACATTTTTATTATTTGTAGTTGGGGTGTCATGTATTTTCAGTTCTGCATGTAATATAATATACAATATATGCCATAATAAGATATTTGCCTAAGTGTGTATATGTCTGCATATATATCCACATATATGTGGACACATACATACATTTCTAAACTATGGGAATGTGCACAAACTAGGTTAAAACAACAGTAATTTTTTGCTTATTCTACTCCCATGATCCTTAAAATCTGAACTCACTGTTCCCATACTTACATATAGCTCTTAAACACTACTGGTCTTTAAAGAGATTTTAGCTCTTGAAAGTTCTGTAAATTAACTAAATGCTATGTGAAGAATAGCATTGAAGACTTCTCATATATGTATTTGTTTGAACAAAACCCTTTGAAAAGAGAAAGGGATGTAGGTTTTGTTTAATATATTGTGGGATGCAAACAATCCCTGGTATTTCAGGATTCTTTGTGCCCTGACCTAGCCATAACAGTTCTGCATTTCCAGACTAATAATTCCATTGAGAGTTTGAAGAGGCTTTGAGGATAGAATTATAATCCTTTGTATTAGTCATCTTCAGTGCGCTGCATTTGATCTCCATTCAGTTTCCTACATGTATTGACTAAGTCACATTGTTCCTGACAGTTTTCCTGAGGCTCTTAAGTGACCTTTTCATGAGGGCCATTTTGTTATAACTCAAACCCTTATTTGGTTTTTAGAGAAAACGCACTGCTTGCAAATTGGGAATGTGATATTTATTAATTAATTTATTTGTTTGTTTACTTATTTATCTTTTTTTTTTTAATCTTTGTGTAGAACCAGTCTGTATCTTTTGAATGGCTGCAGAATACTTGTTTAGCTGTTTTTTTGACTTGTCATCTCATTTTTGAAGATGTAGAGGTCCCATGTCTTACCGCACTTTGTATATGTTTTTCAGTTTGTTTTTAACCATAACCCTCTTAGCTCCTACTTCAGTTTTGCTTTACTATAGGCTGTTACTCAGCTATTTTAAAGGGTTTTTTTATTTTTCCACTACACTGCAAGCCACTGCCATGCCCAGCTCAGTAAAACTGAGGGATATCATATGTTGCCTCTTTGAAGGCAAGTTCAATTTGAGCAGTGAAAGTGTCTGATCATTCACTCCTTTCTCCTGCTCTTTTCCTTGTCATTGCAATGTACAGTTCTACTTCTCTTTGCTTGCCAGCTCATGTTTAATTACTGGACAAAGGACAGGGACAGCCCTTCTCCTTCCATACTTTTAGAGTCGGATGGACCTGTCAGTTCCTGCATTCAGCAGGCACAGGGTTTATATCTGTTTATTACACATATATTCTTCATATGGGTGCTGGAATAAGTTTATCTACCTTAAAAACCACTGATTACAAGCTTTGAGAGTGCACTATCCATGGTATCACCTGATAAGTTAATCAGGGAACAAGATATTGTTGATCTGTTTACAAACCTGTGTTTCCTTTTCGTAAAATTGCAAATAAAACAATTTTTAACCATATTAAAATACTTTTTAGATTATAAGCCCATTTTGGAAATTAGAGCCACTGCCTCTGTCATCAGGGAAGGATAGACATTTTACATAGATTATTCTTTTCTTTTCTTTTCACAGAACAGATTATAGATAATTGTGGTACATTAACAAATGCAAAAAATGGAGAGTCATATTTAAGGAAAAGTAGAAAACAAGTTTTCATTTTTGGATAATTGGAATTGTATTGACATGCAGTGATATTAACAGGTTTTTTTCAGGTAATAGATTACTTATAGTGATGGTGCAAATCCTGGGTATTCCTGTGTGTAATGTGCTTAGAAATAAGTAAAAGAAAACCATATTGATAGGTTTTTTGTTCTACTGAGTTTAATTGCTAGTGTTATTATATAGCAGAGCTAGATAAATGTTTTAAATGAAAAATAATTACAAAATTAACATTTATATCCATGTGTAGATGATTGGTGTTGAATTTGATATTGTTTATAAAGGAGTTACCAGGTAAATTATTATTTATTTTTATTTTTTCGGTATTACCATTTATTTATTAGTATTTGTTATAAAGGTATTTATTACTATGTAAAGAAGTATGCATATTTTAGTGTTAGCAAAGGAATTCCTAGCCATTGCTTTTAAAATTCTGTTCATTGCTATTTCCAAGTCACTGTGACATCTTCACTGAATTGACAACATACATTATATTTCAGGTGAACTCTGTGAAGAGAAATTAGATTTCTGTGCCCAAAACCTGAATCCTTGCCAGCATGATTCAAAGTGTATCTTGACACCCAAAGGATACAAGTAAGTCGGAAATGTTGTTAGAGTCCAACTGAATTGAAATTTGTATTTTTCTATTCTGCCTAGCTTCCTTTCTTCTGTTTAAGTGGAAGCCAATTCTACTCTCAAAGCACTGATTTTGATTATTATTGAACCTTATGGCAGAACAGGCCATGATTTTCATGTAAAGCTACATTATTATTTTAAGTATGTCTTACTGAATTTTACTGATCGTTAAAAGGTCTGATTCCAGCCAGATTTTAAATCGAAACACAGGGTAGTCTTTATGATGGTCTGTACAAAGCCCTTATAGGAGTTTGAGCAGTAGGAAAATAATCGCATTTAATTGAAGTGGAATAATTATATTGCTTTTAGAGAAGTAATTGTGGAAGAGATTATTAGGAAGGCACACTGGAAGGTATAAAGTAAGGAAGGTCCTCCCCAGGAAAGCTAATGTTTAATTACACCACATCCTTATCATGACTAATTAGTATGCACAAATTAAAGTTGTTTTAATAGGCTTTAGGTTAATAAATACAGGAAACCTGCAGATTTAAATTGTTCTCACAAGTACCTATTTTATGCACAGTGTGCTTTTGTGCTAAAATCGGATTATTTATTGTCATTCCCACTTCTTATGAATTGACATTTTATTTAAAATATGGCAAAAAATACTAAATATTCAGTTGAATATGGAATTAAGTTGATAGTTTCACACTGGAAAATAGAAAAATTGTTGGGTTTCTGTTATAGTGCATTATAGGGCTTTTTTCATGCCACTTCAGTAAACCTTATTTAGTCTCTTGTACTGGTCCATTTCATTAATCTTTCCTGTTATTTTTAAATCAGAAAATATACTCAGAAAGTATACTGCACATGCAGTATACTTCAAGATGTATCTTAGTCAGACTTTTAATAGGATACTTTGTATTCTTTTTCCCTTGTCTTGTTCACACTTGTTGTTGAATAAAAAATGAGACGTATTTGACTGAAGTACTAAATTTAAACTTACATGGCTATTTAAAATCACACTTGCCAGCTTAGAGCAAATTTTAGATAGTAAAAGAAATAACGCTGAGGTGGGAATCACAAGATCTAATGAAATCAATTAAAGACATCTTAATTTTTAAAAATATCATATGGATGCATGGATTTGTAAAATTTTCCATTAATTTTTGACAGAGTTCTGGGCATTCACTCAGTTTTATATATGAGAATTCCCTGAAGAATTGACACGAGCATTAGCAATGAGAGTTACACATGGGAAAAAAACCCAAACAAACCAACAAACAAAAATCATTACATACTGTCTTGAGGACGTGCTGTTTCTGGATCAGCAGGGGTTCAAGGAGGGCAGATGATAGGTTTAGAGATTTCTGTTAGTTCACCAGCCATGGAGTATTATTTGTAGTAAATCAGAGTGGTGGAACTTCAGAAGCAAAACATTATGCATAACCTTTAAACTGTATAAATGGACCATATGTCCATTCATAGCTGTTCAGTTGACAAAGAAAATAACCATCAGTACAAGCACTGGATTATTTGTCTTGGTTTCACCAGACAGGCATGTTGATTATGTCTAGTGTTTGCAGCCATGAGTAACATCCCATAACATTCTGTGTTGCTCATAAATTTTAAAAACTGTCTAAATTATTCATGAGGGCTCTCTAGATTTATTTGCACACAGTTCTTCAATATAATAGCAAGTGTGTAAACATTTTAACTAGCAAACCTGTATTCATTACATATATAGATTCCCTAGTAGTATGATTAAGCTATACAGTCTTTGCAACGAAGTATTAGTAATGCCATTTTTCCCTTGATTTTTAAACAATACAGTAGCTCCTTAACTTTGTCATAGTCACACTGGATCACCAAAAGGCACTGTGCTATCCTATTTGCTTTCCTGTTTTACAGATGTGATTGCACACCTGGATATGTAGGTGAGCATTGTGATATTGACTTCGATGACTGCCAGGACAACAAATGTAAAAATGGAGCGCAGTGCACTGATGCAGTTAATGGATATACATGCATTTGCCCAGAAGGGTACAGGTGAGAAAGATCTGAAAGCAGTACAAACATGTATGTCTTCTGTCAAAGTTGTTTTTCCTTGAAAATACTGATTTGTTTTCCGTTTTTATTTAGTGGCTTGTTTTGTGAGTTCTCACCACCAATGGTTCTACCTCGCACCAGTCCTTGTGATAATTATGAATGTCAAAATGGAGCGCAGTGTATCACAAAGGAAAGTGAACCAATCTGTCAGTGTTTATCAGGCTACCAGGGTGAGAAATGTGAAAAGCTGATTAGTATAAACTTTGTCAACAAAGAATCCTATCTGCAAATCCCTTCAGCTAAGATACGCCCCCAAACCAATATCACTCTGCAGGTAAGTTTGCTTGTGTTGTGGATTCTCTTTTCTTGAAAAGAAAGTAAATGATTTTTCATGACGTGGAGAATGACATTTCTTTAAGTATTGTCTCACTTAAAGAGCTTTTCACAGTTTGAGCTAAAAATCTAGAAGAGTTAATGCAATAACTCTGTGTTCACATTGACGTAGATGGTCTCATTGATGGGAAGGTGAAGAGTTTTGTCAGCTTGTCCTTCAAAAAAGAATTTTATAGTGAAGTAACAGACTATGGCAGTCAATTCAGAGATTCACTTAATACCTCATTTATATTAAATACCTAATTTTAGTTGTTTCTAAATATTTCTGTCTTTTAACTAGATTGCCACAGATGAAGACAGTGGGATCCTGCTGTACAAAGGCGATAAAGATCATATAGCAGTGGAACTGTACCGGGGTAGAGTGAGGGTCAGCTATGACACAGGATCATATCCTGCCTCTGCTATTTACAGGTGAACCTGGATGAAACACATTTTTTATTGAAACAAAACCTATATTCATTACTTATATCAAAGTCACATTTTTTAATACATGGTTAAAAGAAATATATGCAAATTAACGTGTTGTCAGACTCTTAAGACTTCTTGCCAAAAGATGTGATTTGATTGGCAAGTAACTGTAATGCAGATATATCAGACAAGTAATATATTATTTGATGCATTAAAACAGAACAAGAGTTAGCTCTCAGAAGAATATTTATACATTTGTGTAGAAGACACATGTAGCAGTGGAGTTTTTTCTTTGTTGTAACTGCCAAATAATTTCCTAGTGTGCTGAGTAAACTGGAAGACTACACTGTATAAGCAGAAATTAAATAAAAGCTTCTCTTCTCTGTTAGGCAGTCATATAATGTGGGATTTTTTCCTGGCAAGTGAAAAGAAAGCTAAAAACTTGATTCTGAAAAAAGGCACTACCTTTGAAAAAGAAATGGCTTTTGCTTCCAAAGTCATTAAGAGAAAGAATCCATAGCTGCTTCTGTAACATAATTTGTAAGAGTTTTTTTTTTAAACTGTATTTCTCTGGTTCTCTGAAAAATTACTGCCTGAATTTTTTGGGAGGTATTGTATAACTTTACAAGAATTAGCAAACAGTCATTGCAAGAGTGAGCAGAAAGACAACAGGCATCACTTTCTGGCCTTAACTGCCCTCTTGGTTACTTTAATTACTTTCAGAAGGGGAAGTATTACATCAGTTTTACTTGAATCTCCCTTTTGGTCTACTTACACCTTTTGTTGTAAAATTATATATATTTTATTTCTGGAGTTTTAACAGTGACACTGTTCTGCATTCTATTAGGGACAGTTCAGTGAAAACAAATTATTTTTATAAATTATCATATTCCTATTCAAAATAATATTATTTTTCTTTTCTCTCTGGGTTAGGGCTACACAAGAAGTTCAGATTCTTTTTTTCAGGAGTTCAATTATTTTTGTTGATTTTTACTTCAATAGGTATATCTGTCTGAGAATAAAAAGCAATAGGAATAAGGGTCATATATTCTTCCGAGTTATTTTGGCTCCCATTTCTTTAATCTATCTAGAATACTTCTTCCCTTTCAAAACATATATTTCCTTCTCATAAATGCTTTCTCTGGCATTATTGATATATAATAAATACTGATAATTCACACTCGTCCATTATAGTTATCTAAAGAAAGATTGAAAAGCAGTACTCACACAGGGGAAAAAAGCAAACATGAATGTGGAAGGAATTAATAACAAACTGACCAATTAACAAAGTCCCAATTAGGTTACTGTTACAAAATAATAAGAAGCATCTCCCCTACATAGTTGATAGTCTCTTTTGAATTATGTGATAAATGAGGAATGCACGTGTAGTGAAGAGAGGGATGGGAAATGTAGTGATGTTACAGTGTGGCGCAGTTGTATGATGAAGCAGATACATACTTTGAGTGCTATTATTTTTGTTTCTGTTATTGTTATTAACTTCCATTTCATTCCTAATAAGCATGATGGTGAGTTTCTGAGATATTTGAGAACTATCATGTTATAGTCCAACTGTAGTGAACTCTTCTGCCATTGGGGGAAGGCTGAGGGCATACCTCTTTCTACAACTATCTGAAAGAAGATTGTGGACAGGTGAGGGTCAGACGCTTCCCACAAATAATTAGCAATAGGACAAGAGCAAAAGGCCTCAAGTTGCACCAGAAGGGGCTTAGATTGGATATTAAGAAAGATTTCCTCATGTAAATGTTTGTCAAGCATGGGACAGATTGCCCAGGGAAATGGTGTAGTCACCATTCATGGAGGCATTTAAAAGAAGTGTAGATGTGGCACTTAGAGACACTGTTTGGTGATGGACTGGACAGG
Source organism: Sylvia atricapilla (assembly GCF_009819655.1). Lineage (NCBI taxonomy): Eukaryota > Metazoa > Chordata > Aves > Passeriformes > Sylviidae > Sylvia > Sylvia atricapilla. The sequence continues at coordinate 16,270,516 of NC_089143.1, read as the reverse complement.
GCTGGACTTGATCTTAGAGGCCTGTTCCAACCTAAGTGAGTCTGTGATTTCGTCACTCTATTTTGGAAGCCATAAATACATTTCCACATTTGTATATAGGTATACACATGCATCTAATGGTAGCTCTATAAATTGCATACTGTGTAATTTCTATTTCAGGTTCTAGAAAGGAGGATGTTGTAGCACAGAGTCTTTTACACATGTTACTCAAATCCTTTCATTATTTCTAGTTCTTACCATTTTACCCTCACAGAATCTTTGTGATATCTCCTGCTCTTTTTAAGGTCTTCACCTTTTTTTTTATCCATTCATTGCATGTTGTCTTTCCATATCTTTGTTACCTATTAAAGCTGTCTCCTGGAACATTTCCAGTCCTCCTTTTATACCCTACCTTTTGTTTACCTCCTATCCTCCCAGTTCATGGGAACTGAGTGCAGGATGAGCCATCATCCCAAAAGCACTCATCAGTCAATCTGAGAAACCAGATTATGGCACTGCCAAGACAAATAAATAATATTTATTTATTAGATGTGGTTATTTGGAAAAATTTGATCCACTTGTGTTTTTTCTGTCTGGGCATCCATTTTTAAATGCTAACTCTTTTTTACACAAAAGAAAAAAAAATTCTTTTCATTCTGTAAGCTAGTTTTCATCATGTATTTATTGGAAATGTGGGACTATTTCTTCCCAGATCATTATTCTTCTACAGAGTACCAGAAGTCTTAAATCAGTACTTCTTACAGCTTTTCATTGCGATCTATGCATTCAGCTCTCATATCTCCAATGGGAAATGGGCTAGAAGTAATGTAAGTGCATTGGCAGGAAATATTGCAGATATGCCTTGAGTTTATTTCCCCTTCAATTTAAACCACCCTTACCTAGAAGGGCTTCTCTTTCTGTAGTAAATTTTATCCAGTGAAACAGTTTAAACCAGAGGCTTTTAGTAATCACTCTTATCAGAGACACATTCACTTTACACATTATGGTTTGTATATCCCTGGAATGACCCCTTGCTTGAAAAATGTGTTGCTCTTATTATTTTAGATAATATTGAGTGAAAGGTTAAGAAGTTGTAAAATAAGTTTCCTTGAAACAAGAACATTACATTAGGGTTTCTTGCTTCCTGAAGTCAAGAAGTCATACATACTTTGATTTAAGTACTTTTTTTGGCCTGAGTTCATTGAAATGTGTTAAGTAATTTAATCACAGCATCTTTTGTATTGCTTGATCAGAGCAAACAAACTTCTTGATACCTTGAATAAATCTTTCTCTTTAGGAATGATAAAATCTGATCATTTCCTTTCCCCCTGTGGAAACTGGGAATCCTCCTCCTGGCAGCTCCCATAAAGTGTTTATTGTGGCAGTGTCTGCTCTGTCATGTGTTTGCACTCTCAAACATAGCTGGGTGTATGTAAAGCATGCATGCTACCATGCAGATCTTTGATCCACAATGAGCAGAGGCTGTTCACAGAGCTGGTAATAAATGGCTAAGAAGCTATTTAATGTGTCACAGCTGTGAACAACCAAGTGTGTTGCTGATCTGGCATGGCAAAATCAGTTATGTTAATTAAAACATCGCTAAGGATGTTTTAAGGGAATTTGCTTGATTTTTGCCTTGAGATTTAGGAACTTAATCCCTTTCAGCTATCCTGCTTTCTCAATGAGAAAAGCTAATTGACTGTGTGACTGTCCATTTCAGGCTATATTGTACAATTGGTTCATTTAAATAACTTTTTTCGTAGGATTAAGCTCACTTATTTGATGGTGCCCTGAAACAAATAAAGGCTTTCATGGGAATGCTTCTAATGTCTGGTGTCTGGACTACATCTCACACCTTCCATGCATATATTCATCTCTATTTCTCCTGTGGAAAATGGATTACATGTTATGCAAGTACAATGATATATTCAGTCCCAGAATTGAGTAATGATATTCTTCCTTCTCTGATACAGTTAAACTGTGTTCAAGTGCAGACTAGTTCCTGCACTTAGGCACTTGCTTTGTAGATATTGAGGCTGATAAGTAGCATCAGCCATTTCTTGTGTTTAGTATCATGCCTCATTCAGGGTAAGCACCGTGCTTGAAACAAGCATTTTCACCTTGAGGCATTCTCCTTCTAGTGAGATTTTCTTAGTAAGCAGAAGGAAATGCTAGATGTAGACAAGAAAAATAAAAGCCAAAACAAGCAAGCAATATTCATATTCACTGTACTAGCCAGAAGCTGAACACACTTAAAATAACCATGCCCAATAAAGATAACAAATAACTTTATTGCAAATGTCAGTGGAGCTGTCTGGACCAATGATATGATTTTGTCTCACAGACCTGAAGTTAGATGCAGTTCCATATTCCATGAAATAGTAGATTTATGTATCACTGGAGTTCACTCCGGCCTTCATACTTCCAAGATGTGTGAAATTACACTCTGCAAAATGTAGGATACACACAGACTTGAATGCAAATATGATCTTGAAGTACCATTAGAATCACATAATGGTTTAGGTTTGAAAGGACCTTAAACAATCACCTAGTTCCATCTTCTTTGTTATAGGCAGGGACAACTTCCACTGGATTTAAGTTGTACGAAGCCCCATCCAGGCTGATCCTGAGCATTTCTAATAACAAGTCCACAAATTCTCTGGCAACCTGTCCCAGTATTTCATATTAACCCACCCTCATATTAAATAACTTTTTCTTTATGGAATTTGTTTTACTTAAGAGTTTCTATCTGATCTATGTCTATCCTGTATTGGCTCTTAAGGGGGGAAAAGGTAAAAAACTGTTCTAACCTGACCATGAACTGTTTATTATTAATGGGTTTTTTTTACAGTGTGGAAACAATTAATGATGGTAATTTCCACATTGTGGAGCTGCTAGCTATGGATCAGATTCTGTCTTTATCTATTGATGGAGGAAGCCCCAAGATAATTACCAATTTGTCCAAGCAATCCACTCTGAATTTTGATTCTCCGCTGTATGTGGGAGGTAAGAGGATCTTACTGCTTCTTACTAGAGGTATTGTAGATAATTTACTCTGGTAACATGCTTTAAGAAACACATTCTTGCATTTCTTAGAGGCTCATTCATTGACATAACACCTTAAGATGAAACTTCGGCAGTTAATGTCAATTTTAAGAAATAATATGTCCTCAAACTACACTGGTTGCTTTTTTATAATGATGTAATTTTCTGCTGTTATTTAGCCTTTTATTATACTGAAGAAGCGTGCTTAACATATTTTAGCTGCATGAAGATTTAGTAATGCCTATTCAGACAGTGTAGAATGGTAGCATTCTGTTTTGCTCATTTTACATACCTATTTTCTTGTACTGATATCTGCGGGAAAAGCATGATAGCAATATATAAAGCCATGAAGTATAATTTATGTCTAGAGATCTTACGGCTTAGGGCTGATAGGAGTTAGGATACTAGATAAGAATGTCCCCAGACAGTTGCCTCACTCTATGAGTCAGGGCTTGAGTTTTGTTTTTTGAGGGGAAAAAAAAAAAAAAAAAAAAAAGAATTGTTTGTTTAATTGTTTAACTTGAGCAGCTGAAGTATTTGAAAAAGTTTGATCATTTGATGCCATTTACTCTGTAGTACTATGAGTTGAAACACATTGTTTTAACTAGGAATTCCTGATGGATATCTCAAGGGCCTATGCAATCCAGGTAAAAGTCAGAAAATTCAGCCAACACTTAGTGCCTCCTACTTGGTAGCAAATCTGAGTTCTCAGTGATCTGAGATTCAGCATGGTTTTTAAATACTTTTTAAATGCTATAGATTTTCATGTTCTACTTAGTTTAACCTTATACTCTTGCAAGAGACATGTAAGGAATTTTCTTCTGATCTGTTTTTTTCTGTTAAAAAAATAAATACTTTTATTTTGCCTAATTCTTTTATGCCTGAGAATAACTTTTTAGACTTAAACATCCTGCCTCCTTGCAAAAAGCAATGCTATTGGTAGTGCATTCATATGATGCCTTCAAATGAGAGTTGCTCTGTAGAAGCACATTGAATTTTTTCCTGTGTATCAGTTCTGTTTACAATGTGTCCTATGGGAGAATGGGTCCTAGACTCTGATGAGACACTGTCTGCTTGCGTACTTGTATTGTCCACAGTTTGTTTAATGACTGCTGAGGCAAATTGTGCCACTTGAAAGCTAAGCTTAGTGCAGAACAATAATCCTCCTCCTGTCTGTTATAAGCACCTTCTGAGAAAATGAGGCCAGACTGCCAACTGTAATCATTTATTCTGGGCACATTCTTACCACTGTGATGTTGATTTGTGACATATGGTTCTCTTCCTTGCTTCTTCACTCTGTGCCTCCATTAGGAGAATCATACTAATCTGCATCATCATCTTAAAGTATAAGAGGAATAACTTTTAGAAATAATCTTTTCTCTTAGTGGTTTGATACCTAAGAGCAGCAGTCTTTTGCATTCTAGTGCATGTTCCTTAGGAAGGTTCTGTGTTTATTCTATTTTAATTCTTCCCATTCAGGCTCCAAACAGACAATTATTTCTGCTGTCATAGAAAATGTTGATCCAAAAAATAATGAAAACCAATCATAGAAGCATATAGTAACATAATAAAGGGGAAAAAATCCAGTAGGTTGATGTTCAGCTCTTAATCTTTCCTCTTCTTTATCTAATTTACTTGTTCATGATTTTTAAAATTCTCAAGATGGGTAATTTTAACTTTTGTATCTTTATATTACCCATTTTTTTGAGATTCAGTAATTTTTTCTTGTCCAACTATACCTAGATTTTTTAGAGAATTTGATTACACATATTCATCAGTTAAGAACTTAAATTCTCACTAGGTTTTATGCAGTATTTTTATCTTTGCCAAAATCTTAGTTTGACACCTAAATCATCATGTAGCTTACACTTACTCTTACCACTTCCCTGCTAAAATGGCATTTCTGATAAGCATCACCTCAGTTGGCAGGCTGAAATTCAGACTTGACAGCAAACCCTTGTACAGTGTGTGCTCTCATTCCCTCTCTCCCTGCCTTCCCTCTTTTTCTTTTTTTCTTTTTTTTTCCTTTCCCCTTTTTAATATTTTAATGTCACAGTTTGAAATGGGCAGTTCAACATTACTTTTACTAAAAGTGAGCTATTTGATTTATGCCTTTTGGGGGGGTTTTGCCTTTTCCAAGTGTATGGCTCTTTTGTGTGGTCATAATACACGTGGTTATTATTTTTCAGTCTTTCTGTAAGAAATTTCAGTAAATCATATTGAAAGTGCATGGCTTTTGTAAGAATTCTGAAGGGACAATCTGTTTCTTCTCAAAAATTCTTCAAAGGAGTCACAGACATCACTGATACTTCACATTCTTCTCTCAGAAATTAGAGCAAATTTTCCTAGTTGAGAGTGGCACCTTCTTTCATGGATGTCCCTATTTCTGAGACAGGTAGAGTATCAGCTGCTTCTCATTTGTGCCTGATCTGTTCAGGCAGCTTCTAGAATTAGATACTTGTTTTGACAGTTTTACTATGTGACTGTTATTTAAGAGAGATTCCTACCATTTGTCTTCTTGAACAGTAATTTAGCTGTAGTCAGGTTCAGTGTCCAAAAGCTTAAAAGGGGATGGGAACTACTGTCTTACCTTGCCAAAACCAGAAATATTTGTATGTATTGTTTCTTTGTTGGTTCTTTCCTAACTGGTAAAGAATCTTTATATAAAAATTATCTCAGAGATACTGCTAAAGAATGCAAGCAGGTTTTACACACACTTTGGCCTTCTGACATTTGGTATCTTGCTAGAAGAAGCCAAAGTGTATAGGCTGAAAGCTTGTGCATATATTTGCATTGTGTTTCCAAATGTCTCCCTTATTAGAGAATATTGACAAAAAGTTTTTGAATCATGTATGATATACCACCAGTTTTCTGGTATCATACATACATGCTTATATGGTTCCCAGAAATCACATCTAAGTTTCCTGGCACTTTCAAATACAACATCTAGTTTAGCATTGCATAGTTTTGCTTAGTCTTATATACCACTTATTTTTACTAAGAGTCGTTCAGACCATCTATTCTGCTGAGATACTTCAAGCATCTTCTATGAATATTAGCTGAGTGTGGCTTTCAAGGGAGACAGCAGGGTGAAGGGATCTTGATGACTCTGCCTTGTCCCTTGTTTGAGAATATGGCAAGTAATGTGAGGAAATGAAAACTCATGATTGTTTTCAGTCTGAATCCTTTAAATATAATAGTTCAAAGTCTATTTTACAGTTTGACCTTGTCTAGGTTTCAGATGCCTACCAAAGCCACTCTATCACCTCCCTCCTCAATTGGACAGGGGAGAGAAAATACAATGAAAGCTCCTAAGTTGAGATGAGGATGAGGAGAGATCCCTCAGCAATTACTGATGTGGCAAAACAGACTCAACTTGAAGTAATTAATTTAATGCATTACCTGTCCAAATCACAGTATGATAAGAGGAGGTGAAACATTTCTTAAGGACACCTTCCCTCTACCGTTCCCTCCTTCTCAGGCTTAGCTCTTTTCCCCTCATTATCTATCTCCTTCCTGCAAGCAATGCAGGTAGGTGAAGAATATGAGGTATGGTAAGTTCATCTCTTGATTCCTCCTCAGAGAAGAGAGTCCTTCCCCTCTTCCAGTGTGAGGTCCCTCCCATGGGAGACAGTTCTCCACAAGCTGCTCCTTCATGGGTCTCTTTTTTCCCATTGGGTGCAGTTCTTCAGGAGCAGGCTACTCCAGCATTGGTCCCCCCCAGAGTCACAAGTCCGAGGAAAACCTGCCTAGGCTCCTCTCTCCACAGGTCCTGCCAGGATCCTGCTCCAGCACAGGCTTCCCATAGGATCAAATCTTCTCTTGAGCATCCACCTGCTCCACCATGGGTCTCCTCCATGGCCTGCAGGTGGATCTCTGCTCCCCTGTGAATGTCCATGGGCTGCATGGGAATCTCAGCTCCAGTGCCTGGAGCACCTCCTCCCCCTCCTGCTTTGCTGACTTCAGTGTCTGCAGAGCTGTTCCTCCTATATTCTCACCCCTCTCTGGTCACATATGCACAATTACTCTCTTGGGATTTTTTTCCTTTTTTAGATAGGTTATCAAATAGCTGTTGGTGTCATTACTGACTGGCTTGGCCAAGGCAGACTTGACAGGTCCATCCTGGAGCCAGCTGGACATGGACACTTCTGGCAGCTTCTTGGAGAAACCACCCCTGTAGCCCCCACCACTGCCCAAAACCTGGCCACACAAACCCAATACACTTACTTAACTGATAAGATCAAAGAAGATTAGGCTCTTCAACAGTATGCATACGATATTGTTCATTTCTGTAATCACTGAAGCCTAGCACAAGTGAAATTACAATAACCTCTAAATGAAAGGCAGGTCTACTTCATAAGATCACACAGTATTTCTGCACGACTCTTAAGTGTTCAGAGTAATATAGAAAATTATTAGAAGTATCAGTTTACATGGTTAAGGAGCAACTATGCATAACATTGCTGCTTTCTTGTCATGATCTAAGTACCAGAATGAAAATTGTTCAAATTCCTAGATTTTGTCTAGGAATAAACCTATGCAGCTAAAAAGAATATTGATTTTCAGATAAGGAGATACTTTTTAATGCTCAGTGCATTTTGATTGCCTTTACTTGTGGATCTCAGGACTCATTTAGGTATTTGTGTATTCATTGTTAGAAAGCAGTATCTTAAGGACTATCTACTGTAGGCTAATATATTGACAATAAGTTTAAAAAAAAACAAAAAGCAGGGGTAGGAGTAGAAGAAACTTCATATTTACAAGAAAAAGTTTGATAGTAATGTTCCTTCTGAATTATTCTCCAATAATTATAACAGGATAAGTGCATCACATAAACCTACTGCTCTAATTATGCTATAACAACTATAGGCTGTAACAGAGGAATTACTCTGAAAATGGTCAACACTGAGGACATTTGCATTATCTAGAAGTGTACACACAGAAGTAGTTTGATGTTGAATTATTATTATTGACTGGTTTAGACTGTAATGGCAAACTATGAATGGCTTTTAGGTTTATTTTATTAATCTGTTTTTGAGACACACTAAACAAAAGTATTTTTGGTTTTGGAACCTCAACCTGTTAAACTGTCCTTTCCAAGAAATTTTCTGCAGCAAAACTTCACATTTGAAATGTGTATGCTATCTCCGTTTTGATTGGCTGGTCCTACTAAATTCTCCTGGATTTTGAGTATCTTAGCTTACAAAAAATTACATATCAGCTGCTAAATTTCAACAAATTTTGTTTTTCTGGGATTCAGAAGCTGTGTGCTACCCTGGACTTAAAAGCAATAGGTCAAAACCAGGCAAAGCTGACCTTTTCACAGCTCTGAGCTTCCTTTCTGATAAAGTATTATATTCATCTCTTACGTGTGAGTTAGACACTTAGGGTTTTGGAGCTGGTTTACACACAGGCTTGACAACCAGGACCATATCCAAAAACTAGACTATTATTCATGGTTCTAGCCTGAACAGCTAAGAATAATTAATTAAGAAGCATTCCTTTAAAAGTGTTTTAAAAATAGAGAAAATGTGAGATTATTACACTGATAATTTGCTATTATTAATTTCCTAGGCATGCCTGTGAAAAATAACATAGCAGCTATACGCCAGTCACCAGGGCAGAACGGCACCAGCTTCCATGGCTGTATCCGTAATCTATATATCAACAGTGAACTCCAGGACTTCAGAAACGTGCCACTGCAAGTGGGAATTCTGCCAGGTTGTGAGCCTTGTCATAAGAAAGTTTGTGTGCATGGCACATGCCACGCTACCAGCCAGTCAGGCTTCTCCTGTGAGTGTGAAGGAGGATGGACCGGAGCACTCTGCGATCAGCAAACTAACGACCCCTGTCTTGGAAATAAGTATGTCCTTCCTCAAGAAAAAGCAGTAGTATGATATTCATATAAGTCTCCTGTTATGTGTAATTTTTTTTTCATAAAAAGTTCACACTTGCAAGAGGCAACATAACCTGGGCATGTAGAAGTGAGAACAGCATCCAGGTTAGAGTATATGTTCTTTCCATAAACCTAATGAGGGAAAGCCCCCAGTTTAGGGGAGCAGATTCACACATCTCAGTGAAGTTCTGCCTAAAACCTGGGAGGTGCCATTACAAACTTCTGTATGGGCTTCTTTTGTAATGAGATGCACTGATGCAACTGTGGGTATGACCCTTGGCCCAAAAATAATTTTGAAGAAGTTGAAAATGGAAAAAAACGCTATTTGTTTATTTCCAGTTGTATAGAATGTGGTAATAATAATAATCTCTACTGTGTCTTTGAAAAATGATACAATGGACATATCTAATATTTTATGCTTTCAGAGTACCTCAGGTTTTAGCAGGAAAATAGATTTCAGTCTTTATGGATAACTTCTGTTTCAGTCTGAGTGTGCTAATTCTATTTATTGATTCGAGCAGAACATTTTATTTTAGATACTTATATATGTCTATAGAGAGGATCTTGTATATAAATGTATGGAGATACAAAATGATATGTATAATTGTGTGTATTATATTATTGATATCTATGAATATTTATCTTTCAAAATTACTGTAGAGACAGATTCAGTCTGAATTTATGGACTCCCAGCACAAGAAGATCAGAAACTTCAGAAGTTCAAAGTTATTCTGTATTTTCTGTATTGACTGATCTTGGGCAAAAAGATGTTACTCTGTTTGTCCTTACCACTGTCCTTATTGCAGCTTTACAGCTTGGCAGACATCTTCTTTTTTTTTTTTTTTTTTTTTTTTTTTTTTTTTTTTTTTGTGCAGATCTTTTGGCTGCTGCTTTTTCAGTGCAGCACTTGCCTATGCAATTTTCTTGACTTTTAAGAATTTTTTGACTTTTAAGGACCAGTGGCCTAAATTTGCTAAGAGATTCTAATAGGATGGTTTTCAACAACCATATAAAATGGTGTTTATTTAATCTTTACACATAGTGGGTGGAGAGGCTGACCCTTTAAAGCTTTATCCTGCAGTTACCATGCTTTGCAACACAGTTTTCTTTATATTGGTTATAGACACTTTCAGTACCTTTAAGTTTTTAACTGTTCTCAGAGCTAGATCTGTCAGGTTTGAACGGTATCATTAAAGCATTTCATTTTTATTGGTCTTTTCCTTAGACTGTCCTCTTTCACAGTTACTTTAAAAAAGGGTAGTCACAGAAGGTTAAAAAATGCAAATGTGACTTTCTACTTCAATACTTCAGGATTAAAAAATAGCATGAAATTGTACCTACAAGTTCTACTACCAGAAAAGCCAGAAAATTTCTTTAAACTGTCCTTGAAATATTAGATTTTTTTATTGGTTCTTAAAACTGTGCACATTAGCACCCAAATTGAGTGCTTTTTTGCAGGAAATAATGGAGTTGTTGTTTTCAGATGTAGGCAGTATCTAAAGAAGGACAGTGGGTGAGCACAGCATTAATATTTTGTTTGCTCTTTAAAATATTGCAGTTGTTTCAGCTGTATACAGTACTGTGAGCTTTTAAGAGACAAAGTGAAACCAAAATATTTTTTTGGAGTGGAGGAGGGCTTTGTTGTTCTTTTCTTCCTGGGGATGTTAATTCTGTATTTCTTGAATCATCTCTACATTGTCTGTTGAATAGATGCATTTTATCCAATACAGATTAACATTGTGCATTGAGCAACAGAATTGCCATTGAGATCTCTGTCTCAAAAATACAGGTGATCTTTTAGAGATCCCTGCACATCATGAAAAGGCTTAAGACACATTTGTCTACATGTAGGTGTTTGAATTCAAAATACAGTGACCAAAGTTTGTTCTCTAGTCAGTAAAGGAATAAGAACATTTCAAAAGAATAAATAAGACCTCAAGTTGTCTAATCATCCTCTAGATAAGCTCATTTCTCCCCTGTGTCTGGAGCTTATGGCAATTATACATCCCACTTGAATGCCTGACACAGGTATCTAAAATTAGATGAGATGAAACTGTGCCCAAGAGTTTGCACTTAGCTTGATGTTCCTTTCAGTACAATCTGAAGATGAAATTTAGAGCTTCAAAGAGCAGGTGGAAACAAAAGTATGAGAGTTGGCATTAGCTAAAATTTAATCATCTTCTAAGTCAAAGGAAAACTTTACCAAAGATCTTGACACAGATTGCTTTGATATCTAAAGCCTATATAGAGTATGACAGGATGTCAGTACCACCTGAGTAACTTTGTAGATCAGATGTCCTAAAAGTGGATGTTTTATAAATGGTGAAAAGATCAAATGCTGAACATAATGAAAACTAAACAAAAGCTATCTACCCTGTGATACTGTCTAAGCCTTCCGTTTTGAATTGCTTAATAACAGTCTTGGAATATCAGACTTCAACCACAGGAACAGTTCTTGACAATGAAGACAATGTGGTTGCTTCAAAATACAGACTACTAGAGCTGTTAGAGGTGCTTAACCAATTAGTTTTTATATTTTCAGGTTTTAATCCCAAACAGGTTATGTTATCATAAAAATTTCAAAATGAGATGTTGCTCTTAATAGACTTCTTTTAAGACAACATTCAATTTTAGATGAATTTTTGCTATCTTCAAATTGAAACAAATGATTTTTGTTTTAGATCAAATGGGATTTTTCTATTTTTTATTTCAATTTTTTTCATTCATTTAGGTGGCTGTCGTAATATATTAAGGAGGTTGTGAGTTCTAGAGTTGTACATTATAGAGAGGAAAAATATTTGAGAGCAGAAACATCAAGAAGGTTGATTTTAATGTCAGGATTGCATTCCTCCCCATAGAGGAATTTTCACTGTGATCTCCCTAGGAAGATCTATGCTATGTAGACAGAAAAATTTTCTATGGAAGCAACAGTTAAAGAGAATAACGTTCTTTTTGGAAGGAAGGTATTGATCCTGTGCTGCTAAATGAGGAAAGGGAAGTAATTTCAAGTCATTGGTGATGTTTTCAGAAGATAAAATCCCCTAACTTTCAGCTGACAGCTAGAAACAGGTAATTAAGCATCTTACTTTTGGGAAACATCACCTCTCTCTAAGAGAAGTAAGACCAGCTGTGTGTTCCCATACTAATGTACGTCAAAACTTAGCAGGTGAAGATTAACTCACAGTCTTTTTTGTCTTAACAACAAGATTTGTGCCTGCCACAAGTGTTTATCAAAGCTCAACTGGGAAATTAGCTGCTTTAATCACATTTGGTGAGACTTGATAATGCACAGCCTCCTCTAGTGTGAGGTTTGATATGAATTCTGGGTGAGTGCTGTTGCCTTGCAGTGAAGCACAAACCTGCCTCAGAAGTTACAAGACCCTGCTATTTGCAGTTGGCAATACAGACTAATGTATTTGAAGGGAAAGCACATGTTCAGCTTGAAACTACTATTTCTTGAGTCAGAATAGCTTCTCTTAGGGAAGTGCCTGACCTGTCTTTGTGCTGGGAACGCCATATTTCATAAGTGGAGTTTCTTTTAAATGATACACGCACCAGAATTTCAGGTGAGTTTCTTTTTTCTTTGATTTTTTTATTTTTTTCTTGATTTTTTTTTTCTGTGTTCTTCTCAAAAGCATGCTTAAAATTTAGGTAGACAGGAAATGTTTGGGGTTTTTTTGTAACTGTGGCCTGTAAAATTTTTCCATAACACATCTACAGTGGCTATTTTCTGGTGAGAGGGAGTTCTGTACTGCAGCTTGTTTTGTGTAAACCTGCATACCAATTATAAACCACTTCACTGCATCTCACTGAAAAAGTCCATTAGAAACAAAAGCAATTTCTTCTGAGTACAGTCCAAAGTATTTGTAGTTAATGTTGCTTAGCCTGAACTTTGATGAATAATTCATTTTTATTCTCTTGGGCTTGTTTCCCCTGTAGATGTGTGCATGGTACCTGCTTGCCGATCAATGCATTTTCATACAGTTGTAAATGCCTGCAGGGACATGGGGGAGTCCTCTGTGATGAAGAGGAAAAGCTGTTTAACCCCTGCCAATCCATCAGGTGTAAACATGGCAAATGCAGGCTTTCAGGACTTGGGAAACCATATTGCGAATGCGGCAGCGGATACACGGGGGACAGTTGTGATAAAGGTAAAAAAAATCATTAATATTGTTGTGGTCTTAGAAAATAGGCCTTTTTAGTAAAACATGAACAGCCAAGCACATGAACAGCCAAAAACATGACCAATTTTTTTTTTCCACTACACTCACATTTGTTGCTTTTTTTTCTACCATATGAATTTATCTTGATGAGAGAAAAACCAAGCCTTTCCCATGAATTTGATTGCATTTTGAGGATTTTTTCATCAAATGTTTTGCTGTGAAAACATTTCTTTTTTTTTTTTGCCTTTATTCAGAAACACATTTTTACTATATTTAACTACTACCTTTTACCTGCTGTATCTTTCTGTATTTATTGTTTCTCTACCTTCTGCAACTGAGAAGCCAAATCCAATGATTCTGCTCCTAGTTTTATCACAAACTCTACTTTTGACCTCTCAGCTTCAACTGATTTATCACAGCGAATTATGCAGGTGAGATGGATGAAAACAGGATGACTTTTCCCCCTACCTTTTTATTTTTCCTTTGTCTATCAAAACTCTCCCTCTCCCTCCTTTTCCCTTACCCCAGATGGCATTTATTTTGTATTGTACATAGATGTGAATAGGAGAATACTGTTGTAGAACTTTTAACAGATGTCTCATTTTTAGCTGCCTTTATACCTCAGTAATTTATGAAGTTAGCAGAATGTAACTTATATTAAATAAGAGTTTGAATAATATTGAACTCCAGGTCTAATAAATTAAATTGCATGCTCTCTGAAACATTTCCCTATGGTAAACAGAACCAGCTGCAACCAATGTAGCAAAAGAGGATGTGTATTTTTATAAAAGAGAAAAAGATTTAAGCTTCCAATTTTCTTGTCATTGTAATAGCTTCGTATTTATGGTTTACATATACATAGTGTAAGCTTTACTGAAAATAGGAGGTATAGGGAATGAAACCCAGTATTAATCAAATTCTGTTTGGTAGAACCACTAGTTTCCAATATACAATCTCAGTCGAACTTTAAAATATCAATCCCAACTGCAAATAGTAACACAGCATCTTCCTGTGCTACACACGTCTCAAAATCACGTCTCTTATTTTAAACGTTGTTTCCTACAGAAATCTCTTGTCGAGGGGAACGAGTCCGAGATTACTACCAAAAGCAGCAAGGGTATGCTGCGTGCCAGACGACCAAGAAGGTATCGAGACTAGAGTGTAAGGGCGGGTGCTCAGCCGGGCAGTGCTGTGGGCCACTACGGAGCAAGAGGCGGAAATACTCCTTCGAGTGCACGGACGGCTCGTCGTTTGTGGACGAGGTTGAAAAAGTGGTGAAGTGTGGCTGTACAAATTGTCCCTCCTAAGTGTCCCCGTCACACTTGTCTTTTGAAAATGTTGTATACTTATTGACCGTGTCGGACTAATTAATGCTTCATAGTGGAAATATTTGAAATATATTGTAAAATACAGAACAGACTTATTTTTATTATGAGAATAAAGACTTTTTCTTCACTGAAAAAAAAAAAAAGATTCAAGTGCTTGAACTGAGACTTCTCATACCCAAGAGGAGCTTTGAAGAAAAAAAAAATAAAAAAAAATGACCTGATAACATTGCAGCAGAGATGGGAAACTTTAACTGCTTTTAACATGGATTCTTCTTTGTAACATGCTGAAGATACACTGACACTATACACAGGTGACTTTCAACTTAACAGCTCAGAGATGAAATACTGACCAGACCAGGAGGCTTCTTTTTTTCACTTTCGTATCAATCTATTTTATTGTTTTGACAGACCATACCAATCATTTACCTATGGATGAGGAAGCTTTATGAGCAAAAAGAATGAGATTATACAGAAATAGCAATTGTTTGAGACACATTTTGTCTTTTGGAATTATTAAGCATCTTAAGAAGATGGGGTCTCATTTAATGAATGGGAAAGGGAGATACAAGAATATACTATAATCCTGAAATCTCCTGATGATGTGTACTTTTATGTCAGCATGTTAGCAAAAGAAGCATTAAAAAGTGTTTATCTTCCCTTTTACAGTATTAATTTTTTGTAATATAAATGTTCTGGGGATGATAAAATAGATTATTGATGGGTAAATTAGTAATAATATGGATTTCTGTTTCTATGAGTTCTAAACAACTCTATACAGTATTGGGTTTCATTGAGAAATATTTATTGTATCAAAGTACATTGTACTTAACCCTTTTAGGCCATCCCTTTTACTGTTTTTCAATGCTTTAATATATATTAATTTATATTTGTCCCAGTATTTTTGTAATTTTTTTTAAAGGACTTAAAAATCAGGATTTTTTTGCAATAGAACTAACGTAGCATGTCGTCTTGGGGTAAAAGTTTTCAGTCTGTTTTTTCCTTTCCATTCCCTTTTACTTTTCCTTAGAATCTGACCACTTGGTGTCACTGAATAGAAAGCGGTGACAATTTGTGGTTTCACATATTGCAGATATTCAGGACACCTTCCAAGAACGTGTAATATATTACAGAAAATGTCTTTACACTAGATGGCAATTGTAGAGAAGTTAATTTTCCCTATATACAGTACTTAAAGAAAATAAGATGGCGTGTAGAAAATGACGTTAGAAGATAGATCTTTATAAATTAATATTCCCATGGAGCTCTTTACCTTTTTTATAAAAAAGAAAAAAAGGCTGTGCTATCAAAAACTGTGATTTTCCCCAAATAATAAAACTACTTTACTGCCCTAATGTTCCCCATGTTAACATGTTGCTGCTAAATTATAATGTAGAACTGGTAATCAATAGTGGGTTGTGTTCTCCTTTCAGTAAAACCCAGGGTACCCTGTAAAAATGCAGATGTTTTTTCAATTTTATTTTATTATTTTTTTTACAAAAAAGTTAGATGTACATGTGTAATGCAGTGTGCTTTGTCATATTTGGACTGATATCAGTAATGCTACTGATGTTTGTAAATTAAACAGATATTTACTTCATTAACAGCTTTTATTTGTATTCTTCTGAGAAGTTTAAATTGTCTAGCAGCTTTTAATTAAACATCTGTTGCAAAGAATATTTGCAAAAAAACCAGAATAAAATCCAACCCTAAATCTAGTGTATTCCTTGCTGAAAATTGGAAGAAGGAATTGACTTGGGATTATTATACCTAGAGGCAATGTCATCTGAAAATGTGCATTGTGAACTCAGATGAACTTACACTAAAACTAAGAAAAAGACTTATAAATAAAGTACACTGCAGGAAAAGGCAAATTAAGTCAATCCTAGTACTTTAGTGGTTATATAAAATGGCAGTTTGACAGTTCTTCTAGCAAATCATTTGATTCTTTAGAGAGATTCATTTTCATTAAATTTTTGACTAAGTATTTTCAATTTAAGCAATTGGATGAGATGATACTTAATCAGGTTTATCTTCTCTAATATAATTTTTACAAATAATTCTGTGTTTATTTTACTTGGTCTGCTTTAGAATTTGTCTAAACATCCGATGAAACAGGCTTTGGTATGAGGAAACTTCTTTGCAATTTCTGGGACTGCTAAAAAATCTGCTGTAAATAGGTGTAGCTTTAAGGAGGAGGAAGCCATTTTTGCCTAACAGCCTTAAACAGTATTCTTGGATATGGAAAGATCTCTTGGAGCTCAAAGTCCCTGTATCTGGAGCCGGATCGCTTTCTGTACTCATATTGACAGAGAAAAATGAAATTTGCAATGGTATTCAAGCAATACTGGTAGCTGCTGGTGATCTTGAGGTCATCAAGGGAGGAACCTTTTGTGGTCTCCAAGCACAACCAAAAAAAGCCCATTAGAATAGAAAGCAAGCAAGCAAGCAAGCAAGAAAGAAAGAAAGAAAAAGAAAGAGAAGAAAGAAATGCAACACCCCAAAACTGAACCAGTTTTGTCACCTGCCCCTCTGAAGAAAGACAAGGCATCTACATCAAGTGGGGATTCAATGATGCTACTGATGTCACCTCAAGTGTCCTCAAACATCACAAAGTGCCACTGCAAGACCAGAGATAACTCCCTCAAAGGGATGGGTCACCCTAACACCTTTCTAATACCTAGACCAAGTTTCTTGTAATAGTGCTAAAATAGCTGCCTTGTACCTGTATTCCCCAAAAGGGAAATGGGGAACTGAGAGAACTGTCACTTCAGGTATCACTACCATAATGGAGAATTTTGTTCACTGCAGAACACTCCTGACACAGGTTTTCATTTAAAAACATAAGTCACACAGCTCTTAACACAGAGCTTAGGGATTAGGTTTTTCTCCTTGTGTCTACTGCTTCCTGTAGGAATCACTCTCATACAGTCTGCTTTTAATGTATTGAATAAAATCCATAAAATGCATTGGAGCTGAAGAATACAGCTCAGTATAGTGGCCAAGTTTTTGCTTCAGTTTTGCACTGCATACAATTAGAATTCTTCTTTCATTAGAAACTAAGAAAAATAAAACTTGGAGATTCCATCATTTTCTGCCAGTGTTCTTAAAAGCTGTAAAAAAGAGGAAACACATGAATACTGATTAATTTGTACTGGTTCGTGCACAGCTCATACTGTCATCTCACAGAGGACAAAATTGTGAAAGAGCAAGAAAAAAGACCATTCTCAAATAAAGCTGCCAAAAGACATTGCTCTTTTGTTAACACTGAAAGTCAATTCAGAACAGCAGCTACCACACATGGAACCAGATTCTGCAGTCTGTGTTAACTTTTCTAGGGCAAATGGATATTTGAGGGATAAAACACTATTCTAAGCAAACCAATGGCAGGCTGCGAATGAGCTTTGAGACATACAGTTCATTTTATAAGATCTGTTGTAATAACAATTTTGTCTTCAGGATACTTTTTATTGCCATAGGGAGACACCATGAGCTTTAGTATTACAAGAATCATTGTAATATGAGGATGTTCTGTGTAGGTGCCGCAATATAACACTCATATGATGTTATGAAGGCATTTGCTTGGAAAGAGGAGCATGCAGAGGTTTTGGAAATGACAAGAAGTCTGGCAGACCTGATAATCCACAGTGTACTTGCAGGGATGGGAGCAAGGCACAAGAGTAAGTGGATTGTCACCATGTTAGTTTTGATGAGAGGATGACTAAGATGTGGTGACTAAGGTGATGACTAAGATGAGAGTGGTATGTTATGGAAGGGAGCTCGCTGTTAAGAAGAAAATGCCCAGAAGTTTTGGAAAAATGTCAAGTCTCGAGGGCTGTTTGTATTGAAGCTCTATTTTGGGAGCTTTATCTGTTGCTGCTTGAAATGCACATGTTTTAAACCCCTTTACAATTCTTACAAATGCACACTTGATATTTCTGTCTTGAGTTAACTCTATTATTTGAGGAAAAGTGTATCCTTTCAGAGCAATTCAAAATCCCATCTTTTGGTTCCTTTCTTCTCCTTACGAAGCAAGTGTTATTCCTCATTAGGCATGCAAGTGTCTGTGCTTCAGCTATCCCACCTTACAGTGGGAGCCTGGCACATAATTTCAGTTCCCATGAAGTGCAGTTCACCAGCTGAGCCATTCAGGATTCTTGGGTTTTAGAAGTATCTATAGACAGAGCTGATATTTCCAATCTATTTAAAATTCCTGGAATAGAAATCAGAAAATCATTGGTAGCTGTGATTATGTAGGGGCTGTTAGGAGTGCAGTCAAACTGAAGTGCTTGCCTGCATGCCCGGAGAGCCTGCTCTTTCACTGTGTTCTACATGTATTGTGTTCCTGGGAGAGGAGGAAGTCATGCTCATCCTTTTTAAAATGTTTTAGAGTAGAGGGATTTAGTGTCCTTCTGTAAATAAATTGTCTAGGCTGGAAATCATAGGCCTCTTTGGCCCTCAGCCAGGTCAAACTGTGTATGTATACCTTAACATCAACCATCATCTTGGATACCAACAGATCATGATGTTAAAAAAAGTGAATAAATCTTGCTCTCAGTTTAATAAAACACAGATGGGAAAAGCAAACTAAACAGAGAGTTAACAGCTCTATTCACTAGTCTCCTGGGCTCCATGTGATTAAATCAAGAGTTGGAGGGTATGTTCCTGCTGCTGCTGTTCTGGCCAGTGTCCGTAGGGGTGATGGCCAGCAAAGAAGAAGCACTCTGTCAGAGCTGCATGTCATTTGTCAAGCTGAGTAAAAACAGTCATCTCACTGAACAGCAAGACTTCTGGCTATCCACAGTCCCAGCAAATAGGCTCCAGCTCTACAGCATGCTGCAGGAATTTTGCTCAGCCATGGGAACAGGCTTCAAAACTGCCTCCCAGATTCACAACTTTATTTCAGAGTGCTGATCTTAGTAGTGTTTTCTGGTCTTTACAACTCCATCTTTTTATTTCATTCCAGTTAAACTCCTCTAGTTCTACACATCCAGCTTCAGTACTCTCAATCACTGCTCTATACTTACATACAGGAAATTGAGACTTGGTTTTTTTTGTTCCTGTTTTAGGTATTCATTAACATTTGTAGAGGGATCAGAAGACCTGCCTTAAAGAAGAAAGTTATACATCCAGATACAGACATAAAACATTTTAATGGCCTTTATGATTTAGAAAATGTTAAACTAGCATCTCTGAAAAAGTCTGACAGCCAAAAATATTTTACTTATTTTATAAATTTGTAGACTTACACCAGAGGAATTGTTATCTGGTTTTGTCTGCTACTACTTTTACTTTTTTTAAAATTCATTTTAGGATACTTTCTGTATCACAAGAAGAGTAAAGATAGGATTAATATGCCTGGGTTGCTTATTCTGACATTGAAGTTCCTTAAAATTATCCAGTAGCCTTTCTTCAGGACATTTTTCTTCTTTCTCATAGTTCTTAACATTCTAGGCTTCAATCTGTTGTTTCTATGAAACTTTGTGAACTTTGTTTGCTTTCCAGAACAGATTTAATGCTTCCAGAGAGAGGAAAAGGATACCTCCTTTTTCCTGCAGCTGTGCCTAAAATCTCTCACAGAACATCTTTAGAAGTATGTTTTCTTTCAAAGTCCTCTGAGACTCCGTTAACTTGAGCTGGTTTTACTGCATTTTTTTTTCTTTTGATTCTGATTAGCTTTATTTATTTAATCACATTTATGTGTTTCTGCTATGGTAACAGCAATAAGAGGAGTACCTTCTGACCTGTGCTTTAGAAGTTACTTGCTATTTTGAAACAGCAATTTTAATGAGTCTGAGGTTTGTCTGTTCTCTCGTTCCTTTGTTGTTGTTGTTTAAGTTTTGTTTTGTTTTGTTTTGTTTTTCACTGGATCTCCTTCCCTCACAGTTCACTCATTTTTGTGTAGTTTTATGCTTATTTTGTAGACAGAAGGTGAGAACATGAGACAATGTCGACAGTAAATAAAATTGACCACAGAAGACACATAGATCTGCACAGGATATCCACAGCAAGATCATGTGGCACAGCACATACTGCCCTACATAAAAAGATTCATTGCTGCTCTAAATTAAAAAAAAAAAAAAAAAAAAAAAAAAAAAAAAAAAAAAAAAGGGCAAACAAAAAAACATAATGAGAAAAAGCAAAGCATAACTTTGAAAAGGAGCTTAAATGTGAGAAGCAAAAGTCCCAAGTGATCAAAACTGTGCTCATCATTCATTATCACAAACCACAGACATTGGCATTCACGCTTTCTCTCCTGCTCCAGGCACTCCAGACACTACTTGCTTCCCCTTTCCCACCCACCTGACTCCAGGTCTGCCTGTGCCTGCCATTCCCACAGCCTTCCCAGATGACACTTCTTCCTTCCCATTTGCAGAAAATCCCAGCAATCACCTTTCTGCATGTGCCTTCCCTAAGATAACTTGAGGCATCTAGTCAGGGTAAAACACCATGCTCATGATGGAAATGACACTCTCCAACTAATTAACATTTGAGCATTTCAAAATCAGGTATTATTTATTAAACTGTTATGGCAAAGTGCTAGTACCAGTCACTGGAACTGTGGCTGTCAAAACTTTCAAGTAATAAAATCCCAGTCTGTGTGTGACATGGAGAATGATGCCTCTTTGTTTTCATTCCAAAAAGCAATGGTAACCAGGTTAATTGAAAGGAAGGGCAAAGAGACCTAGAACTCGCTGAAAATCAGCTCAGCAATCGCATATAAACACTGCAAACAGAAAATATGCCCCAGTTTGTCTGTTCTGTTTGGGTTTTTTACCACGAGAACAAAGAATAAGCTTTCAAATAGGTAAGGTATTCATGTTTGGGAAATGATGCTAAAAAGAAGCATCTTTGGCTATATCGAATTTTAGGCAGTAAATTCACAAGGAAATTAACTGCTGCAATTGTTTGTTGATGACAAATACGAACATATATTTTCAAATTTTGTAGAAAGGACACTTACAGCCCAGAAAATAGTGACCAGCTACACAAGTCATCCTACTTCATGCACACATGAAAGGACTGTTTGAGTATGAGTTCTTTTAGCAGAAGTGATCACAGTTCATTTGAATTTCACATGGTAATTAACAGTCTTGTAAAATGCAGGAAAACAACCATATTAGATGAGTCAGAAAATATTAAAGATTTAAGACATCTAGGGCCAGATTCACTGTAGACTTAAGCAGCTTCATGCTGCTGCAGTGATGCAAAGCAGCTGTAAACCCAACTTAGCTGGCCTGGAGCCACTGGAGCTCTAATCTGATAAAACAGAAGGAGTTTTCAGTGCGCCAAACCTGGGTACAGAACTGTGCTGTGTCCTGCAGCCTACTGGCTAAAGGAGCAATCACTTGTGATACTTTGGGAAAACTTCATGCTCCTCTTGCTCAGCTCTGCCCTGCTGCCCCATTTAACTGATGCTGAGGGTCTGTGGGAAAGGAGATTGTTCCCCTGGAGCTTGGAGCATAGCACTGAAGAGAAAAGAGAATTGGCAGTTCCTCTTCAGCGACAGCATACAAAAAAAAAAAAATGAAAGACAGAAGGTCTGTAACCAAAAAAAATAAAATTAAGTGAGTACTATTGTAGTAAAACTGCTTCTAGTGAATTTCTCGAAGCCATTTCTTTAATATTCTCTCTTAAAGTCTCACTTAATTGTGGCTCCATAAGAAAACATTATGGAAAACAGATTCTTCTTGTAAAATCTTTAGTGTGTGTGTATGTACATACATGGATATATAAGGGTAGAAAGTGCATACTTTTTTTTGTTTTTCAGGGTAGGAACTTATTCAGGTTTTTTGGTTCCCCTGAGCAGCTCTGAAGAGCAGCAGGTATAATTAAGAATTCAAGGTGGCTGGCAGCAAGGAGGTCTGACCTAATCTCTCTTGACTTTGCACTCTATGCATTTAAATGCAGCATGTCTGTGTGGAAAACACTGTAGTTCACTGGGGTACAGCATATCTAATTTAGTCATATGCATGCACTGAAATAGCTGTGTGCACATGGAGATCACTTTTTTTTTTTCCAAGGTTTTAGCCAAATTAGAGGATCAAAGCCATGTAAAACCTTTTGTAATGTAACTTGAAACCACATGTAATGAAACCAGATAGTTTTTCCTTTCTAATGTAAAGTCTTTCCTGTTTTCAGGCATTACTATAAACCTACATCTTGGTCCAGTCTGTAACTTGGTCCAGCTTGGATTAGCTTTGCAAACAGTTTGATGAATCTGGGATGATTTATAGCTGGAGCTAGAAACAAAACAAATAAAGAATCTAAAGTTTGGCCTGCTTTACACTCGAAGTTAAGTGTAACCTTCTACTGACTCCTTTTGCATTTTTATGTCTTTTCGAATTCCAGAAGGAAAGAACCCACTGTATCCTGCATCCATCACGAAAAAGATACTGCAATGGTAAATGTAAAAGTAAACTTCACAAATATCCTTCCTTTTTCTGGTAGATTTCCATTTAGACTTAAATGAGGTATTTATACAGAAGGAGATTGAGGAAAATATTTCCTCCTTAGTACCAAGAGCTGAATCTACTCATCTTTGTTCAGAAGACAAGAAGTACATCTATCAAAGAGCACTTCATCCATGCTATCCACAAACTTGTTCATTCACTTTTGATTCCCCTTAAGAGGAAGAAGACAAATACCAGCAGGGATCTGTTTAGCTAAAGGAAGTGTGACATTCAGAGAAAATCAATAGGGATTTGCAAAGAGAGTGTGGCTTAAACTTAGCAGTGAAAAGAATGTGAGTTACGGAAGCTCTAATGGGTTCCTATTTCCTATCTGCTTCCATGTCAAGTGAGTCCAATTCAAGATACGTCTTCAGGGAATAAAGTGATACCTGTGAAGAGTATCCTACACCTTTATTTCACAACATGGATTCTTTCAAAACTGCTTCTTTACTGAGTGGTATTTTTGTTCAGAAATTGTGCTGGCTCTTGGTATTTCTACCTGTTACCACTGCACCTGCACCAGGTGACACTTATCTGGGCCGGGCCATCTTTGCTTGCAGCATCAGCAGGCAGAAGGGGAACAAACCAGTCCCACAAGAAACAGCTGTGCAAAATATGCCTTAAGCAAAATCTGAATGAGCAGATGCTTTGCTCCTGTGGACTGGTGTGGGTATCACTCTGTCCCACTTAAGGGAGAAGCTCAAATGAAGAGCTGATTGAAGTTGTTTGTGTATTCCAGTATTTGGCCAGAAGGAATGGAATACATTTTTTTTTACATTCTCATAAGACTAGAAAATAAAAGCATTAACAGTCGAAAATCTTTAAAAACATAACACTGAAGGTATTTCGGATTCTTAATTAAAAAAGCATTTTATGAATACAAATAAGATCACAGAAATGTGGCCCTGTGCAGGTCTAAACCCACAATTCCTTCTGTTATCAAAATTTTACTCCTGAGCTAAGAGTATTTCAGTCTCTATCACATTACAATACAGTCAACATTTAAAATATCTTTTTTATTTAAAGGTATCCTAAGCAAGAGATCCGTGATTATGTTACAACAGATCATGTTTCCTATTATCAGTAGTGGTCACTTTCAAAGGACAGATGGACAATTTAGGCTCAGCAACGTTGCCATGAAATCTATCCACACCTCGTGTAAGGTCAATCATGCACAAACCCATTTAACCAATCTTTAAAATACACATGAATCCTTTAATTCATTCTAGATCAAAATGCTATTTTTCATCCATTTGAGGCACAAAAATGTATATATAATAGATTCAGAAAAATTCCACATAATTATCCTGGTTGGATGTGAAATTTCCTTTAATCTTTGATCTATAATGTAGTAATGTGTCAGCTAGACCAGAGTAGTTTTATGTGCAGGAAATAAGACAAGCTGAGTAGCTTCATGGTTAATTGATTAAAAGGTTCTAAAGAAGGTGCAAGATCAAAGAGCAACTTAATGGTTTTATGTTACTCTAGAGAACTATTGGTCCACTTGTCTGACAAGGCTGACCTTGGGCAATAAAGTAACAGGCAATTAAAAAAAAATTGCAAAACTGAAACACAGATCATATTTTTCTAGCTCAGCATCCTTATTTCTGTTAGCAAGTATTAGGTGGCACACCCCAATGCTCTTAAGACAGCTTCATTTTGTTAGCCTTTTATGCTATGTGGTCTAAATATTGAGTAAACAACAACAAAAAACAAACAAAAAACCCCACCCAAAACCCCACAAAATTAAACACACAAACAAAATTCAGAAAAAAACCTTCGAAAAGTCAGATTCATGGAATGCCATGCCGTTGATTAAAAAATCTATGAAAACAAACAAAAGTCAAACTATAGCTGAAGGGCAATTCCTTGTAGAGTCCTTTGTGGAATCACTGAGCTCCCTCAGTGTCTTCACTGATGACACCTCATAGCTTATAAGACTGGCTCATCTTGAGAAGTACATTAGGGAATGGAAGCAGCTCTGAAGTAATATAACTGCTTAAAAAGAAAGGAGATTTTTAAAAAAATGCATTGACTCTTTAAAGACGAATTTAAGAGGGCCATTCTCTAAATGACAGTTTAAACCTCTATACTTTCTGGTTAGGCTGCCATCACTAAGCCATTCAAAACTTCTGTGAGAACAGTTTGCTTTCTGTCTCCTGAATGTAAGCACTATACTTACATTGAGGTAAAAGACAAATACTAAAAATTTCGGGGAAATAATGGCAAGAACTGCACAGAAAACTTTTCCACAAACTGTGCCATAACCAGAATCCAAATTTTTCTGAGTTTTGATGCAGTATAGTATTTTCTAGCCACAACCAGATTATATTTTGCTTTAATCAAATAATTAGGACAATCAGTTAAGACACCAACACTAATAAGACTGGAGTTAGGCTCAATCTAGCACTCTATTCTATTTCAGTCTGCAGTGCTTGAGCTTCTGGAAAACAGTATTGTAGTGCTTGCAAACCAGATGCAGCCTCCCCTTCATGCAGAGATGGCTTCATAAGTCAAAGGCACAGTTACACTAAAAATAAATCACATTTTTCTCCTCTGTTATAATCTTGCTCTCTCCAAAATCAAGATACTTTTAAATGGTTTGCTATGCATTTTCTAATGTTTCTATGGATTATCTTGTCCCTCCCCAGCAAATTCTCACCTCATTACTGTGAACCAAGGCTCCGTCCTCAGGCAGCACTACCATTTCCACCATAGCAAAAAAAGAGAACTTGTTCTCCAGGTATTTATCTTTCCTTCAATATCATCAGGAGACCTTGACTGTGTGGTTGGAGGTATCACAAGATGCCCACTACTCGGAGCAAAATTATGAAGGCATCATTGAATCTGAAAACAACCTCCCTTGAAGAAAAACTTTCCTGTAAAGAGGCACCTAGGAAAGGTCTTTGATAGTCTGAACTATTGGAAAGAGAGAGGATCACAGGAAATGTCACGAGACAGCATCTTTGTGAGACTCCTCTCATCTGTGGATTATAAATTAATTAACACATCTGACCAGTGTGCTAATGACACTGTTCTATGCTCTACCACTAATGTCTTCTATTTAGAGAACGTGACTTTCAGGTCAAGGATGTAGAAGTTCCCTGTTGTTCTATTTACTTAAAACAAACAAACAAACCCCTACTACTGCTCCTGCTGGCCTGCTTCACTTCACAAAGAAGAATATCCCGTTTGAGCTGACCAGCTGACAGCTCTGCTGAGTGCCTGATAAGCTGCCTGTCCTGGGTCACCACTGAGTGGGAATTTCGGAGCTGTGTAATGGGATTAGCTTTCCCACACCATTCCCAGAGAGCGCATTGTTGAAAGAGGAATAGTTATATTCATGGGAACAAGTCAAACACAAACCCTTGGCAAGTCAAAATAAGAAAAAATAAACAAACAAATGGAGTTTTGGCAGAATCGGAGATTTGCCCTATTTGAAATTTCTTTTTAAGCTGATGAAGAAGTTGACTGATCTGGAATGGGCCACTACATTTACAATAGAGTTAAAAAGTAACTCATTAAAGACTCCTCTTTTGTTTTGATAAAAGATCTTTCATTACCTCAAAGCCTTTTCTTTCACAAAGATCCTTAAAAAAACTGAATCCCAACCCAGCAACACATCTTTGGGATGAGAGGGAAAAATACTAACTGCTAAACTTTCTGTGGAGGAGTCTTGAATTAGTCATTTTGTAGTTTTGCAAGTACAAAATGCAGGGAATTTTTGTGATTTAAGGACAGAACAGTTTTCAACGCGAAAATTCCCTTTATTGGAGTATAAATGGTGCCTTGAGGGCACATTACAGCATTGAATTGGGCCTGGCAGAATCAGCTTTATTGTATTCTACTGTGCAGAACCAATTCCTTCAGTAAAATTGTCACATGACATTTTTCAGCCTGCTCAAGTTCAGTCTTGTTATTGTAAATTACTTTGTTGCTGAGACATATATCCAAAAATATATACCTAATACTGTCTTGCACCTTTTCTTTTACAATCTAAAACTCTTTTGTTGTTGTTGTTGTTTTGCTCTAGCCACTTTTTGCAGCTTATATTTCCAGTATAAGCACTTTTCACAATTCTTTTCTAAATCTCAGTTTCATTTTCCAAATGAGTAACAGTACTCCAAAGAGACCCATTGGGAATGCTAACTTCTTGTTTTATTTTTCTAAATCTTCTGTGCACCTGATGTGTTTCCAATGTCTTGTTACCAACAGATTGTCCCTGAAGATTTGATTGTCACCTCTGCTTTTTTGGTGCTTCTATTTTTCACAGTGAACCAGTAGCCAAATTTATAGTTAAAAATGGCCGTACATATGCCTTCAGACCTTACACCTCTTCAAAATGGTGAGCCTCTCACAGTTTTGTTAGTGATCGTATTATCTTCACATATTTTGTTTATGCACCAAGCAAGCACCTGGGGAAATAGGGCATCATGTGGAGTCTTACAAACTTCACAAACTGTGAGGCCGGGTGAGCATTGCTGGAGCAGAGGTACCACTGTAGGGATTAGCAAAAAGGTTGTGCTGTGAAGACATACCAGCTCAGCTGGAATTCATTTGGAAAAGCCTCATACAATATAGTGTGATTTTAAGTCTAAAATATCTCAGGATCTTGCAAAAATAAGGGTTTTGTCGTATTAAAATTACCACTGAACTTCCAGATTGCACGGAGGATTTCTTGTACCTACAGCCCGCACACCAGGAACAGAAGAAATGCGGTGCCGAGCTGCAGTTAATAAGCCCAGTCAGAGCTTGATGAGAGCTAATGAACTCCTACAGCTTCTTGCTGACTCTGTGGCACCGTGCAGCTTTCTTGCCATCCTTTTTTTAATCATTTCAGGTCCAGGGGTGCGGTGTTGGGTAGTTGCTGGCATGAGTCCACAGGCCTTATTAACACCAGAGCTCCTGCTCAGGGCAGCAGGCACACAGTGCCTCTGGGCCCACGTTGGCTCTAGAAGCACTACGACATTTGTAGTTGCTCTACAGCCAATTTCACAGCCTCCCAAGCACAGCTGATGCTCAAAACCCATCTCCCAGGGTTTGCTCTACTAAGTGGTCAGGAAGCAGCTGTAAGAGACTTAAAGGTCGTAATTGCCTCAAACAGTGTTAAAAGATCACCAAAGGACTCTGCCTACTATGACAAACTCTAAAAAGAAGTTCATCTGTGCCCACCAAACACACCTCATTCTGAACATGTCTCAGTGAATTCACAGGTTTTTGGGCATTACCTTGAGACACCTGACTGGAATTTGAGATGACATAAAGGTGGTAATATTGTCCTATTAGCTCAAATTAGGAAGACATAAACAAGCTGGGGGAGCACTGATAATGAACACAAGGAATCCACAAAGAAAGCAAACTCAGCAACTGTGCTGAAATCAGCTCTGACTGGGTCCAGCAGGGAGAGGACACGGCCCACCGACTCAAAAGAAGAGGAAGATTGAGCATGGGACTAATTAACATTGGAAACAAGGAAATCATTTAACCAATAGAATAAGAGAGCTGTGTACCCAATGAGAATTGATTCCTTTGTTTGCTAAACTTTATAAGTGGGGAGAAGTTTTGAGTGTCCCCATTATCCCCACCACTAAGAAGAACAAAGAAAGACTAATGAGACACTGTCTAGATCCAGACACGGGTGGTGATACCTTTCTACTGAATCACCCCACTTTTTTGTACTTCCTTCTGTCTCTCTCTACCTCACTTTTATTGTTGACTTCATCCTATGGTGTAGCTTGCATCTTAATTTGGGTAGAGGCATTTCTCTAAAAATCATAATAATCAGATCTTAGCAGCACCACTCCAGAAAATTGTGTTTGTACCTGTAAAACTGAAGGAAATAATAATATAAGCATATTTTTAAAAGCATGCATATCAAACCTAGAATATGTAGATATGTTTGGGTCTGTTAGATTCAGACAAAGACATTTTTCTCAGCAATAAAATATCTAGTGTTTGTTTGTCAAAACAGTGGACTAATCTTTTTTCATTTTCCTTGTGACAAGGTCCAATGTCTGAGGGTACTAAGAAATGAAATATTGCTGGCTGATATGTTGTAAGTGAAAGACCACTTAAACAACAAAAACTAAAGAGTAGGTTTAAATGGTCATTGCCTCTTCAATTTAAGAACAAACTATTAAATAAATTCCTTACTACTACTGTCACTGTCTAAAGCAAAAACATTAAAACAATTGAGTGCAAAATCACACTTGAGTGAAGGGTGGTATAAAATATTATTATTTGAGTCAAAGAAATAATGTAAGTTCTGAATAGCCTCTCATGCAGCAGTCATTGCCCCTTATGGTTTATTAGTATTCAGCAAAAACCACAGAGCATTAAAATATTTATTCAAACTAGAATGTATCTAATCAGAATAAACAAATCAACCAACCAACCAAACAAAAAACCTCCAATTGGTGACCTAATCTTCTCAAACAGCTCTCTGATTTTCTGTGCTACTTGGGGAATGCACACAATATTTGTCCTAACAGATACAGTCCTTTTGGGATTGTGCAAGGACACTAGTGTACTTGCCACAATTCATCCCTCATTGATTTGCTTTCCACAATTATAACACTGAAGTCATGACAACTTTGCTGAAGTCATCTTTAGAACACTGTACTAGATTGCAAGTTTGAATTCCACACTAGAAGTGCTCATGGGGTCATTTTAGAACTGCATTCACGGAATATATGCTAAATAAAATGGATGGATACACAGAATGGAATAATACTGCAGGACTGAGTCTGCATTGCTCTCAAGAATATGTTACACCAATATATTCAGGGGGGCACTGCACTTGTTAGATTGGGCTGGTAATGAACATGGTGACATTTCACTTTTATGGATGGAAATCTACACAACCAGTGGCCAATGGGAGCATTTGAGACGTCAGCCTAGAACAGGGAACAGACTGAAGTGGCCTGGACAAAACTTGCACCTATTTTCAGAGTAGGAAAAGAAGTAAATAAGTAAAGGAAATAGTAATGAAGGAAGATAATGGGAAAAAGGAACAAAGATATGTTATTGAGATTCTGAGAAGTGACATCATATATTCCATTATCCGGACAAAAAACCTAAAATATCTAGGATGACATAAACTTGGGCTGCTCATGATGCAACCCTGAAAAATCCAGAGCAGAAAGAACTATATGACAAGAAATAAAATTCATTGAAAGAAAATACTTGTTCAACATCACAAGGTGAGAGTGAACTGCAAGACTCATTGTCAGGCTACTGGGAATACTAATAGTCTCCTGAGGTCCAGCAGAAGAGCTCCCCATGAGAGAAATCCATTGAAAACTTCTGAATATGCTGCAGTCATCCCTGGCTCAGGATGTTACCGAATGGCAACAGTGTGTAGCTGAGCAGTGCAGTGAGGTACTCATTCTCACATTTACCCTCCCCATCCTTTCCTTTCTCTTCCTCAAAAATGCACATGCTCATATTCTACCATTTCAAATACAGACTGCAAAAGCTTTGAGCAAAAGTTTTTCTCCCTTCCCCCTTGGCCCCCTTCTCCTCTAGTTAGTTATGTAGTTTCTCTAGCCTCTAGTTTCTCTTACTCAGCCTCTTCTCATATCAAAAAGTAGAACTATGGAAATCCAAAATTATATCTGACTTGCAGGAGCTACAGTTCATGAACAAAGCCTAAAAGACATGAGTTTAAACACATTGCTGTGCTCTGCTGTCATCTCACCTCAAATATCCTCATTTTTAATTCCCCCCTCCCACCTTCTACATTCATTGCATTCTTTCTCACTGCAACTCCAGTGCACTGTCCCCACTGTCCCCTCTCCTCCTCCCACCTCCCAACTCCTTTTCTGGAAAGATCCATTATTTTTTTTTTCCCTGTTTATTTGTTTTACAAAGATGTTTCAATTCATCCTCCTCCAAAATCCAGTGGCAGAGCAAGAGACAGTAGGGCAGCCGTCCTCCCCCACTTGCTACTCCTGTGTGGGCAGGGACAGAGGGATGTTGCTGAACCACTTTCTGAAAGGAGAAAATCTGAAAACGGTTGCTACCATCACCAGTACTTTGATTCTATCTTTATTATTTAGTCATGACTGTTCCCACAGCTCACCACCATCACTACAGCCAGTGCTTCTAGGCTATTTCTAGTTCTGAGACACCAACTTGAATTGAGTCTTATGAACCCTAAGCCTGTCTTTCAAACTTTCTCTATGTCCTGAGCAAAGATATTTTTCCTACCCTGCCTGGACTTGTTATCTCAAGTGCCAGCTGTGCTTGCTGTGTGGGAGACATTAAATGCTTTCAGGATGCAGTACTCCCAAGCTGTGTGCACAGCCTGATGCTCTCACTCAGCTCTCTGCTACATCTGATCCAGCAAAGGGAACCTCATGGAACCTCTGGCAAAAGCTGAAAGGTCTGTGAATGTTATGAAAGATCACCTTGCACCTAGCTACAGTTTGCAGATATACATTTGGTTAGCCAGCACAGTTAGACCTCTCCCCCAGTATGATCTCTGCAGACCAAGTACATAGGTCTATTCCTGCTGTTGGGAAGAAAATCAAAAAACCAAAAACTAACCAAAGAAAGAAAAAAAACAAACCAAAGTGGAAAAAAAAAAAAAAAAAAAAAAAGACAGACAATTAAGGGTAGAAATACACTTTTTATGCCTTGTGAATTTTTATTTATTTGAATTATTCTGTCAAGGGATTCAAAGCCCAGTAAACTTGGTAAACTTGCTTGTATTTAATACTTTACATATTTCTACTGATCTGTGCCCTAGAGCAGGATAAAAGTGGTAAAAAATTTCCCATCAAAGAACACATTTTCTTTGACAAGTGAACTATAAAATACATTTTAATTTAACAAACTCCTCTATTTTTCCATCTTTGATATTTGAAGTAAAGGAAAACTATGATTTTCCCTTGTTTGTTCCTCTGAATGGAGGCTGCAGAATGCAGAGCAGCAGCTCTCTGAGAGGAAACACAGAAGTGGGAAGGAAAGAGAGGGAATCATTGCCACCGAGTGGGAAAACACAAAACTGCATCGTGTGCCTCAGCTGGTTTGGGTTTTTTTCCTCTGTTAAACTCTGATGGGAAAAACATGTCAATCAGCCCTGATAGCAGCACCCTGTAAATTAGGTGCAAATTTTCAACTTTGCTTAATTAGAATTAAAGGCATATTTATCCTGCCTTAGAAATTCAGTAGGAAGGGTTTTTTTCTGAAATAATTATAGAAAAGTCATCTAGTGACTACAGTTGGAGCTCATTCATGTCTGTCTTGCATTTAAAGGACATTATTCAATAAGAACTTTTTTTATTTTTCTCTTAAAATCAAATTCCAGGTTCACAAAAATCTGCAGGAAGAGAATAATGGCATTCTCTGCAGGTCAAAGAGAAAGGCCACACTGCTAATCTTTTTGTTTATTTGCATGGGGAGGCATTTATCATATTAGATAAAAAATATCTGCAATATAAAATAGTGGTGAACATTTTTCAATGCTCCCAAAGTCGTGATAAAATAGTCATCCTTAAATGTACAGTCCATTTTATAAAGGTAGATTCTGATTTATATGAGAACCTGTTGTTACTAGTTCTTTCACTTTTTCTGTGACATTGGGTACTACTTAATCTTCAGGATTATATGCTCACAGATACATTCTTTCATTCTGTTTCTACTTTCTACAAATATATCCACTGTTTTGTGAAAAAATATAGTTAAAAATTTAGACTCTGGGAAAATTTAGAATATCATTGCTATGCACTAAAGCAGTTGAGAATAATACTTGGATGTATCACAATGTGTTTGTCAGGTTTGAGAGGCAGCAGAGCCTCGGTTCAAGTCTGTACAAATCAGGCAAAAGAAAACTTTCCAAAACCCAGTGAGCCTTCTAGCACCACTTTCAAAACCTTTTGTTAGCTTTGAAAACTTTGAGAATTGTGAAATTCAGAGAATTCGCAAACATATGTCCAACTCACCCTTTTCTTTCCCCGGTTGTTTGTCAATTACTTTTCTCTGAAACAGTATTTTTTTAAAAACATTTTCCATGATTTAGTGGTGGTCATCACCAGGTCATCTTTTTGTGAATCTTCTTCTTAGCTGTTCAACTGTGCAAATTCTCTGATTAAGACTCCAGAGACAAATTAGGAATGAAGTGAACAGCAGGGAGGCAGGAAATCAAGTACCATAAAATTCAAATTTAGAGACTCAAAGAAATGGAGGTTCCTAATTCTTCAGTTCTTGAACATACTTGTGGGAATGGATCTCTCTCTGTAAAAAAGTACTTTTGCAGAAGTAGCTGTGATTTTGCCAGCATCTGAGTGATGGAACGGAATAAACTGCCCTTCTTGCTGTTCCAGTTGGCATCCCAGACCTGGCATTACCAGAAAAAGCAAACTCAAAACTGCCATTATTGATGATGATATGATGAGTTAAAAGAATTGGAAAAAAACCCCAAATCCTGATTTTAAAAAACCCCAATCTTATTTTAATCGTAATTTCATCTTTTAAGGTAATACAGCTAACTGAAGGTTGGGTATAATTGGTCTACTTTAGCTCCTGTTAGCACTAGTTATCTACAGGAACATTGGTTCTGGGTGGCCATGGGTAAAAGATGAATGCAAGTACAGCTGAATCACTGCAGAGCTGCTCTAAAGACATCAATATGTAAAGAAAAGAGGACCAATGATGGGATAGCATCTCTGTATCTATATGGACATAAATTTCTCTGACTCACTCAAGTACTCCTGTTCATGAAAAAACCTGAGTTTCCTAATAAATTCAGATACTTGAGAGCAATAAAAAAAAAAAAAAAAAGGTATGGGATTTAACTGCAATTGTCCATGCAGCTACTTGATTGTGCTCAGCTTTGCATTTTCATTCATGAATCACACCCAAAGCATCATGTCTGCACACTAAGAATGCTCTGTACCACGTACTCTGTGAGAGCCATTAGGAATCTCACTCAGTTTGTAAATTTGGGGACTGTATCTGTATGAATTTTTGTTACTCTGAAATATGAAAACCTGAAAGTTCCTGTGGGTCAGTCTGTTTCTTGGGACCTTGCCTCTGAGTTTTACACAGGATTTTGATCTGCTAATCCAATGTCCTTACAGCATCTTAACATTTAATAATAGGCAATCAAATAATTTCTAGTGTATTACAGAAAAAGAGTAAGCAACCCATTAGAATCAATGGGCTGTTTTCCAGAATTGTTCAACTGAAGTGTTGCTGTTTCACACCAATTTTCATTGAAGATAAAAGGGAAGATTCTCAGGTCCATCAACTTGACAGGCACAGAATTTCTAAATTTTCTTGAGAAGTGAAAGGAATTACCCTATACATTGAGGGAACATGTTTTGTTCTTTTACTGTACTAGGTTGCAAGTTGTTGGCCCCAAACTGTGGTTAAAATTGCACTTGGTTTATTAACTTCTAAAATAATCTCAATTGAAAATATATGTTTATGTGTTATTATATAAACTTTTTGAGACTATAGTAAGATGTAAAATGAGTCAGTTTTTAAGTCTGTCATTAATCTCTTTCTTGTTATTAGAAAAATATAAAAAAAAATCAGCATAAACCACTTATTGTCTAACAGAAAAGCTTCTACAAATAGAGAGGTTAATGTTGACAATGCAAACTAATTAAATTATGACAAAATATAAAGTACTGACTCCCTTTCTTCCACATTCAAAAGCCTGCACTTGTCAAGAAATATTCTCCCCACAATTTCTCAACTGGCTTTGGCAACATGCCGAGTCAAAACCATGCCAAATGAATTAGCTTCACAAAGGTATAAATATGCTCAGACAAAAAGATCTCACACGTGACTGCTTTATGTGATGTTCTTTCAATTAGCTATATTCCAATAAGCCTCAATTTAAATTTCATTAACCTCAGAATTCATTAGGCATTGGTGAATTCTCCTCCCCTTCAGTAATTAACTATTTAGGTGTGACTAATGGAAAAAGAAGTCAAATTGCATATTGGTTTTATCAGCAGTTATAGATAATTAATTAATCATTGGTTCTATTTAAATGGGTTGAGTATTATTATGAAAAAGCAAGTAATCAGTGCTGAGTTAGCTTTCATTTTTATATTCTATATGCTCAACTGAACACACTCACAAACTTAAGTTTCTTTTCATGATAAATACTCTTTGGAAATTATTCATATTTTGTCTTCAGTTATTTTCAAGCATTTAGGAAGGTTTATGGCAGTTAAATTAAACTTAAAATACATAATGAAGCAACTCATAATAACTGGAGGTAATGCTATACAAATATACAGTAACAAACAGCTGGCTATTA
This sequence comes from Sylvia atricapilla, assembly GCF_009819655.1. NCBI lineage: Eukaryota > Metazoa > Chordata > Aves > Passeriformes > Sylviidae > Sylvia > Sylvia atricapilla. The sequence continues at coordinate 16,235,375 of NC_089143.1, read as the reverse complement.
TACCCTATTTAGCATTACATCGTATCATCCGCATGAAGAAAAATGTTAAAATATTAAAATTTGTCATGTCATGTTTTGTTGACCCATACAGTGATCACACAGTATTTTCCCTCCTAAATTGTCTAGCCACCAAGTATGTTTAAAATATCATAGACTGGTTCCTATTACAACTATCAAAAACTGTAAGATGCAGTATGATAAGCATTTCATTTTAAATAAATATGTTTTATTATAAGTATTTTGATCTATATTCCCCATGTCTATATTAAATGAGAAAATCCAAGGCCAGTTATAATACTGAAGAAGCTACTAAAGGAGCAAAGGATCTCCTAATTAACAGGACAAGTGTAATAAACAACATTTTAAGATCATACTGTAGGAATCAGAAGGGACTGAACGTGCATTTAACCTTAGAACTTCTCTTTTCCTAACTCTTAAAATATCATGCCAGTTAGAAAAATATATACGAGGATACAGTTTCATCCTATCCTACTGCAGGAATTTTGGATCATTTCAGTCTGTATTTCTGCCATGTGGGAGGATCAAGGCCACCCAAACCACCAGTGGCTGAGCCTTGCTGTAATTCATCACCTCAAGGGAAGCAGGGCTCCCCTTGGCACCATACGCAGGACCGTGACATTCTCTTAGTTTGTATTTTTCAGGAACATGATTTGACTCTGAACTAAGCCCTGCTCTTGCACAGAGTCTGGATCTTACTTGCCCTTTTACACCCCAGCCGTTCCTGTGCCCCCGTGAGCTCAGTGGGAGCTCAGACTCCACGGAGCTGAGCAGTGGGGTTTTGCTTCATGCTACACAGCAGTTCATACCTCCTTCTGACTGAGGAATTGTACTACTGCCTTCTTCCATAGCTGTGGTCTGTTCTGTACTCACAAAACAGCTATGGCAGATACAGATATATAAAACTATACTAGAACACCGAACTAAAAGTCATCCTTGCTGAAAAAAGCAGATTTTTTTTTTTCCTCATCCTGGAAATGTTCGGGCTGGTTTGCATTTTTCGTGTGATTTTCAAAGATGTTCATGGTCTGCTTTACAAATACTGGATTTTTTTCTGAGATCAATTATCAGTTCATAATATTTTGGATAAAAAGACATCCATTTTTTTATTGCCTTCAGTACTGTAGAACAGTAAAATAATTCTGTAGAAGTACTATAATGCCTCTTGAGTTTAGTTAAAAACACTGAGAAAAAAAAAAAAAAAGAAATCTTCCCTTCTCCAGTATTATTTAAGAATAGTTTCTTTCTATATTTCCAAATAGTCTCTTGCACTAATGCATTTCAATGGCACTCAGTTGTATAACCCTATTTTAACTCTGTAAATGTCCTCACTTTCGACTCGCCATTATTGGCAGATACAAAGTATTTATGTTGGATAAAACCAATAATGAAATGCCTGCATTGCCCAAAATCTAATACTAATGGCATTTTTCAAATAGCCTGTGACTACTTCCCACCACTGCCGATGCAATTTTTATTTATTTTTTTTTTTTTTTTGTGAAAAAATCATGAGAATAGTCTCTCTTATGCACATTCAGTTCTGCATAGAAATGATAGAAATGAGAAAGAATGCAATGGTGGAAATAGTCCACGCGATTTAAACAAACCAAGGCATCATTTGCTTGAAGGTTTATTTTTGTGTGCGTGAATGAATAGACACATTTTTTAGAGAAAGGAAGAAAGCGCTCTCGTGGTCAATTTGAAAAGTAGCCTTTAGCCAAAAGCTCGTTTACCACACTCAGATGTGATGCTGTATTCCCAATGGAACTTTCAGTATTGCATGAGTGGACTGTATACCTGGGAAGGTATTAAAAGATTCAAAAATTCATGAAAATTCACCGTTCTCATTTTAATCACAGCATACAAGGTAGGCTGAAACAAAAACAACACTCCAACCAAGTCGATCTTTTCTCTGTTTGTCGCTGCGTTTGCAGCAAGCACGGAGGCAGTTTGGGCTTTCGGCGGCCCGTAGTTCCCCTGGCAACCGGCAGGAAGCGTCGGCGCTGCCCGGAGCCCGGCATTGCCCGGCACTGCCCGGAGCCCGGCTTTTCCCGGCATTGCCCAGAGCCCGGCATTGCCCAGAGCCCGGCATTGCCCGGAGCCCGGCTTTTCCCGGCATTGCCCAGAGCCCGGCATTGCCCGGAGCCCGGCTTTTCCCGGCATTGCCCGGAGCCCGGCTTTGGCCGGCATTGCCCAGAGCCCGGCATTGCCTAGAGCCCGGCATTGCCCGGAGCCCGGCTTTTCCCGGCATTGCCCGGAGCCCGGCTTTGGCCGGCATTGCCCAGAGCCCGGCATTGCCTAGAGCCCGGCATTGCCCGGAGCCCGGCTTTTCCCGGCATTGCCCGGAGCCCGGCTTTGGCCGGCATTGCCTAGAGCCCGGCTTTGCCCGGAGCCCGGCACTGCCCGGAGCCCGGCTTTTCCCGGCATTGCCCAGAGCCCGGCATTGCCCGGCATTGCCCGGAGCCCGGCTTTGCCCGGCATTGCCCGGAGCCCGGCTTTGCCCGGCATTGCCCGGAGCCCGGCATTGCCCGGAGCCCGGCTTTTCCCGGCGCTGCCCGGAGCCCGGCATTGCCCGGAGCCCGGCTTTTCCCGGCGCTGCCCGGAGCTCGGCGTGCCCGGAGCCCGGCTTTTCCCGGAGCCCGGCGTGCCCGGAGCCCGGCATTGCCCGGAGCCCGGCGTGCCCGGAGCCCGGCGTGCCCACAGCCCGGCACTCCCGGAGCCCGGCACTGCCCCGGCAGTGGGAGCCGGGGGCAGGACAGGCGCCCAGGGAGCGGCGCGGGCCCTCGTGCTCCCGCGGGTCCCTGGGTGTCCCTGGTTCGTGAGGGCCGGACCGGGGCCTCTGCGGGAAATCGCCGGAGCTTCTGTCCCTGAGCCTCTCGGCGGTGGCGGCGCTCCAGCCCCTCGTCTGCCTCTGCCTCTGCGCTCCGGGAGGGTTGGCACTCAGCAGGGTAAGGGAGGAACTTTGCCTTTCAAATCCTACTGACTTCCATTCTGCCTGCCTTAAGTGACTTCTAGAGCCCGAACTCCAGGCTTGCAGTTTTCCTCCTTTGAAAGATGTCTCTTAAAAGTGCTTCTCCTATTTCTGTATAAAGTGTCGCTCTTTTATTCGAAGTGTTATCTGCCAGTAGATGGGTCACTTCTGTATGAAACCTCGCTTGTTTGATTCACGGCTGTGCTTCACCTGTCTGATCTCTACAGAAACGTGTGACCCTTCCACTGCACGAGAGCACTCATCTCTGAACAGTGAGACCTCCATATGAAAAGAACTTTTTCTCCTCAGTGCTACCTAATATGCCTTAGCATGTATTGTGATTACTTGGAAAATAGGAAAATTTAAATACATGTGAATTACTTCTAAATACTTTGCTGAGAAGAATATTTTTGTGGGCTTTAGCAAGCTGACTGTATTATGAGCGGTCATACGTTTGAAATTCTGACACGGATAGCACTATTTTGTGATACATGCTGCTACCGTCAAGACCTTACCAATGTTTTTATAGTATGAAACGATTTTGATCTTTAATTTTCTGACAGTTAAAAATCTGTCTTCTAATGCTAATGGGGTTAGAATTTTATGATAATAAATGGACATACAAAATCAGTAGATTTATTTCTATATTAATGTTTTCCATTTGACTTCTGTTTCACAAACAGAATAGTTCCCTTAAGTGTCATGTAAATTTCTGTGAGTTCTGAAGAGATTTAATTGACTAATTGTGGTATGTTATTTCTTTTAAAAAGACTTTTGAGTGGAGACAGGCCACATTCTGGAAATGGGAGAAAGAGAAAACAAAATGTACAGTAGATGAACTGATTTGAATCACTAGTTCTGATTAAATCATCAGTCAAGAAGTTTTGATTTAAACTTTCAATTTTAGTTTTGCTTTGTATTTTAGCTAATTTGCTAACCATTATTATATGTTGTTTCACCGCATTCAGTAAAACTTAGGCACTTCATTTAATTCTTTCCACAAGTCACATGTGCTGGGACCTTATCACTTACTAGAAGCAAAAACAATCCTAAAGATTTCATAATGTTGATGATGACAAAGATACCTGACTGGAAATCCTCTTCAGAGGGAAGAAGTAGAATAGCCAAGCTAAACAAGGACTGCACGTGCAAGAGTCTGGCAGAGATTAGGGCAGGTGGCTGGTGGAGCTGAGGGTGAGAGGGTAGCATGGCAAATCTGTCTCTGATTCATCCTGATCTCAGAATTTGGCTTTTAATCATGTTTTTAACAAAAACAGATGTCATCAAGGCTGATGGCTGAACAGCAAGAACACTGCTCATCCCTGAGGAAACGTTTGTTCCTGTGTGTGGCTTCCTATTATTTTCATCTCTATATGGTGTAATTTCCTTTTCACCATAGGAGTCCAATGTCTAATTTACTATTTTTTTTCCTATGCAGAATACACCACAGCAAAAATTGCTACACATTATAATATTCAAAACTAGGGGTTTCACTCTTTAAAATTTTATTAATATTTGAAATCTTGTAATCTCCCAGGAATGGTTTATGTTATTCAGATTTGGTATGTTAAACAGGTTGAAAACTATTATTTTTATTAGGGACAATTTAACCCAATTACATACATTTGTAGTGACGTGTAGCTGGTGCATTGACTTACAGAAGATAAGTGTACTTAAATTAGTATTTAAGGATGTAGACAAAGTTATTTTTGCAGTCTTTTTTAAAAAGTACTTTCATTCTTAGTGGAATTGGACTTAATTTTCTGTATTCCTTTTTTTTTTTTTTTTTTTTTTTTTTTTTTTTTTTTTTTTTTTTTTGCTGCCTTATATTTCTGCCTCTCATTTCCTATTGATTGTGGTTTGCGTTTTGTCTCCTGTATGTACTTGCTTCATTCCTTCATCCTGGACCTTCCTCAAATTGTTGCTTTATTCTAATGAAACTGCATCCAACCCTATTTGACTCTGGGCTTTTCTGCAGAGCCCTGTACTGCTGCTCAGATTTCTGTAGGCTACCCTAAAAGCAGACTGTATCTAATTCACTTTTGCTGCAGGTCTCAAAGAATGCAGGAAAAGAGGAGCAGCTTAGGAAATGTGTGCATTTGCAATATGGAATGACATGACTATTACAGTTGTCCCATGCCCTGTGTCTGATATCTAAGAATAAGCATCTGTTTCCTAGTGCACTTATTCAGATTTACTTGGTTGTTTGTTCATGCCAATCTTTGGTCCTGGGGATTCTAACCTTTGAAATTCTGTCATATAGGAAGGAAAATTATTTTATGTTTTTAATTATTTTCCTTTTTTTTTTTTTTTTTTTTTTTTTAGGAAGCAATGTTCTAAGAATGTCATCAGACATCCAAATAAAAAAAAAGACTGCAACACAGAAAAGCAAGATATGTTCTCCAGAATCACAGCCAAAGCCTAGTGACAAGCTGAATCCTAGAACTATTGATCCAGTATGTATAGGTGGTGGTGGTTTTGTTTGATTAAAATCCATCTGTGGTTTGAAGAGTTTTCATTACTTTATGAAATGGCATGCAGGACATGCTTCTTCTGGCCCTGTTTTTTTAAACTGAAATTAAACTTTTGTTATTAATCATACATACCTTATCTTCTAAGCTCAAATGCCTGAAGGTATAACGTTGTTTATTACATTTTTATAAAAATGTATCTTGGTAGATTGTATGTAACCAATTACCATTGTGGCTTGGATGGGAACTGTTATTTTTTATGTACTATTGCCCTAAAAAGAGGTTTAGAGCTAAACATTAAAAAGGGTTTGTTTTTTTTTCTTCTAAACTTTGGCACCTGCTGCTTTAGAGAAACTTATTTCAGTTAGGCAATGAAACTAAGAAGCAGGTGGCATAATGAAGGTATTCAAGGCTTCATAAAATTAACTACTGGTGAGAATTATTTGAAACTCACAGTTACTGTGACTATGTAATCCTTCAGGAAAAAATTGTGTTCTTGGGAGAGTAGTAATGAAGAGAGTTGTTTATTTCATGGAAGTCCCATACCTGGAGAACTAGCATTGAATGCATGAATTAGAGTTCACCACTGGGCCATATAATCTGGCAATTAGTAATGTTACTGATTTTTTGCCAAGTGAATTAAATGCAGAAGTACCACTGAAGAGGCTGAATACTTTAATGTGGGCATCTTTTTTACTTGAAATCTCTTTGCAAGTAGCACAATGACAAAAAATTAAGCCATGGACACAACTCTTCTAATCTTACTGTAGGTTTAAACACTCAAAAGATAAAAATACCATGAGATTTCATGCTTTGTGATAAGGTGTATTATCTGGGAATCAGCATTAAGCAATCATGCTAACAAATAATATAATAGTTCATATGCATAAGAAGCATGTATATGATAACAAAAAATTCTGCAGCTTTTCCTTCCATGAAGGTCCTAGTTTCCTTCTGCAGTGAGTGTGTCCTTCCTAGATTCTCACCCAGTATAAACCTCCCTGTGCATTTCTAGTGCCCTATCACCATCAATATTTGGTGTTTGTCTCACATCTTGTCACCAGATACTTTTGTCTATACTCAGATGAAGATGCAATTGCAGTAAAACTGCCTTCTGCATGTTACCAATATAACAACAAGAGCTTCAGGAAGGTGAGAGCTCCTTGATCTGCTTAGGAAAGAACCTGTAAGACTTTGTTATTACCATTTGCAAGAAAAAATAGAAAAATAGTGTTTCCATCAGGAGACCATGGATTGTACATTTTTATTCATTTTAACAACTCCCCAGACTGATGCATCTTAAAAGCAGTGAATCATATGATTAAGTTCATTTTTTGTTAAACTTCTGTTTTAACATATTTACAGTAGCTATAAAACATTACTGTTATAAATAAATAATGCTCATTTTCTATTCTCACAGTTTCGTGCTTATTCCCAACCACCATCTGCATTTTCGGCTACGTATGCTAGAGGTGGCATTCCTTGCAGGTGTGTTCAGTTTGTTTCTTATTTTTACTAAATATATGATGAAATGCATCTCTTCATATTTCATCTTTTAGTTAGGTTGTTTGATTCCATTCAGTTCAGGAAAACTTTCTAATACTTAACTCTTTTCAGAGCAGAAAGCAGCTTTCCATGCCTTTGAAATTGTCTTCTTTTGGTTCTTTTTTTATGCTGTATTAATGTCAAAGCCACATTTTTAAAGAATAGTTAAGTAGCACACACTTGGTTTCCTAAAAGTCTTTCACAAACAGTTTTTTCAGGTAATTGTATTTACTTCTCCCTACTAACAAAGATAATAAAGTTAATCCCATTTTAATAAGTAGACCTTTCACAGCCTTTTTTATCTGAATTTAGTAGTATGACATGAATATTCCTATTCTGTAGTTTTCAGGCATATTGAATGTTAAGAAAACTACTTGCAAGTAAGTTTAGGGTGTTTTAAGTTACTTAGATATATATTTGCCTAGACAATAAACATTCTGGTGTTTTGTCACATGGACGGAGAATTACTTTACAAAAAGTAAGCCATCATTAATAAGATGTACATGTAAATAATTGTAAAAATAATCATTAATACATACTATTAATACATTTATTTGTATCTTAGGAGTAAATAGTAAATTCCAATATGATCTTTCTTCAGATTCAACTACTTTCCCTTACCCATTACTATTTGAGAAAAATGTTTCTTGATGTAGTTATCAAAATAAGTAACTTTGCAAAAGGAATATCTTCTGTGTTGGCATGATAGCCATCTATAATTTTTATAACTTCCATTTTCTGATTTCTAGGTGATTAGGAGCAGAATTTTGAAAACTGACATATTTTGGGAATTTAATATAACTGTTAACCATTATACATATACACAGGTTGGACTCCATGATCCCAGAGATCTTTGCCAACTTAGTTGATTCTGTCATCCTATAATTTCACTAAGGAGAGCATTATATTTGAGATATATATTTGAGTATTGAGATTGTGTATATAATGCAGGAATACAACAAACAAATTGGTGATACATTTAAAGCAAGCAGTGTTTGCTATAAATTATGTATTATTTTATTTTATTTTGTTAAAACTTCATTCTTTGTGTAGGTTAGTGCATGGATCAGTAAATCACAAACTGCAGTGGGAATGCCCTCCTGAAACTATTCCCTTTGATCCTCTTCTTTTAACATTGGCAGAGGTAAACTCAATTTTTTTCAACATTAAGCATGCAACCATTTCCGAATTGCAAATGTCATTTTTTAACAATCTAAGTTAGCTAGTTTAGGCTCAGCTACTAGAGAAATATGAAAAAAAACCCACTTGTGAGGATATTTTGTGAATGAAAATGGTCAGGAAGATTGCTATTTGTAGTTCTTTAGTTAGAGCTTTCTGGGAGAGCTAGGTAGAGCTGTTTAATCTTCAAGATACTGATCAAATGTAAGACTACATCTCAGATACCCAGATGCTCAGATGAATGAAATTTGTGGTTTTGCATATTGTTTTGTAAACTAAATAGTTTTGCTTATTTTTGTATGTAAAGCCTACCTTATGAAGTAAGAATGCTCTCCTCAATAGACTGAATGAGTACAGTGGAAATAGGATCCTGTGAATAACTCGAAGAGAAATACTATACACCATGTTGAGGCTTGTGTTTTCTCAAAACCATCTGTGACATTTATCACCAAATATGTTTCAGGTGTCTAAATAAAAGCTGAATCCAATGTCACAGGTAGAATAAAGTGCATACATATACTGAGGTGGCTTACTTTCTTTTTTCTTTTTTCTTTTTTCTTTTTTCCTTTTTTTCCTATTTTTTCCTTTTTGTTTTCTTTGTTTCTATTTTCATGTATTTCTTTTTTTCCTTCTCTTTTTTTTTTTCAATATTAAACAAAACTGTCAATTCCTAAAGTAACATGAGCTATTATGTTAAGAAAAAAGGGCTTTAAATCTTTGAGTGTTGCCAGTCAGACTTTCACTAGATGTGTGTCTTTGTACTATCTGCAAGTTTTTAGTATTGCATAGAAAGGTATGGGGTGTGGGGTGTCTTTCCTTCTGTAGTTCACCTTCTATTCTTTTTTCCCTTCAGGGTACAAAGCCCCTATACAAATATAGCCTGCTGTAGTTCATGGTCTCATTGAAAAAATATCTTAGGTTTTTAGATTAAAGGTAGTGAAGTACAAATATTGATTGAATTGGCAGTATTCATAATGTGAGTTTTAATATTCAATGAAAAAATAATTAGAATATTCTGTGAGCAGAGTTGTACCCAGTGGCTCCACATGGTGGAGATAGTGTACTTTATGTTTTGAACTGATCTGACAAAATCTAAACATGGTTTTGCGGCTTGCTGTGTGCAACTTTTAAAATGTGCTTTTGTTTAAAAGAAGGCTCAGTATTAAGATAATCATATTTTACATTTACAACAGGGATTAAGAGAGACAAAACATCCCTATACTTTTGTTTCCAAGGAGGGTTTTAAAGAATTACTTCTTGTTGAAGGTGCTGCTGAAAAAGCTATTCCCTTGTTGCCTCGTCTAGTTCCAGTCTTAAAGGCTGCATTGGTATGTCTTGCTTTTCATGCAGAGATTTTAATGGGTTTGGTTTTTTGTTTTTTTTTTTTTCTTCTGCTGGTGAGAACTACATGGGTAATATTAATGTAATAAATCTATTGCATGGGCTTTTGGTTTGGGGGGTAGGAATGATTTCTCTTTCTGTTGTTAACCCTGCCTTGGTTTATTTGCTAAATATGTCTTTAAATATAAATTAAGATAGGCAACTCCCTGTATAACTCTATGACAGTAGCTATGGGAAAATTTTATGAAACTGTTCTCTTAAAGGTTTTAATATAAGCAGAAATAAATATATATACTTGTGGTGGGCTTTTTTATATATCCATGCAATAACATGCAAAAAATAAAAATGAGGTGAAGTAAAATTGATATGCAGGAATAAATACTCATCAATTACATGTAACAATTCAAAACAAAGTAAAAGAATCACAAAATAAGGGACCCACATGAGTCATTGGATCCAACTCCCAGCCCTGTACTGCACCATCTCCAGAATATGTCAGTCAGGAAAAAGGAAGAATACATTTAAAGTGTTTAAGGTCATATTCTTTATTTAAAAACATGTTTTTAACTCTTCCACACCATCAGAAAATAAAGTGAGATATTGGCTTTGAAGGTTATCCCTTTCGGATCTTTTTCATGTCTTTGAGAGCCCTTTCATGGTTCAGTAAGTAGATGTCCCTTAATCTGGCTGTGTTTCAGTTCTGATTTAACAGAGATTGCTTGAAGTTTGAAAACTAACTGTGATCTCAAATCAGAGATGTAACACAAGTTCAGAATTGTGCGTTACCACTATCTTTTGGTGGTTTAGCTTAAAGGCAAAATTAGAAAAGTTATTCTTGTCTCTCTCCAATTTATGTTACTCTTCTGATATGTTTTACTGTTGCACTGTTTTGGTATTATGTCTTATTAATCTTCTACTACACCAGCAGTCAATGATTTCTAGTTATAAAAAAAATATGCGGGGCCCAGGGAGGAAAAATAGTTATTTAAAAAAAATTAGAATTTAGTATTTAACAACCAAAATAAGTTGTTATGTATCTATTTCTGTGCTGAAGGAAAAGCAAGATAACTAAACCATTTGACAAGTCAGGTATAGAAGAACCTTCCCATGGGAGAAATAAAGACAACAAAGAACTGTAGAAGTAGATGAGAACCTGATAATTGCTGGCAGGTGACAAAGGTGTAGTTGGCAGGCGACTAAATTAATTGAGGCAGAAAGTCATTGGCTTCTCTGTTTATCCAACAAAAAAAGGTTTTGTTATGAATTACATAGAAAATACCCAGAATTCATTACATTTGTAACTAAAATGCTGTCTCTCAATTTCAATATATCAGCATTTGAAAGTTTTTTTCTGATATGCTGTGAAATACTGAAATTATCAGTGTAGCAAGCTGTTCTCCATGCCACATTTTTTATTTCAGCCATAGTAAATTATTAGTTTTGTTGTCTCAGAATAAATGCAAGATGCTTTTCATGGATGTTTTTGTTTTCCACTTTAAAAATATGCTCTGGCTTTCATTTTGGCCTCTAGAGACTAATATTCAGTCATATTGTACTTCTGTTTCTAAATTTGTATTGTTACAGCAATTAGCAATTGCACAGTAGTTTTAATGTTTTAAACTACTCCATACAATTATAATGCAGAAATTGCAGTTTAGAAAAACTTACGTATTTGTCTGAATCTTACTCACAGGATTTTCTTTCTTTCTTCCCCTTCTGAAGGCCCATGCAGATGATGAAGTATTTGGAAGGGGATTGGATGCTATAGTGCAATTGAGTGCTGTTGTTGGCCCCTCTCTTAATGATCATCTCAAGCTTCTACTCACAAATGTAAGTTTTTATTACTGTAATAAAAATAATTTGTATTTTCATGGCACTCTTGTTGAGATGTTACTGTAATATCTGCACAGATATAGGGAAGAACTCAGCAGTTCCATGAAAAGCACTATTTCATATAGTCCCCTGTGCGAGTCCTTCGTTCTTTTATAATATGCTGACTTACAAAGTTCTAGCAAGGTCCAAAAACTGTTGTTAATATAAATGGGAGAATAATGGAAATCTTCTCTCTACTATTTATGAAAACATCCAGATGCTTTGTTTTGGATGAAAATTTATTGCAAAATGATTTTTTTAATTTTACTTCTGAATATCTTAACAAAACCATGAATGTTTCAATACATTTACAGAAGCAAATATTCCCCCTCCTTACAGATGGGAATTCTACAGAAGGAAGTATTCACTAATTCAAGGAATTATTCACTCAATAAGCTTTGAGTGGGATTATGAAAAGTATTTTTATACCAAGTTATTCTGAGAACATCCTTCCTCTGTCAGACAGGCTTTTCATGGTTTCTTTTAACCTGTTTGCAAAGTGCACTTTTACAGCAAAATAAAAGGACCTTTTTTGACAATCAATACAGAAGAGAGAAATTACAGCAGGGGTTTTTTGAAGTATTTCCACTACAATAAATCTCTTTCAATGCACATGAAATAAAAGTTAACTTTTCATGTGGACAACTCTTTAAGAATTACTTCTTTTTAAGGTGGAGATTTCTTTGAAATTTGTTTGCGAAAAGAAAAAGAAATATTTTTGTTGGTTAACAGATCAGTTTTCTTTTAATTTAAGTTTCTCTTTAGTTAACTTTTTATTCCATTTGCTTTTATTGAGTTCCATACTTTGACATCAGTTACAAGTTATAAAGTAATGTTTCTTTGTGACTTTAATTTTGCAATGGTAAGATAGAATAAAGTAACAAAATAGGTTATTATTGCCTCTTTGCATGTATATATATATTGTGCAACAAACCTTTTTGTTTTACTTTTCCAATAGCTTTTAAAGAGATTAATGGACAAGAAATATAGAGAAAAAGTTACTGTTGCTTTACAAAAGTTGGAGCACAATGGTGGAAAGGTGAGTTGATCAGATGTTTATTTGCAATCTACACTTTTGAATACAATTTTGTCAAAACAGCTTTCATCTTTTTTTTTGTTGCCATGTTCTTGCTTCAGTGTGGCTGGGATACATTCTTGGTGCTCCATTTTCTCGGTTAAATATGTTTCTCAAAAAGACTTACTCTTGCAAAAAGTTACTTTTTTGCTGTTATTGATGATGCCTGCCTGTTCCCACTAATAGTTTATTGTTTATGCCATTTCCTAAGGGAATCTGACACTCACATTCCAGCCCACACTGGTTAACCCAGAGTTTGGATCTGCAATGGCTATAAATCAAAAGAGGCTTTAAATAATAGATGGCAGAGGTTTCTTCTGTTGAAATTCTTTTGCCAAAGGTTGTGCTGTACATTGTACACAAAGGAGAAAAGGAGAAAAAATGAGGAGTACTGGCTTAGATGTTCATCTAGAAGAGAAAATATTTGCTCTCTTGACCTATGAACAGTTGCTTGTGTTACATTAAATGGTAATTCACAAAGAACAGGAATAACTCAGGACTAAGGACCATGTATGCCTGCCTAGCAGTACTGAGTTTGTGTGCCTTAGCCAGTAGGTGCCCAAATAATCAGTAGATGCCTCTTCATTTTTGTGTGTGTGCTTATGTTCATTTAAGAGCATTAGCAGTGTTTGCATTACAGACTTGAAAAATGTAATGGAAAATGAAGAAGGATGGGAGTTTTTTATTTATATTAAATGATAAAAGAAAAGAAAAATTACGTTGTGTCTTAATGTTCTGAAAACTTAGGTCTAGATAATATAATTAATCCAGTGAGTCATTAACCTCTAATTCTTGTGTCAGTTCCCTCATTTCTTGTAGTCTTACCTGTTTTGTGAGTAGTTCTTTCTGTATGTCTTTTTAAAAGATAGTAATAGGATAAAGCAAAAAAAGACCCTGGAAACAAACTACTAAATTGTGGTTACAAGCAATATTAAATAATCAAACAAATTAATTTATCAAATTTATGTGCTAAATTAGTTATAAAGCATATAATTCTTACTTTTGGTGGAAGTCCCTTCCAGAGCATCATTCCTCTACTTAAAAATCCTTAATATTTCATGTCTATATTTATGCCCTCTTTTAGGTATGAATTTACATGTTTGCCTTTGTATGTTTACTCCCCAGCATTAGTTATCACAATGGTGCATTTTCTCAGTTCATTATTTTCAGCTCTTTTGACAGTAAATTTCTCAGCAAATATTAACTTTTTTTGTTTTCTAATAGCAAAGGTAACTAAGTAAAAGTTGTGAGTTATGCAATTTATAGAGGCTGTATGTATATATCCTGTCATATGTAATGCTAATGCCTCTTATTTTGTATAAATTTGTTTTCTTTAACAGGCAACTGTGGCTATCATAAAATCTAAAATTCCAACCTATTGTTCTATCTACTCTTGAACAAGGAAATTGTAGTGATTTGTACTGTAAGGTGAAGTTTGGAAAGAAACTATCTGTAAATATCACTGATACTTACTTGGGGTATGATATATTCTCTTAAAATAATTGTAATTCTTCAGTATGATGGAGAGCAGGAGTCTTATCAGTTTGTGAATATGTAATTATGGAAGATGTCTGTTTGTATATTTGTATATGCATTGGGCTTACAATGACACTGATTAATATGCTATTATTTCAAAAGCAGAATAAATATTGATTCTTATTTAGTCTTAAATTACTATTTCATTTATTATATCTGCAGTGCTTAATATGTTTTTGTATATTTGTGTGATGCAAAATAATTTGGTTGTAATTACTTAAATAAAATCTAAATCTTTGGTGCTAAATTGCATATGTATAGCTGTTCTTGAAATATATAACTTACTTTGTGACACAGCACAGATGGATGCATTTAGGTTCATCAGGACTAGGTTAGACACAGAACTGTGAGCCCTCACAGACTTCTTCAGGGTCAGCTTTTAAAGGTGTGAAGCTGAACCCAGTAAACAGGCAGCATATGGTGCAAAGCTGAACTTGCTCAGTGCATTCTCAGCATGTTGTTTTGAGAGCCTGGAGAGACTCTGGAGAATGCAGTGTAGAGTCATCAGGTTGCTCCACAGAGCCAAAGCTGAGGTTTTGCTAGGCTAATTAGTTCCTGTTAACTTTGAGTCTACTGAATGGAGGAGGCAATTTTGGAATACTTACTGTGCTCCCTTTGCATGGAGTTCAATAACGTCACAGATATGTTTGGGATTTGCTTGTGAATTCAGGTCCAGACAAGTTAACTTTTGAACATGGAAGCTATAAAAAATATAAATTAAAGACAAAAAAAAAGACTGTACAAGCCAGCTTACCTGCCTGTCAAGCTTTGTAGGGTACAGCATTTGTCCATTAATGTACTGAATTTGATGGCAAAATAATTCCAAATTGGTTCTTGTAATAAATACTGTTCAGGGACCTGTTGTATTTGAGTACACTGTGAGGGAGAGTTAACTGAAGTAAAAAAAAATTTGTAGAGAATATTTTCCCCTGAGGAATAATCAATTCTGGCATTAAAAGTTGTTGGAAAGGATGTTTTTTGTCATAAGAAGATTCAGATGCATGGAGTATTAATAAAAGTCTTTCATGTAAACGTGATTTCAGAAGTTGTTTTTTTTAAATTACCACGGCCTGACTAAAATTCAACTTCAGGTCTGATCTCTGCCAAGATCAGCACTCTGATAAGTTAAGATGAATGTATTTATGCTTTAAAAAAATTTCTTCCATAAGCATTTTTGCCAGCTGGTATTTATCAACTCAAAAAATTGATCATGGTCCTTTTTTTCTTCATGTTTACTTTATTTTTTTTTTACAAAATGTGCACATTTAGTTTACACAAACACGCTACAGCAGATTTCAAGTGTACATGTATTGTACTACTCTTATCCTACACTGGTGATAGCAGAGCAGCCTTCCACATGCCTCTACCATTCCATCTCTACACCAGAATAGATACCTGATTTATTTTTACAAAAGAATACTTGTAACCTTCTCTCTACTTCATTAATCCCCTTTCAGACTTTCTGCAGCAATGTCACAATGAAGATTGGCCTATCTCTGATAGCATTTCACCTATTTTGAAGTATTGGTGTAGACTCTGTGGACAGTATATCTTAAAAATTACATGATGGAGGGGCACTGTTGTATTTTATATGCATACATTTTTAGAAGAATCTTTCTAGGTTCAGAATTAAGTAGCTCCAATCTTAATGAAGAAATGATCTTAAAAAATGTAAAGCATTTATCACATATAGATAATATATAGCTAAAGTTTTCATTGTTTTCCTGGTTCTGTCTCATAGTTTAAGGTACTACAAAAAGATGAAATGGATGGTAGCCTCTAGCAGTCATTATTATTAGATGTTACTATGTAGTGATGCTCATTCTCAGCACTAAAGTGGGATGGCAGTTTCAAAAGTTCATTTCTGCCTTTTTCTTCATTAAAGGCAGAAGACACATACTTAGGAAAGCATTGTTAGGATCCAGTTAAGGTTTCTTTATGAAAATTGGAAGTCAGAAGATCCTTAATTTTAAGCCAAGAGCTTTGCAGACACATTCAAGAATTAAAAATACACTGTGTAAGACTCCTGATATTCATATCATGATAAACTAATTGCAGATTTATCAGGTGAGATTGAGAGAAGCTTACTTATATTTTTTAGGGAATAAGAATACCCATAAGGATTTTTTTTTCAATAACAGTTTTTGCTCTCAAGTTACCTGTTTAGTTATGTTTGGTTTTTTGGGGTTTTTTTCTGAAGAGAAAAACAAGTCAAAGTTGGAAGGCAATTGTATCAAGGTGTGCATTGCACATTGATTACAGTATTTTAACTCAAAATATTATTCAAAAATGAGGACTACACCATAGAAATACGAGAGGAAAATAAATTGTAATGCCTCTGTATAAATTAGAAGCTAGAGATTTAAGAAATATACTTCAACACCTGGAGCTTAGTCCAGTACAAATGAGTAGCAAAACTAAGACTATTTATTTAATCTCCTTGTGATTTTATCTATTTTAACTAGGGATGGGAATGATATTAAAGGTGCATAATGTCAGTTTTATTTTGTTTGAGTTTGTAGTAAGAACCTGATTTTTCAGTACAGTCCTATTGACTAAGTAGCCACTGTGGAAGTGCTAGCCTGTATAATTTAGAAAGGGTTTTTTGTTGGGAAGAGTTTATAATAAAAAATTTACTTGCATAATACATGTCTCAGTGTAAAGCTGAGTAACTTTATTTATGATAAAGTGGGAAATCCATTTTTTAGATAATGTTGCAGAATAGCTCATATTTGTCCATTAGTTGTAGACCTAATGTCTTCATTAAATCACATTTTCGAAGAGCTGCATGGATCGCATTATATTCTCATCCTGTAGGAAAAGACAACACAATACCAAAAATCACACACCATTACAAATGTAGTTGGTGGATATCTATACTGAAACGTGGTGGAACATTTTAGTTAATTGCAACTTTTTTTTTTCAGCTTTTTTTGAGAAATAATTAGCAGAACAAGGTTGTTAATGGATCCATGTTGAAATAAGATTTTCTATAAATTAATTAAACCAAAACTACTCTGTCAAGACTACAATAGCATTATAAGAAAATTAGATCTGTAACATTTCTCAGGTTATCAGTTTTATTCAGGATAACAATACACCTACACAATAAATATGCATGGAATAGTTATATAAAGTGTGAATCTGTACATTTAATTGCTAGTCCTGTGCACAGTACACAGGATCCTTTTTGCAATCCTAGGGCTTCAGCTGCATTGTTAGGGATTACTAAGAAAATCAGACAAGAGTGCACCATTGCAGAAGCCAAAATCAGTCATTTAGACAAGTATCACCACAACACTCTTCAGCTCCTCAATTCAGATTTTCTGTGTGTTCACACTGAAAGATGACTGTTTCTAAATGCTACTTCTGCTTTCTGATTGCTTTGCATTAGATAATGCAAATTTCTAACAAAATTTTAATCTTTCAAGTTTCTTTATTATACCAGTTCATCACTCTGTACTCCAGATTTTATCAGTAGGTAATTCTCACCACAGCAGTCAGCAAAAAATACGTTTCTTTGTATGCTTTACCTTTCAGTGTATAGAAGAAAGTGTTACTTACAGTAGCCCATATTTGTTGGTGTTTCTGCATCAACAGTTGCTAACACAATATGTGTACAAAACATGTACAATATGTATACATAAACGGTATGTATACACAATACAAGAGTATTACATGCTCATTTAGCATTTCCTGGTCTCCACTGCAATGATCCCTCTCTTTGATACTTTCTTCAGAGATAATATAGCCATCTTTAATTCTGATGAATAAAAAGACTGAATTATGGATTATTTTTGGATGTGTCATGAAAGATGTGCATCAAAAACGCACTTCTTAGAAGGGTTGTCTCAATAGTATTCTCCACTACCATAAGTGTGTGAGATTTCTGTACATTAATCTTCCAGTGACACATGCTCAGTATCAATTTCCACTTAAATTAGTCACTGTTCAGTCTAGTGGGTGATTTGCTTTGTAGAAAATGACAAGTCTGAATAATTAGCTTAATTTATGTTATGAAACATGCACAGTGGGGTTTTTTATCTGTGATTCTGTATGTCATCTGAAGTGATCCTGCTGTAAGGAATGATCTGTGTGCTATTTTGTACAATAAAATAACTTATGGAAGCAATGATATGTAATTTCAAAGATACACTATTTAGGCTAATGCTTAAGGATTTTGTATAGCAAAGCTACTATATTAAACAGAAAGTTAAAATAAACTATCTTTTTCCTCACTGCATTGCTTTGGAACATCAATGAACTAGTGAATGCCACTGATATAAGGTTAATGGTTTAACTGTGATTTAACTTAAATTACTTGTCATATAATTAGTACAAATATTTTTCTATATACATTAGCAACTAAGCTCAGCAAATGTGCAAGCAAACAACATGCTCTGAATCTGCAAATTTTTTGACACTTCCTACCAATGTTATTATATATATATCATCATGAATGAAGCTGGTAGTTTTCTAAAATCAAATCTATATTTCTGAGGTTGGATGTTCCTTTACTGAAGATTTCCAACGCCATTCCCTTAGTTAGTCAAATGAGAAGAGTCTTCACAATAAAATACAGACGTGTCATAATATTTTGAACATGATAAGTTTTAGTAGCTTTTTTCCCTCCATCTTTTAAAAAATAAAACCAGAAAAACCCCAGATGCTTGCATTGGAGTTCTTTGGCAAGTGTATCTTTTTCATTTGCCTCTTTTTTCAGTACATTTTTCTACACAAATTTTCATATTAGACTTGTTAAACGGTTCCTAACTCAAGACAAAGAGAGGTGTTAGTGCATATGAAGCACTTTCCATATGACTCACAAACCTGGATGAATGAACTTTGGCAGGCCTGACCTACCTTTAATCCAGTTTTTGGTAGGTTTGAAATGGTTTCTTTGCTGTTTTCAGAGTAGCCCAAATCAGCATTGTGTATGGAGAGGGTAATTCCTGCAGAGAATACCTGTTCCAGAGGCCTTTTTCTCATTATCCAAAGGACCTGTGTCACTCACCCTGACTGTCACCTGTGCACCGTGCATGCCTTAGTCCTTTGACTCTGCTCTTGGTGGTGCTGCTGTAGATACGAAGCAATGCCCACGTCAGACCATTCTCCACTGGCACCAATCAGTGAAAGGAGGCAGGTGAGGAACTGGGAAGTGGCCAGCTCTTGAGGTAGCCCCACTCTTGTTTCCCAAGACCCAGATCTGCTCTTTGGTAATTTATGTGAAGCCAGACAAATGGCCACCACTTTCTGGGACTCAGTCTGGTATAAGTAGGACAGCATAGTCCATATCTCCTGTGGCAGCAGACAGACTGCTGGAGTCTGGATGGCAGACTGACATTCAAATGTATGTGGTGTAGGGAGGGCAGGGAAATGAGGTCAAATACATTCCCATGCAGGGGGAAATGGGCCACTGAATAACCGAATCAATATGATTCCAACAGAAGCCATTTATTGTTTACATTACATGCCAGATATAGATTCTAGGTCTACTGTCCATGTGGGCACACATTTCTGGGTTGGCTAAACTGCTTCTTCATGAGGCAGGCACACATCCTTCAGGACACCCAATTGGTCAAGCATCCATCCTCACACTGTGTTTCCCCTATCTAGGGTTTACATTTTTTGCAGACATTTTCTCAGGCTCTCCTCTTATTTTTGATCCTTTTGTTTTCTCAGTAAATTTGATGAATTCCTGAAAGATCTAACAACAAAACTGCAGGTGGTTTGATAATATTACTCACAATCAGTTTGTCTGGTGCATCAGAATGGCCTGTTATACAGATATGTTGCTACATTCCCTAAGAGAGCGAGGGGATGAGGGGAAGCACCATTCTACTCAGATTCTTCTACCCAGTGTCCAGAGAAGACAGCGCTCAAAGCCTGAATGCTTTATAATTCCCTAGATAACTGTTTCAACACTTTTTGAATGGACAGGCCATTCTTTGCAATTGGACTGTGAATTAAGAGCCTTGAACCACCTGTATACCTCAGGCTGTACAGTGCCACTGCACAACACCACAATTTTTTTAAAAGGCACACGTGTAAAATGAGTGTTTAAGAACACACCAGTCTCTTGATGCTACCAAAAAAAATCTCAGGAACATACCCCAGGAACCTGAAGTAGAACCTCTGTCGAAAGGTGTTTTGCTGTGTTCCTTCTTGCTTGTAAAGTAAGAAGGCCATGTTTTCTTTAGTTATTGCAAAACAGGAGTAAAAGGGATATTCTTCTGAAACTCACTAATTTGGCTTGCAATTCGAAGTAGAGGAATGCCAGTTCTTGGACACTGGCAAATCTTGCCTGGGATAACTTTAAAAGAAAAGGCTCCTGCAGCTACTTTCCTTGGCAGAACACATTTCAGGTCTATGTAAGGATTCACACCTTACTTTTTTAGATCTCATGCCTATGTTAAGAAAAGGTTCTCCTGCAGCTGTTTTTAAAATCAGCAGCCATGTTCCTTTGTAAAATATATAATCCTGAAAGGAGCAAAGCCACATTAACTCTGGAGAGCTGCACCATGGAAAGAGACCTGGGGGTGTTAGTCAGTGGAAAGCTGGATACGAGCCAGCAGTGCCCTGGCAGCCAGGAGAGCCAGCCCTGTCCTAGGGGGCATCAGCCACAGCATCACCAGCCAGGCAAGGGAGGGGATTGTCCTCTCTGCTCTGAGCTGGGGCAGCCTCACCTTGAAAATTGCAGTTTTAGGTGCCACAATATAAGAAAAACATAAAGCTATTAGAGAAAATCCGAAGGAGCCCATAAGGATGGTGAAGGCTCTGGAGGGGAAGCCATATGAGAAGCAGATGAAGTCACTTGGTCTTTTCAGCCTGGAGGAGATTGAGTAACTCCTCAGTAACTCACTGCAGTTACAACTTCCTCATGGTGGGAAGAGGAGCAGCAGACACTGACATCTTCACTGTGGTGGTCAGTAACAGGACCTGGGGGAATTGCCTGCAGTTTGTCAGGGAAGGTTAGGTTGGATATAAGGAAAAGGTTCTTCACCCAGAGAATGGCTGGATGTTGGAACAGGCTCCCCAGGGCAGTGGTCACAGCTCCAAGCCTGACAGAGTTCAAGAAGCTTTTGCACAGTGCTCTCTTGGGCACATGATGTGACTCTTGGGCTCTCCTGCACAGGGCCAGGAACTGGAATTTATCCTGATAGGTCTCTTCCAACTCAGTATATTCTACAATTATATGAATCCTAACCTCTAACCTCATTTCTAAAACCAAGTCTCAATATAAACATGAATTATGCACTTTAAAGCACAGAAGTCTTAAGAGAACCATTCTTAATTGGCAGAGAGACAAAATTTAGGCAGAAAGACACTTTTTGTATCAAAAAAACATAGCCACCACTGAAGTTAAAAGCAAGGGAAGGTGAGATAAGTAGCATGATGACAATTGTAACATTCTGTAGCATTGTGTCTCCATCATGTCACAATTTAGAGAGCATCTCTCTCACATGTATTCTGAGTACTTAGACTAGGTAAATAAATCTTCTAACAGACTTGAGAGACAGAATTGCACTGGATAATGAGAGCTGGTGATTCCTTACTAAAGGTATTAATTTTCTTTGTAAATAAATCACTCAGCCCATCACCATAATTGCTGTCATATGCAGATTAATGTGTCATTTAGCTTCTGGAATGCTACAGACTTCAGCTTAGAAAGTAATCTCATCTCTGTTTCTGATGATCACACAGTGTTACCAGAGGAAATGCCTTTTGTTGGCATTGAGCACAACAGACAAGCTGGAACCATGGTCAGTGCAACAGAGCACTGCTGACAGATGAGACACTACCCAATGCCTGTTGCTAAGGATACACAGAACAGCCAGTTAGCATAGCTCTGGGTTGTCTTTCATCCCCCAAAATCAGTGGATTAAAATCAAACAAAGTATTGCTTGCTAGGTAGCTGGGCTCATAAGAGGAACTCCTATGAATAGCTACAGATGCATATAAGAATGGACTGCTTCTAGAGCATCTTTGAGCATCTAGAGATTTCCCTATTCCAAATAGTAAAAAAACTATCACTCATTAAATGCATTTATTTTGATAGTCTTGTTACATTCTGTCTCTTTATTACTTTGTTCTTGATATAGAAAATAAGAAGCAAGAAGCAAGGGTTATATTGATGGACTCTGTCAGCTTTGTATTAATCAGTCTGCTGGGCAAGGTACCAGTAGACCACTACTACAGCTTCTTCAATTTGTCACTGTAACAAATAGTATCAGGCTTACTTGCCATATCAATTTACATAATGTAATCAGGCCTATCATATTCACTATATCTAATGTGATGCAACAACCTTGATCTTGGTCCTGTGTAGAGCCAGGAATTTGACTCAGTGATCCTGGTGGGTGCCTTCCAACTGAGCATATTCTATGATTCTATGAACCTCTTCTCATGCCAAAGACTAATCATTCTTATTTTATACTCTTGCATGTTTCTTTTTCTTGCAAATTTTAACTGCAAAATTAACAGGATTTCCTTAAATTTATGAAAATGCAACTTACATTTCCTCATATCATCTACTGGCCTGAGAACAAGCTCGTTTCTGAAGCACAGAGGAGCAAAAACTATCTGCAACTCCTGCTTCAGACAAAATCCTGGCTGTAGGGCCAAGAGCTGCTTCCAGCAGCTGAAAGAAACTGACAGCCACCTGGGTATCCTAAAGGTTTGTTGCTGATAATCACAATCAGTTCACATCCCTGCCTCGGTGTGAACTTTTCTGCTGTTAACTCTTACCATCCATCACCTTGCAAACTCCTTGCATTCTCTTTATATAAGGCTTCACTGCCTATAAGCACATCACTGAGAACTCACTGAGAAACTCACCCATAGATGATGAATTTTCAGGCAATATTAATATTGCCATTATTATATGCCAGTTGTGACAAAACTGTGTGCTCCAGCACGGGCAGAAAATAGGAATAAATATTTTGTTGAATGTCAAGAAACCTTTTTCTACCAAGTGCAAATACACTATTAAAGAAAGAAAGCATATTGGCACAGTTGCCTAGTAAGGGATGACAGCTTGTATACAACAGCTCTTCTGCAGATTCAGGCCACAAATTTATTTCCACCATTTAGTGTTTCTGTGTAATCGTGTATACAGATACTCTACCTTGGGAAAATGCTGTCTCTGGCTTTAAGATCACCTTCACTGGTACTCCAGAAATGTGTAAAGAGCTATGATGTAAATAGCCAACAGATACACATTCACTACTTAACATTGAATACTTACTTTCTGGCAGCTCTCAATGAATTCATCTATGGTAACTACTCCATCTTTGTTCTTGTCCATTTTCTGTATTAAAAAAAAAAAAAAAAAAAAAAAAAAAAAAAAGGAATTGGGTTTGTATGGCCAAGCTTTGGTAGCAGGAAGTCTACAGTGAGAAGCTGCCAGAAGCTTCCCCCGTGTGCAGCAGAGCCTATGCCAGCCAGCTCCAGGACCAGCTGCTGGCCAAGGCTGAGCCCATCAGGAATGATAGATACCCTCTTGAATCCTTTGTTAGATTTTCTCTCCCCTGTTCAGTTGAGGGGGGAAGTGAGAGAGAGGCTTTGGTGGGTGTCTGGCATCCAGACAGGGTCAACCCACTACAGCATGCTTCTCCACCCAAATTCCTGTGTAAAACAAGTCCTTTTCATTATTCATTTCAGTTATATGTCAGCCTAGGAACAACCAGTTCAAAAATCATAGTGTGTGGACTGTGCTTACAGAGCTTGTTGTTGAAAAAACAGGGTGTAATAAGTATACCTGGGAAATTTGGGATGGAACCATAGAATAGAAAGGATTACAGAACTGGAAGGGTATATTGTAACAATGAAAATCTTTCTTTACCTGCTCAAAGAGCAAGTTTTTTGGCTTCCATGTTACCTAACCTACCTGGAAAAATGTTTCCACATGTTGTCTAGGTGCATCTTCTTTGAGAACAGGATAGGTGCATTTCCCCATCATATCGTATATTGCTTTCATGATATCAAGCATTTCCTGAAGAGGAAAAACATTACGTTTCTGCAATGTAATGTGCATTGCAGACACTGCTTTAACTCAGAACATAAATATTTTTTAGGATTTACATTTTAGAATAAAATCTTGGAATCCGCCTATTTTTATTTTTTTTTTTTACTGAACAGCTTCAAGGAGAAAGCACTTAATTCCTAGAAATTCTAGCATCTGATTACATACATAGATGTATGATTTCCATTTTAAATTATTTATAACATGTGCAAGTTCATGCATTGTGGGAAGAATCTCCCAATGGCTTATGAATAAAAATAAAAAGGAAAAGAAGTTCCGTAACAGCAAGTGAATGGCCAAAGCACATCAGGTTCTTCCCTAAAGAAAATAAAAACACCCATGCACACACCTGCACTTATGCAGAGTTCTCCTTTTATATCAAAATCTTTGAATTTTGTTTAGTGGCTCCTGAAAATTTTAATAATTATAAAAACAAGTCATCTGTAGTATGCTAAAAAATATTCTATAGATTACTGTTTTATAATGATCCTGAAGCATTTTCTAAAAGTGTAAAATTTTAAGTGTAATTTATATATTTGCATAAGCCCAACTTAAAAAAAATTATTTTGATGAAAGTGCTCATTTAGTCCCACTTATTTTGTGTTTGAATCCTTGCAGAAAAAAAGATATAGGATTCTTTCTTTATAAATTCTGTTTCAAGTTAAAATTATTAGAAGTAGATTTATAAAATAAATAACAATTATTGTCCACATAATTAATTCATTTTTGTCCAAATATCCTACCAATCTATTCTAGGGACTGTATGGCCAAATACATA
This sequence comes from Sylvia atricapilla, assembly GCF_009819655.1. Classification (NCBI taxonomy): domain Eukaryota; kingdom Metazoa; phylum Chordata; class Aves; order Passeriformes; family Sylviidae; genus Sylvia; species Sylvia atricapilla. Next base: position 16,210,565 of record NC_089143.1, on the reverse strand, counting down.
GGCAGAAGTTGAAGCCAACTCCTTCTGTACCTATTATGTTCAGAAACATAATTTCTGAAGAATTCTGAACTTTTACAATTTCTGTAAAGATTTTCACCTTTCAATGTTCATATAAGCCTTTAAAATAAGACAATTACTTTAATTTTTAGTGTGTCTAACTTTATAATATCAGATAACTTGTTAACATGGTTCAATTTGACAATGAAACCATTCTTCTCTGAACACAGGACTTAGTGAACAAGCTTTACTTTCAGTGACTGCAGTAAGAAGTAGGCCTTACCTCTTTAGTTATATATCCATCCTTATTTATATCATACAAATTGAAAGCCCAGTTCAGTTTCTCCTGTACTGTCCCTCGGAGTAAAATTGAGAGACCCATAACAAAATCCTAAGTAGACAAAAGATCTTGGTCAGTTTGCAAACGAGCAGTTTTTCTCAAACCCTCAGAAGTTTAGAACAATGCATTTGTCAGAAGTATGAAAAGATGTAAAGATGTATTGTTTCAAATTTTTTTTTTGCTTCACTGTGGATGCTGGTGATTGCTGGATTAACAATCTGGCACTATTTGCTACACTCATAGTCTATAAGTAAATTGAGTAACCTTCTCTAAAGTAAACCATAATTTTTCATTAGTGGTTGTATCTTCTGAAAATGTCTCTGATGTCCTCTTAAATGTCCTCTAATGTCTCATGTAAGCAGTTCCTCTTGAAGTAAATACCAAGAAGAAGCCATCCCAATGGTTTAATGGTCCAAGAAAAGCTTAATTGGTAGGTAGATTAATCTAAGCACAGGAGACCAGTTTGGGGAGAACTATGTGCTAAGGAACATTAAATCCTTGTTAAATCTGTACCTTGTTAAAGTGGAATATGTGGTTCCCAGATCTCTTAGATCAATCTGCTGCAGTCAGTATTTCAAACTTCATGTATGATACTGCATACCTCAATTCTTATTACTTTTATTGCAAGTGTGATAGGGAATAATAAATATATTACATGTCCACATACCATCTTAATGTTTTTGTGACCCACCAATATTCTATTGCTACAGAGCTACTCCACAGAAAAAATCAGAAGGCTATGAGATTATTTTTATATAGTTTTTGATTATACATTTTTGTTTCATAATAAATACTCTTTTGACAGCACAAACCTCATTTACATTTAGTGAGAATCTTCCAGCTTGGAGAAAACATCAACTCCCATCACCTCTCTTCTGTATTTCTTAGTATGTTAATATTTTGTAATCAATAGCTTTTTTTATTCCATTACCATCTCCTTCACCTCTTTTTATTTGATAAGCATTTGAATCCATAAATATGTGAAACTGCCTTCATAATCAGAGTATGGCAAGTGTGTATATTTAAATGTGCCTTTCTACATTGCTGGCAATGACATACTAAAGTAACATTAGTAAAAGTTCTAAAGTAACATTAAAGTAGAGACAATAAAAGCCAAAATCTTTCTTATTTGCACCAGCAAGGTTTTGCATTTTGTCTAACACAGGAACAATGTAAGAAAAGACTACACTGAGGTTAGACATAAATTTAAAAGGTCTGGTGTACCACAAAGTCAAATAAATATACCTGGTGCACTGAAGTGATAGATATCATGGACCCTGGAGGTCTAGTAGGCACCAGCTCTTCTGACAGCTTCAGTCTTTTTAACAATTCAATTGGCATGCTCTGGGTTTTCTTAGTCTGTCACAATTTTCTGTCTTATTGGTATATGTGCTCTTTGGGGTAAATGGATACATGAATCTTGAAAGAATTCTGCTCATCTTGTCTACACATCAATGAATAATTGAGGGTCACAGGGTTAAATCTCCAAACAGTTCTTTTACTATGTACTGTTAAACATTAAAAGGTTCAAGAAATTCAGAACAGATTTGATCACATTACAGCATTAGCAATTAACCTTTTTAATTCAGTATCATGTCTTCAAATCTTTTCTGCGCAGTTTTACATTTTGATGTAGCTTCTCCTTAAGTCCTTTGTGAAGATTCCCAGTTGCATTATTTTCTTAGACTATATGTAAGAATTGTGAATTTATTTTTATTTTAGCACAGCAACATTTTTTGAAATTATTTTATCTGAAATACATCCATTTTTCTTTTCTTGTTCGATTCTCTTTGTTCTTTTCTGTGATACCCCACCTGTGTTAGCTGACTTCCTAGAGTCATTTCTACCCCCATTTCCAAGGCTACCCTTCTGCCATCGGTTTTAGAAATACAACTCTTGACTTTACATTGTTTTTCATGGCACTGGGTGTTTTAAAAAGCAGAGACAGCTCAAAAACGTTCCACACACATGCTCTAAACTTTGCAGCAGTGAGTTATCTCCTTCCATATTGCATCAACATGTTTTGGGATCATGCATAGTTCAGGTGCATTACCTTCGTCTGAGTATTGTGCAGGAGTCATCTCAGGAATAACAGAGAGGATTTATTGGAAAAAGTTGTGATGATCTGGGTAAGGACCAGCTAGGATAGGATGTCTTGTCTACACACTTACAAGCAACTGAACAACACAGTAATAAAATATACAGAAATCAAGTATCTGATTCAATGGATATAGGCCAAATCCACAGGGTATTTTGGGCTAGAGCCTTGAAAATGCTCTGCATGGTGAAAGGCAGTGTGTGTGTCAGGAGCAGTGTAGCCATTCTAGCTACTGTTAAGCTAATGATCCAGTGCAGAAAGCCACAGTAACACAGCAGTGCAGAGGGAAGCAGCTAAACCCAGGGAGCAGCTGCCCATCTTGATGCATGTAACCAACAACTCAGTGATGCACCAATCTAGCACACCGCTTAGCAAAGAGCATGAATGCAAGTCCCCATCACAGTATTAGAGCACCCAGATGCTGTTTTCCATCCTGGTTTAGACATCTGATTTCTAGGGAGAGAGGAATTCTACTTGTAGAGTCTATTTAAGAAAATATCACCATACTCAATACACCCATCCTCTGAGGATGCTGTCACTGCTCAGCTGAGCACCTAATGGGGAGAAGTGCATCTGATCTAGGGTGACAAAGGAGCCTCAAACAGGAAGTCTGGGCTGGGACAAAACTCTAGGTTAGGTCTTTCTCCAGTCTCTGACAGTGAAGTTAGAAACACAAAAGTCTTTGCCTTGGAACTTGCCTTTACTCCTTTCCACAGCTTCCTGTTTGTAACTTGCCAGTTTCCTGCAGAGCATGCTAATCCATGTTAATACCTCCTTCTGTGCCTAGTTTTGATTCTCCAAGAAAGTGGGATGTCTCACTGAAAGGTTGCAAAATGCAGCATCATTGCACCTGTACCAGAGCCTCTGTGTACTCAGAGCCTGCTGACATTTCTGTTCTGTACTACAGCTGTAGAGAATGTCTGGTTGTCATCTGGGATGAACTTGTATTTGAGGGGTTTTTTTCAGAAGTGATTAATTATCTCCTAGCAAGGTTGTTGATGAATTTCTGATTGCTTTATCTCTCAGTAAATCTTTAGGGATAATTAGTTCATTAATAAATTAATTAACATGCTTATTAGTGTGCTGTGTCAAATCCATAGGAAAGCTTAAAACTATTCCACCTGGCCATGTATTCCTTTTTGGTTTTTTCAAGGCCAGAAATAGGTAGGCAGAAACCTTAATCCATTTTTAAATTTAGATTTTAGGATTTTGAAAAGGAATCAAGTGATGTCACAGAAGTGGTGGTGCCCTGGTGTATGTAAAACAAAGGTCACAGAGAAAGAACTGCTCCTAAAAGGAAAGGCATTTCTTTGTAGCTACTTTAAATCAGATGGTGTTAAAATGTCTATGAGATCACCACTGTACTAAGAAAAATGAGCTAATTTCCTACCTGACATGGACAAACCTTTTTGTTCTGAACCCACAGAATCATGCTTGTTAACCTCATGAAGTCAGTGAGGCCAAGTTCAAAGCTCTGCACCTGGATCAGAGCAATCCCAAGCCGAAATACAGAGAATGGATTTAGAGCAGCTCCAAGAAAAATATTGCTGATATTGGTTGATGACAAACTCAACATGAAACAGCAATGTGCACTTGCAGCCCAGAAAGCCAACCATGACCTGGGCTGCATCAAAACAAATGTGACCAGCAGGTCAAGGAAGGTGATTCTGCCCCTCTTCTCTGCTCTGATGAGACCCCACCTGGAATACTGCATCCAGCTCAGGGGACAAAGGACATGGCCCTGCTGGAACAAGTCCAGGGGACTGGAGCACCTGTGCTATGAAGACAGGCTGAGAGAGTTGGGCTTGTTCAGCCTGGAGTAGAGAAGGCTCCAGGGACACCCTAGAGCACCTCCCATTTCCTAAAGAGGGCCTACAAGAGAGCTGGGGAGGGACTCTGTACAAGGACATGTAGGGACAGGACAAGGGGGAATGGCTTTAAACTGACAGAGACCAGGATTAAATTAGCAATTAGGAAGAAAATCTTCACTGTGAGGAGGATGAAGCACTGGAACAGGTTGCCCAAAGAAGCTGTGAATGCCCTATTCCTGGAAGTGTTTAAGGTCATACTGGATGGGGCTGTGAGCCACCTGGTGTAGTGGGAGGTGTCCCTGACCATGGCAGGAGGGTAGGAACCAAAAGATCTTCATAGTCCCTTCCAATCCAACACATTCTATGATTCTATGATTCATTTATCAGTCTTGATAATACTGCCTTGGACACTACTTTTATTATTAGTGAAATATGAAGTTGTGCTTGATCTTAAGAACTGTACTCCTCTATGGAAGAGAGTTAGTATGCTTGCCAATTTATTATTATCAATTTATGAGCTTGGTTTTGATTAAATATGACAGAAATCTTCAAACATCTCCATTGTGTTTGGGCACAGCATTGTGCTTTAAGGCACTGAGAATTTTTGGGATTATTGAATGACTTTCAGCAAGGTCACATTTAGAATAACCTTAATCTGCATCTACAACGAATGAAGGATACTGATTTAAACATTTGCATGTGTGTGCAATGAGCTTTACCTTTGACAATGTAACTAAAGTGAATTAGCCTTTATTTTTCTGACTGCATAAATAGCTTTGAGGCCAGATCTTCATTTTGGCTCAGCGACAATATATATGCAGCAAATGAAAAGCTTGCTTCTATATCCATCTCTGTCTAAAGGAAAAAAGAACTTCACTAAAACAGGCCCAAAGAGCCCTCCAATAGCTGGGTCACTGGGTCTTCAGAAACTGTCATATTAAAGCAAAACTCGTTCACAAAATTAATGAAATAAACTAGTCTCAAAATTAATACAATCACGGTAAAAGGAGAGATAAGTTCAAGCACCTGATTTTATAACTTTGGTTTTTACGCTACATAAATCCTTCACTCAGAGATCCTAGCTCGTACCAAAGAGCATGTAGATTTAGGGATGACAAAAGTCTAAGGACACAGCAATCTCACCAGACAATCTCACCAAAAATGCCAATTGAGGTGTGCATTTAAGTTTTGCTCAGATCTAACATTTCACTGTTGATGGTTGAAAATTAGAGGAAAAAAGAGCAAAAAGCTAAAGGAAATTCTCACTTTTTACCTGCAACTGTAGGTAGCACTGCCTCATGGGAAATTCAGAGTGCAACACACACAAAAAAAAGTAATTATTATCAAAAAAAGAATTTTGCTACCATTTCAGATTTTGATAATCTTTTTTTACACAGAAGATACTCGGAATGTTTTCATCATGGGTAATAATATTAAATTGTATTTACTCATACACTTCGATATAGGAAATACTTTGGAAAGAATGATTTTTTTTCTCCAAACTTTTAAATTACTCCCTCTCTATCTTTTGAGCTGTTTACTTTTTTTGTTTTTCTAATGAAAAATTAGAAAATTAGAATAAAGATTGGAATAGAAAGAAATTGGCACAGCTGCACCTAGGATTAAAAGGAGCAGGACAAAAATGAGATGGCGGATTTCACAATATCTTCTTTCCCATTCTGCAGCTATTTTCATATGATTAGAAAAAACCATATATTTTTTAACTTCAGGAGGATGCTTTTAGAATAGTTTTCATAGAGTTTGTAAGTATAATGTTGCTACAAGGACACAAAAACAAGTCTTTTGACAGCAGTAGAGTTATGCTGGATTTAAAATTAATGCAAATAATATAAAAGTCTGGATCACTCATCTCTGCTTTAATATTGAACAAAAGTTCAGCTCCTCTGCTTTTCTTTTCCCAATTTATTTTATTCCAAAGCTCTTTTTTGTGCACTCTGAGATAATCATAGGGCTCCAAATCTAGTGCATTTCCTAAGACTTTCTGTCTGAAATACAAGTTTCAGAACAGGTACAGTACCAAAAAAGGTACGAAAGCTTCTCTCATTCCCATTCTTTTTAATGATAACTGCAGAAATATTTTCAACTACTCATTCTAAAAATATTTTTTTTCAATGAACCTGCTGTTGCTGTAGCTGAAAGAGGGGAAGTTTAGGTTAGATATGCACAAGAAATTCTTTACTGGGAGGGTGGTGAGGCCCTGGCATAGGCTGTACAGAGAAGCTGTGGATGTCCCATCCCAGGAAGTGTTCAAGGCCAGGTTAGATGAAGCAACTTGGTCTACTGGGAGGTGTCCCTGTCCATGGCAAGGGGTTTGGAACTGGGTGACCTTTGAGATCCTTTCTAATCCAAAACATTCTATGATTCTGTGATTTGATCAGAAGAATCCTTGCATATTTAGCCTACTACAGAAGATATTCATTAATCCTTCATTCCTGCTCCTAGTTTCACAGATTCCACTCATTTCATCTGGATGGAAAAAGGTAGATAGGGTTCATCATTTTTTTAAATAAATGCAAATAATGATAAAAAATTATCTGATTATAGTCTTAGTTTAGGGTATAGATGTCTGATCACACATTGCACCTGATTGGCAAGTCTTCTTCCTATTACATCAATTAATGATTTTTCTTAAAAAAATCTGTATGAGCTCACAACATCATTTGCTGAAATAAATCATACAGGAAATTTCAATAAATTAGAAGTGGGTGTATTTACCACAATCCAATCAAAAGTTGTAAAGAAATAAATAATTCATTATCATCAAAACAAAAAAAAAACATAATCTTTTGAAAATTAACTAATTTGTTAAAACAAATTCTATAGCTTAAAATATTATCTCCTTTGAAGTATTTTTTACACCCTGTTCTCATCTACAGTATTGAAGTAAGGTCCCTTTTTTCTATATTATATTGTGTGGATGACATCAGCCTTATCAGGGAAAGGCAGAACTGGGAAAAAAGATTGGGCAGTTAAATGGAGGAAGAATGAATTTCTAACTCATGTGCTTTCAAAAACATTTGCTATAAAGCCTTTTTCAAGAACTTTCTGGAAACTAAGTATGAAAAATCCAATTTTGGCTGAGTCATCCCCATAACATTAGTTGTAGTTCAGAGACCTCATCTTGCAAAGGCAGACAGGAGGAACTATTTTAGGTAACTTGTGTATAAATTGGGTTACCTTTTAAATAGACAGATTTTTAAAAATATTGTGTAGTAGCACAGTCTGAGTTACCATTACAGAATATGCAATTGTAAAGTAATGACTTTTGTTATTTCATTGGAAAACCTTGAAACTTGAGTCCCGTAAGCTAAATTTTTCCTAATGTGAGCCAGCCACCAAACTGGACTTCCTTACAAAGAATGGCAAAGCATTCAATTTTATAGAAATAAGCAATGGCATCACTTACCTCAAAACTTACAGATCCATTGTGATCAGTGTCAAATGCATTAAACAGAAAATGAGCATATGTTGTGGAATCTAAAATTTAAAGCAGAAAAAATATCACAGTAAACACACCTTATTTAATAAAATAAAATTTAATTTAATTCTAATCAAATTATTTGATACTGAGATATATTTTGATGCCAACATTTCATAGCAAGACTAGACTTTCAATGAAATTAAAAATTCCTTTTTGGCAGGAGAGGAGGGATAAGTTATAAGTGCAAGTATGTGGACAGCAACACTGCTAGAAATCACAAATGAAAAATTCTGTTCTAGAATATCTCTATTCATTTTTATTATTGTGTTTTCTAATCAGTGATTCCTGAGCAAATAGCACAGATGAGGTATTATTGTAGTCTGAAACAACCTGTTTAACAGCAACACTGACTGTGACAGTGCTATCACATGTGCTTACAATGAAGAACCTGTTCATTTGTTCCTGTTCAAGGAGGGAAGCAGATGCTGCCCTCACTGCAGCCCGTGCACTGGTTTTGCTCTGGACACAGACCTGTTTCCCAGGTTGAAGCTGATCTTGTCAGAAAGCTGCTGCTGCTCTCAGGTCCTGTGCTCACCCACAGGTGAGAGGAAATCCTCTCCTGAGAAGCAGATTCATCAAGCTGGCTTGCCACTGAATTCCCATGATTGTAGCATTAGGGCTTGGAAAAATTGCCTGTGACTCACTAAATGGTCAGTAAGACTCTGAAAGATGACCTTAAACAAATGATCCCTTCACTATTTGCATACTTTCCAAACCTTCTCCCCAGTGGATATTGACTCATCTCAGAAACACAAGACAGCATGAATATTAATCTGTCAAGATTGTAACTTTTGTAAAGATCCATCTTTCTGTTTCCACTGAATGCCTTCTGAAAGGCATAGCCTGCTCCAGGGTAAAATATTGTGAGGACAGCACTTACCCAGAGACTACCCTTTGGGTGGGAGATAGAGGCTGCTGGGGTTAAGGGAAATCAGCTGTCCTCAGTGTCTTTCCCTCCCTCAAAATCATGCAAATTAATGAAGGATGAGGGTTTGTTGACTTTTAATACTCACTTTTCCCTTTCTACTTCATATGTTTACATTAATTTTAGGCTAATTAACATTAACCTCACGAATTTATTAATAAAGGGCAAAGTGTTACAAAATCAGTGTCCCCTCTGCAGAACAAACTTCTCCCTCTCATGGAAAAACCTGATCAATGTTGAAATGTCATTTTCTGATTTCTTGGCACTGAAACGTTTTACCTTTTATATCAATCCTGCAAACCTTTAGTTTTCACTGCCCAAAATAGTACTTTGTATTAAACTGGGCAATAGTCTTGGGACACTCAGCTGAAATGCCACCTTGACTCTGAGGAACCAAATATACCAAAGCTTTGTGCTTTACAGATTCAAACCTGATATTTGTAACAAAATTCTCTAGTCTTACTTCAGTATGTTTATTTTGTATGATGTGAAATAATCATAACAAGAAAAAACTGCAATCTTTAAAATCCGTCTGTTTACACATTTTCAGAGAATTAAATCCCCACCAGCACTATTTGAGAGAGTCATTCATTCTTCCATCTATACAGTAACCATTGTAATTGCTTAAGCACAGCTTGGCAGATACATTCACACTTTAGCTGAAAAATGTAAGTTTGTTGACTAAGGTTTATATATAGCATTTTAGTAGTCACATTTTCTATAATCTGCTCAGACTTCTGTCGTGCAACAGAATATACTATGCAAATCATTTTGAGAAAAAAAAAAAAAGTTATAGAGGTATAACTGCTGTAAAAGGAATTTTAAATACCTTCCTATTCTCTTGGCACCCATTTCTTAAAACATAAAGGTATTTTAATTTTGTTGCCCATACATGATACGATATACTACTCTTTTTTGTGTGATAATATATGAAAAAATGTCTCTAGTTGAAAAATACTTTTTCTGGTAACCCCTCTGAAAAAAAAATCAAAAGCCTTTTTCAGAGTTGTTTTCTCAGGCAATTCTGGTCTGAAATTTTGCCTTCAACACCACAGCAGGATGAGGCACACTAGTCTTTTAATTAGAGCTACTTAGTCTAATTTCCCCCTTTCCCCCCTAAATCTTGGACATTATTTATTTTAGACAAAATCTTAACTTTTTAAACTGAAATATATTTTCTTTCCAAAGATCTGATATCATAGGTAGTGGGATAATTTGCTATTTTAACAGGCTGAGATAAGAACAGCTCTTAAATCAGAAATCCCCTTGAAAAACACCATCAAAGCATTTTAAATGTCAGAGGCAAAAAAATCATTACACATGGAAGAGTATGACTTCTCAAACTACAAGAATGATCCATTTTGTTCAGAAGTGGTGGAATGTAATAATTATTCAGTGTGTGGATTCTTATCCATCACCTGCTTGGCTGAAGAAAAATCCCAACTTTCATTTCAGGTGATCCACTGCATAAATGCAGGGGGTAAATTCACTCACCTATATGGCAGTGAATCTAAAAAGAAATTACTGGAGTTCCCTTTCTGGCATGGAAATCTTTCTACCAAGCTACTTTTGTCTTTTAAAATATATTGCTTTTGCTGCAATCCAGTGTAATTTCTTTTCCTTTGTTACTCTTGTGGCACCTTGTCTTATTTGTAATCCTCCTGTACCTTGTCCTGGACATTCTTGGAAGTTTCTTGAGGAAGTGACTTGCTGGATGACATTGAAAAATTTCTCTGGTTGCCCTGAAGCTTAAAATCTTGTAGACATAATTTCGTTTGTTCAGATATGAATTGTCATAATGATACATCATGTTGGACCTGTTTTTTCATCACACAGACAATTGGGGCACAGATCCATGTGTTTTAATTTGAGGAAAACTTTCAAGATTCTTTTTTCCTCTTTACTACTGCGACATACATGAAATCAATATTTTAGGTGCAACTTAAATTGAAAGGCCTCAGCTGAACACATTATTTTGACAAGACATTCGAAGATTTAAGAATTCAGCCTGGCTTTTTAACTAGACATTCCACTGCAGTTCTCACCTCCTCCTCCAAAGGATGTCCCTGCCCTAAATGCCAGAGGAGGAGCAGAAGGATCAGTATTAACACCAGGAATAGGGGTAGAAATTAGACATTCCATATATACCAATTTTTAACTACATTAATAGCTTTTCCTCTCTGTAACAACTAGATATGGACCAATAAAGGTTAATGTTTTAGGATTACATTTACTCCCACAATACCTTTTGACTTTACTTTTAGAACAGGTGTGCTTTCTCTTTGCCCATAAAAATTTCTGGGTGTAACAACAGGATATTTATTATGTGTAGTAAAGGTAGAGTAAATCACATAGAGAGAATTGTTTTCACTACCCAAGGGTAACTACAAAATGTAATATTTCAAACTGTAATTGTTAGCTTGGTCTAAAGGTTTACAAAGAGAAACAATCAGTAGGCACATCAACCCTTCTAGTCTTGTTCATTTCCACTGCATGTGCCTACCTCTTTATGATTTCAGAGATGGTAATCTGCACTGAATGCTGCTCTTTACCTTCTAGGTCTTTATTCAAAATAAAACCAATGGGGAGATATTTTGTTCCTACCAATTAATATGGGCTTTTAAATAAAAAATGTAAAGAAGGAGTTCTGAACAGTTCCAGAGAAATACACAAATCTCAAGAGCTCTGGAAAAGCTGAAGAAGTGGGACTGAAGGGTTGTAGGAGAATATGAAGAGGGGTAGCTGAATAGCAAATGCAAGAGGAAGAAAAGAGGAAAAAAAAATCCAATTGGAAGAAATCTGAGGTTCAAGGAACAAAAAACCTGTTACACATTTTTGTGTTACCTTCATTGCACTAAAAGATAATGGAAATAAAAAAATAACAAAACTCCTGGAAATCAATGAATTGAAATCAAGGTTAGCATTTAAGAAGAAAAATCCCATTGATATAAAGGGGGTTCTGCTGTTGATATGAGAGGGTACCTGCAGTGCCTCCTACAGTTATTCCTACTGTGAAAAGGGTTTTTTAAATAAAAGAGAATGGGCAAGAATTTTTAGAAAGTTTAAAGAAAAATAACCTACTCAGAGAAACTTGTTTTTCAATGGCACAGGTAGTAACTTCATAACAAAAGACTGACTTTATGTAGATATCATTGCATTTCATTCAGAAATATAATCTTAAAAATGTGTCCAACTATCAAGGAAGTACCCCGTGAGTTCGGATAGAGCTTGAGGCAACAATTTTGTTAATTTGAACAAGAGGCTCTTTTTTCAGGCTTAGGAACTAACAGACATACTGCAGCACTAATTATGTCTGCCAAGTACTTACCTCCCTGTGGAAAGAACTGAGAGTAAATCTCTTTGAAGGTTTCTTCATTGACAACACCACTGGGGCATTCCTGGAAAAAAAGCAAACGACAAGAAATGAATACCCTCCAGTCTGGTCCACTCAGCTCCTGCGTTCGTGAGACCATCCACAACATGTGTGTGACTGACAGTTTAAAATGTGGGACTTGGCACCTTCAACCAAATATTAATGAATGTTATCACACGGAATTATCTTCCTAAAGAATTCCCATGAGACAAAAATCCCTTCAGAGCCATGGATGTCAACTTCCTTGGAGACCTGAGTGACACAAGTGAGCAGCACCCAGGGTGCTGCAGTGAGTGGAGCTGTTGTGGAGTCACTTGCTGGCTGTGAGTGGTCACTCCTTCAGCTGCAATCAGCATCTGCATGGCATGGAAACCAAGCAGGAATGTAAACACTGAGGTATTACTGATAGCACATCCAGTCACATTCTGCTGGAAGAGTTCTGTTCCATGAATTCAAAAGACCCTGCCACTGAAGATCTTATTCAAACCTTGCAGATCCTTTTGCCTCTTTACATCTTTTTCATAAACTGAAATATGCAACACGGAATAGGTAGAAAGTTTCTGAATAGAGTGACTACAAGGAAAATGAAAGAAAGTGAAAGAGAAGAATAAAGATGGTTAAACCAATGACTTTACAAAAATTACTTATGCAAAGAGGTAGGAAAAGCAGAAGGAATACTGTAATTAGTTGCTAAGTCAAGCATAAATATCCAACACCAGAGAGCTAATTTCTAGCCCTCATTTTGCCAGACTAAGCAGATGACTTTGGGCAATGTACTTAGTTCATTTTTTGCCTTAATTCCTTCTTTAACAAAAAGGGGGATAAAATCCAGGTATGCTCTTTAAAAGAGAAAGACTTTTAGAAACAAAAGGAAAAAAAGAAAATGTAAATTTAGTTTTAAGATTCATACATATTTCTGACTATTATCATGCTATTTGGACTGAGGACTCAAACATATGTACTCCTAGTCCTAAACTCAGGAAACTTAATAGCTTGAAATGGAGATCAAGAGTAGTGTAACATCTTTTACCAGTGTAATAACAACTTTTCCTGTGAGAATAAATAGCATTCTAATTAGATCAAATAAGGACCACTGAGATAGTCATAGTTCCGGCAGCTTCTGCTAAGAAACAAATAGTGTAATCTCTAACTGAGAGACAAATACACCATCTGAGAAATGCATGTCAGATCTTTAGGTCTAGGATTGTTATTATTTTATGTCACTTATCCTTAGCTAAATCAGCTTTTCATCATAACTAAGCAAATGCAAACATATAGTAAGAAAGAATTATGTTTGACGAAAAAACCAGAAATGAACAGCTGCGTCAGAGATACACAACCAAAATCATTTGTCCCTGGGCACAGAGGCTGCCACAGATGCAGGCAGAGACAGAGCTCAGGTCTGTGTAAGATGAAATTAATACTGACTGCTGGGCCACACTGCCTTTGGAACCGAAGCCTTTGGGGAATGGGAGGAACAGTGAAATGAACCTCCAATCTTCATTAGGTAAGGAGCAATCCATAATTGAGGAGGCATCTCCCTGTCTGTCACATCTTTGGGTATGAGGGCATTTTAAAACATCTCTCTCCCTCTTACCAGCTTTCCAAAAGGACAGTAGTCAGATAGGCAACTGATTCTATGGTTTCTATCAGGTTTACAAGTAACAAGAGATAGGACAAGAGGAAATGGCCTCAAGTTGCCCCAGGGGAGGTTCAGATTGGATGTCAGCGAAAATTTCCTCACTGAAAGGGTTATTGAGCATTGGAACAGGCTGCACAGGGAAGTGGTTGAGTCACCATCCCTGAAGATATTTAAAAGCATGTAGGTGTGGCACTTGGGGACATGGTTTAGTTGTGGATTTGGCAGTGCTGGGTTAATGGCTGGACTTGATGACCTCAGACGTCTTTTCCAACCTTGATGATTCTATGAGGTATAATTCTACTACACTGCTTGTCTTTGGGAAGCCTTCTGTAGTTGTATAAGAGCATGCAAAAGAGCAGTATTTTTCCTTGGATTCAAAGCACAATAAAGAAAACATCAGTGAATTCTTCATATACTCATTGAAATAATATAGTTTTTCAATGTAGGAAATGTAACAAAAGTACTTTACAACCTCCTCTTCAAAGCAGATAATGGTATATGATCTATATCATTCCCAGACCTGCAGGAGGAAGAATAAACAGCCTGAGATGGGTATGAGTGTGGAAACACAATGCAGAATCTTGAAATTTAGATGAAGAAGTAGTGGCTTATTTCTGTTCCATGGGTAATTTTTTTTTCAGACAAGGAAAAAAAGTAGCTAGGCACATTTTTAAGGAATTAAAGAGAAAACTTGTAATTTTGAATTTGTACAGATCAGATGCCTTTTTTTTTTTTCCCTGAGAAGTTTAATAAATAATGAGTGACAAAATGCACATTTAAGTTTATCTAAATCTATGGCTTATTAACATGTAAGACAATTTTTTCCCTTTTTCTTGGCTGACAAAGACATTCAAAATATACTCATTTTGCAAAGAATGAGTATATATTTCCCCTTTTTTATAGGAAATGCCAACAACTCCAACTCTGTCAGAAGGTCTGAAGTCTGAAACTCCCATTTCCTGACTGCATTTTAATGTTGTGATGTTAGAGGAGAATTAAGGACACTGCAAAATTCTATACAATTTGTTATTTGCTAGTTCAAAATAAGCTGGCAGACCTTGTTATTAGAGAAATACATGATATACATACCTCCTTTAAAGGAAGTATTTTTAATTTTTTCTGTCACTTAAGCTCTGGTTTCACCACACTGTTTGAAAGAATCATTGCTTGAAAAGGCAACCTACTTTCAGAGAGTTATATATTAACAGAACCGAGAATGACAATTTGAGTTTCTCTAGCTTGTCCCTCTGTAGTTTCCTCTATTCTTTGCCACAGCATTGCCAGTAACACTTCACCATTTCCATCCTTGAAGGTCTGTAGAAATGGTGTCTTAAGGCCATTCATTAAAAAATCTGAGATGCTGGCCAATTAAATTTACCAGAAATATCAGCTCAAACTTTTCTTTCTTTAGCATGCATCTTTCTTCTGAGACTCCACATGACAGGGAACTCTTCTGATCTTGAGTAATTTCATTCTAAAATATATGTGGTCATCTTGATTTACCTCCATGACTGTACTTTTCTTGACTCCTAAATCTGGCTTTATTGTGTTTATCAGGTGATTTGTGCAGTTCAGAGAAAGAGATTAAATATTGTAATTGTTAAGTATGCCCCAAGGTTTTATGCCAAGCTATTGCTGACTTCTTCCACTGTACCAACTATAATTAAAAAAAAATCTATCTAACCTTTCATTAAACTCCTTTATAAGAGAGAAAAATAGTTAAATAGTTTGAAAGAAAAAGGTGAGGCTTATTTAAACAATTTCCTATATTCTTTTGTTCCTTGATCTGAATATAATTTATTTTGTTAGAAGAAATTTCTGTTTGACAATCTTTTAAAATTGCATTAATGTATTAGATTTTCCTTCTGGAGAATAAAAAGGAGGAAATGTTCAACTTGAACTGAGTCCAGTTCTCTCTCTTTTAAAGAGAAAATAATATAAATTGACAAACAGACAGTGAATAATAAATATGATTCTGCCTTTTGATGAACTCTCTTGCTTGCTATTTTGCTGCTGGGAAATTACATCTACAGTACATGGTCTTATGAACCACTCCAAACACTGTAAATTATTTGCAAGCCTCATTTGTCTAAGATACCTCTCCTCCAGTATTTTTAAAAATACTGCAGTAGGTGATTCTTCTTTACTCTTTAATCAATGTACTTTTCAGACAAGAGGCAAACCAAGACTCAGAAATCGAGAAATAGTGAAATGTGGAAAAGAGAATGAAGGAGTAACAAACTCAAAGCTCAGTTTTGTCTGCATAACAAACAATTTTGAATGATGGATAAAGCTGGAGTTTTGGCAACTTTGAATATCTTTTAGTTATAAACTTTTGCATGACAGGTTTCCCATCCCATACTTCATCTGCTATTTCAGTTTTTAAACTGTGTCATTTTAGATACAAGCTGTTGAACCCGACCAGATACTTCCCCCTAAGAAATATAATTATTTCATTTATTTTATTTAATAAATTTCTATATTTCAGTACATTCATTCATCAGTATTGTAGCCATTTTACGTGGGAATACTTTTAGAATTAAAGAATTATTTACCAAATACCAATAGGGCTAAACCGAAATTTTGACCTACCTTAGAGCTGCATGCTGAGAAAAAAAAAATTGTAATTTATTGTAAATTAAAAGCCAAATAAGTTTGCAATTTTGTAACTAATTTCCCTGTAGTAAATATAAATAAACTTGTCTATGCTATATTTATCAGGAATAGATTTCATCACCTGTTTGTTTTGAAGTGAGAGCAAGTGTGATTAAATTTTAATCCTGAAAGTACTCCTAGGATACAGGGTTTACTTTTGATACTGGTTTATTTCACAGAAGCACAGCACACATATCAGAAGTTATCTTTGTGAAAAGAGGCTGAGTGACATTTCTGGGGTTCGGATCACACTACTGGCCAACATAGAAGAAACACCAAGAACAGGGTAAAAATCCTACAGCAGCTAATAAAAGTGAACTTACTCTAGCAGGACTTCAAAGTAGATGATGCAAACAAAATGAGATGTCTGGGAGAGAGAAGGTTTTGAAGTCGTTAAAGAGAAAACAAGTGTAATATAAAAAATATCTCAAAAGATATGCTTAAAAGAGATGCCATGCACTAGCCTGTGAAGCAGTCTCAGAAAGCTAATTCAGAGAAAAACCTCTCTCTTGAAATATTTCAAATGTGCCTGAACAAAGCACTAGAAATTAAGACTTGAAAAAAATAACCTGGGAATAGTCAGGCAGTTCAAAAGACTTTTTCTCATTAATGCAGATTTTAAGAAATCAAAGATGACCATATTTATGCTCCTTTTCTCTTTTATTTCCCTTTTCTCTAAATACTTCCAGAAGGATAAATAACAGAAGATTACGTGGGAAGAAGAGAGCCACTATTTTCCTGCCATTGATGTTCCCAAGAGAGCAACAAATTCACAGAGGTGGAAATACAAGCAAAGTATTGCCCATTAGGTGTTGGTAAAATTTCAAGGGGTTACTCCAACTCTGAACTAAAAGAAAAAGCCCCATGTCTTTGTATTCTATTCCTGACAGTAATTTCTCTGATCAGCCTCTTTGAACTGGTGCCTTCTGGACTGCTGCATTGTCAGTATTTGGAGTCCTGCATTTAAACATCTCTTTTGGAAACTACCTGAAGGACAGAAACATTTCATTTCCTTTGTACAGATTCATCATTCAACATGTCAGCACATCAAAAGGGAGCTTTGAGGAAGTTTTTAGGAAACCAGTGCACATATGAGATAATTGCAGTGACTACAGAAGAGATACCTGCATTGGCTCTTTTGATCAGGCAATTATATTATTCACCCAACCCTGTTGTCCTTGAGCTTTGCTGTTTGCCTATGGTAAAAGGCAGTTTGTCAAAGCACTGGGAGGATGATTGGCAGGACAGTGTCTCAAACTACTCACAAGCATGACAATTTGTTTTATTCTATCTTTACACCTACCATTTTGGGGTCTGCCCAGGCCTGTGCTATAATGGAACAAGTCCAGACCTTACCTGCCTTTCTTCTGCAAGGCTGTGGAAGGAGCTGCTGTTCATTACCAAGAAACATGCAGAGACAAGGAGAGGAGAGACTGCTGTGGAAGAGATGGGTAAAGGAAGATTCTGAACACGTGCATCAGTGCCCAGTCAAGAGTACTGGACCCCAAACAGGCTCAAAGCCTTCCCTCCTACATAGGAGAGTTGAGTCCAGTATTTAGCATGTGTAAGACACAGGAAGATAGTCAGAGAGTAGAATTTGGAAAAGCTCAAAATGAAGGGTGGTTGAGGGGTTTTGATTTTTATTTATTACATTATTGGAAAGTTTTTATGAAACATTTAAGGCCAGAATTAAGATATGTTTCATCTGTGGAATATTGTTCCCACTATGTATAACAATATATTTTAACAATCTATTAAAAATAGATTTATAACGATCTATTTCTAGTTGGATGGATTTTCACTCTTTTGACTCTTTTTCTCTAATAAATAACCCATGTTCAACTCAATTATATTGAAAACCACTGGTATTTTTAACTCCAATTTTCACTTCTATATTTTGTGTTATCAGGAGGGAACAGCTACTAATTTAACTTTCTATCTATTGAAATTGAATTAGTTCTTGGTTTCTTTTTTTTTTTTTTTTTAATTGATTCCTCATGCTAGTTTTCTCAGGAGTGGGCTATAAAAATTGCTTTCACAGCACCTCTTCTTCATTGAAAAAAAAAAAAAATTGGTATGCATTTTCAGAAATAACTTCCATGCCATCATATAGAAAGATGTTGTAACAAAAAAAAAAAAAAAGATGAATGATGAAATATGTGTAACCAAAATTATATCTTAGATCAAATTTATTTACTTCAAGAGGGCCTAAATATCTCCTAATGCCATTGTTTTCATTTATTGGAGAATCAATCCTTATAGATCAGAACACAAAAGAACACACTCTAGTCTTGCATCCTTGAATATCGTTGTGAGCCTGGAGAGCTAACAGTGATGGTGGGAAATAAATATTTTCTCCAGTCTTTATAGAAGCTGTATGGGATGAAATACAGAGTAATGGTTAGGGAAATGGTTAGGGATGGTTAGAGACAGTTACCCCAGAAAGTCTTTTGTCCTTATTCTTAAATCTTCCAATGAATTTGCCTACTTGGTTACCAGTGTAAAGCTCAAGCTTTTTTATAAGACTCAAAAGAAAGAAGGCCCATACAAACAGAGAGCACTAGCTACTGGGTCTAAAGGGACAACCTTCCTTTTGATCTGTCCTCTTTGACTTAAACTACAGTAGGATTACTTCAGCTAAAGACTCACCGGGGGAATATCTCAGGTTGTTACATTTTCATTTCTGTCACAGGAGCTGTAAACTCATTTTACAGCTCAGAGGCAACAGTCTACATTTCTAGGAATGTTGTGGCAGTTTTGACAGCATCTCCATTAACATCCATTGGTGAAATACATGTAAGAACTCTTTTCAGGCTTTGTCTCATCATGTAAAACACAAAACTTGCTTCTACTTAGCCACTTGTAGAAGAGATACAATAACGTTTCCACATGCCATAGCAAAGATGTACCACATTTAAGCCTCCCACTCGAGGATACTCTAATGAACAAAAGCTTCTTTCCACCCCCTATTTTCTAAGGCAGTTTCAGAGGAAAATAAGTAGAAATAAAGGAACTGGCTCACATCCAGTTTGTGTGGCTTCACACAGTAAATAACAATCAACCCTTTGGCTGCTTCCACAACTCAGCAGGCGAGGTGCCAGCAAATGCTTTTAATCAGAGCCATTCTTTGTTTAGCAATGCCCACTAACTAGTGAAATTTTTAGCTTCTTATTATTAGCACTGGCAGTAAAACAACAGTAAACAACACAGCTAAAGACCTGAACTTAAAAGCTCACCTGAAAGCTTGATACCCTAAATTTCAAGGATGAGTTCCTGGCATCTGAATGGCGCTTAGTGTTTCTGCCCTTATTTGTCACTGCAGGATGGCATTTAACAATCCTGACTTGACAAATAAGCAGGAAATATAATTACACTAAATGCAGCAGAACCCATACTTCAGCAGTGCAGCTTGTTGTAAACACTTTGGCAAACACAAGACGCTCACCCTCTTGGGAAAAGCTGTATTTAGGTGAGCACTGCTTTGGTGACTTGCCTTTCACACCTTCCCTTGTGAGTTCTTTTAATCAAGTCCCTTCAAATCACCTGAAATCCTAGGTGAAAGGAAGGTGACAGAAGGAATAGCTCCATATTAGCAAGTGTTGGTCCCTTGCCTGTACTCTGTTAGACCCACTCAAGTGATTCTCTTGAGCAGAATGGAGAATTTTACCAGTCCCTAAAAGCAGTAATTTAAGGTAGGTCAATTCCTTTCTTTAAAATCGTGGAGGCATTTATTTTGCTTTTTTTAAATGGGGGTGCTTTTGTTTATCCTAGAAGCTCCTTGTATCTTTGATGAGTTGAAGGTTCACTAAGAAACTGTACTAACAATCTTCTGCTAAATGTTAGTGGACCTGCACCATATTTATGTAGCCTGAAATGGAAAATGGAAAAGCCTGAATTTAGCTCAAGGTATTTATGAAGCAGAAGCAGCATGTCGAGGGTGAAAAAAATATTCTACATCCTGTCTTAAATGCTTGTCAATCAACTGGATCTTGATTTTAAGTACTGACATCAAACCAAATTTTCATTTTAATAATGAAGTAAGAACACTGAGTTTTGCATTCCTGAGACACATGACTGAATGAAAGAAAGTAAGGCTGAAAGTGTGTCCTAAGTCATGCTATTCCAGTATTTTTCAGAATGGTTCTTCGTTTCTTTCAAAGATGTGCAATGGTAAAGGCAGACATGTCAATATTTGGTTAGTGCTAAATACAAGGAAAAGACCAAGGAATTTCAGTGCCTACAGCTTCCTGCCAGCTTGAAGAAATGGCAAAGAACATAAAATTCAATGGGGACTGGTTTAGACACTGAAAATCAAACACTGTGCTCATTATTTATATTTCATATGGTAATACATTTACCCTTTTACAAAGGTTTTTGCTTTCTCCACTACTAACAACACTTTGTCTCAGGAGAAGGGCCCCAGCAGTGCAAACAGAAGAACAAATGTGCTTACCTGCATAAATATTTATAAAACCGAGTCTGACATTAGCATAAGTTGGAGCTGATTCACCAAGTACAGTGGGGAAAATCAGACAATTGAAGCAATGATGTGTAAGAAGCAGCTGTGGGTGTGAGAGAGATGCAGTCTGTGGGAAGAAGTGCCTCTTCCCTGTCCACACAGTGAAGGCAATATGCCTCATCCTAGACAGGAACTCTGGAGCTCAGTGTCTGAGACAGGGTCCCCTCCCCATGTACCAAAACCTCACTGTCACTTCTGTGCTTCCCCAGTCCACCAGCACAGCACACTGACACTTCCATTCTGCTCTCCAAAGGTCTCCCCAGAGTGTGGGACCATGATAAGGAGAAAACACTTGACCACCAGAGCTCTATTGCTCATGGAAGGACCAGAGTGGGATTTGTGGCTATACTTCCAAATTCTTTTGAGAAGGAGGGGTGAACAGCTCCAGAAGACAAGGGAGGATGTAACATTACTGCTTATAAAGGAGATAATATTCCTATAATTTAATGGCATAAGAAAAGCATCAGAATGGAATTTGAAGTTTAGCAATGTATATAAAATGATAATTATTCTAGCACAGCAAAAAATGTAAATGAGCCATACGAATCTCCTTTAGACTGTTATGGAGATTTCTTTTCCTCATATGTGGATACTCGATATGTTGCTTTTGGCAGCATATTTAAAATTTGTAGAATAAATGAAATCATTGGAACTGAATACTTAAATAAACCTATATAAATGGTGGTTGATATTTTCTGGCATATTTTCATGAAAATGAACAGCATTAAAAAAAAAAAAAAAGGAGAAGACATTTCCCAGTTAAAACAGGTAATAAGAAGAATAGAAAGAGAGAACTAGAGAATCAGATACATCTAAAAAGAGTCATTTATCAATCAGTTCAGTCCTAAAAAAGATATTTCATTCCTCATGGTTGTATCATTCATTCCTTATGGTGATACATTGAGGCTGAAATTGCTGGACATAAAATCTCTTTGCACAGTCTGCTAAATTTATGGCACATTAAGTTTGTCTTTGTTCCATAAAGAAAGATTTTGAGAACAGAATAAGAAATTAATGCTGTTACAACTTATGCTCCATTAAAGAGGTGGTACTGTGCCTCTTTTTCAGTGAAGTAGACTATTGACTTGGTAGGCTGTGGATCTAAATACAGTGCTTTATGCTGACATTTTAAATAACAAGAAAAATCACAAACATGTTGGTCTGATTTTTCTAATTGCTTGTAGATAGTATGTCAGATACAAATACTGCTGTATTCAGTCACTGAGAGTTCACTTTTGAAGTTGTTGGCACTTTTTTGTGAGGCCACTGTAAAGCATCACAGTGCCAGAGATGCATAAATGGAGTGAGTAAATAATTGTTAGAAATACATAAAGTGCACATAAATTGCTTCCTAGATCAGTGTTTTTTCAGGCATGAGTTTACTGTGATCTCTACTTGACAGATATGGAGCTTGGCCCTTGAGGGGTAGAGTATCTCCCTCAAATACACTGCCCACACATTTTGCTCTTAACACAGAGGAATTCCGTGTTCATTTTTCTCTCCTCTAGGGATGAACTTTGCTATCTCCAGCTCCTGGGAAAGTTCAGTTTCCCACAGCCACCGGCCCCCCCACTGGTACTCCCCACTTTGTTCCCCAGACGTGTTTGAGAAGGCTTTGATCAATGGCTGAGAAGCAATCTCTCAGATAGCCAGGGACCCTCTGAAAGGTTTTGGCTGTCAGACCAGAGACATTAAATTAGGCAGCTGTCAATGTGCAGCCCACGCAGCCAATGTGGAGCCCTGAAGCACTGGTATAATGCTCTCAGGCAACCCAGAAGGGTTTTTTAGTGTGATAGTTAAGGCTTTTAAAGGTGTGTGGCAGTTAATAAGCCAGCCAGAGAGCCAAAAGGTTGGAGTCTTTAGACTTCTAGTTTCATGCTGTGTTTACTGAATCATGCTGTCTTCAGAGTTATTGGCTCCTATTTCTTCTCTGACACTCACCGTATCTAAGATCTTTTAAGAATATTTCACAATGGAATTTACTGGGTTGAATAAATTCCATTACTTGAAAGCTAATATGAGAATCATTCACATTACTGAAGTGCAACTGCACAAATGTCCAGCTGGTCTAAAGAATATGGGCTCTGTCAGACACTTTCACTCAAAGGTAAACGCAGGTTGACCCAAGACTTGTAATAAACTTCCCTGACACTGAAAGACTTGACCTTGCTGCTTTGTCACTTGTGATTTGCTGTTTTATTTGAAGATTTACCAGTGTTTCTTTTTAGCACAGATGTTTTTCTAAAGACATTTGTAACGATAAATTTATTCTGTTGAAATAATGGAGAGATTTTCATCTGTTTCGCTTATTTCTGTAAAAAAAAAAATTTTGATAAAACCTGTATGTTGCTAATTTTGTTCACATTGACCAGAAATTTAAAGCAGAAAAAAACATAAAGATCAAAAATAATTTTGAAATTCCTGGGATCCATGACAGATGCCTGAGCCCAGCACAAATAAGATTTATCTATCAAGTCCATAGGACCCAAAAGGTTGAACTGCAACATCAAGAAGTTTCACCAGAAGGTATATTTATTCCCTCTCCCCTCATTTTGCAGGCTTAGGATCCTCACCTAAAAATACATGTGTCCACATGCTGCATCCGAATTGGAGGGGAACAGAGAGACAACTTAGTATGAAATTTAATAAAGAATTATAACATTTTGTACACAATTTTTTAAAAATTCTTTAACAGTAAGGAAATTGGTAGCAAGAAAACCAGATAGAGGGATTTCTGAATGCTGCTGTCTCAACTGATAAATATTCCCACAGAACCATTCATTTTATGTTAAGCTGTGTGTTATAAAGTGTTATAGCAGTTACAGTTAATATGCATCACACTTCATGAAGAAAAGGGGATGGGCAGAGAAAGGAGAGTAAGAGGTGTCTCTTTACTAAATTTTTAAATTACAACATCATCAGAGCTGCATTGCAACAAATGTTACTTCTCTAATGTGAGTGATTACCCAGAAACCAAAATAAAACAATTGCACATAATTCAAATGCCAGGCCCTATAGTGCTTAGCTCAGATGCTGCAAAAAAGCAACTGCAGTGAGCTGTAGCCAAAGACGACATTTGGCTGCTCGTATTCTAGTACATAAACATTTATATTCCAAACTGATGCACGTAAAAGCTGATGTAGTAGAAAACAGTTCTTCCAGCAGATGAGATACACTGAGCATCTGTCTGGTGAAGCAGAAGGTCTGCACTGAGCTTCAAGTGTCAAACTGGCACTTGTGAGCCCCAGGGAGAGCACACCAGAGCACAGGACAGGGCACTGCCACTTCCAGATAGGAGGGGCTCAGGGGCTCACAAGCACACAGAACAATAAAATTCCACCAAAATCTAATGTTGATTTTTTTTTTTTTTTTTTTTTTTTTTTTACAAAGAAGAGCTTTAGAGGCATTTGGTGCTCTTACTACTATTACTATTGGGTACTTTACAGTCTTTTTGTATGTTTCTTAAATAGAGATTTGGCATCTACCTTTTTCAGAGATAATTCATGAGCAAGGAGCCACTATTATGAATACAGTCCTTGGTAAGTTAGATGACATTTTTTCCCTAGTGAGCATGACATGAAGTATCTCTGTGCAAGCCATAAGATGAATGTAAGTCTAGGGACTGGGTTCATTATTAACTTTCAGAAAGAAGGTTTCATTCTCTGCCAGTAACTGTGAGACTAATTGAAACAAATACCTCTGCAGAACACATTGAGATCCATAAATTTGTGACGACTGCCACCTATACTCTAGGTCTGTCAAACTGTTCTTCCAAATTATTTTACTTGAAAAATCTTTGAAATGCTTCAAGTCTCTTTATTAACACTTGAAGGAAATATATGATGAATGTAAGAGTTATTCATTGCTCAGTTTGTTAAAAGATTTTCACATAGCCTTGTTGAAATGGAAGAGTTCCCTCTAAGACCCTAGCAAAGTAATACCTGGGCTTTTGTAAAATAAAAACAAAATTCTTCCTTGGCAAGGCCTGGTTATTTTAAAGTTATACTTCAGTCATCCAAAGTTGAGAAAACAATTGATCTGAGGCACAACTGGAAAACAAGAACTCAACTTTAAAAAGGGGAGATTTGAGCTATGTGCATTATTCATGTCTATTGAAACCCTGGAGAGAAAAAGAATATTTACAGAAATCTGTCCATTGACAGCACACACAGTATCTAACTTCTAGGTTTACTTGCTTGAGCGTCATTATGCTGTTGTCTATTTTTTAGCTTATTAGGACAAACAAGTCACAAGAGTTTTCTAATATGGGGAGATCTTAATTTTCAGTTTGATTTACTACTATCTGATTTTCTTGTAAGATTTAGAACTCTTATTTACTTTTTTTCCATTTTATTGGCATTCCTATGCTCTAAGTTCAGCAGGTTTATATGCATGAGGCACACTGTTCAGCTGTCATCATTATGTCTATCTGAAAAGACAAGTTGTTAGTACTTCTTTGTATGTACAACTTCTGTATGTCCACAACAC
Source organism: Sylvia atricapilla (assembly GCF_009819655.1). Lineage (NCBI taxonomy): Eukaryota > Metazoa > Chordata > Aves > Passeriformes > Sylviidae > Sylvia > Sylvia atricapilla. The sequence continues at coordinate 16,185,215 of NC_089143.1, read as the reverse complement.
TGGTTCAAACACTGCTTTGTGCAGAGGGGTCAGCACCTCTGCAAAAGCTTTCAGCACAATGGGAACGTCTCATGGGCTGATGCCCAGTAGAGCATCCCCCATCTGATATTCAGAGTAACTGAGGGATACAGCTCAAATGGTTTTAGTATTGATTCATCTTGGCCAAGAAAACCAGGTAGGAACACTTAGCTGATCTATATTTTTCTTCTAGGCTCTCTTCTGTAGGGTCAGAAATTCTGCATCTGGTAAGACAGCCTGCTGTGAAGCCCTAAGACTTGTACAGTCATCAAATCTTAAGGAAAATCAACTGCTTCAAATGCTGGTCAAATGAAAAATCTTCCTTACTGTCCTAGGGCTCCACATGGGAGGTTGAAAAGCATATTTAAGATCTAAGCTACTTCACCTACAAGAACAAGCTTTGGAGGACTGATGTCAGGGGCAAAATACTCTTGCACTAGTGCCATGTCCACTCATTCAGTTCGGGGTTTTCCCTCTCTGTTCTGGTCCGTATTAATCTTGAAACTGAATTTACTCATTGCAATACAAACATACAGGTTCAGCATAGAATTGAATGTGATGACAGCAAACTGAAGACATCCTATTGTCTCTGTGAGACAGGTGACACAGCCAATTCAGAGAAAACTCATCCAAGCTAAATTATTACTCCTTGTAGCATGAAAGCCTCTGTTTCATAATATACAATGTTCCAGAGATATAAACTAAGAGGATTATGTAGTCATTGTCCCTTGTCGTGCTTTAGAACAGGTGGAAAAGGTTAAGTAAGAAAGCAAGGAAAATAGAATGGAGCTCCAAAATCTCTGTTTTGGATCATCACAAAGATACTTTAACTCTTTGCAATGCCCATTTTTTAATCTCTTCAATAGTCAAATGTTTATGTCCCTTGCCCGTACAAGATTTCAATTTGTATTAAATAATTTCTAATCAAGACATTGATATCTTAGAAACTACATTTGAAAGACAGAAATGAAATACAGAGCTGTACATCCATATTAGCCATAAGTCAGAGGCTGTGCAAGTAGCATAGCCATAAAGGTAAAAGCCATCCATGTGTAGGACACTGAGATATGTTTCTCATGCCTTCTTTCTACCAAGTAGGTTCCAACTGCAGTGAAAAATCAAATGTATATAGTGTTCCTAGAATGTTATGGATACAAATATTAAAGGAAAGTTAAATCACTCTGAAAACTTTAACTTCAGTACTCAAAATTACATTGAGGTGTTTCAGCTTTTTCACAAGTTAGTGCACATCCTTAAAAACGCACATTGTACACCCAACTTTCATCTTCATTGTTAAACAAAAAATTGCAGGAGTAAAAAAATCATTTATACAGTGAAAATTAATTGTATTCCATGTACCAACTCAATTCTGCTCTTCTAAATCTCAATTACTTTCACAAAATGTATAATTTTTCTTTAGTTTTTTTTAAACTCTAATTAAACTGGTAAATGTTCAAACACAAAACTCAAATGTCTTAGACAATCAATAAACGAGCTTTATCACCCCTAAAACTAGCTTCCATTAAACTTTCTGTGAGATTCACAAATGCAATGCACAATGATACAATGTTCCAATAAACCATAACTGAAATAAAAAACATCTCTGAATAAATTAGCATATTTCAATGTATGCACCTGGATGGATAGTGTGATGAGGGAACCAATCTTTGAGCTGTAACATTGACAGATTTATTTTCTTACTATCATTCTTTGTCTCATTTGCAAAAGGGAAGAAAAGTCTTAGAAATGCCATTTTCCCAATAAATGTCAAAAGTGTATTTATTTAAAGTGTATTATTTAAAGCTCCAGTATGTGTCCACAAAGATTTTTATGCATCTATGACTTCAATATACATTTTCTCTGACATACAGTCAGGTGAGATAAACAGTCATGAAAAATCCTTCCATTTTTCTGGAAAAGTCTAGGAGTTTCCCAACACAGAGCTCTACAAAAATTTCTACAAGAACAACCAACCAAAATGAAAAGACTATTAACATTTAAATTTAGCACAGGAGCATATTTCGTACAGCAAAATCATTATCTAGGTATTTTTTAAATGGACATTATTAAAACTGGGAGAGATCTATCAATGGACAAAAGATAAAGAAAGACCACATGTTGAGTCCATGCTTGATAGTCTGTACAATTTATTGTGAAGTGCCACTTGTACTAGGACTGCCACTGAGCCATTGGTTTGAAAGGTTAATGACTGCAGCAATCACAATTTCAATTTACAAGAAATGGGATGACAGGAAGCCAAATACAAATTGGAAATGTCCCACTGTGATGGCAGCTGAGCAACAATTCATCAACAACAGCACAGGAATATTGTAGAGCCAGAGTGCTGGGGACAACCTTTTCAGTCTGAGATGGGCTTAGGTCTTACATTAAGCTCATTTTTCAAGGATAGTACAGAAGCTTAAAAAATGGCTAAATTACCTAATACAGACATAAGTTCTCCCTAATTTTCCATATAGTAGTTGTTAAGTTTCTGAAGATGCTTATCCCACCTCCTTACGTTTTCTTTAGTGTATAACTGCTTTAATTTTAAATGTTGACTTTGACTTCTACCAAAACATTCATTGTCCCAAAGGCATTTCAATCATCTTCGAGCATTCCCTGCAATTATACTCTACCTCTTGTTTACTCAGAGCATCAGCTCTACTACAATGTGATCTGAGGCTTTCTAAAGCTTTCAGGTGTTTATGTACACACAAAGAGGCTCTGTGAGACCCTGTGCTCCTTCTGCCTGGATTTTGCATGTAATTTGTGTGCAGTGGAAAATCAAATTGATAATAATAAATCAAACTTTATAATCATAATACTACAGAAATGTAGATGTATTTTACTGATTTCTCATCTGAAGTCAGTCAGAACTACACAAGCAATTTGAAATCAGAAATAACAAATAACTGGAGGTAAGCTGTGAAAAGTTCTGTTCATCCCTATCTCAGGACAGACATCCTAAAACTTGACAGGATTCAGGGAAATAAGCAGACTGGAGTAAGTTTCTACAGACAAAAGCTTTTCAATTAGTGCTAATTGCTTTAGGATGCTGCTAATTTCATGTAACTGCATCACAACATCAGCAGAACTACAGTAACTTAAGTTCATGGCTTTAATTTATCTTGCTTTATATACTTAAATTATTGAATAGATAGTAAGATAGGCAAACATCAGGTGAAAAGCATAAAGCACAGAGGTAGGATCAGCACAAGATTTTGATGACATCATGTTAAATATGTGTGCCTGTGTGTTTCATTAAATCTTTTCAGTAGTTTCCTTTTTAATGGAATGATTAAACAATATCACAGACTCAGAGAATGGCTGGCTTTGGAAGGAATCTCTGGAAATATCTGGTTGCACACTCCTGCAAATGCAGGCCCACATGGAGAGGATTCCCAGGACCATATCCAACTTTTGTGTATCTTCAAGCAGGAAGACGCCACAAACCCAGTGGGCAACCTGTGCTGGTGGTCAGCTACCCTCACAGTGAAAAAGTGTTTCTTGATGTACAGAGAGAATATCCTGTTTCACTTTGTGCTACTGCCTCTGGTCCTGGCACTGGGCACTACTGAAAAGAGCCATCTTTACACCCTCCCTTCAGATACGTATATATGCTGATAAGATCCCTGCTGAGCTTTGTCTTCTTCAGATGGATCAGTCTCAGCTCTCCTAGACTCACTCCACAGGAGAGGTGCTCCAGTCCCTTAGACATGTTTGTGACCCTTCGCTGGACTCTCTCCAGTATGTCCATACTTTTACTGGAGAGTCCAGAACAGGCCGTAGCACTTCAGATGTGGCCTCACCAGTGCCGAGTGAAAGGCTGGTGTGGTGTCCCAGGGCTCCCTTGGCCAGCTGGGAAATGCCTTACCTAAAGCAGAACTGCATAGACAAACACATTTGCTGGCTCATGCCCAACAAAGCAAAGTCAGTGTCCAGCTGGGTAGCACCCAGGAGACCTTGGTACACAAAACAGACGGGTGGAAATACTGGCAGAGTAGCACTAAGCTGGACCATAGTGTGGGAAGGCAGGTGGCCTGGGGCAGGCAGAAGAGGATGATGGAGCACTCTAAGGGGAGAGGGTGAAAGCGGACACCACGGGAGACATTGCAGTGCCATTGTGCATCAGCACCCACCAAAGCCACTCAAGACAGATTTGATAAAATGCAGATATGTGAACTAACAGGAAACTAATAGGAAAGGTGAAATAATCAGCATAGACAAGCTGCTCATAGGGCTGAGGTAGATTTAACTGTGATCTAGCACCATACATTGCAGTAGAAGCTGTTAATAGGAAAAATAAAAAACCCCTCCAGCTCAACAAAAAGTTTGAAGTCCTTCTTTTCTGCAATCTAATGCTTGGCCTAAAGAATAGTACTTTAAACTGATTTATCTTTCTAAGAGTCAGTAGCCCTGGGCATGCTTTACAGCCTTTTAGATTGCAATTGATAATTTTTGCAATGATATTATACACAAAAACACTGAAGTTAATGCCCATTAACTCTATCTAGTCAAAGACATATTATACATGCAGGTCTTGAATTATCATAAGAAAATGAAACGTGAATAAATGAAACATGTGGATAAAGATGTTTTACCATGTCTTACCATCAACATTCCTTTGATGTAAGTAGAACTTACATCTTGGAACAGAAAAGGATATGAAGAGCTCAAATTCCTCTTTTCAGAAAATGCTAAAAAAGGAATCAATTAAAATACTTCCTTATAACCTATTCTCTTTCTCCATACTTCATTTTATGCAAAGAAATATCAAGGTTCTTAGTTTCTGAAACTCTAAAAATAATTATTCTTGAAGAAACAGACAGAAGGCTTATTTTATCCACTATACTTTGTACCTTTTTGCCTTAGATAATTAGGGACATTAGATCATGATTTGCAATGCCTGGAGAATATTGTCATTAGCAGGGGAATGTTCTTTGGAACCCTGAGGAAATGAAAAGCTTTTAAGAGCAATCACTGTTAATCACTAACATGCCAACATTATATACTTTCTGGAACTGAGAACGATACAGACAGGACACATTACGTGACCCTGTCTTGCTTGCATTGTAAGCTTTTGATAAAAATGTATGTTTAAAACACCCTTTTGCATGTCTTGCTTTCTTTACAGAATACAGGAGAGCTAAGAACTCTGCAAGATTTACACTTCTTGTACAAGCTATTGAAGATATCCTCTCTGTTTCCACAATGGAGCTTCACTGCATTTTTATTAACTCATCTAAGTAGTAAATGCCATGGGCAAGGGGTTGTCCCTTTTCACTCAAGGGTGAAAGAAAAACTAAACTACAAGGTGATAAATACAATGAGATTGACCTTTAGCTTCAGCTTAATAGGAGACATAGCATCTGCACAGTTGCAATAATTACAGTTAAAATATAGATTTTAGAACATTAAAACCGATGATCAAATTCTGCTATTATTAGTTTTTAATATAATATTTCTTTAATATTTTCCATCCAACAATAACTACATTCAATAGCCTGCATATTTTTTATCAGATGAAAGTAAAATAGATAGATAGAACTATTTTTTAAGAAAACTGAGTTCAGTACTAGTTACTAAGATCTTTTTGAGTCTTATTTCATTGCTGTATTAGCCATGCATGCCTCCAAAGTCAAAGACAAGCTCAGCACTATAGGGCAGCTGTACACACTGGAAAAAGTTAGATTACACCCATGTACTGGGGTCCTCAGTTGGGACCCCTGCCAAATAAAACACTGGACCTGTCACTACATCACACATTACCAGAAAATAAAAAAAAGAAAATAAAAACTCCAAGAAAATAATTACTCCAAGTAGAGGGATCTACAAAGTTTATAGATTTGTAGAACTAGTGAGAATTGATGAAGCTCTCTATTGCTGTTCACCAAATAGAAAAGTCATCTAGTGTAGTTGAAGTCAATTATTTCTTGTGACAGGTCCTGTGAATACAAAAATCAAAATCTTTTGTCTTACTGACCAAATTCTTCAGGACTCTTCCACTGTTGCATCCTTACTCAGACAACCTCAAAACAACTTTGAATTTCTCTTTGAACAAAGTCTTATTTTAATAACTTTTAATTATTCTCTCCTTGATCTTTTCTATTTTGTCTGCATCTTTTGTTCATTAAATAGTTTAACGACTTTAGACCAATTGTTTCAGAGTGATTGTTTCCTCATCCGATCAGACAAGCAGTATTTAGCTACTGAATCTCATGAGCTGCACTGCCAGTCACCCTTATATAGCTGAGATTGGACTGGCATAACCCATAAATAGATTCCAAATTCAAAAAGTAAGTGCTTACATTCTTGAAACCTCTATATAAGATCTGAAGTTCCTTCTTTGTGAATTTACTCTGTGCTTCCAGCAGTTCAAGAGCTTCAGGTCTATGTCGTACTGTGGCCATTTCCATTTCATCTTCTACAGTGTCTGCAGAATACAAGAGACAGAGAAGGAAAGCTCAACAAGAAATACAGGAGGTAGATATACTTAACCTTTTCAAAAAGACAGAGAGAGAGGGAGGTGGGGAGGGAGCAAGGAAGGAAGGAAGGAAGGAAGGAAGGAAGGAAGGAAGGAAGGAAGGAAGGAAGGAAGGAAAGACATTCCCCTAAAGATTTGTTTTTGCAGCTTTAATGAGAAATTATGAGCACATTCTGAACTCATAGGAAAAGGATGTCTATCATCTGCTTCTGTGGCTGCAAAGAATAGTGAACAGCAGTGATGATCCAGAAGCCTGCATATTACCTCATGAGTAGTAATAACAATAAACTTGAAAGCCAATATCCTGCAAGAGCATGCATGATACATTCAGTATGGCTTTTCTGTTTATACCAGAAAATGAAATATACATATTTATACTTTCACCAAATGAAACAATTTTATAAAACTGTAGTGACTATAGAAAACTGAATTTTTTCCTTCAGTTAGATAATGGAGGCAAATCCACTGTAGCAGGCTGGGATTTTTTTTGTGAAGTTGTCCTTTGGAAAGCATGTAAAATTGATGTTGCACATACAGCAGCAGAACTTACTTTGAGTATCATAAAAGTGATGATTTAGGAGAAATATTATTGAGGGTGAGCAGTGACTTCTTCTTTAAGTAAGTAAGAATGTGGATATACATATTCAAGGTTTGCAGTTGAGTGTAGCCCTAAAACTACATTTTTCCCCAAGTAGAGTTTTAAATGTGAAAGTTCAATAAAACAGCAGCTAAAGAAACTTACAATAAGGTGCCAGTCACTTGTGATCAAAAATACGAATGTGTGTGTCCATTTCTAAGTCCTGACAGCATTACATGTAACTTATGTAGTACTCCAGACTGATTTAATGAATTACTGCCTTATTTTGATTTAAGAGTTTTACAAACTACAGAAGTATAACAATACAACATACCTAATTGTCACTTCTACAATGCTGATGATACATATTTTATTTCATTAGAATCTGGGACTCTTTGTTCTTAGAATAAGGGGGGTTTTGATTCAATATTTATAAGCACACAGTATTAGAATACTTGATTAAAGTAGTATTATGCCTACAGTTTCATATATTTTTGTTCTGCTCTAATGCAATAGTAATAGCTTTCAGCTGCTTGGGAGAAATTTGGCATTAGAAGATACAGTTCAGCTAAACAAAAAATAAACAAAATTCAAAAAGATATTTAATAATATATAAACTATTTGGAAAAATCACAAAAATTAGGGCATTGTACTTTCTCCTGTGGAAGATATGTTGCTGTTAGCACTCAGGAAGATGATTTCAGTGTGATTTTTTGTTGTTGTTGTTAACTGCAAGTCAATACTAGGTACTTAGACTAAACTGGCAAATACTGTTGAAAGCTCACTTGTACTATATATTCAAATGGTTACGTGGGATTTAAATGAACTTTGGTTTTAGACAGAAAAAGACTTAACTTGAAATGAGTTCTCTAAGCACCCATTTGTAAAACATCTGGCTACTTAGACATCTACAAGCTTTTCTAGAAGCTAAATGAATACACATAATAAATATGAGGCTAAAGGCAAGACAATGTGCTGAGCACAACATTGAGTATATCCTTAGTAGTAAATATTTTCATTGTGTTTAAATTATTTGTTGAGAATGTAGAAGACTGTAGCAGGCTGATGATGTTAATTAAGAGGTTCAGTAAAACATTCTTCACATTTAACTTCTCTAGTGTCTTATAGATAGAAATAATAAAAATCTAAGATCATCATAAACTTCCTTAAAATGTACCAACTGTGATGACTAAAATGCTATAGCATTAATGAGTAATTTGCAGGTTATTATTTTTCTTTTCTTCACACTTATAGCTACCAGGCTGGGGAAAAAAAAAATCTATACTTTAAAATATGCAGGAAAATGTATGAAAATCTATTTTTACTATTTTTATTTTTATTTTTTTCTGAACAAAAATTATTTCTATGGCATTAGTTATTTCAGCTCTTTGGTTTCTTCATGCTAGATAAGTTAGAGTACATTTTTTTCCACAGAAATTAAATTTCATGTTAACTGAAAACCAGAAACAAGTTCACAATCCCTTATTAATGTACTAAACAAAATACTCTTGCTGATTTCATTAATTAGTAGATTTCTTATAGCTAAATAGTAAAGACATTTTTTAATGTAAATGTCACAGGAGATATACTTTGAAGCTTTCATTATTCATTAAAGAACAAAATGGTAAAAAACATTGCAAAAAGGAAATGTACTCTTCAAATAATTAATAGCTGTAAAAATTGTGCACATGCATTTCTCTGCACAAACTCCACATTATAGCCTCCCTAACTATTTAACAGCTATTTAGCATCTTTCTTTTTGAAAACTATTGAGTGTAGTCCTACTCTAGTGTACTAGAACATGCATGTGTCTAGGGAATGACAGTTTAAAATTTAAACTTACTAGACTAGAGCACACAAATCAGTGTTCTTTTACATGCTTTTTTTTCAATAGGAATGCTGAAATATGTTCAATACAAATGCTGAAATGAGATTTTACATTTTTTTATGGTTTAAAGTAACCTTTGTAGGTTTTAAGTAACCTTTGTAAGCATATATTGATTGAAGCGCAGAAGTGCAAATTGAGCCAACGTGTATTTCAATAAATTACTTGTTTAAAAAATATTTCCCTGATAGTTTCTAAGGAATTCACATCATGTGATTGTTATTGTAAGTGGTGCTGTTTTCATTCCCAGGACGCTATAAAGTTGCTTCTTTCATGCTAGCAGAAATGAAATAGCACATGATGTCAAAATGGAATAATAACAATGTGTATCTACAGTGAGAGTCTTATTCCACATTTTCACTTGATATAACATTCTTACTTAATATAGCACTTCATTATTGAGGACATTACAGAGAAATTATTTTTTACTGCTTGGTTTTCAAATAGGAAATATTTAATACCTGTTTTAGTCCAACCTATCTTCTGGTTTATAGAATATTTTCAGTAAGGAAAATATAAGTTTGACATGGTCAAGGTTTCTGAGACTGATTCTAAATACATTTGGTTGCCTGTGCAGATTAAGAGCTTACATAGAATTATGGAAGGAATAAGGATGTGTCACTCTCCTAGCAATTGCAAACAGATCAAACTTTCTATTAATTCTGCTCTATCTCCTTATCTATTCCTTGCCCCATCCCTGGGAGTGCTCAGGTTGGATGGAACTTTTTGAGCAACTGGGTCTTGTGCAGGAGGACTGGACCAGGTAACTTTAAAGGTCTCTCTTCCAACTCAAACAAACCTGTGATTCTCTGATTATTTTTATTTTCTAGGGCTATATTGCTCAGGTCGTGCAGCTGAAAGGAACTTATCCAGAGAGAGTTATTAACAAGTGCCACAACAATAACTGCGGTTTTTAAGCTACTATATTTTCAGTTAAAACATATCAGCTGAAGACACTATGAAAAAAATAGATCAGTGTACGTCCAGAAATCTAGCCCTTGCCATCTCAAATATTTAGAAGGAAAGCAAGTACCAGAGTTTTCTCTACAGAGGAGCATATGAATGACAGTGCCAAAGAAGCCCAAGATCGATACCTGTGAAGTCCTGACATTTAGTAGGAGACTGTATTTCTAGTGAAGTTGCCTTTAATTGCCCTGGATTCACTAGACATGGGGAACTGCTCTTGCAGGTTTTTTTTACCTGAGATTGATATGCTTTATCACAAGAGTAAACAGGAAACACATGGATCATTCAGCTCCTGGTTTTAGGTGCTCATATTAGTGCCAAGAATTAAGTCAAATTAATCTAGATTGAACTGGGTTCAGAGAGATATTTTAAAATCTGCCAGAGCCAATTTATATAGGAAGACATTATAATGTTATTACTATAATTAATCTTAATCTAGGAAAATATATGTATCTATGTATTGATTTCTCACTCCCTCTGCCCCTCTATATTTATCTGTTACCTACCCTGGAGAGATTTTATTTCCTTATAGCTTATAAAGACATTCAGTATAATATCAGTGTGCTTTTCCTAATACTCACATTCACAAACTTTCTTTTCAATCTCTTTACTATTATTCTCTCAGACAACAACTTTAAGTATTGTTCCCTATACAGTTTGAACTTCAAAACCTGCAGGGCCAACCCTTTCCTCCCAGACCAGTTATGATGGTACCCCTGTGTATTGGATAGCAAGCACACACAGACACGTGCATAAAAATGCAGAAGAAAGTCACCAATTTTCAAATAAAAGGAGAGAAGGTATTAAATTTAACCAGGGAATCACTTGTCAACTAACTTGCAGATCATAAGTGCCAACCCAGCAGCTGCTGTGTGGCAGGCCATGGCACTGGTATCTTGCCATCCTACTCTGCATAGTCAAATCTTTTCATCACTAGATTTTAAGCCTTGATAAACCATATGATTACTTCAGCAGATACTTTGCCTCTCAAATGAGCAGTAAATGAAAGTATAACTTTTGATGCATGCAAAGCTAAAAAAAAAAAAAAAAAAAAAAAAAAAGAAATCAAATTAAAAAAATGAAAAATAAAACTTGCTTTGAGTAACAGGAGATGTCGTTTTGGCAGCCGAGCAGGGCAAGAGCTTCATAAGTCGCTCTTTAATGCTGCGTTTGGTACTGTTCTGAGCGTAGAGGAAACCTAAAAAATATATTATCAGGACTGTTAACATAGGCTTGAGAAACAATTTCTGTACATGCTGCAGAGTTCATCATTAGAGCAGAATCCTGATGGGAAAAGGCCAAACAGATTGCAGCCATCATGAATCGCAAAGGGCAACCAGAATTTTTGAACAGGACAACAAAACTGTTTTGTCTTTGTATCTTTACAGCATCTTTCCAATAAAGAGGATTTGTTTGTCCGTGTGCATCTCTTCTAAAATACTTATAACCCACCTTAAATCATCTATCAGAGAAGTGACAGATTATATATTTGAAAGAACAGAAGGTAAAGAAGGTTTGTAAAAATTTTAACGTTAAAATATTTTAAAGACTTTCAAGTCTATTTCATTCCGAATTTTAAAAAGGAAAACAAAACTAAACCAAACCAAAATCTCAAAGATATCTTTTGTTGTCCTTTCTGGCAGACTTCTAGTTCCATGGCTGAGCTTTCCCATATAATGAATTCAGCAACTGTGATAACCGATCTGGTACTTTTGCCTTTTCTGAGTATTAAAATATCAACCATAATGTGTACTCAGTTTCCCTTTAATATCTGGCACTCTACATATATAAAATATAAATTATTATAGAAATTATTTATACTCTCATCTCAAAATCTAATTTGGCTGAATAGCTGATGTTCATGTGCTATAAAGCAGGTGAACAGCAGCACCCTTATTTAATGTAATGGAAATTGTCGGAGTTTATCTTCCTGTGAGGTCTAACCAACCATCTTATACAAAATGGCTGATATGAGCAAGCATTGCCTGGGTGGATATTTGCTGCAAATGGCACACTTAACACCTGCAAAACAACTTGGCACCTGATTGATGTTCCTGAGAGAGGCAGAGCTTGGCTGGGACATTATGCAATTCCTGCACTTTTCATCTCAACTGTGTACACTGAAACACAAACACTGCTCTATGATGGCTCTTGCCACAACAGCAAGATGTTCATCAAAAAACAGATGGGGCAAGAGATGAAAGACACTACAGACAGGTCCTGTGCTAAGGGCACAGGCACCAGGATAATCTTTGGTTATCCCCTCTGCTGAATTACACTCAATCCTTCTGTTAGAGACATGACGTAGAACTGTTCCCAAGCCATTGTAAGTATGTGTTTGTATTTCAGAACAGCAAGCAAGAAGCTTTAAGGATATTAAAATTTTTAAATAAAAAGGAAAAAATATTCGTTTGTATATGAGTAAAACATTGAAGGAAATGAAAAAGAAATGAGGAAAACCAGGGATGACTCATCCACAGCCTGAAAAAATCAACCAACTTTCAGGACACAAATTCTGCCTTTGAGCTCTGGTGAGTACACAAAACAATCCAGTTTCAGCACGAGGTCAGATGGACCTAAATGACTATCTCAAGAAATGTCTAAACTTTCTAATACAAATAATAAGAATCAATACACTTTTACCCTGTAGCACCTAACCATCAGCTCAGAAACACAGTATAGATAAATGCATAAAATAAAATGCAAGCTAGTATCTGATGTGATCTCAAACTTCCCATTTTTGGTTTGAGCACCAAACCTGAGCCTTTAAATGGGTAGCTTGCTGTCTCAGCTGGCAATGTCTGCAGTATCCAACTATGCCTGTACTGTACCTAGCTGAGCATGAACAAAAATTTTTATCTGCAAGATTTTTTTTCTTTATTAGGAATTCTAGCATAGACATGATGCAGAAATATCCACAGCTATCTTATTTGAGTACAGACTTGGCAAAATTTGCTATACATGTATTACTTATAGAATTACATAGGTCCACACCTATGAAATTACTGATGATGTATACAGTGCTTTAAAAACGTAAAGGGATGTATTTTTTCTAAATGGTTGAAAGATAAAAGCCTTGAGTAAATAGACAATTTTGCTACTTTCAGGCTCACACAAAAGCTCATGGAATTCAATGCAAACCATATGGTTTTACTTTGCAGTAATATGATTAAGGTTAAAACCAAAATCATACGTATGGGAGAAAGTAATATCAGAGGAGTAACCATGGAGAACAGTATAGCTCTGTACTCACTTTTGGCAGCTAATTTAAAATTCTGACACTATGGTCAGGGCAGAGGTGAGGGGACTGGTTTATCTTTTCACAGTATGAGAAAGCAGCACGGAAGATTTTCATTCCCAGTGGCTGCAGTTTATTCCGAAGCTACTGCTGTTATGATCTCTTGATCAGTACTGCAACTTTCAGTGTCATTTTTCGTAAGTTAAAAAACCCCTTAATACAGAGAAAACATGCTGCACACTAGGCCTATGCTGCATCAAAACACTAAAGGTGATAATGAAGATAAAATATTGTAATAATTTCGGTGAATTCTGTACCTATTTGCCCAGTTTGAAACACGTTAAGGAAAAACCTTTACCACTAATGTGACCATTAAGAAGCTAATTAAGCTAATAGATTAAAATTATTTACACAGTAGGAAACTCTTATTACTAGTCTTTAAAGTGGCTTGTCATGAAAAGAGCTATCAACACACAGATAATGATGGACTGATGCTATTTTCTTCACTAATCTAGAATAGAATAATAGTAACTCTTAGCCTGAAAACAGATATTCAGGCAAAGCTAAATTTTCCAGACTGCTTTTTGTTTTGGGTTTTTTTCTATAATATGTTGACTAGAAATGTCACAGCTCCTGTCCCTAACCCAGTTAGGCACAAACTCCTCTAGGCTAGATGTGAAGGGTCATCAAATTAAGGTTAGTTCACTGGTGCTGCTTGCTTGTGGATGTAATAATCTGTTTCCCTGCAATGAAAATTAAACTGTGAGACACATTTTTCCCCAGAATTCACTGTGGGAGTGCCCTAGAACTCATCTCTGTATGACACCAGGTGGAATTGTGGCACTCACGTTTCACAAACAGTTCTGTAACTGGAGCACGGCTCGTGTAGTCTCATATCTTGGTACCCCTGTACTGTCACCTGTGCACAGGCACGGGGCACATGACATCCTGTGGGAGTGCCTGCTATTTAGCATCATTTATATCTGTAATTGCAACTGTTAAATTCACCAATGGCCTAAACCTCCTGAGTAATGATACAAAAACTGGAGAACTGTACCTTACTAATGAAGGTTTAATATCAAGAGTACAACATATACATATGACCAGTGCAATTTTTTCCCAAACTGCTACAATTTAAAAATTGTATTTGACCAAAAGCATCACAGTGTTGACACCGCTGGTTATAAAAAAAATACAAAAATATATAAATTTTCATAAGCTAGAAGCAATTAATAAACGACTGTATATTTCTAATCATATAAATCTACACCTAGACTATCTTAACTCGATATATTTACTTTTTTCAGACATATGATCCCAGCTTAAGACAGTACATATTACACATTGCCCTGTTTTTACAGAGACAGGTCAGACTACCCCAGGAAAGACCATCTAGAAAGGAGTTTTCAGAGGCAAAATATCTCCCTTTCTGAGTGTGATTGGAGTCAGAAAATTCTTTGTAATCAGCATGAAAGCAAGGGTAGGTAGCCACTTTTTGCCAGAGTGGAAGATAAATCAGAATGTCTATCTTAAGCATCCACTAAGTGCACAAGATAGACATTATTGTTGTTGCCCTTGCCCCCAAAGTCATGCTCACATTTCCTGCTTTCATCAAATGCTCTCTGTTCAAAGGAATACCCACCTGCCTCATTGCTGCCTTTTTGTAATGGGATTTAGGTGACAAATATAGACAGAGGGCATAGTAATCTAAGTCCCTAAAAGCTTTTGGGGCTGGTAATCATCCTATTTAGGAGGATGTTTCTGGTTCAAAGACTAGAAACAATTCTTCCAACCATTTCCTCTTTCACTGTTAGTGAAGGACAAAAGTCACATGTAAACAACCTTTTTGTTTTTTCCCCATTCTTTTTTGTCTTCATGATTTTTTATTTTTGTTTATTTTTTCTTCCTTCTCTAAGTATCCCTCCTGTATTTGGCAATGTCAGCAGGTTAGCTCCCACTGTTTAAATCTAACTCACCTTTTTAAACAACAGCATTTACAATCCACTGGCCATCTCCAATGTCTTAACAGTACAGCTGAGCTCCCAGTAGTGCTGGAATTTGGATTTTGTTCATCTACAAAATTTTATGTCTTCCCATAAAAAACGGGATAAATTTCTGTTATATTAGTTCTGGATATGATATTTTTGGAAGAGATTTAGCACAAACCTTGAAATCTAGGCTGGACAGATCATTTTTCTAAATACTAAATTTTGAGACAAAAGTGACAAAGACTCTGAATACTGAAAGGGAAACGCATTAAGTGGTTCCTTGACATGATGATTTACGCTCAATTTCAGCTGTATGATGGAATTTCTCTCAGGGCCTTAAGGGCTGGCAGCATCACTAAACTGTTAATGGTTCATCACAGATGGAGAGGCAGGAGAGACAAAATGAAGTACAGATTTCATATTCACAGTTCAAGACTTGTGGAAGAGAGACAAATCAGGGTACATGTGCCTTCAGTGTGGTAAACTTGGGAATAGAATGAAATTATGTACAACATAAATATTTATAAGTCTCAGCCTCAGGTTTTTGGAAGCACCTGCCGAGGAACTGTGTGAGTTGTCAGTAGGCTACTTGGCAGATCATCAGCACTTTTTGTCAAGCCAGGAAAACATTCTTGATAATCTCATTTGTCTGTACACATGCATTTTATTGATTCCTCCTCTACTGACCCTAGCCTCCTGTTTTTCATTGCAATATATACCTATCAACTTCATCTACTGCTAAAACCCTATTGATCACATCAGATCATCCATGAAGTTACTGAACTAAAAAAATGGATGGCAGCATTATAGGGCATACCTTGGAACTGTAATTTAAAAGCCAGATTGCTCTCCTTCACTTTAAATTCTCTTGCACATACTGTTAGAAATCAGTCTCCCAACTGCAGATGCAGATTAGGAACTTATAGTTAACTTCTCTATCAATAAATTAGAGATCAGAGCCAATTGGGAAGTCTGGAGGCAATAGGATTTGATTGAAAATGAAGGGCAAAGAACCACTGATCTTGTCGAAAGCAGTAACTACAGTTTGGCATTTGCAGGATTGTCAAAGGAAAAAGGATGAAAGAAGAAAGGATTAAGTAGTATCACTGGAGAGAAAAAATAGAGTAGATAAGCATCAAAGTATAACAGTGATAAAGAAGAGTCCTGGCCATACTTTTCTCCTGACAGTCTTCACTAAATTTCCCAACTACAGTTTTATCATTCAGACCATGCTTTTCCATGATATACATGCAGCTTTTCAAAATCAAAAACTCCTTATGTTATGAACATATTCTATACAAATGTTCAATATAAACATTATCTAAAACTGTTATAAACATCTCCAGGTGCATAAACACTGAAAATTGCAGAGAGTTTCTTCAGTGTAATATTTGAAATTATACTAGAATATCAAGATGACTCAATTCATTAACTCTCTCAGTGTGTGCAAAAGTAAGCTGGTCCTCCATGACAAGAAACACATATGTACCAGATCACTTGTTTTCTGTAGAAAAATCTCACTTAAAGTGGACCATGTGAGCATGTGAAAAAATGCACAATGAATCAGATTTACTGCTATGCTGAACTATGCATTTCCTTCCTCTTTCCCTCTCCCCTTTTATTAGAAGTTTTTAACTATCTATAATGCATATAAATGATCACAGAACAATTTACATCAACAGAAAGTTACCTATCTTGTGGGCATCTTGAAAGAAGACAGATTAGGAAGAGGTTTTTAAGATAGATGAGAGATCATTCTCTCTGGCTTTATCTCTTCAGAAACAATTTAGTGCCACAGAAATAGCAAGTGATGCTGAGAAACTGGAGATCTTGCAGATGGCTTATGGATACAGACTGAAGAAGGTGGAAACTTGAATAACAGTGAAATGGGCCCTGGACAGACACTTCTGGACACCTCTATGGTGGTGTCCCTGGTCAGCGAAGAGCCTGAAGGGCTGGCACCAGAGATGGCATAGTGAGGGCAGTGAGAGACTCTCCAAGCATTTAGCAGGTCACAAACAGCAACACAGACCAATAAAGAAAAGCTGTTAAAGAGACTGGATTTCTACTAATTACCAGACTGAGTTTATCTGGTTTAGTGAAGATTCACTGAGTTTTGCAGTGGAGGAAAACTAATTGATGCTTCAGCTGAAATGATGGATTCTAACCTGGAGGCTAAAAACCAATGGCACACAGTGCCTGTGCTGTGAAAAGTGAAAGCAAAAAGGGAAAAACACCATTGTAAGAAGACTAGAGAAAGCAACTGAAAACAACAAAAAAATTAGTCTACCAAAAGTGAGTGACAGAAATCAAACGGGTGATGTGAGATGAGCTGGAATGAAAGAGTTCAGTAGAGAAAGAAGAGAGGAAAAAAAAAATAAAAAAATGTTTAAGAGGAGTTAATAGTTTGAATTAAAAAATAAAGAAATTTGAATGAAAAAGAGAGACCTTTCTCCTCTCTAAATTCATCACCTCTAAATTTAGCTTCTTATCTAAATTGTGTCACTGCTATGTGTGAACATGTACAATGCTGGACTCGGAGAGATTTGCCAAAGGGACAGCAGCTGGACTCAGACCAGGGGCATAGGTGTCCACTCTCTGGCTGGAGCCAGTGGGGTCTTTGTGCCACTCACTGGCGTGGGTGGGAGTCCCAGCCACTCTGCTGGGTGCATGTCCTGAAAAACACCTACAGCAGGTTCCAGTGTGAGCAAGAGGCTCAGTGCCAGGGGCTGCAGCAGGACCCCAGGGCACACACAGCCTGTGTTGGAGGTTTGCACCAACGCTACAGGACTGCCAGGAGATGTTCCTTGAGCTTTATTGTGGCGTCAGCCTCATTACAAGGTTGAGACAATTGAAACATGGCAACAGCTCACATCTTGCCAGCAGCAGCCAAAGCCAGTCTTTGTTACAGAGCATCTTTAAAGTCTTCAAGCCAATAGCACATTGCTACAGCTTACAAAAAATTGTTCTAGCCAATCACTAAAAGCACACATGCTCCTTCTTCAAACAATGCTTGTATGCTTTCCATTTACAATACACAATACTCCATTATTAAGCTTTAAATCTTCCACTATCTTGCTAAGCATATTTTTCTCAGTCTTAAGGTCTATCCTAGCCAAGTGTAAAATCCCAAACTATTGTTTCATGTCCTTGCTTGCTGTACTATTCTATCTTTTCTGCTTTCAGACTTCACAGCTGCAGCTAGCTCTAAGTTCTCTGCTCTTTCTGTTTCTGAGGCCTGCTTTCACAGCTTTTGAAAATCTTCTTACCTTTACTATTTCCCACAATTCCCCCTCTAGCACAATCACAGAGAAGCTGGCTTACTTTGTTGCTTATTAACTACCTTGCATTACATAGCCCTTATCATTTAGCAAAACAGCATTACAAGTTTTCTAAACAAAGGCACATCAGCAAAACTTAAAGTGTCTCAATGCTTAATGTACTTCTTTCTGCTTAAGGTACCGTTTTTGTTTGCTTTAAGCATTGCTATTTTAAATGACAGCAATTCTAATGTTGTAAAAGATCTGGTCTATTTAAAGGATGTAAGTCAAAGCTGGTAGTAGTTACTACTTGTTCTAATAAGTCTCATTCATTCCAAGGTCCTTCACTATTTCCCACAACAGCCCATGTGTCTGGTACCACCTGCAGGAGGGAGCACCATCTGTGTGTCTCATCTGTGTGTCATCATGTGTGTGGAGTGTGTCATAACATCCTTTAACAAGCACACCACTATTTTGTGGAGAGAAGACTTTTCATACTCATTAGGAAAGTTAAAGACCAGAGAGAGATACTTTTAACAAATAATTTGAGGAGTATACCTTCATAGTGTTCACACTATTATCTAATTAGGCTGAGTGGAAATAATTAACCTGCAGTGCTCCAGACAGTCACTGTAATGTGCTTTTTAAATGTTTTATAAGAATTTAGAAAGAACTGCCACAAAATGGTGAAATTAAACCAGCACATGATTTTCAGTTCTGCTGAACTAGTACGTGAGTCAGCTATGACCTAGGTCATTTGCAAGCCTGCTGTCAAAGTCAACAGCAAATTTCTCACTGAATTACATAGAATTTGTCTGGAGCTTAAATTTTATATTCCATATTTAAATTGCTAACATTTTTCCGTAAACTTCTGTGGTTTGGGTAAAGCTCATTTGGATTGGAGCTGATGGTGGCATCACACTATCTTTGCACAGAAGACACCACACCTTTCTGGCATACTAAGAGTTTTCAGTTACCAAGCAGCCAGTCTTGAGGTAAAGTGTTCCACTTTCCACTGATAATCTGTATCCTCCTTTCAAAAAACTACCTTTTTGACTAAGATAAAAGAGGGGCAGAAAAAAGGAATGAAGATATTCCTTTTCAATTTTGCAAAAAAAAAAAAAAAATTAAAGAAACGAAAAATTGTGCCATTCATTAAATGCTTCATTAAAAATACTATAAAGAATAGAAGAAATTGGTATCACTCCTTCCTCTTCCATCAACTAGCCTTAAAACCATGTGTAACATTATGTTTACCATTACCATGTGTTATATTTATGTTTCCTTTGTATAGAGCTGAGTTACTATAAATTATTTGATGTAGCCAGATGCAGTACATCCTACTAACAAAAAGGTAAGAGTAGTGTTTTATTTCAAAATTGCTCTGGTTCCCTTAAGAATGATGCAGCTATTTTTGTAGTTTATACAACTGTGTGTACAGTTCCATCTTGAAAAGCACTTCCAGACACACAAGAGATGACAGTCTAAGCTGATTAGAGCCTGGTGCTAATGGTGTTAATAACACCAAGGTTGTGGGTTCTTTGAATCTGTAATTTAAAAAAAAACTGGCCATGTGAGCATGACAGATTTTAGTAAAACAGATTTGCAACCAGATTGGCTAGAAGTAACAAATATATTGTCAATCCCATCCCATAAGGACCATTGTGCAATTTGCTACAGAATGTAGAACTCAGTCTTCTCATCCACCTTGACTACATTTGCATTTGGAGACTATAATTTAACTCAGATAGGCTGAAGAATTGATGGTCTGGATAGCAGTGATCATGTGCTGCAATTTTTTTGCTAGAGTTCTAAAGGTATTTATTAAAGAAGTCTCTTAGAAGCAACAAAATCTCTTAAGTGGTAAACTTAAATGACAACAATTCCTAGTGCAGTTTAAAGTTTCATAAGAATCAGCAGTCATATATTTGATAATATAAACTACAATGCATTTACACCGCCTTCAAAAAATGTTTAAATAACTTTAAAAAAACAAACAAAAAAATCCCTCAAAACCCCCATGATTTCTTTCTTTTAGGAAAAATAAGTCTGTGATTCAATGGCTGAGGGTCCCTGACTTGTCCCCTCTTCCTTTACACCGTTCCCCATGACAGCATCTGACTGCTTAAGAACAGCCCTTTTCTTTGCAAAACTAGTTTTATTTTCTAATGCAGCTGAGAGCACATCCCTGAAACTAATTCTTTCTTGATGCCTGCAGTAGTGATGTATTTGGGTGGGACTGAGAACAAATGCATAACCTGGGCAAGTGTGAGCCTACCTTGCTGTCAAGTTCACATAATGCTGATGTGATTTTAATAACTACATTACAGAGCTGGAGACAAGGTAAAGTGTTATTGAAAGAAGACAAAAAATGTTTTCCTGCTAATCCTTGCAAAAGAAAGAAGCTGAGGTATTCCAAGATACTTTCTAAGATTAGAAATTGCATTTATTGTCCTCTTTATTCAAGAATGTTTTAAATGGCATCTATTCTATTTCAGCTGAATGATACCATGTATAACAAAACCATGAAATTATTAACTAGCAACGGCCTGACAAATGCTAGATGATATCACACTGTCATAACAATGAGATTTATTTAACACATGAAATAAATGTTCAAAAAATCCAAAAATCTATTTTTGTTAGTTTTTCTATCAATTACAATGTTTTCAAGGCTGGTTAATTCACACAGCATTATGAGGGCAATTGGAGAAAAGGCCTTTGGATTTCACCAGCCAAAAATCCGAATAAAAATTGTTCCTTGAACAAGGAGTTGTGAAACCTAGCTTTAAAAAGAACTTTGAAACCTCTGCAAAAACATTAGGAAAAAAGTTTCAACTGAAACTTTCCATCCTTAATGCTTTGCTAAAGATTGCAAAGGACATAAAGAAGGACTAACACGGAAAGATAAAAGAAACATCACTTACCAAACAAGAATTTAAACTTTTAGGGTTTGGACAGCTTTTTAAAGATGCTTTTCTCTATGAAGAGCAATTGCATACACAGGTACACACACAAACACTGACTGCAGGATGCTAATGCTGATAGCAAGTCTTCCCTGTGGCAATTTGGGAACAAGATAGAAGAAATAAAGTGTTGCAACACGTGGGGTTTGATTACTTCCTCCTGACTTTGTAACTATTAAAATATGCATCTTCCTGTGGTTGAAATGTTTTTAAGTTGGTAGTGCTCAATTTCTTCTCTTTTGCATGCAGCTTCAATTTCTCTAGGTAAATGTCATAATTCAGTTCTCACTCGTTGTGCATTAATTACATTCCTAGTTCTAGTATCTCCTGCACTCTGTTTAAAATCAGCTACTAAGATAAAATTCCTGCCTTGACATAAACATATCATTCTGACATGGAGTTAGCGCTTGCTGCCCTGTAACATGGATAGACATCTCTTCTAAACTTGTCTCTCCACATTGCTCCTCCAGCAGTAATACTCCTCATCTTGAGGGAACACTCCACACTTTAAACATATGTAATTCATTTAGACTAGTTACCAATCTGTTAAGTTCAGAGACTCCCCAGAGATCCTGACAAACCACACTCTTGCCATAGTGGAGAAAACTGCCCTACTGGATACTGTTTTTTATCAGGCCTAAAAGCACACAAATCCACTTGCTACATTTTTTACAGAAGGGTCTGATGTGTGGGTTTGGGGTTTTTTTAGCTTTCTTCTCCAAACCACTTCCAACCTTGACTGCAATCAAATAAAATATCTTGGACATTTTTATTATTATAGTTTGGCAATTGTCCTCCAGCTGCTTTCTTGTCTACCAACATCCCATCCACACACGGATATTTGCCATCTTGGGAATCTGGAAACTGTTTCCAGGAATAAACTGAAATTCCATTTTAATTTCTCAAGACTTCTTCAAATCATTTATTTCCCAGTGGAACACAAAAGCAGCTTTGTTTTAAAGAAATAATTTCAGATTATTTCTTCAGGATTCTCACGACATATCACTTCAGACTAATTGCCACAGTGAACCCTTTAAAGTGTGAAATATGGAGACTTCCCAACAATTCCCAGACAATGTAAATGAGGCAAAAACAATAAAGGGGAGAAGCAGCAACATTCGTTATGGATTCTTATATATGCTCAAACCCATACAGCACAAATGTCTAATGTCAGTGGCTAGAGACAGGAGCCTTAGTGCCTAAAATTATACCTGCAATATTTAATGGTATTTTTTGCTTAATTTAAAATCAGGTGATCAGATAGAGATATAACCATATTCATATATGGATAAATATATATAGTTATATGAATTCTCAGAAAAAAATACTTATGTCATACTGAGAAAAATCTGGAATGACTACATATATTTTATTACTTTTTAAGTAATAAACTAAGTAAGACATGACCAAATAGATATTACAAGTAGATACGTGAATCTGTAGCCATTTCCTAAAAAGAACAAATTAAAAAAAAAAATCTTACAGCCCTTGGCATACAATTTTCCAATTATGTTTGAATAAAGCTCTCAATTATTCTGGTCTAAGGTAATTTCAGCAGAAGTATTCCATTTCTTATTATGTCCCTTAAATTTTCGTGCACTAAAAAGTACATTACTTCTGAGAAGGTTCCTCAATGCCTAACAGCTAAATGGTGAAAACCTATGGGAGAAAGATACGAGTACAGCAAGTTGTTCAATTTTTAGTCCTTTCTATTTGGGGAACGTAATTTCAAGGAATATCTGAATGCAGAAAATCGCTCATTGTAGGTCTTGTTTTACACAAACTATGGTGTGATTTTAACTCAATGGAAAAAATCCTGAATGTCTGTTGAATAGAATCCACATTCAAAAAGATTAATACACTATTAGAAGCCATTTGCTTTGGTGTTCTGTACTATCAGTCATCAAACTGTGGTTGGTTAGTGTAGAGCATGCATGAATTCCTATGTGAAAGTTCTGTAACTGGAAAAGCCCATAAGCAATTAACAGTCCTCGTACAAATCAGTAATAGAGAGCGTCTCAAAGTTTTCCACTTTGTGATCCAATGCAGAGGCTGATAAAATAACAGATATTGTTGATCTATTTAAATTAAGTAAAATAGACAAGAAGTGGATTTTAGAATTGAGCTAAGATAGGAAGCAATGACTTGGCAAACCAGAGGACAGGAAATTACTCTATTTGTAGAGTAGGTAGCTTGTAAAAAATTACAGAGCTTTGGAAGAGAAACACTAGAAGTATCAATTATTAAAGACTGGGAAGCAGGACTTTAATAATAATACCAGGACTAAAATAATAAGAGAGTGGAAAAGCATTTGCATTAAAAGTATCTTTCTATTGCTAGTCTTGAACTCATATTGACAAATTTTTATGTTTCTGGATTTTTAATACAGAGCACTACCAATACTTACAGGAATACCAATAATTCTCACTTTATCTAATAAGAACTAAGAATAATAAAAGCAATTTGGTTAAAGAAGCAGTAGGAAGGGAAGGACTCTTTTTTAAAACTTTCTCAAAAGCTCATGTAAATACAATTAATCCAATTTTGTTTAGAGACACTAAGAATTTAAAAAAGAAATCCATAATTAATCAGAATTCCATCCCACCAATTTAGAATTATATGGAGCTAGAAAGCAAATTCCCAATTATGGCAATTTTGCAAAAGCTTCTGTCTCTTTTGGTAACAGGTTCAAGAGAACAGCTTCTCTATGATGGATTTATCTACTTTTAAAGAACAGTACCCTCCTAAGTATGTTTCTGGAAAAGAAAAAAAATTACATTTGGCATTAAAAAATATATAACAGGCACAAAAACATGAGCTGGTGTTTTCTAAAAAAAATGCCTAATTCAACAGTTTTGAAAGGTATTCTAGGAGATGTTGTTTGCCTATAGAATTAAGACACTGGGGACAAGTGGACTTGATATTTTCTCCCTTGAGCAGAGAGCTACCTCTTCCCAAGGGAGAAAATATTGAGTCCACAGAGACACAGAAAAAAAAATAGATTTATTTAAAAAGGAACAGTAATATTTTCAGATATTATTTCTTATGTAAGTATTTAATGATAGTTTTTGTGACTTATATGCACATTTCCTTGTTAAGAAATCAAATCTCTCTACTGGTTTTGGTGTCCTCAGAAATGAGAAAAAACCCAAAAAAACCAGTAATAAAAACACAGAATAAACATACTGAAAGAGAAAAAAAATATTTTTGAACAAAACAAGCTGATCTTTCTATAAATAAGTGGGATTTTTAAATTGATGCTGTTACACCAGGAATGTTTGCATGAAAGCCTTATCCTGTGAGTAGGACAGAAATCTCAGAAAATGCCTGTTTGGGTGACCTGTGTCACAGGGAGATTCATTAGCCAGCTCAGAAAGGTTGAGCAGCTCTCTCACTCTTCATTTTTCTTTCCGACCACTTAGGCTTGGGGAAAAGAGATCTGGGGGAACTGTCACTCTGGACAGTCAAACCGATTTGAGTGGCTGCACTCACTAGACAATGACACAGAGGCTTGGACCATTCTGCCTGCAATTACCTGCAAAGAAAATCTGTGCTCTGAAACTTCAGGAAATTACTGAGGTTCAGGAAGAGGGCCATCGGGAAGACTTTTCTTTCAGATCCCTTCTCTTAATAAAAGCACTTGGATTGACTGAGAAAAAAAGATACCTAATGAACTATCAGCAACCTTTTTGGTGACCGTTTGGAACAAATTATTAATGATGGCTATATTAGTGCCAGCTAACCTTAAAAAAAAAACCTGGAGGCGTTTGGTACTGCTTTCGTTGTAGCAATTTAACAATTTTTTTTCAAAGTGTCATTTCTATTTATAATTAATCATTTTTAGAAGATCTTTAGACTCTTTAATACTGTTTTTGCCGTCTATAGAACCTTTATTATTGCTATCTAAATTAAAAAGTAGATTAAAAAGAAAAGAGGGAACAGGACAAAGAGCATTGAGAAAGCAACCTGATGACCCATTGTTCAGTATCTCAGAATCAATAAGCAATTTACTACACACTCTGTTACAGTATAGCTGAATGTGTTCTTGAGATCAAACCTGGCTATTTTTCAGGGAACAATATATTGCAAATTAGCATCTACCATTTTCTTTCTTTCCCTGAGTAGCCAGTGACACAACCATTATGGGAGTTAATTCAGAAATAAAACCTCATTACTCAACACATGCATGTGTCTTTAGATATGTGAACAAAATCCTACTGAAATTGTTTATATTAGTGTGGTCCATTTTTAAGACTTATAAATTTGAGAGGAAAATAACCACCTCGGAGTGAAAAATATCTGTAAGAAAGCAGTAGATAACAATTTCTCCTGCTGGCAAAGCTGTAGCTGGAAGTGGTTAAGGCTTTAGGGTCCTGCTGATATTGGGGTTGTTACAGCTTTTTTGTCAGACAGGATCACTGCCTGATAAACCTAAAATATATATGAGCTAATTTCTTTACTAGAAGAATTATCAAATATTAAAACAGGCTGCCCAGCAGGGAAGTGGTGGAGTCACCATCCCTGGAGGGATTTGGGACATGTAAACATGCCTCTTAGGGACACAGTTCAGTGCTGGACCTGACAGTGCTGGTTGGACCAAATGTTCTTGGAGGAGTTCTATGATTTGATTAGCAGATAGAAAATACTTGCACTGAAATACACAAGTGTTTATATTTACATACAGAAAATTCATTTCTAATTGCTCCTCAGTTCTGAGTCAAACATTTTGGAAACTACTCTGTTCAGAAGAATTTTTGGCTTTTAATTATGACTGCAGGGCAGCTATATCAAAGAAAAAAAAAGGCTTATTTTTAAGTGAAACCTTTTTTGCTGGTGTATTTCTAAGTTGCAATGCAATTTTTCTATGTGATTTTTACATATATATTCTTTAAAATATTTTTTAAATATTCACCTGGTGAATTAATCAATACAGACTTTGTGAGAGCATTATTCATTGCAGTTGCTAAACATTCCTTATACAAATTTGTGTAACTAAAAGATCTAATTTGGCATTTGCTATTTTCATCTCATCCCCTCAGACAATAATGCTATTGAACAAGATGTTGCATCATTTGCATCAAAATCTTTCCTAAATTGTCTTTAGGATATAATACACACTAAGGGAATTTGTAACAATAGCAAAAAATGTTATCTTATTCCCTCAAATTACTAGCTCATAGCTTTTAGACTGTGAGTTTTTTCAGAATGGCAAAAACTTTATCATTTCACTTATATGCTGCAGGGCTCATTACTGCTGAATAAATGAAATTCTTTGAACCGCTTAATTACAATTGTCCTCACTAAACAGTGTGTGTCTAAAAGGGCTCCACTGCATTCTTTAGGAGGTGGTTCCAACTGACAATATTGTATTTCAAACTAATGTCTGTAATTATTTCAAAATAATAAGGTGAGAGAAAATTATGCACAAGCTTCTTTTAGAGATGGAGATTCCACCTCTTGGATGGCACATTTGAGACTTGCTACAGCAGCCCAAGCCTAATACAGTCTTCTGAAATATTGTTAGGGTTTGTTGAAATCTCTCATAGTGTGAAGTCTGCAGCAATGCTCTGACCTTAATGAAGAACCATTCAAAAATAAATCAGTACTTGAAAGTAGCACAAATGGCTCCTTCCCTTAGGATGTTGTCTCAAAAACAAAAGCAGTAATTCTAGGAGCAAGAAGCCAACAGCAGCAACAGCAGGAAAATGAATGAATGAATGAATGAGTGAATGAATAAATGAATGAATTAATGAGTGAAGAGTGACAGAATTTTGCAGTTGCTTCCAATATGAAAGAGATACATCAAAGTATTACTCCAGCTAAAAGTTACTCTTTAGCATTATGGTCCTTCAGAGCACATTCACACTTCGCAAACACAGCACAAGGTTCTTCGCCAGGTTGTTGTGAATCTGCTCAATCAAAAGAGCTAGACCATCCTAGGACCCTTGAGGATAAATTTGTTTGAAAAGTTTTGACAGTGTTCTCCTCTGTCAAAAGGAGAACAAAGATAGAAAGTAAGGGAAAAGCCGTACTGTGCTTTCATGGAAATATTTGGATGAGAAAAAATAATCAGTTGTGAATTAAACCTTATGAGGATAAATCATTGTTTTATATGTAAGAATTATTTAACTGAATAATGTTTCAACTGATTTAATGGAACTATCAATCTGATGATGTTTAAAAAACACATGTGTGTATAAGAGGATGTGTATATATATGAGAAAAGCAATGCTGAATATTACCCAGAGCACTCATGATAAACTCAGTGAAAATTATGTCAAGGATGGGGAGAATGAGATCATATTTTCTTCTTGAAGAAGTAAATAAACACTTGATTTTTAGAAATTCAATCTCATATGAGGAAGAAATATTATCTTGCTGGACTGGAGAGAGAATGCACATTGCCTTTCAGGATTAAGGTCTGGGTTGGTAATGAGATCTCACCTCTCTTTTGACCTTAAGAATGGAAAGACATAAGAAAATACATTCTGGAAATTTAGGCAAGCTAGCCATGTTATTTTCTAGCCTCTTCCTGGTAAATGGAACATTACTATTTATTTATCCAGACTTTTTTCTTCAGAAAGACATTGAAATCTGCTGGCACAGATTCTGGTCTTCTTGAAATGTTCTTTACTGTATTTACTGTTAGTTCCTTCCAGGGGCATATTTGTTGCGGTATCTGGAAAGCTATCCTATTCCTCCTTTATTGCTGGCTATCTGGAATCTACACTGCATGTTGAGAACAGAGAAATTTCCAGTCTAAATCTCCCTTAAAAGCTGCAGTCCAATTCCAAAACCACCTGCAGATGTGTTTTTTTCATAACATCTAGTGTGCATAAAGATTTCTTGCTGTCGCCAAGAAAATGTTTTACCTTTTTTCCACTTTGTTAAGTGTTGCAATCAAAACCAAGAGAAAGAAAAAAACCTAAATGCCATGTGCACATATGAGAAGTACTAGACTACTTAAAATTGAAAGGCCCATGTAATCCTGGGAGATCCTCCATGCTTAGCTAAAACAGCTACCTTTCGCAGTCAGAATACCAAATTAGTCTAAATTATTTCATTAAAATGTAAAATGGGATTCTGATAGACTTTGAATACTGTGTAGAAAAATTTTTGCCTTTCAGATTGCTCTTGGGTGTTTTCCATTACATTTCTTTCTGTATTCCAATAAGAATCACACTGATGATCTGAAATGAAAATGCGCCCCAGGGAACATTTGATTAAAACGTCAAATATTGAGGAACAATGATTCATCAGCAATCATAAATTTATAATACTGATGGCAGAGGAAATTGTATCATTTTCCAGCAAGCAATATAGTCTCTAAGAACAGGTGTATTTGAAGCCATTCCTAAGATTGAATTATGTCGACAGAAACTGTATGGAAGAGCACGTGGAAGTGACCTTTGTTCTGATTGACTAGCACATCCAATTACACACTAAAGTTCATGGAGAGTGAGTCATCTTCACTGACTTAGTAGATTAGCATCACCTGGGTATCACTATTACATGACACTATTACATTACACCTTGTCTGTGTAACACAAATGACTGACATCACTCACAACAATAAGAAGTTGCATAAAAAGTGTGCAGGCACTGGGCAGATATGAACTACTGCAGTTAAAATGAAGGTACCAAGGCTATGCTAGTTTGGATTTGGTTGCTAAAATGCAGTTACATTAGAGAACTAATATTATGGTTCTAATATTACAGAAAATAATAATATTATAATACTATTATAATATTATAGAAGAAATATTATAGTATTATAGTAACTAATATTATAGAAAAAATATTATATCATGCTTCAGCAGTGGATAAAAAGAGAAGTAAAAAGCGCATTCCAAGATGCAAAATATAACATTTTCATTGTGGACATTCTGCTTTAGCTGTTCAAACATGACAACCAGAAAGACAGTTTTGAAAGTCATTTAATACCACTTACAAGATAGATCTTTGTGTAAATAATAATGCAGGTATTTTGTTTTAGCGCTTCTGCTAAAAAACATTGATAAAGAAAGACTGCAAAAACAAAACCTTGGCCAAATATTTATTATGTGTCATTAATATTGTACATACTTTTGGGCTGAGTTTATTGATGATATCCAGAAAAGAGGGGAAATAAAAAATTTCTATATGGCATAAATGACTGATCTTGCTATGAATATAGAAGGCTTTTCTGGCCAAAATCTACTCCTGAAAATCACATCCTAACACCAGCAAGTTACATGAAATAACCTCACAGATCATAAAAATAAAATAATTGTTCTAGGAAATGTTTAGGAAAAACTGGGAACACACTGGGGAGAGGATTAGAATTCAAAGAGATTTTGATAAGTCAGGAAAAAAAAAAAAGTCAGGTGAGACAAGAGCAAAGTGCTCCCTGAAGATTAAAAAACTTGGCAAAACCAGTAAAACTTCAAGTATGGCTTTAGAGCAGTGTCAGGGAACAGTTTTTCAAGGATATAGACCCATAGAAGTGAGTTCACAATGAGCATCAGGAGTTAAAAGGTCTCTGATAGAAGGAACTCAGAAAAGCAAGGCTTTTTTCCTCTAAGGAGGGTAAGACTGAAGGGCACAACATAACAATCTTCACTCTGTGCAAAGTTGACACAAAAACCAGAAATATCTTCTAATGCCTGTTGGGTCACAACATTATGTAATAGTCTTAAGTTTCAGAAAATATTTAGAGTAAGGGTTGGGATTTTTTTTTGTAATCATTCTAATATAATGAGTCAGATTTCTTATAGGCATATTGTGGACTCAACATTGCTTTAGTTGCTTCAAAACATTTGTTAGAAATGGCTAAAGCCTTAGACTAGGCAATAGAATCAATGACCACCTGACAGCCTCACCACCTTCATTTCAGTAAGTGACAATTCCCTAGAGTGAGCAAATGACCCCCATAGAGTATAAATCTCTTTATTTCTCTAAGTAAAGCCTATCAAGGAGCTTTAGTTGGCTCAAATGTGACTTCTGTTATAACTTTGAGGCAGGACTTGTGCCTCCATCTGAGTCTATGTTCACAGTTGCTGATTAAGACTGACTAAAAACATCATAGCACTAACCCTGGTTCAGAAGAGGCTGGTACAGGGCTGTGAGCAAACTCCCAGCAAAACACACACACAAGTTCCTGAGGATGGCTCCTGCCATCTTCTTCACCTTCACATACTTGGAAAATGGATGGTTCTGGCTGTTCAGTATTGCAGTAAGGCTGTAATTAGTAAATATTTATCAAGAATGTTTTATTAAGTGCAGTAAGGAATATAATAGCATATAGCATAAGTTTAAAGAAGATACCAAGGTTTCTAGTTTTACAAAAACACAGAACTATGAATCATATCAATCTTCATTTGCATCAGGTAATTTTTAACTTGAGCCTAATCTAAATACCACTTGCTTAAAGATCCTTTACTAAGAGCTGTCTGAAATATTTCTGGTTTTCCTTCTCATTTTGGGTGTCTTCTTAATCAGCATCAGAAAAAAAAAGTGTTAATGACACAAATGAAGATAAAATTATGCATTTTGGTAGCTACATTTTAAAAGTCTGTACACTATTTTTTTCAGTATGTATTTCTGTGCCTCTGTGAAGAATAATCACTTAGGAACCAGAACTGCCTTTAAGTCTAATGAAACAGAGGGTCTGTGGCAAGATCAAGTGTGCCATTTCAATTATTAAAGCAACATTCCTTCTGGCATGTAGGAACATTAGTGCTGCCTCCTCCAGGGTAAAAGATGGAGAAAGCAACTATTTACTGGTGTTTGAGTTCTGTAATGTTTCTCTTTGGCACTTAAAAAATCTAATTTCCTGTGAATAGGTCTTATGTTATCATCCATCACATCCCTTTTGTTCTGGCTCCTCACTAATATTGCCTGTAACAGCTTGGACTGATGACTGTGGACTTTCCCAAATAAAAAAGCCTGGACCCAAATCAAAACAGAGACTGGTCAAAGAGCATGTTTCGGGGCAGAACCAGCAACACAGCCACTTCCTCTTCTCAGTTCTCAGGCTTTAATGAAAGATCTTTATCTAATTTTAGGGCACCTGGAGTGTAAGTCTACATCTGTCACCAGACTTTATCATTAGAAACTCAAAAGCACTGAAAGCTGAATAAAAGCAGCTGTCAACTGAACTTTAATATCACCCAGTTATTTGATTGTTTGGACACATTCATTGGGAAGCACACACCAAAAAATTGTGTGTGTGTAATAGGCAGAGATACTATTTTTTCACGTGTCTTCCTATACATTTCTCACAACTCACAACCAGCATTTTGATACTGAGATCTGTGCTCTGAATAAGAAACACACAAGCTAAACTAAGAAGAGGTTAAGTACAAAATACATGCAAACCCAGTCAATTCCACTTAGTTCTGAAAGATGACCCTACTTACACATAAAGTTTATTACATCAAAAAGGCATTAAAAATGTTTGGCACCACTAATGCTTGTTTGTAAGTCAGCAGAACAAAACACTGCTTTCAGAGGAAGTGGTATCTATTTTACACTAAAACAAGTCTGAACTTTATTTGGCAGTAGAGACTGTCCCCTATAATATCTAGCTGAGAATTAGTCGAAGAAGGTAAGGCATCTGAGACAGCACTATCAGAAGTCACATGCCAAGATATATTTTCATGGTGGGATAATCACTGTCTGTTAATAAGCTCTTCTTAGTCACTATATGTCTCATACAGAGCCCCAAAGTAATAAATTTCAATCAATATGTCTCTGCAACTTCAAGTTTTCTCAGCTTATTCAGTTTTCTCAGATAATAACTCTCTGCTCCCTTAGATAGAACGTTTCTTGAGAAAAAATGATTTCACTCAGAATGTGGTCCTTGTGATCTAAGAAATCCTAAATCATCTGGGCAGGAAATATGTGGGGGAAAAAAGGCAAAAAAAAATATTGCAAAAGAACTGCCATGGGAGCTTTATGAGTTACATTAAAGCTTTACTATCAAAATCACTCCTGGTGTGTAACACAAAATGGATACCCAAAGATGATGAGGCATTCAGATTTGTAAAGCACTAAAACAATTCAGCTTTATGCCTCTGCTTTTCTGCATGAAAAGCAAACTCCTATACTCATCAACAATCAAAGCTTAAAATACACAGGGCTTGAGCTATATTCAGACAGAAGCCACATAAATTATTGTCATCCTCATTTTACAATTTTGAGAACTAAGCAACAGAAATTATAAATCATGACTTTAAACAGAAACTTAATTGAAGGGAAGAAACCTGTGTACTGCATGAGTTCATAGAATATACTACCCACAAACTCTCACAACTGTAAATAGGCAATAAACACGTTGATGAGGCATAGTTAGGTGCATTGAGATTTGAGTATTTGCCCAGGTATTTGCTTCAAATACCCAATTAATTGCATGTTGGAGAGAAAACAGGAATAAGTTAAGGGGCAATGAAAAGGCTACAGGTGCATGGATTTGGTCAACTAACAGATCTAAGAAGTTTTTGCATCAAAACACCTGCGGCAACTTCATCAATGGCTGTTGCCATGGAGACACAGAAAAAGAAAGGGGAACAACTTTGGGGTGTTATAAAAGATGAAAGCAGTATATGTGACTGCCACTCTGTTGTTATCATCTTGGTGATTGAGAACCAAGTTTATAACAATAACAACACACCAGACTGTTTCTGAGATCTGTGAGTGGAAGCAACCCTCTCTTTGTTCTTACAGCTCCCTCCTTGTCAGGCAGGAAAGATGAACAGATGTTTTACTGGAGCCTATGAAGGTCATTCAAGAAAAGAACAACTCAGTGTGTGAGGAAGGGGGTATGTATTGCTTTGCTGTAGTTGCTTTTATCAGCAGCATTAGGACATTTAACCAGGAAAATAATACTTCTTTGAGGTATACTTGCAAAACTTGCACTAATTTATCATTTAGAGTAGCTAACTATTTGAGTTTCTGAAACTTCCTTCTCACCCTGACAGTATCAGTTTAACAGACAGCCTTATCAAGGGTATTTATATTTATATATATCCTTCTCCATCAAATTTTTTTAAAATATTTGTTTTAACTCTTTTAATTGGCAAATTTCTCTTCACAGATCTTCATATGAGTACTGAGACATTACCTTGCACCAAATATTAGTACCAAAATAACCAGGCTTTTATAAAATATTTTGCTGCAATAAACAATAGTACTCTAAACAGTAGTCTAAATAACCTAACAGGAAAGGTGAGCTGGACAAAGGATCCCCTTAGTCTGAAGTAAAAATCTGCATGTTTTTCTTGATCATAAAATGGCCATCAACTACTGATCTGAAGTTACCATGACAGAAAGATACTTAAAATGCTTTAGAGAAAGTTCGAAACTCTGGGTCTTTGGTATCAAGCAGAAACACTCAATGATAGAATGCAAAATTCTGCTCAGTCATGTTTATCAAAGATGAACTGAAGTTGGAATAGAAGATGACAAAAATCCCCAGGATGACCTGAGCTTGTTTAACTCAGTTAATGCAATATCAAGAAAGAATACAGCTCTTGTCAGCAAATATATCAAAAATGCAAACATGAGAACTGGAAATAATGCTCTGTGAGCCAAAGAATAATAGTAGAACAAGTCTCTGTGAAATGACTGCAAATACTCTGAAGCTGGATACTAACAAGATTTTTATGCACCACGAAACCTGGACTCCTCCAGCTGCTCTAGTAAGCTCAAGAATATATCTAGTTTCAAGGTAAATGCCTGGTGACACAGCACAAAAGATTATATGACTGTTGCCTCTGAGGTTTTAGGATTCACTGAATAGTATTTACCCAAGTTTTTATTTCCACTTGTACTTAAGTGGCAAGGTTTTGGCAGCAGTGGGGTGGCCACAGGACCCTATGCCCTCCTGAGCAGGAGGATATTTACTGAAGGAAGCCTCAGCCTGTGGAGAGCCCAAGCTGGAGGCGTAGATCATGGGAAGGAGACATACACTGAAACACACTAAAAGTGTGAGGAGGAAGGAAAGGGGAACTATTACAGGCTGACTGCAACCCCTCATTCCCCTTCTCCCTGTGCTGCTGCCATGGAAGAGGAGGTAATTAGTAAGCCAGCATCCTGACTTTATGTCACCCCATGAGCTTTTCCATCACATTTTCCCCCCATCCTGTTAAACAGATATTGCTAATTGATTACTGATCATTGGATATCGCTGGTCATTTCCAACTACACATCCTTTTATGTAACAAAACAACTGATTAGTTAGCTCTGATTAGTAACTGATCAGTAACTGCTCTACAACTGTTATCCTTTGGCTACTTGCTCCATCACAGACTGCTGCTGAAGTCTAAAACATCAGTAATTATATAACTGCATAATGTCAGCAGTTTAGACTGCGTTGTCCAGAGGTGTATGGAAGATCAGAGAAGGAAAGGGAAACATTGCTTAAAAGTCAGATAGCTTGAAATAAGGTGAGAGGGATGTGAATGAAGTAATCTTCCCTTGGTATGCTCTATTTTACTTTTAAGAAAGAGAAAAGCAACTCTTTATATCATCTTGCTGTTAGGGGAGGAACCATAACATTTGATAAGCTGGGCCAGAAACACCTAAGTACAGGTTAGGAAACCAGAATGGATACTAGAGTATGGTCTGAGCTGAAAAAACCATGCTGAAGCACTGCAGCAAAACAGAGCTTCTAAAAATCTCTGGTTAGTTCTTGGAGAAGGTATAAGGAAATATTGCTTAGGGAATCCAGGAGATTTAGTCTGCTGGTAATGGAAAATAACCACTGGTTCTACAGGAAAATATGCAAAGATAAGTACCATAACTTATAAGTCAAGGGTTTGCATCTCTTTCCTAAAGTTTTCCCTCTGGAAAAGAATCAACAAATAATCCTCCTGAATCTCTCCTAAATTCCTCCATTGATTTTTAGTGCAAGATCTATCAGGATTATATTTAAGTGACGATAAAAGCAGTTAGCCAGAACCAAATCCTACCATAACTGCTGGAGGATTTGTTGGAGTAGCTTGAAAGCTGTTTTCTCCTAATATCCCAGGAAACCACATTGTGAACATTAAGTTCATTTAGAAACTGTTGATGTTATAAACATATTCTGAAATACCAGCTAACTTAAAAGAATATTTCATCTTCCTATTTCATTTGGTTGACTTCTGTAGTTGGCAATCATAACAGTTCTGCTAAATCTCTCTTTGCTGATCACTCTTTAAGCTGTTATTTTGGGCTAACTTACCAAAACAACACTGTTAAAATGTAAATTTGTTTTTCAGTCTCCACAGGCTTTTTCAGGATATAACTGTTAGCCAGACAGTGAGCATTAATAGTGAGATGTAAGATCTCCCAAAGCCTACTTTCCTAGGCCTTATGACCAATGCAAATTCTCCCAAATGCCCCAACTGCTAAATCCCCATCATTTTCCAGAGCCCTAGTTTGACCAACACTTTGGTTTACAATTAACCTCCTCTGGACTAAACAACAATTACTATAGTATGTGCCACCTGTAAAAACCTCCAAAACATTTGATCCTGTCTCTAGGTGTCTCATCAAATATTAAAAAAAAAAAAAAAAAAAAAAATTCTTCAAAAATCCATTTTTCCTTTCTGCTTGAATCAGTTATGTGAGTAATGCATCTTCCTTACCTCTCTGACATGAATTTTCACCCCTCAGTAAAATCTGTCTCGTCTACTCTCTCTCTCCAAAACACTGGATCTGAAAATATCTTTTACAACTTTTGTGCATGTTCATCAGATGAAGTCTAATATCTCTATCAGATGACCAAAGATCACATATGGCAACCCTCAAAATTGTTCAAAAATATTAATAAGTTGAATCAAAGCTTGACCCTCCTTTGTTAGCTTGTTTCTCAATATGGAATTAGACTGAAAACTCCAATTGTACTCCACTTTCTGACACAGTTACAAGTATAGAGTTCAAATTCTCAAAGTGAGTTCAGAAATTATACATAGTTATATTCCCTAAATCACCATGGTAATTATTGTGACCCAGAACAAGGACCTTCATTTTAAAGTAATTTTAATTATGAACATTGGTGAATTGCAGAGGTTTGGAAGAGAAACTGGGGCAAAGCTTTGCCATCTCCCTGGTGTAATGCAGGTGCTCCAGAAGAATTCTGTGAGAATGTGTCAGGACAGGAGTCCTCCTTAAGTCTTGGTCCCTTGGGGTATATTGTCCAGTTAGCACCTTGCAACATTTACAAATCCTTTAGCACCATTCAGTGAAATTCACTAAATCAGTGTTGGATTATAGTTTGGCCAAAATTCTGATTTGGCAAAATAATCTATTGATTGAAAAAATGTTAAACTAAGAGCTTTTTGGGTCTAAATACTCATGCAAAATGATGTCACCTTTGTGGGTATATAAAGCTCTGAGGTAATACCAGAAAAAGTAAGTAGTAAACAACAGAAGTTAACCTTTTACTTTTTTTGTAACTACTTTTATTTACATTTAATTTTTCATACCTGTTGGGTTTTTTCCACTGGCTGTTTCTGAAAGTTGTAAATCACTGCAGCTTCATTTCAGTCAAAAATGCGTACACTATACTGGGGCTTTAGCTTTTAAATTGTTTGTTAGCTGACCGTCTAAGAGCAACTCTGGCTGTCTCTTTAGATGTAAACTGGACTTTGAGGATGTAGGTTTCCTGTGATAACTGAAAATTTGTTTATCTAAGCAGCTTTCCCTTTTAGTTAGGGAACATACCTCAAATATTTCTTATGAAAAAACACGTGGAATAAGCCTGTTAAAAATATCCTACAGACTGTGTCCTTTACATATATCCTGCCTTATGTTTCAGTAACACTGAGATTATTTTTCCACAATTAGAATGAGCAGTTTAGTTTAGTGGTCTCATTAGTAATGAATGAACTCTTCAGTAAAAGAAGTCCTCAAGAGTTACAGTTCAGTTCACACATTTTTGGGGGAGTTTAGCATCCCGTCCTATTTCTTGTCTTAATGGTAATACAAAACACGTCTATCTACCAACGAGGGATGCACTTCTGTCTGTCCTCATTAGCAGAGGATTTCTGTTCAAATCCTTACAGAATTAAAAGAAA
Organism: Sylvia atricapilla; assembly: GCF_009819655.1. NCBI lineage: Eukaryota > Metazoa > Chordata > Aves > Passeriformes > Sylviidae > Sylvia > Sylvia atricapilla. The sequence goes on along the minus strand of NC_089143.1, from coordinate 16,147,790 downwards.
CAAAGATAGAACCATCTCATATTTCCATGTACATATAATGCACTAAAACCTGCCCAGGGGCATTTACCAAAGAACCAGTGATACACAATTACACATGTGCAGAACCTATGTCCAGAACCTCAGCTTCACACAGTAGGCATAAGACACTGCTTAATTACACAGCTCAACAGCCAAACCTCTCCTCACACTGTCTTTTTTATTCCAGCTTGACATGGGTTTTCCCCCAGTTTTATTGTACCATCTACTTCGAAATTTCAGAGATTCAGTGTCTCAGGCCTTGACTGAAAATCTGCTGTCTCAATAAGCCATACACTTAGAGTAACTCTGCTTTTTACCAGTCACATATAAATGGAGCACAATATAAACTACAGGGAATCGGCTCTGCTCTGGCATCAGGATATAAGCCACGAAAACACATAAAAAAGACACAATGAAAAATCTCCTCACATCTTGTGTGAAGATAAGCATAACAGACATTCCAGAAATTATAGTAATACAGAATATTCCTGACTGTATCTTTCACCAGCAGGAATGGATATTCCAGACACTGGGAAATAAAGGATAAATTTGTTACATCATCACTGACTTTGACAGTGATCTTGGTGAACCATCACTCCTTCAGTTTTATAATAGATATACACAAGAATGATAAACCACGCTCCATTTGTCTGCTGTGTCTATTCTTTTAAAGCAAATAATACAAAAGTGTGTATATCAGAAAATCAAATCAGTAGGCACCTTCCAGTCAATAGAAATCCTAATAAAGCCAGTGAGGATCTGGGAATGAAAGACAGTAGAAGCGGTAAAAATGCTAAAAACTCTGTAGCTACATTTTACTGAGGAATGAAGTTAATTTGACCAATATATGATAGAGTCTAAAATGGCTCCAAAAATCACACATACAGCTTAGCAAAGAAGGCAAGAGACACAATATTTACAATTTCCTTATTGACATGAGGGTACAAAACTGTCAGTAAAAATCTGTCTTCTTTTAGTCCTACCACGCCCTGGAACATGCTGTACATCTGGGGTAATTTAACAGGGCATTAGAATTTATGTGAGCTCTATGTGTCTTTTTTCTTATACTAGAAGAAAAAAATCCCCTGCAAAAACACTCCAAAATCCCACCACCAACAAGAAAAAGCCCAGAATGTTGCTGATCTGAAAGCAGACAGCAATACTGGCGTAAGATGAAGAAGGGAAATTGGAAATGACAATTTCCATTAGACCAAGTCAGAAAAAAATTAAATTGCTCGTGATATAAAAATGAAATGACTGAAGTAATTAAAATTAAGAACAGAATTTGTAAAAAATTAGATGAGAGCTACAGAAAGTTTCTCAGTGGCCACAGATAAAGTCCTTATTAACACAGCAATTTGTGAGAGGACTGTAAACCTACAAAAGTCTCCTCCACAACCACCAGAAATCCAAGAAAAGACCAGTAACATTGATCACCATTTCCAGTGGACTGAGGAATATCAAGAAGACATGACACCTTCAAGTTTAAAAGAGATGACCTAAAGGAAGAGCCTTGGAAAGCATTTTTAGATGGAAAGTGACAAGTAGTATTTATGGCAGAAGAGGGTAGGAATTTCTCCACTAGAAACGGAGAAACACAAAAGGGTTAACTTTAACTCAAATTTTACCTCACAGAGGCTCAGAAAGGGAGCAGTTTGTTGATCTTGTTTTACAGAACAGGAGGAGAAGGGAAGTCTTACATTAATTTTTTTTTGTACAGTGGATTGTATGGATGAATGAATGAATAAACAATAAAATATCCCAACAAAGAAAGTGACACAACCCATACAAGTAGAGATGATGAAGTTCATATGACTGAACTTCACATATACTTGTATCAAGAGGTCCTGAACCCAATCATACTAAGATTAGTGCACTATTTAACAACAGACTGTTAACGAAGTTGTTTCCAAGGTAACCAGACAAAATATTGAAATTACTTTACATTATTAGTTATTTCACCTTGAAATAGAACATGAGGTGTAATTGTTGCTCCAAATAGTCTGAAAAGTAGATGTAACCTGCAAATCCTTTTGGTGAAGAAGTAATTTTATAAAAATATATTACTTTCTACAATATCTCTGATAGGCAGATGAAGAGATAGTACTGCAAAAACCCAAGGATGCTAATTAAATACTGATATCAAAGCACACTATTGTGCTCTTAAAAGTGTATATTGCCATGTAGAATAGGACCTGTGTGAAGGACAGAAGATGTATTATAAGATGTTTTGGATATATAATCTGTTTGCTGGAGTAATTTGGTTACAAATCCAGAATAAAACAGTGAATAAATTAGATTGTCTGTGATGTGTTAGGGATGGAATCTAAGGAAATGAAACAGTTGAGAAAAGGAACATTTTTCCCATAAGAAAACTCAAGTGTATCCAAAAGGCCAGCCAGTGTGGCACTCCTATGAGAGCTTTGTGGGGTTCTGCTTCCATTGGAGAAGGATTATTTCTCTATGTGGAACTCAAACACCTTTATGGGAAAGAGAAACCCTTTCAGTGTTGAATGCCATCTTCAGAATTTCTAAATCTTGAAATAATGTATCTTGCAATTCCCAAGTCGGTGTTTTCTGCTAAGACACCATTTTAACAGAAGCAGGTGACAATATGGCAACATAAAAATACAAATCCATGAGGGATGGCTAATTAGAGCAAGCTTATATTTTATTTAGGTTGGGTTTTGGCATTCATCTACAATTCAGCTTTAAAATAATGTTTCATCTATATACTCCTACCTCGTAATTCCCAGCTAATTTGGATTGCTACATTTTAATAATGAAATTAAGGTGGGTTTAATCTGTGATCAGTAATATTAAGATTGTAAGTAGTTAATAGCATAATAATACAGAGAACTACAAGTGTGGGTGTTTTACAATCGCAGAATTAAAGGAAAAATTGTTGGAAAGATAAGTCCTCAAGTTGCCTATAGCAATTCTGATGAAATTACTTGGGAAAAAAAAAAAAAAAAGTGGCAAGCTAGAAGTCATTTCCTTGATGCATCCCTTGTCCAAGACGACAAAACTGCTGAAGGTTCTGCCAAATACAAGATTACCCATATGGAATTTCAAGAATTGTCCTCAGCTGCTGATAACCAAGAAATGATGTGCACATCGCCCATCTCAGTCCCACGAGATGGAACTGTGTTTAATTACATTGTGAGAAAAAAGGGGTTTTGGTGTGCCAAAGATATGAAATGGAGTAACGCCTTACCCAGATGAAGGGTCCCTTTGGCACAGATTGATATGACATTGTCACAAACTCCTGAGGTTGCCAAAATGTTAGTGACAATACTACAAATACCAGAGTGAGATTTTTGACAGATCAGAATAACAAGTATCTATTATCTTCAGTCAACCTTCATTAACCTTGAATATATATATATGTATATAATACACATTCTTTTATTCATCCCAGTATTTATGAAATTATTGTCATTATATATATATGTATATAATACACATTCTTTTATTCATCCCAGTATTTATGAAATTATTGTCATTAAGCCTTTAAGTGGAACCAAAGGCTGCAAGTAATTTTGGGGATGAGGGATTTCTGTGAACTTTCCACAAGTGAAAAGGGAAGTTTAAAATCAGAAAAAAAATATAGTAGAAGAGAAATTTCAGGAGTGATGACACAATAGCACCTCAAAAACAATAGTAATTGCTCATGCTCACCCCAGAAGTGATAACATTTCTTTCTAAGCACTCCTTAGGCTATCAGAGTGACTCACAAAAAAAGCCAGGAGCTATTCTGAAGACATTGCTTACTTTTCTCCCTAGCCCCATAGAACACAGCTGTACAGAGCCCAAATACTTTATTACATTCTCTAACAGGACGAATCATCTCACTTATACAGCATTTTTGTACCAACATGAGCACAACAGTAACCCACAATAATACCACTGCCTAATTTGATTTTTACTGTGGAAGAGCCACTCTGACTCTGCATATTAATATAATACCTTTTTAACATAGTTTTTTAGAGACCCATAAATTTCTACAGCAATCCAGCCATTACCTCATCTCTAGCACAGCCATGTGCTCAGACTTCTGCAGGATTATTTATGTTTTTCAGCTCAGAAATAGCAAGGATGAATTTGCAGAGCTTTTTTGTGTCCATGAAACAACACCAGTATCCATGTATCACTCTGTGGTAATTGTTGGGAAAGGTTGATTTTATAATGATGACTAATGTACATTTCTGTGTACCCTGGAAGCAACATCAGACCTGGTTTAAATAAGAGATCTCTTATAATCAATGTGTCTTGCAAACTTCCCTTACTTTTTGTGCCATAATACAGTGACATCACATACTAATGATGAGAAGGTTTTGAGTTGCTTTTCACTCATTCACACCTGTCATCTCCACTAGCGATAATTTTCCAGGTAAACCCAAGACACCACCATAAATTAGATTGATTGGCTAATCATGTATTTGACTGTACCAGATAATAATTTCTCTGATTCTATTCTAGCTTTCAGTTTTTTCTAAGTTTATGGAAAGTTCACTCAACTGATTTTTAAGTGTTCAGACTTTAATGGAAATAATTGTCTTTTAATTTACACATTCCTATGATTGTTTTCCTGGAGAGAAAAATGTGCCTAGCATCCTGCCACATGAAATTCTTTTTAAATGATATCTTTAGAAATGTAAGGGTCAGGGAGTTTCAAGTGAAGAAGTTTTAAATTCTAAAAAGGGTCTAAGTCACAGCTGAGGCATATTATTACTTACACTGGTGCCATGGGAAAACCTATGTTATCAGTTTTTAGGACAGACAGTGTTACACTCTCGTTTGGCAGTAAAAGTTCAAGCAAAAATATTTTTATAAAGACTGGTCAGAAAAACATATGTAATTTCATGTTTGGTTTACTCTGGTCCCAACTGAAAATGTCAGCCTGACATCCAGCCTCTCTCCTTGAACAAGGGCTTTTTAAGCATACAGGAAGAGCAATGCTGGAAAATTATACAGTAAATATCCCTACATCAGTCTCTAACACTTTCTCAGTCTTTAACACCAGTCATTGCAGTCGTAACAAACTGTGCAGATTGGGTCAATTTTGCAAGGCTGGGGGGCAGACATAAATCCCAGTCATGGTTTGTTCTTTTTGGGACAGAGTCCTGTGATGTGTTGAAACACATTTAACAATATATAAGGTGCCAACGCTTTAGTGCAGTCAGGCAACTTGTAAGGAAAAAATTTTAATTTTAAAAAAAATTACTACTTTTTAAAATTAGAATTTACTGTCTTTGAAAAGCTGGAAAATGATGAACATCTACTTGTTATGAAAAAGGATCTAAATACAAGGGAATTGTGATGGCTCCACCTTCTAAGGCTTGATAAAGCTTCTTTTAGTAAGTTAGGTTGGAAACTTTGGCTACAAGCAAATTCTAAAGTTTAGTTGACTCTGAGTGACAGTAACTGAGCTCCCTCTCAAACAGATGAGCTTTCTCTGGCTCACTGACAAATATTACTGATAAAAATCTTCTTTTTGGAAAAGAACTGGCAGCCTGGCAGTCAAGATAACTTCTACCTTGGCAGCTGTAGCTGGAGTAACCCCCAAAATGCAGACTGCTTCAGAAGAATAGTTCATATTCCTTTTCCTCTCAGCAATTTTGTACAGCTTTTTCACCATTTATCTTGGAGACAATAGGAACTTATTCAAAGAGAAAAGTTTGTTTCTTGCTAAATCAATCCATTTTGTCTGGCCTTTCTCAAGGGAGAACTTCCCAAATATACCGCTTCCCAATTTTTCATTAAGTGTTTGTATAAAAAAGTTAATATATTCAATTATCCCTGTTATTTATGGAGATAGTCAACACTGCACAACATACAATCACCACAGTATTGCAAATTTCATTGAATAATTTTTTTCAATGAACAACACATATAAATAAATTAGAAAATGTAGCTACATCTGTCTAATTACCAGTAAACTCATTGGTATTTAGAAGAAGGTGAATATTTGTGCCTTGGTCAGCAACTTTAATTATTCATTTTTAAATGAACAAAAAAATCCAACATTACCTTACCACAGAAGACCTTGAAGTTTCCTAGTAAGAAACAAAGTACTGAATAAATAAAAAGCATTACAGCTCAATCAACTCATAGATAACCTTGAAAAACATATTTCTATGTGTTTTCAATGCAGCAGACATAATTTTGAGATATTAATTTCCTTTGGGCAGTAGCAAGTAACATTGCAAGTACTACAAAAGGTCTCCAGACCATTCCTCTCCTTGTAATAGAGACATCATTTCTTTACTGTGGCAGAGAGGGTCCCAAACCCAATTGCCATTGCTGAGATATTTTTCTCTGCTAGCATGTGCTCAAGGAAAGTTTAAAGATTGCAGAACGAGCCTAGAAGTGATTTTACTACAAATGAATAGCCAAGAAAGGCAGATTTCTTCACAGCTGTTAAAAGAGTCAGCCACTGTGATGCAGCAGTTTGCTTACAGGATTTGCTTAAACCAAAGATGTCTTTCAATTACTATACATGTGCCAGTAAAAAAACCCAGGAAGCAAACAAAACCAGCAAAAAAAACCCCCAAAAAAACAAAAAAAAAAAACATAATCAAAACAAAATGGAAATTAATAATTTGTGACTCATTTTCATAATGCAATTTTGTGAATGGATAAATTTGTGGATCATCTGAAAAGGGGACTGAAGTTCTTTGACATTTTTTTTTCCTAGCCAAAAAGTTTATATTATTAATAGATCTTATTAAACTAACAGCAGCAAGCAGACAATTTCACTCTGCAAAGAACAGAGAGGTAGAAGCTGACCTTTCTCATCTTTGAAAAATAGTAATTCATTCATATTGTCTGAAGATCACTGTTTTGTTGATAACAATAAGGAGGGCACATTCTGTATTTCTTATGTATTCTAAACTCCTGATAGCTTTAACAATGAAGATTATAATCATGGGTTCCTCATGAAGGAATGGAAGTTGGCAGAAAATGCAGGACAAGTCCAGAGTAGCTATACATTATAAATGTATACTGTGAGCTATCACAACTGCGTGTTCTTATTAGAAATAGGTTTCACATGAAATAGGTTTTCAGAAAAATAACCAGCATATGGTTCACTGCTTTCATTTGAACGTGACAGGTAAAATGACTCAACGTGTATTAACCTAATTTAAAATATTGTTGAAGAAGGAATAATAACAGAGAGGTTTTTTAGCCTGAAGTTCATTTCGATTACTCTGAAAATATTATTCATAGTCTCTGCTGTCTGAAATTTGCTTTGCTGATGATGTGTGCATAGCACTGAGTGTATTTTAAATACACACAGGGAAATGGGAGGAAAGAGGTTGTCTGTCTCCAGAGCAACATACCCAGGTAACTTCCCAGGGCCTGTTGTGGCCCTGGCTCACAGGGCAGGGGTGTGCTCGGCTGTCTGGCACATGGAGCCAGTATTAGACTAAAGGTTAAAGTGATGGAGGGTAGAGCTTTACATGAGGACAGTGCTGCCCTGTAGATCCAGCCTGTGAACACAGCTATCAGAAGACAAGGCAGCACCACTGTAGTGCCCAGCTTAGAGAAAACAGAAAGATCTAATCCAATAAATATTGGCAGAAATTGTACCTTTTTAGTTTGCTTTGAAAGTTACTATTATTTTTCAATTAGTTCCAACAGTTTAGTTGTGAATATTAATAATCCGCCATAGTTTCTTTCCTTCCTTTTTAATTAGAGTTCCTAGTGGTGCTAGGAACCACTTGTCTTGGTGGCTAACATTTGCAATACTTAGATCATTCTTACTCCAGGAAGTTTTTTGTTATTCATTATTACAATGTACAACCACAAAACAAATCATCATTAAATAGCTCTGTAGGCAACCTTCAGATCATTTTGACTCAACTTCATTTTAAATAGATTTTTGAAATATAGTCTTAAACTATGGGACTGTCATGTGATATTTTTTGACATATATTTGACAAACAGTCTTGCTTTCCTTCTTTAAGCCTCTTACACTTCCACTGCATATCACACATTCATACCTCCATAATCCAGTACCTTATCATATAGTCATAATAATTTTGAAAGAGCAGCACTTTAGTTAATCCCAGCCCAGTCTTTCTCATGAATGTGTCCCCTTCAGCAACAGTTGTAAATCAGAAAAGTTTAAATTCATTTTTGTTACTTAATTTTTAATGTCCTACTACTTCTAGGATGGTAGAGGAAAAAAATTAAAACATGCAGCATCAACAAATGGTATGTATTCATTGATGGAAATAAAACACTACCTGTTACCATAACACCAAGAAATGCATTTTTTAAAGTTAATTTTAACTCTCACTTTAGTGTAACAACTTGGCCATTAATGTGTTGGTTTATGCAGAGGACAAGAAATAAAGTAACACTGAGCTAGTCAGAGGTTGCTCCCATCCTCCTTTCACTCCAGCTGACAAACATGGCCTTTCTGAGGACTGCAGGATGACAGATGTGGTGATCAAAGTAAAAAAATCTAAGCTTTCAATTCTAATTTAAAAAAGCACTTTCAGAGATAATTTCTACCCTGCTGTTGAATGACAAATAGCTGACTGGTGTCAAACACATGAGCTGACAGACACTTAGTGAAATAGAGTTATTGAGAATTTAGTGCTGGCTGATCTTCCACAAAACAAACTGAACCAGCTGAAAAGATGATCATGTATCAGCCTTTTTGGGGGTGGGGAACTAGGGGTGTGGTGTGTGTGTGCAGGAAAAATTGTAACTAAAATAAAAAATTATCTGCAGACAAAAATAGCTTTTAGAAAATCCCAACATCTATTGTAAGAACATAATCATAGAAAGAAAATACGTAGTGTATTTGCCTTCTTCATTACACACAGAGCATGACCACCTTAATTTGTTAAATACAATATGTTACATGAATAATTTCATATATCTAATGGACATTTGCACATTTAAAGATATGATAACTCAAGGAAGAATAATGATTTCCCCAAAGCATACCCAGTCTGGAGCCCATTTTAATTATCATGAAACTACCATACATACAAATTACTCAGGTTGCCTTCTCTTGTCATTGTAAAGCCAGGTTTTGAAAACAGGATGTTTGCTAACAGGTAAAGATGTGCCAGAGGAAACATGCACAGATCTGGCAGTATGAAAAACAGAGTGTAATTCATGACTTTATAGAAAGACAAGAAGTTCAGATATCCAACTTTTTTCTACTTTTAGGCCTTAAACACCTCTCTGTGTCTTAACATACATACTGGCTTACGATAACTACTTTTTAAAGAGCTTTGCACCCTATTAATACATTAAGGCAGACAGACATGGGTGAAAATTTAAAAAAAGATGGGTTGTCACATGAATGTTTCTGGTTAGAATGTGCCCACTATTGAGTTTCTCTGGATCCCAGCTTTAAGAGAGCTTGGTACTTTTGTCTGCTTTTAAACCTTGCCTGCACTCTTGAAAAGTGCAAACTACTTAGGATGGTGAGAGGATAACTTTATATTGAAGGGATACATTTAGGGTAAGAATATAGAGATCTTCTGCTTTTTTTCACAAGCATTGGGAATGAACAAAATTATTTAAATGTAAAATATTTATCAAATAGTAAAATGGATATTAAATAAGATAATCGGAAAGCATTAAGGCAGGTCAAGGCTTACCATATTACGTCCGTTCACATTTCTATCAACCCCATGAATTCCTGAGTTTTAGTTCTGTGAAAAGTTTGTTTTCAGTTTCTCCACATAACCAAGAAATAAAAATAAGCAAAATCACAATTCTAACTTCTTAACTTTTTTTTTCATTTCTCCTTTGCATAATGAGCCAAAAAGACTTATAGCAAAAACCCTCTCTATAATATTTCAGGAACTAAAGTTTCAACTTGGAGAAATGCTTTGCAAAAAGACCCCAACTGACAACAAAGTAACAAAAAATATGAATTATATTCCTTTTCATTAAAAATATCCAGGGAGAGCTAGCACAGGGTTCCGTCAATTTTTAGAATTACACTCTCTTAACCATTCTCAAATACATTGCAAAGCAAGAATTTCTGAATTCAGTTATCAGGGGATTAAAGTAATAAAACCATTATTAAGTTAATTTTTCCTTAGAAAAGTACAACTGTGTAGTACAGTAGTAACACACTGTGAATCACTTGGCGTTAAATAATGCTTCATATTTCCCGCAGTCAAGACTAGTCTTTATTGAAATATAAATGAGGGAGATTGTTTGAAAACCAAGACTACAGAAACTGTTTTCTCAGTGTGAAGTAATTTAATGCACTTTCCAGGCAGCTTCCTGGATATCTGAGTCCACTACACTCCACACCAAACTACGTGATTTAGACATGTCTGGATTCATCCCCATGAAGAGATTGATTAAATAACTTTAAAAACACACAAAACAAAACAAACCCACAAAACCAAACAAACAAACAAACAAAACCAAAAAACCCAAAACCCCCCCCCCCCAAAATTAAGTTGGGGATAAATAGCATTCAAAGAACCATTAGTACTTAAACTACATTTTCAAATTAAGGTGTCTAAACTAGGTCACAAAGATCAATATCTAGAAACTGAATTGATGTGGCCTAATTTGCTGAAAAGTTTCCTCTGAGATCTGCCCCAAAACACATAGTTCAAGTCTTCTAAAAAACAGCGCATCTTCTTTTGTAGTCCTGCATTTCCAGGCTTCTTTGTTTGAAACCAGTTGGTTTTCAAGTGTTCACTTATCATCCAACACAGTGAATAACAATACTTCTCTGGAAAAATGGCAAGAACAGGAAATCCTAAACAGTTTAATTTTTTGGTGTTGTATCTGTCTTCCTCCACCCCTATGTTTGTTCTTGTTTTTATCCACTCTTAAAATGCTGGTAACATCATCAGGTCCTTAACAAACCATGCTGGGATTAATGAATTAATCTATTACAGTTCTAAGCCCTCTTTAAAAATGTGCATCCACTTTTATGCTTCTGGGCATGGCTGACCTATCCATACAGCATAAACTCCCATGCTCAGTCATGTTGTTGGATGCAAACGTTGTCTCATTTGCCACCTCCTCAACACTCCAGAAGACTGGAGAACCCACTCTGCTCTGCTTTCTATTCATGTGGGCAATGCCCTGAATCTCCTCTCCCCTCCTTCACACCAGATATCCTGGATTAAGATTCCATGCAGCATGCAGAAAGTATGAGCTGCCATGAATATTGACCTGCTGATACTTTTTCCTTCTCAGCAGCAGAGAGCTCAAAATAAGATTGCTGCTCCCTGCGTTGCCAGACTTCTCTCTGTCTGCTTCTGAAGTGGTACAAAGAGAAACAGCCCTGAACTGTAAAGCCTTTGGGCAGAAAATCTAATTTTTAAAATAATAACCAACAGAATTGTTGCAACTACTGTCTCTTGTTTTACAAATAACACAAAATTGCATCATTTAATTAAATTCATAAGAGCTACTCAGGATTTTACTTAATTATAACACATCAGATACTTCTATTCAAGTGTTTGTCTCTGAGATACAAGTATAACCTGGCATGGATGAAAGAGATCTGAATAAAAGCTTTTAATAACATTATCTTCAGCAATTTTGTCTCCATTTGGAAGAAAGTAAAAATCACAAATTCATTGTAATATATGGGCACATAATGAAGCATCCATCTATTGATAATACACTGAGGTTCTCTACTTCTACAAAAACAGCCTACACTTTTGTCTTTGTTGCTATATTTGGAATGCTGTTTTGTGCACAGTATTCGAAAAGAGAGTAAAGTGACAGGCATATGTAAATCTCTATGTTATACGCTACAAGCTCTGTATTTACTACAATGCATTAGATTTCTTCAACTGAGAAGGACAAGTATAAAAATTACAACTTTCTGATCTACCCAAGGATCAGGGGCTGAATCCAATCCCAAAATGATTATTTCAAGTTAACTGATTTGGCTTCATTAAGTGACTTCAGTAATGAGGACAAAAGACTGCCCAGAGGGAGGAAGAACTGAAGCAACATGAGGCATATACTGATCATTGAAATATAACAAGAAAAACCCTATATACAACATTAAACTAAGAAAAAAACCCTTTCAAATTATTTATATTTTATTTTACAATTTTAGATTAAAACTAATTCTATTTCTTATGTATAAGAAAATGGAATGCATAGGAAAACATCACACTTTCATAACATAAAAGCACCTCATGCTGAAATTAAAAATGCTTTTTGTTCACAAATTTTTTGTATTAAGAAACTATCCACATGAGTAAGATACTGAGAAATAAGCCCTGTATTTGAAATATTTCAAACAACCACCTAAAATATTTATTTTTAATTTGCAGCCTGTGAAAAAAGGCAAATTCATCTATCTGCACTCAGTACACCATAAATTTAAATCTAAAATTATTTCCCATACGTATTTATTTGCATAAATAAAAATGCATTCTAAATGCTATGTATCTCATAAAGCAGTGCATACTTCTCTATACATATATACATATGAGTTCAAACAAATCCATTATTCATAATAAACAAAGAAAAAACAGCAAGGTTTCTATTAAGAAGAATAGGTAATATGAAGCATTTGTAACTGCAGATCATGTATAAGAGTACAATGTAAGGCACTCACTGTGCTACAGTCAAAATCCTACTGTAATTTATTCTAGAACAGGTTTTTATTGGAATGTGAGATGAGACTACCTGCTTTCTCAAGAATACATGCTATTTTTAGTAAAAAACAAGAATCTTGAATAATGCATACACCTTTCTATCTAGATCCAGAGTGACTTTTTGGTTTAAAACATATCAACAGTTTGAAGCTATTATCACTCACCATGTTAAAGTTTCAAACCTGAGTTTTGACAATGAGATTAAGAGAATTCTCTTGATGTCTATCTCTCAATACTCATCTTATGGCCTCACCACTTTAGCATTGGATGCCACTTTTTAAACCTACTCATTCTCACAACCACTTGTGAGTTAACCAGTATAATTGTCACCATTTTCTAGATTTTCTAAGGTCAAAAAGGAAAGAAATCACAATGAGAGTTCCTGAATGCAAATCCAGCTGTCTATTTATTTGTGTTTATTTTAATTATGTACTTAACATGGCTGACAATTGGTACCTGTCTGACAGGGAAATAAAGAAACGCATAAACAAAATGACAGAAGAAATATAGGGCGATGCTGATTGCAGATTAACTAATAGTCTAAGGATATAAATCACAAATATTCTTATAAAAAGTAACTAGCAATAAGTATGTCAATGTAAAGAATACCACTGCTCTACCACTTCTAGAAAGTCATACCTTTCCCCAGAAGTGTTATTTCACTTGTGTTATCAAGTGGGATACTCTTCTGTTCCTGTCTCAAAGGAAGAAATTCAGATAATTTCTTTGCAAACATAACTTTGAAAGACAAATGTTAACATACACATTTTGCCTTAGCTCAAATTACACCATGAAGTGAAAAACCCAGAACCCAATATTTTACTGAAAATGTTAAAGAAATCTAAAGTATTTGCAGTAAAAGAAGGACAAAGATCAACCTGCTATAACACAGGTTAAACATTACGGCTGGATTTTCCAGGTATGTCTAGGCTGAAACCAGCCCCTCTGGCACTACGACTGTCTGAAGAATGACAGCGTAGTAAGGAGTTCACTACCATTAGATCACTCACAAATACAAAATTCGGTTTTGAGCAGGGAATGTTGCATTTCCTCTTCTTGTACAGGAGTGCATGTTCAAACGTAAATGGATTGACATACGACATACAGAAATCTAATTCTTTGAAACTCACTAGCCTAATTATTTTCCTAACTTTTCTATTAGATTAAAAAAAAAAAAAAAAAAAAAAAAAAAAAAAAAAAAGAGAGAGAGAGACCCTCCTTACCTTGGTACTTATTCATTTGGTGGTTGACCACTAAGCAAACTAGACTTTTTGCCCTATTTTCTCAAATTTCTCTAATTCCACTCTATCACTTCAAACCTAGCAGTTGTAGTTGCAAGGAGCAAGCCTCCTTTGGCACCAGCACAAAACAGTCACTAAACTGTTGCACTTCATTTTTGTTTGACTCATTTTAGTGATCAATATACTTTCTTCTAATATATGAAAGCTGTGCTGTCTAAACAAGGATTTGTTTCATAAGATGTAACTTATTCTTTCTTGAGTGATTAGTGGAAGACTGAATATGTTCTAAAAATAAGGGTAGATATCTATCAAAAATAGTTAAGGTCTCTTCATCTATATAAATATTCAAAAATCAGTCAAATGCACATATGGAATCTATCAATCTACTTACAAGCAATTATAAAGTAATCAATCTGAACTGTATCCTACCATTTTAACATGAATATACATATTATTTAGCAGCAGCATAATTTACAGACATTCATCAATAATGTTTTTTTTTGAAAGAAATATTAAATTGACCTATTTGTACCTATGTCAGACCTTCCATGTTATAGTTGTTTTCCTGAGATATCTGTTAGAAGTTATTTACTGTAAAAATTTGGTAAAGAACATTTTCATTTTAGATTATTCCTCTTTCTTCATGAAATGCACACACATGCAAAAACACGTATAAACAATGTACTCTTGCTGTTTTTAAAAGTTCAGTGACTAGGCTTTGGAAGAGCACATTTCACTTCTATAAACAGAATTGTCTCATTTGTGCCTCTTCATACTGCTCTAGTAACATGAAGCAGATATACAGATGAGAATGCAAAAGGAGCTTTATGGCTGCTTTTGCAGTTTTTTCCCAAGGTAATTCTGTAAGCATTTTTATTATGGGCTAAAATGCATACTAAACAATAAAACTGTCATATATTATCTCCAAATTATGTTATTATTTTTGTATTACATTGAAGAGATTCAGTTGCTTTGTAAATTTTGATGTTTCAAATAGGTCTTCACATAATCAGATACATAAATCCCTACAAAATCACTATCTTCCATACCTCATTAATAAAAAAGGCCAAAGAATTCTGATCAAAAAATGCATCAAAAATGGAAAAAATAATTTAAGATTCAAGAGATGAAATATGACTGCATTATTTCTACTCAGTTCATTATTATGGATTTTTTTTTTTAATTCAGTCATTCCATCATTGTGTATATTCAATCCTGTTCTATAGAATTTTAGGAAATTATTATTCATGTCTAAAAATATCTCTTTCCAACAGCAAGGCCTTCTAGATTCTCAGTACTAAAGTACATTAGAGAGTAGGCAATGCTTTTCTCTCCACACCTATACTCAGCTGACCAAGTGTAGCTATTTTTCAAAAGCATATTTTGTCATATCAAATTTTTGTCATCTTACAATGAATTATTTTATCCAGAGCTACATTTAAAAAGCAGCCTGGGCATGGAGCAGTGACAGAGTGCACAGGGAAAATGCTTCATTAAGGTATTCTGTAGGAAGCTCCTGGTAGCCATGCTCTGAGATGCAAGGTGCTTAGATGCAGACTTTGCTGCAGGTATCATATATATATATCACCTTCCTTTATTTTGCACGATTGTATTTATATTTTGGGAGAAAATACCTCCTTTCCTTTCAAAATACATGGATTATGGCCAGAAATGGCCATGACATATCTGGATAAACAGCCTCCTTAAGATGAATACTCGGAATTACAGAAACTTTAAATGATGCTCTAAAGCAACTGTATCTTTAAAAAGATGAATACAAGCTGAAACTCCTCTACCTGCACATAGCCAATCTACAACGACTATTAGTATGAGTGCTTTCTTGAAAAAAAAAAAAAAAAAGACTAACAAGTAGAGGATCTAATGATTGCAGGGAAGGGTTTTCCCAGAACAGTGTGGCCAAAAGGAGGCCTACCCAAGTTAGAAAGCAATTAGCCTATATGACCCTGAACCAGAGAAGATCTGTCAAGTCCCACATGAAGAGATAGGACGTATGTTACCCCTACAGATATATTCCTGGTAATATTTTTAACATCTCTTCAATATTTCTCACCATTTTTCACATAGCATCTAGATTTTTAATTCAGACTGATGTGGATCTAAAGTGACCTATTCCACAGAGATTTAATTGATCTGGACGTTAAAATTCCCTGAAGAAGACTGTGGAAAGCAGATGATGAAAAGATCTTCGTAAACCAATGGGCCCTTCCTCAAAACTTTTACATAAATTGTCCCATTTTATTTCTATTTTGATAGAAGCTTGATTTCTCTAATTTTGACATGAGAGAACGATTTTTTCTGTTCTTTATCAAACACATTGCTTTACACTTCTACATCATTTATGCATCATATCATTAGGTCCAGGTAAAAAATCCACTGAACTAAAAAGAAAGCAAAACATAGTAAAAAATTCACTTTCAATAAATTAATGTTAAGGTTAATCAAGACACTGTTTTCCAAACATAATCATTCTCCCAAGCCTGCAGGAGCCTACTTTTTGATGATAGGTGAAGTCTAAATCACCAACTACCCTGAGGCTGGGTATTAAGATGGTCACAAGTGTCAGTAAGTTTCACAGCCTGTCTTGCACTCAACATAAGCATACAGAAATATATATATATATATATAAACGAGCATATTGAAATTCACACCTCAGTTTTTACATCTATTTGGATCTAGGTTGGATTTAAAGCAGCAACTGAATGCTGTTGCACATCTGGTCTTCTGAAGCAGCTGTTCTCTGCTGTGCAATCTACAGCTACTTCTATAGACTGACTCTTCTTTAGAGACCTTGAATCCAGAATGTCTGTCAAGGTTTACAAGGAAGGTTGGTTTACTCAGAATAAAGCAGTTCTGTCAATTCTGCATTATCTGGAGAAGAAAAAAAGGACAAGCAGGGAGTGGTCATTCCACCACATATTAACTGAACATCCTTCTGAGAACAGGTGTTATGAGCAGCTGCTAAGAAAAGGCAAGGGGACGGGTACTGCTGCATGGCATATTTTTGCCTTTCTGTTTATTGTGGAATTATGCTACATTGCACCCCATTTGGCTGAGAAGTTTTACAGGAGAGGGAAGAGCATAGGAGAGTCTGTTGGAAGCTGGACATGTAGCATAGCTTTCCGTGGATGGAGAGGACATTCAAATTAGGATCACTCATGTCAGCCACATGCAGAGAAGGAGGAAACTCCCTTGGTTTTTTGGTGTTCTTTTTCTTAGAAAATACGATACAACCGAGAATTTCTCAGCAGCATGTCTTTCCCCATATCATAAGGGTGAGAGTCATACTGCACTTCAGACCATATTTTAAACATTACTGGTTTTGCTAAGCCATAAGGGTAACTAACAACATGTTAACACAGATGGTTGCAGACAGACCTAACATCTTCTCTGTACTTTTAAGTATCTGAACTATGAAAGAGGCCACATTTTAGCAGTTTGTGTGACAGAACAGATAAATTCACTAACATGACTTCTGGACTGGAGGTGACTTCTGTCCATTCAGATCAGATTAGACAGAAATAACCCTGATCCTTCTGTACCTGCATAGAGAAGATATATCTTAAGGCAGAAAACTGCCTCCATTAAAAACTACCACTATTTACCCTCTGACCAATTTCCAATTTGTACTAAAGCAAGAAATTACTCACAAAACTGACTTTGCAGCCAAATATGTTTATTGATAACTGCAAGTGAATTGGTCTTTTCTTTGCATCACAATAGGAGAAACTCAGGATCAAATATTCTTACCTTCCCCTGATAGCCTATTGAGTTTAAAGATATATAGACACCAGTGAGTCCTACTAACCAAAAGACATGGAGTTCATGGGACATTCACATGGCAAACATGACATTTATATCTGAATAAGCATTTGAAAGGTAACAAGCTTTGGAGATTGAATATGAAAGGAATAAGAGAGTATAAAATAGATTGCAACAATGGCTGATTCTATTCACAAGTCAAAGAAAAACATTTCTGTAAGAGACATTATATTTCAAGATACAATCAGTGCATGATGTAGGAAAAGGCATAGAGTTTCTCCTTTCGAAGACTTTGATTTATGCATTTCCCTGATTTTTAAAAAGTTGCTCACACATTTAGACAATCTCTCTGCATAGCTACTACTTGACAGCTGCTCTGGACATAGAAATGCAAAGTGAATCCTTCATTTTGCCATCTCTCCCCTCCAAATTTCTGGAGGATGAATGCCCTCTAAGCCTGTCCCTGTTGCTTTACTGTTCTGATCCATTGCTTCAGTTTGATCTCCCTGCTCTCCTCCCAGCTTGAGTGTCTAAACAAAAGCTTTAGAGTGAAGGTGCCCAGCAGAAAAAGCTCTGGGCAAGGAAGTTGGAGGGAAGATAATGGTCAGTGTCAAACCAATTTCAAAGTAATGGAAGGAGAGGGAAAGGGGAGTTTCAATCTTTCCTAGTAAAAGTTGTATTGATTCAATTCTGTCCTTCTAACTGAAATAGCTTGCTGGCTCCAGTGAAGCCAGCTTTATCTTCATTCTGGTCTGTTTTCTACTTATTGGAAAGTGGAGAATGGATGAAGCAGAATAACATAGTCCCTAGTTGGGGACACAGGATAAAATCAGGTTTCTTTCTGTCCTGCCAAGTGCTGAACACTTTAATACAGGTTAGGCTCAATGATGTCAAAGGTTTTTTGCAACCTAGTTAATTCTGTGATTCAGTTTATTCAGTAAAACTAAACAGATTGACTGAGTTCTCCTGTTTTCTCATGGAGATGAGGGCAAGTCAGGCTCTTTATCACCATAACTGCACTAAAACCAGTGGAATTGTAGTAAGTTAGCATATAAGGATTTGTCCTTTATCTGTCTTCTCTGTCCTGTAATAGCAAACATCAGGAATGCTGTCATGTCTTTCATATATTTGCAGTATAAGTCAGTGTATCAGGGATGTTAAGACAAGCATGTCAGGGCATCAGAAAACCTTACTATGGGAACAGATTTCTTTCAGAATATGACCCATAACCAGCCTGCCTGTGGTTGATGGGGAGGACTCATTGCTTATTTTGGTTTCCAGATCAGTGCTGGCAGTTTAAATGTGCTCCTCCTTGGATATGAACAGAAAACATTTCCTTGCATTCAGAAAGTGAACAACAAATCACTGGTTCTGAATACACTATAAAATATTCCTTAACCATCTGGGGCAGAATTCTCCTTTAATGTAGTGGTGGTATCCAAACATGGAAGACTTGATTAGCACATATCAGCCTCAGAGGAAGTGGAAATCCCTCAAGTCACTGGAGTTACTCACACTGCAATTACAAATAAATCAACTGTACCTTACACAGTTTAACCTTTTAACATTTAGGGGTCGGTTTATGTTGCTAGGTACTTTTGAGTGAAATTATTATCATGTGAGGAAATAGCATGACACTAATGGGTGCATTAGAACAAGAAGGTGCACTTCAATAATAGATCATCTTGAAATTATTTTTATTATTAAAATCAGTGTAATTTGTACCAGGAGGTTTTTTTAAAAAAGTGATTCAATAGAGCTGAAATCACATATAACCTTTTCCCACAAACTTAATGGCAATACCAGTGAGAAATCAGGAAAAGGATTTAACTCTACATATGCTAAAAAAAATCAATATTGCATTTCAGTGTTTTTTCCCTATTTGTTACCATATGTAATAAAGCTGAATAATAAAGCTAATCCATAACCACAATGATTTTTTTACATGACACAAATGTTACACATCCAGAGTATTAAAAAACCCAAAAGTGAGCCCTGCTGTGAGGGGTAAATTACTCATTGTTTAGAATTGAAGAAGTAATTCCATAACCAGTACATTATATAGTAAGAAAGAAAATATATATTCTCACCACATACAGTTTGAAAGATGATTTATTTCAGTAGTTCAGTAACTATGTAAGTGCTAAAGATTTCAAATTTTATCAGCACTCTGAACAATTTTATGAGGTGATTATGTGAATCTACATCCATCAAAGATCCTATTCCATGACGAAAAGTTAATGTTTCAGAAAACTGGAGTGCTCCCCTTGGCTGTGTGATTCTAACTGAAAGCAGTTAGCCAGCAAAAAGGATGGGTTTGGAATGACATGAGGAAACATAAATGACAAATACAAGTATTTTTTAGCAAGGGCTTCAGTGACTGAGTAGACATTTTGTGGAAAACTTGAAAAGTTGACAGCAAAAAATCTCATTCATAACTGACCTGGAAGCTTATTTCTATAAAATGTGAAAAAACCCTCATTTTTTATAGAAATAAAAGTCCTAACAAATTAGTGTGAAGCCCTCTTTGGGAGTAGATGAAATTATATGACCCATATAGTAGAGAGCAGACAAAATACTGAGCAAGCAACAGGAATTTTAAAACATATGTCAATGATATATGTTTTAAATACACACATTTAATGTTGGCATCTATGTCTTTTTTTAAAGATGTAGAGCAAGCTTGATGCTAAAGCTCATCCTGTAATAACAGTGTATTGCATTTATCTATGAAACAGACTTAAAACACAGATACTTTTACAGAAGAAAACTCTAATTGCATCATAAATCAGAAGAGCAAAGCATTTTGTAAACATGAACTGAACTAAAATCAATCAAGTTCAGTAGCACTGAACAGCTTTCAAAGGCAACCGACAGGTGTTACGTTCACTATTGTATTTTTTTTAATGAACATTCTCTCATAGTTGTAAATTAATTGTAAAATAAAAATCTTACGCTAGCATCTACTTCTGTTTTCAATAACAAAGCAAAAGCAACAGAAGCAAATCAGGGATTTTAGTCTGCTACTTGCACTTTTTTCATTTCACAGCTTTTATAGCTGATGCTCTCTATTTTAGCATATCAGACACCAAACCTACAAACAGCACAAACTGTGAGTGACCACTTTACCTTCTGAAAAATCAATCAGTCCCAGCAAATGAAGCAGCTTCAGAGATGCAAATATAATCACAACAATACCCACTGTTTGCAGTCCCTCCGACTCCCACTCGAGAGTCAACATTCTTCCAACAGGCAAATCATTCCAGTCTTCACACCGCTTTGCAATCAGAGGGAAATTAGAGGATTTTACCAAGAGTTTGCTTTGAAGAGGTTTGCAGTGGTGTAAAGCACCACTATACCAAGCAGTGGCAGTTCAGCAGCCACTCTAACTGAGATAAAACATTAGATAAAGCCCCGCATCTCATGCTTCTCTAAGCATTTGATTTCATCAGTAGCGAGTCCTCCTAGAAGGCTGAGGTGGACCACGAACCTCTGGGTATGACATTGTATCCGTGGAGCAGCGTTACTGAGAGCTGCTGGAGGAACATCTGTGTCGAGCAGGAGACTTGGCTGTGTCAGTGCCAAGAAGAAAAGCTCGCTGCAAACTTGCACTGGGGAGCACGCTGCTATCAGCACTCAGTGCTCCAGCGCTCCCAGACGCTGCAACTCTGCCCAGCTTCACAGCCTCTCCCCAGCTTCTCTTAGCACAGTTTTTGTTAAGTTTGAGAAATGACAGTTTGTAAAAGACAGACATCTGTTTTCACGTGCTAAATGCTGCATGTCAGAAAACTACCGCCCTCTGCATTAGAGAGAACAATGATCAGAGAAATGCTGCCCCTTCCCCTTCTTAAGCATCACAAGAATCTAATTAAATCATCACTGAAAGTGAGAATAGAAATTAAAGAAATACACATCAGCATGATGAGTGCCTCCAGCTAGCAAAATATAGTGCTGTCAAGGAGATGTGCACTGCCCAAACCCCTGATCCACAGCCAGGAAGAATGTATTCTTTATTGATTAAGAAACAAAACAGTGCTTTTCTGCCTCGGGACATGAACCTAGAACTGCTGAACCCCAAACTCTTCTATCCATTGATGGGTATGAGACATTTTCCTGGGAAGATCTTGCCCAGACTACACATCAGGGGAAAAAGAATCCCAGCTGATTTATTAAACAGTCTGTATAAAACTAATTGTCCTGTGTTTATTTGTGATTACCAAGAGGATACCCAGTGTGAAGAATACGCTCTGAAGAATATTTCTGCAGCACATGCACAACCAATAAAAGGTTATGCCTTAATGCTTACCCTTGTGCCCATCCTAAAAAATTAAGTAAATCCTGTCCATTGCTATACAAGACACGACAATAAAGTGAAGGGAAACTTCAGAAAAAAAAATTTAGACACTTTTATAATGAAAACATATGCTTTAGCACTAAAAAGAACTATATAAATGATGTCCAGTATCAACTGCTCAGGTAGCTAAGCTCTTTCGACTAGAAAAAAATTTTGCTAAGTATCAAGAAGTTCAGGTACTTCTATTTTTGTTCAAAAAGTCATTATAATTTTAAATTAGCGTAATGAGTTGTAACATTAACAATCTATTGTTTATGGGCTACCATGTAGAGAAAGAAAAATGTATTCTACTATTTATTATCAGGTTTTTTTGTTTTCTTTGAAGGCTGTACGCGTTGAAGGACAATATAAGCAAAACTCTAGAATCTACCTATTTTTATTCATTCAAAAATGCATGTGTGTACTTCAGTTAATTTCAGGTTATATCTAATCAATATACAAGCAAGAATATTCTTTGACTTTACACATCTGAGTATTTAATACTAGAATGTAGTGAGTTCTATTTTATTTATATATACTCTCAGTCTGAGTGTCAGTTCTTTCCCATTAATCTATAAAGCTAAAACAGTGTCGTAAGAGGAAAGCACCACAAAAATAAGCCAAACCAAATAAACTATCCCACATTTGCACCTTCCAAATATGTCATTAATTTTTACCTCCTATTCCATAATAATGATTTGATACATTTTCCTGTTAAGTTCTTCTCCTCTGAAAAGAAAACTAACATCTTTTTTCCTCTTTACAATTTCTAGGCATTGCATATTATCATCTTCTCCTTTTAAGGCTCTGACATGTTAATCTCAACCTCATTCTCAACTCTGGCTTCTATTTATTCCTTGTGGTTATTCCTACTTAGGCTTTTCTTCTTCTCAAATTTGTGCTCTTTTTCTTCAATGATGAAGCATGAACAAATGTTTACAATATTGCAGAAAGAATAATCCTAATATAATGCCACACTCACAATATAGCAGTGAAAGAGACCTTATTTATCTTAATAAATGCTCTCAGGGAAATTATTAAAATGAAGAAATCTGTCAGTCCACATTCTCCTTTGACAAGGTTCAGGCTACCTTCTGTTCTTGAGCTGCCCACTCTTGGGAGCAGAGACCCTTCTAATCCACCACTGAAGGTGCCAACCCACTTGTAGAAAGCCACCCAGCAAGACATGGTCAAGACACAGCCAAGGGATTTTTTTCTGCTTTCACACAAGAAGAAAGTCCTGGACCTCTTAAAAAAAGGTGAAAGGAAAAAAGATTATGAATTTGATGAGCTTTAGGTGCCAATTCTACCTGCACAGCAAATGAGTTACAGAAGAATGTTTAAATAAAAATAAAAATAAACTGAAAACATCAACTTGAATTAACGTAACTGATTACTGACTTCAGAGAATACCTCCTTTAAAAAAGATAGACTTTTTCTGTTTCTCATGATAGTTCTCTAAGTTAGGGGAACCATACACTGAATTTGTGAATCTCCAAGACTTAACCCTAGAAAGTAAAACAGCAAGGGTAAAAAACTGTGTGGAAAGAATGAAGTGATACATGAAATTGTTCCTGCAACATGCCATGCAACAAGATTAAAACATTAATGTTACTTGGACATGTGAATTCTTCTGTAAGAAGTTCAATTTAAAGAAATCTATGCTCCAAAACATTTGAAAATTAAATCAATCTTGAACAAGGAGATAATAACATTCTATTATTTATACAGCAACTCTTTGTATGCTTGATTATACAGATTTCTAGATTTCTTCTTGTTTATCTAGAGTTTAATGTTGGTGACAATAGGGTGGAGTGTTTATTGGTGAGAACCAGGAGAAAGGCCAGGAGGGCAGATCCCATGGTGGGAGTCTGCTACAGACCACTTAATCAGGATGAAGAGGCACATAAAATGTTCTGTAAGCAGCTGGGGAAGTATCATTGCTGGCTCTCGTTCTCACAGGGGACTTTAACTTGCCAAATGTTTTCTGAAAATACAAGACAGCAGCGAGCAGACAGCCTAGAAGGTTCCTAGGGTGTGGCACATAACTTCCTGACACAGCTGATGGGGAAGCTGATGAGGGGAGATGTCCCACTGCACCTGCCAAGGAATGGGGTGCCTGCAGGACATCTCTGGGCCAGCAATTGTGAAATCGGGGTTTTCAATTCTCAAACTCTGGGGGAGCCTCAGCAGAAAGGCCATTGTGGACTTCTGGACAGACACCGGCTTGATAAGGTTGAGAGAGTCTTTTTGGAGGCAGTCCTGAAGGGCAAAGGAGTCCAGGGAGGCTGGAAGTGCCTTAAGGGGGAAATAATACAGGTACAGGACTAGGCTGCACCCTGTGTGCTAAAAGATGAGCCAGAGGGGAAGAAAAGTGGCCTGACTGAGCAGAGAGCTTTGTCTGCAACTCAGGACCTCTGCATAAAAACAAGTACAATTTTTTTCTCCTAAGTAAATATTCAAGAGAAACCTGTGCTGAAGTGCTGTAGGAGACATACATTATCTGGAAGCACAGATCCCAAATGAGTTTTGAACTGGACAGAGTAGATACGTCTATATTAGTGGCACCTAAAAGAATGATCCAATTCTGGAGTACTAACATTCTTCCACAAACAATCCCAAGCAAGTACTGGCTACTCTGACCATTTTAAATAGAATCATTTATGTGTGGAATGCAAATAATATAAAAAGAACACCTTAAATAGGGAAGTGCATTATGCACTAAGTACGTCTTGTAACTGATTGCTGCATGCTTGTAAAATACCATCAATTTTCCCTAAGAAGAAAAAAACATTCAGAAATATTATTTATAGAGCTTAGATATGGGAAATTAAATTTCATTAATTTCAAAGTTGACTAAGAACAGAGAAAATTTTCCATTTAAAAACAAACAATTCCATCTTATTTAACACATCAAAAGAAGGAGCAAATGCTTAAGAATAACAACAGGATGCTAACAACTAAGGAACAAAACAAATTTTAATTCTAGAAATACTTAAATAATACCTAAATAAGAATTCAATTACTAACACATAAGGATATAAAATTTCCTTACAACTTAATATAGTTACCCAATCCTTTCAAAATTATCTGGTATTATACTTCTTTTATATTAATCCCAGTCAGCACTTGATTTTGGATTATATGCCATCATAATTAGCACAATAAAAGAGCATCTTCTTCTAATTCCCTTAATTATCTTAAATGACTTTGATTTTAATGTTTACAAGAATTTTTTACTGGAAGTTTTAAACTCTTCATCTTTTCAAATTTCTTCTGACTCTTAGAGAGAACCTACATGATCCCTACTACATTGAAGTGTTTAATGTCTTTCCACTATTCTTCCTTTTTAACATCTGCCTGTAAACAGTATCAATCTTTTCAGACTTTTCTCTTTATATTGAAAATGACTTTTGTTTCTGTGCAGACATTCTGCATTTGCTGTTGTCCAATGTACAATGGATGTGACAAAAACTGAACTGTTTCCAAGGCAAGGATGTCTTTGTATTCATTAATTGACTTGAATTTTAAGGCCTTCCTAGGTGCTAAAATCTGCATTGCAATTAATTTGTGTGTGTGTGTGTGTGTCTGTGTGTGTGTGTGTCTTAATTGGCTGGGAGTAATAGTTCATTAGACTCTGTTTGATATTTTCCCCCAATGTATCTGAAAAGGGAAACTGCGGATGAGTTAGAAATAGAAACAAAATTTGGAAGTATTAATTAGCTGCCCTTCTTTCTGTACTCTCTTCTTCCAGAGGGACATGTTAGACAGCCAGAAGAGAATGAAATGGTCAAATAAACACACAAAGGACACCTACAAACAGGTCAGATAAACTGCAAATCTTCAGCTTCTTATTCATGCCAAACCTGAGCTTATTAGGGAAGTTATGTGGTGGATAATGTTAGCCACTCCTAATAGTTAGCCACTGAGAAAGTCATTCACAGGCAATAAACTGCAGTTTTCTACACAGAAAAGTTTCTATCTTGGATCTGCAGAAGAAAACTATGTCCACTAGAAAGCATTTCAAGAACCAGAAGAAATTAATGTACACATATCTTTTCAAGAATTATTCTCAGGGTAAAATAATTTTGAATGTAACACCTCCTTTTCAGGCTGCTACAACTAATCACCGAACACAATGTAACTTTCATAAAATGTTTAGGAAAGTGAAGCCAATGCAGGGAATCACTCTGTTCACCTCCTCACTGCTGCAGCTGCTCAAGAGTCCAATATTGCTCTAGCAGATTACTTATCCAGACAGAATTGCAGAGAAACTTTTGCTAGCTAGAAGAGCAAGGTAGAGTGTAATTATACAAGATTAAATTTGTCAGGCTTCATATATCATCTTTAATATTTACATTAAGTGCCCTAGATTTTAAAGACTGTAAGTGAATACAGGCTGAGTAAGGAAAAAATTCAACATCTGTACAGGCAAGATAAATTTCACTGGTTTGTAATCAAGGAAGAAAATATGATATCTAAGCTTCTAAAGGTTTGGTCTCATACTTAGAGGTAAATTACACTAATATAATACTGTAGTTATAGCTGTATAAAGATTCTAAGCAATGGTGTGGGATTTCATTTCTTTTTTCCCCTCTTCACTTTCACCTTATGGCTCTCACTTGCTTCTAAGCTTTTGTTCTTGCTTTGATCTATATCAAAGGACTGCTGCCATTACTGATCTGAGAACAGGAGCTGAAAGGAATCCCACAAGAAAACCATTGCCAATTCCTCTCATAACATAACACAGGTGGATGTATTTGTCAAAAAATCTAATTGATAAAGCATGTTATACAAATATGTATAAAATACTTAGTTTACAAGTGCTTTGTAAATTAAATGGAATGTCCATGGGAGCAACAGTAGCATTTTAATTTATTAAGCTTAAGCAAAGGATTACAGAGCAGCTATATGTTTCCTAAATGAAGTTAAATTACATTTAGTAATAGTCAGTAATCAAATTCTGGTTTGTTTTACTGCAAAGCCCACTGGCTTGTTTGGCAAATGAAATTACTTCTAAATTATGCAACTGTGTCTTCAGCCCACAGACCTTGGGTTTTTTTTATATTAAATCATATTTGTTGCTGCAGGAATAGCCACTACCAAATTTAAAAGCACAAATATGTATCTGCACAGGAGAACTGCAGCATAATGGAACTACTAAGGGCAAATCACACCCAAATACTTTGTTAGCTTTGTTAGAGACCCACCTTCCCCTAAGACATGTTTCTTGTGCTTGTAAGAAAACACATTTTTTTCTGTACAAAAATTGTCTTGTCTTCTTCAGTCTTTTCATATTTGGAATAAACACGGTAATGTCTGACTTGCTGAGTTTCTTCTTTCACGAGTATTTTTGTAATTATACATTGAAGTAAGAGGATGCCATTATCTATCACTTTATTCATGCAAATAAAAAACTACTGAGAGGCCAACAGATCAAGCTGGTAGAAATAATGGAACAGTGTAGCAGCATTCATTGCTACATATTCAGTCATTTTCTGTTAGCCAAATTATGACAATATCCACGCATGCTTGCCCATACATCCAGGAAGCCACGTACTTGTGGGCTGTATAGTTAGATGACCTCAGATGAGTTACTAAAGAAAGGGAAGGTGTTTTCTGTGGTGATGAATGAGAAAATAAATGAACCATGTGTGCCAGTAATAAGAGCTAATATTATAGTAACAAACAGGAATATTCATCATCCAAGCCTCCAACCCATCAATCAATTTAAAATTATCAACCTATCCTCTGCAACATCTCTGTTTCAAAACAGGTCTTCCTGGCTCTCTATGGTTCAATGAATGGCTAGCAACTAAACCAAAGGGGAAAAAAAAAGTATTAACCACAGTCATAAGAACATCACTCTTGTGCAGCTCTTTTTTTTGTATGGCACCTTTCTTTGATATAAAATAACCCATGTACAATAAATGCTCCATTTCTCTCCTTTGCTTTTTTGAAGGTGAAGCACTGTATTTCACCATAGCAACCAGAAAGTATTATAAATGAAGGCTGAAGAGGCTGACATATTTCTACATTTGATGTACTTGTTAAAAAATGAGTGTATTTGTCCTGTAAAGATGAGTTACTACATGTTTGCAGCACATTAAAGAAACCCCTATAATCCTGATCTGTTCCTTTAGTTCTATATAATTAGACTTGCTCTACATATGAAACATGCACAGGTTTGACTACAGATCTGAAACATGTGGTTACCACTCCCAATTATGCAATGTTCAGTATTAGTCCATATCACCTTGTGAGAGACTGGAATGTTAGTGGTTAATGCCCCAAAACTCTTGTCTTTAGCCAAAAGAGCAGAGTGCTTTGCTGACCATTCACAAAGGAGCCACCCAGGTGCAGAGGGGGTGCAAAGCCACCACTGCAGGATGGAATGACAAACTGACCTTTGTGCAGCAATGAGCTGGGTTTTGAGCCAGATATGGGAAGGGTCAATGAGAAGAAGATTCTGCAAGGAAAGACAAGTGCTTTT
The DNA here is from genome assembly GCF_009819655.1 of Sylvia atricapilla. Lineage (NCBI taxonomy): Eukaryota > Metazoa > Chordata > Aves > Passeriformes > Sylviidae > Sylvia > Sylvia atricapilla. The sequence continues at coordinate 16,119,296 of NC_089143.1, read as the reverse complement.
TATCATGTCAGTTTCCTCCCTTTCCAAAATGACTCAGATGTGAAAACTCCTTTCCAGAGAAGTACCAGGACAACAGCACTTAGACCTGAGGTATTCATCCCTTCTGATGAGACATAGCTGCCTCAGTCTTACTGATTTGAGAGCTGTCGTGTCCTAGGTGTCATAAACCATCAGTGACTCCTGAAGTGCCCTGTGATACACAGTGCAAAACATTCCCACCTGACCCTCATTGTACACTAACCCACTGAAATTTGTGTTTTGCAGGCTTCCTCCACCCCCAATGGATCAAAACTGGGACCATAATTTCAATCAATGGGCATCAAAATTGCAACAATCAAATCTCATTCATGGATCCAGATGGGGTAGTATCTATCTACTCTTATCCTTTTCTTCTTTCTTTTCCCTTCTACATTTTCTTAAATTTTAAGATTTTATATTACTAGAGATAATAACCAAAATGGCTACATGGCTGCTTTCCATTGCAGACAAATTGTTCTAAAATAAACCCACCATATAAATATATGTATAAATACATGTATATATTCAGTTATGTTTCACTCTAATAGATCCCAAGGGATCTATTAACAAGAACCTGAGTTATCTTTCCCTTCTGCAGTGGGTTGTAACACGGGCACTGAAGATTTTTTCTTTTCTTCAGTGTAGTGCCTGAAATTCACCTACATATAGGTGACTTCTGATAAACAGGTTTACTCCTGATAAGTGGTAGCAGTAGAAAGAAAAAGAATTGGATGAGGATACAGGGATATATATGCATATAGCCTCCTCATTGAAAGGTAAAGGAGATGTTATTTTCTTTTTTACTCCCTCTTTATTTTTTTTTCTTTTTATTTTCATTCAGAGCTTTTATTCTAGCAATCTCAGAGACTTCTTAAGACTTAATTCTGCCATTAAAATTCTACGTTAGGCAGAGTACTAACTGTTCAGGAAATTTAAAACTTTTCTGAGCTGGACCCCCATTTTTTCACAAAAGAGTAAAAAAAAAAAAAAAAAAAATAAACAACTTATGGGGAAGGGGTTGAAAGAAATGGCATCATTTGATGTTTTTCAGCACCTAACGCAGTGGCTCACAGCCATATTCCAACGTAAGAACCTACAATGTTATTTAAGGATTGATAGAATGTAATGGAAATTTTTCTGCTATAGCAATTTTGCTGTTCTGGCAAATCAGAAAGCAGCTTTAGGATAAAACCAAACCCTGAAATGAGCAATGAGCTTACAATGACTTATCACTTAAGTAAGTTAAAGGAAGTTTGCAGATATTCCCTGAGGAATCGTTATAATGCCCAACTAAGCACAGCACCATGAGGCTCCTGTAGATGCTGAAATGAAGGAAGCAACAAAATGCAGAAACACACAACCTTGAACCTTCAACATAACTTCAGACACCACTTTTGATTGTGTTATGTTGCTGCAGGTACCATATTTTTCTTTAATAGATTTGCAGAGTTTACCACACCTTCTACACAATCCATGCTTATAGCTTAGGCAGATATTCCACTATGTACAGTGAATTTGTGGGTCATGAGAAATTCATTTTCACATGCTTCTTGACATGCACATGGCGAAACCCAAATTCCATAAACAAGATGCCTGCATGTCTTTCTCCTGATAAACAAACACGATCTGGAACTGGCTGGATTTTTAATCCATTCCCAGTCATTTTTAAGATGAAAAATATTTTTGCTGTCATTAATACTTCAGGAATCATATCCCCCCTCCAACAATCATCTGCACACCAGGCTATGAATTTTAATTCCTTTAATCTCCTCAGAAGCAATTTTCATAGCTTCCAATCATGTTGCTCTTTTCTGAACTTGTTCTAATTAGGCAAAAAAAGTCATATAGAAAAAATTTAGTAACTAGTTTTTATGTATTTAATTAGTGATGAACAACATTCTACAATGACAAGCAAACCATGGCTTTAGCATTTCATTAACAACCTCTTCTCATGAAAATAATATTAAGTATTTTAAAACATTGTCTTGTTTATCCCTCAAAAGCAAATAAACTTGAGTATTCCCTTCACTTTCAGAAGCTGGAATTCCAGCTGAGGTACTCCACCAGTGTGCCCAAACCTCAGCCTATTACCTCACTGCAACTGGTGTTTGTTTTGGGTAAGGTGCATTTTCAAACTTACTCTTTGCTAATAGGACCGTAGCACATACTGTCTTTTACTGAAGCACACTGAGAATAATTAGGCTGTTCTGAGACTGCTTGAACAGGTCTGACAGTTTTTGCCTTGTCCCTAGCATGTTGTCACTTCTGCACTTGCTTTGGTGCTTATCTGATACTCTGTGAGCTTCCAGGATAATCTCAAATCAGACAAAATATAAGTTGACAAAAAAAAAAACCCAAACAAACAAAAATCAGAGCTTTTGTCCTCAAAATACCTTGCAAGCAGTGCTCATTTCACTTTTGAGTACTGATCTCATGGTTGTAGCCTGACTGCCAATGCTCTGCAGGCTCAGGAGGACAAAAGCCAGACCCTAATGGTGAAAAACCAAGCAAGTAAGGAAATTAATCCTGGGCGGGTATTAACCAACAATCAGCACAAAGATATGGGTTTTCCCAAAACCTCTGAGGGTCCAGCCCTTGGCAGAGAAGTGGCTAAAATCAATCAGCGAGACAGCATGATTGAGTGTGTCTTGAAAAATCAGAAAGGATTTAATAAAGAAAGAAAATAATACGAAAACAAAGGCAAAGCTGAACACAGTATGGACACAAATCGTCTACTTGCTACACCCCGAAAAGCGTGGAGTTTCTTTGTTCTCTCTCTTTAGTACTTAATAGCTCAGGTGGGCTACTTGGCTCTTGGTCCAATGAGATCAACAAGAGGCTTTGAGTTACACTCTCCAAACCCAATCAATGCTTTCCTGCTGGCACTGAACCAATTACTGAAAGGAGGGTATGGAAAATTCTAGGTAAACTTCTTAAAATATCTAAAGGTAAACTGGAAATCTTTCCCTATTTAGAAACAGCTGCTGGGGTGTGGGGTGCTTTACTAGACACAGATACTGCAAGAAGTAGTCAAAACTTGCTATCATACCAGATGTGTGCAAAGAGACACCAGATGTGTGCAAAGAGACACAGCAGTGAAGCAGCACCAGCATTTCTTGCTGTGTGTGATGCACAGACCCACAGCTCACACACAGTCCAACTCTGCACGTTCAGTGCCCTTCATGATTAATTCTGATTTACACTTCTTAACATAAGTACACAGAATATGTTCACAGAACCAGTTCCTCTTAAAAATATCCTTTAGATTTTACTCATTTGGATCCCAGCTGAAGGAATAAATTAATTTTATATTATATGGTGTTCAGTCAACTGGTAAATTCCCTTGGTGAATTCAAGTCTAGTACATTTTTCCTTCCTAGTGAATTACACCATCTAACACACCAAGAGAGATACATAAGGTATCTGCTCTGAGCCACAAACCAACAGAATGCAGTGGCTGTCTTGCTCCCTCACTGCCAGAAGATTGTTTTCTTTCGCTTTTAATTGTTTGGGGGAAAGGGAATGCAACAGCAATAAAGGTTAAGCAACACTTGCTGTTTTATTTGTTGAACTGAGATTCTTTTTCAGCAGAGTGAGGGAATTATTGATCCCCAAAGAAGTTTCTCAGTGGTATTAATAAGTTAAAATCTATAAATCTTTTTATTGTAGCTGGAGAAGAAAAGTTAAAACAGTAAACAATTCGAATAAATACAGTAATTTCTCTCCATCCAAACCCCACTATACAATAGACTGTACTGGAAGACATTCTCTATGGATAATTAAGTTTAAAAAATATTTCTCAAGATTTTTCTCAGAAAAAATCCTTAATAATTCAAGATATTGGGTTTTTGGTGGTAGGTTGTTATGGTATTGTTGAGGTTTTTTGTTTGTTTGTTTGGTTGTTTTTTTTCTTTTTTTTCTTTCCCAAGGTACTGTTTAAACAGGGTATCTCTGAAGGAGGTAAGGAATAAAAGGATGTGATCACAAAAAAACTAAGGTGGTATTATGTTCTTCAGGGACATATAGCAGCAAAAGACCATTTGAAAAAAGCAAAACAAAGAAGTAAAGGAACAGTCACGACAAACTCAGACTGGCAATCTCCAGTGAAAACAAAATTAACATATTCTAGGCACAAAGGAGTGGTGTTCAGCTCATTTCTGCCAAACTTCTAGGTGGTTAAATCGGTATATTTCAGAATATGCCTTGTGCTGAGAAGCAGTAAGAGAGAGTAGAAATTCTCAGACAAAATTTGACAGGATGGCAAATTCTATCCTACTTATAGAAGAGGAAAAGGGTCATGGACACCCTCAGGAGTATTAGATCCTGGTGTCAGAGCCCAGCTGCATCCCTATCCACAGTCTCCACGATTTGTTCAATGATCTCTGCAGTACAGCTTTTATGAAGCAAAGGAAGAAAAGGCAGGTACCACCCTACATGAATGTCTAATGCTTTTGGGTTATCTGTAGCATTTTTACAGCAAGAGTTGTTTTTCAAAGAATAAATATATCTGTATAAGACACGTGGTCCCAGATATAGTTGCACATTTCACCAAGAAGCAATTCCTGGCCCATGACCCCAGTGATTTGATACAATATACTCTTTTTAGTTCGAATTTGACCACATTTAGAGTGAGAGTTTAGCTTTCACCTTATTGTTTTCATTTTGTGCCCTAAGCTATCAACTGCCCAGCAGTAAAATAATTGCTGAAAACAACTTTCCTGCCAGAATCATGACCTGATGTATAAAATGACATAAAACAGCAGTAAGAGAACATTTACTATTAAGAACAGCTTTTCAAGTTTGCGTGCCTATTTTTAAAGGAGATTTTGTCTTAGGAATTTCTTGGTTCATATCTGGAGGTTTTTTTGTTGTTTATCCAGTTCTCACTCTGTACAATTTCAATAACATTCCTGTGCAGGTGTTTGAATTTTAACACACAGGAAAGTCAACCTTTAAACAGACAATGCTCCTATATGTAAACATACAGTGCAATACACTTCAGAAAGCTCACATACTGCATATACCAACATGTATCAATCCTCATCTCTCATATAGTTCACTAGTAAAGTTGATTGACCTTCTTAGATACAGGATTTTTATATCTTTAATATTTATTTTGTTAAAATCAGCCTTTTGTCCTTGGGCAAAATAATTAATATCCCTAAATTATGACACTGTGTTGGGGGTTAGGTTTGTCCTTTTTTTTTACTCTAAAGAATTTTTTCCCCATAAGTTACCAAAGAGATTGAGTGTTGGATACTTAAAGAGATGGCCAAAACACGGTTGGAGAGAGAGTAACTGCCTTCTCTGATAAGAAGCCAGCTGTTAAAAACCGGGTGGAGCAGTGTTGCTTATCAGATGGTGGAATGTTGCTTATCAAGTGGTGGAATACTGCTAATCTCTGTTCATTGTTCCACTACCCCCATGGGGATATCTTCTGTTAATGGACCATTAAAGCTCACCAACAACATGACACATTACATCACACTATTGTAAGATGCTCTACCCAGGGAGGAGGAGCCAAATCATCTTCACCTAAATAAAAGAGCCACTAGTGTCACCAGTGATTCAGTTTTCCACCGGATTCCTGGAGCAAGACCGGACCCATCTCACCATTACTGGACCCTTTTCTCCACAGGACCATCTCTGCTTCCAACAGGACCACATCTGCCACTCCAGGAGGGCTGACTTTGGACAGCTTCCAACACCCTGACCAACAGGGTGTCAGGTTGTATTTCTGACTCTGTCAGGGTTTTCTAGGATTTCTTGTTTGTTTGCTTGCTTATTCTTCTGTACTACAATACTTGTGTTTTGTTTTATATCCCTAGTAAAGAACTGCTACACCTATTCCCAAAATCTTTACCTGAGAGCCTTTTAATTGCAAATTTATAATAATTTGGAAAGGGGAGGAAGGGCTTACATTTCGAAAAAGACTTCAGTCTTCTCTGGCAGATACCTGTCTATCTAAATGGAGACACGCTGCAATCTTGTATTAGAATTTAAATGTTTAAAATCATTATATCCAGGATGATGAACAAAGGAAAGGGGGTATAGATTTGGGTTTTGCTTAAGAAAAACAGCAAAAAAAGGTTAAAATACGGCTAAGTCTGTAAGATTCAAGACAGAAAAACTCATTGCCTAATGAATTGTAAATATTGAGTCTGTTAACACAGGCATGAACTACACAACCTGTGTACAGCCTTTACATTTCTTAATGTAATGCTGTCCTTCAACCAAAACTCTCTAGGATATTTAGAGGCAATATTTTATTTCATCAGTGAAAGCACATATCATGGATGTAGACTAACAGGAGGTAAATATACACCTGGAATCTAAATCCTATCTTTAGAGACTCAGGAAGAGCATGTGTAAAAATAAAAATGCATCTAGCTATGCCAGCATATATTTTTTTAAACTACTAAAATAAACTGGTTTGATCACAATATGATAGCAAACAATTAGAAGACCAAACAGGAAAACTAGAATAAAACACGTTTCAAAGTGGATGTTTAGAAAATATCAGGTCCTTAATGTTGTGCTCCTGATTTAAGGATGCATTTGTCAAGGGTCCCCCCCAGGCCAGGAATTTAAGCTGCCTGTGCTCAAGGCCAGGTTGCTGGGGAATGAGAACTGCTTGAGAAACCGTGACTACCCATGAGGATGTCCAAGACCTGGAAGAAATTTCACTCATCCTCTCAGCAGTTGCATTAACGTGGACACAGGTGCTCTTGCTCCCATTCACGGCTATATGTTAAGTAAAAAATAAAAAAATATATATACATCTACAAAAAACTTTACCCACAGAGTACAAGAAAATATCTTCCACTTCATAATAATTTTTAAGATAGAGACAAATACATCACAAAAGTCTGAGAAGGGAGATCTAAACCCTATTAACCAACAACCTATGCTTAAAAGATGAACACAAAATACTTGCATACAACTAGCAGTCTGTTCGTACATACTGTAACAGACAGAAGCTAAAAAATACACTTTTCATCTTTGGAATGCTGGTCAACTGCAAAATAAATACCAAAGAAGATTTATATTGCTATTGCACTGCAATATCTTGGGAACTTAGATCCATAAACTATTACACCACTTTCATCAGTCTGCCATCTTTTATCTATTGTTTTCTTTTCCTTCAGAACTAAGAACAGGCATTTCTATATAGCTGTAATCATTCTAGCTGTGCCTCCAGGACTCCATAAGAGTTACTATCTACATCTGTTAAATTTCTTTATATTTTCCCCCAAGCTGCAAATGAATACCTACTACCAATGATTCTAAATTTAATGGCACAGGTATCTTCATTGTGTTTGCTGTTTCTTCTAACACCAGTCTTTTTTATCTGTTTGCAGATCACATTCCCCCCAATTATGCCTTTTTATGCTAATAGTTGGAAACAGTTTGGTTTCCAATACTGTACATTTGTGGACACATCAGACACCACTGCTGACACATCAACGATTCTGCTTGTGCTTTTGTAATATTTTTGTTCAGTTCAGCTAGCTAGCAAAATAAAAATGATTATGCTTTACAATGTGGCACTGCAGGAAAGTAAAAGAAAAACAGCTTAAAGTAGTTTAACTGAAAAACCTCCATAGGACTAGCTCAAATCAAAGAAGATCATGCAACTGTAACATTTGGTGATCCTAATTTTATTTCAAAAGACATTGATTGTTCACCCTCTGGAATTGTTAAGCATAGCTGAAGCACATCTCTCCTTTTTCAATAGTCTCTTCCTCATTTGTTAGTAGCTGCAGTGATGGAAAGTTGATGAAACTCTTAAAGTAAAAAACCTTTAATTAAAATAGATACCCTTTCTTCTTAGTTACCAGAGTTACTAAGTTTTGTCTCTAGACAATTAGCTTACAAATCCCCCAAATGTAATACTTAGTCTACTTAAAATCTGCGTGCACATACTGGACCATACATACATTTAAAATTGAGTGAACAATGTTTACTAACACTGCAGAGGCAAGGGCAAACAAGTCTATGATAAAACTCAGGATACACCTTTACAAGGAGGTTTAATCTCCTGACCCCATCACCGTCTTCCAGTAATGTGCTATGTTTCCTCTTCTGAATGAACTCTGACTCCAGAATGCACCATTTGCCTGTGTGGACAAGTATTGACACTCCTATAACATTTCCTTAAGGTGTCTTTGCAACAAAGAAAAATTAATCTGGCTAAAAAGACAGACAAAATCCTGTTAGTTTCTCAGCCATGTTTTATCTGTCACTGCCTTGGTTGTTGTTCATAGCTCTGCACAGTAAATACTGCAGTACAAAGTCTAAAATTCTTACTTCAAATAGAAGTAGTACAAACAAAGTGAGGTCTTCTCTTTACTTGGAAGATGAAACAGCTTTAATGAAGTAAACAAAATACTAAGAAGCCTTATTCTAATCTAGTTTGTTTCAGATTAATAGAGCAAAGTAAGCAAAACGCAGATGTGGTTTTACATCTTACTCTGTACACATTAATCTCAGCTAAGATAGCTGTAGTGCAGTTGTGGCAGAGTATTATGCCATTGTGTCAAGGCATTATGCCATTTCCAATTCATATATTCTGCTAGGTAAGTACTGCAACAGCAAAGAAGTTTTGTTTGGTACTGCCACCTGCTAATAAGGAAACTACTTCTTGTAGGTGTTGTGCTGAATACCAGTTCTGAGAATGGTATTTTTGCTAATAATCACAAAGATAACTGATAGGAAGAAGAATAACTTTTTTTGTTGCTGTTTTATTCTCACACACAGAATATCCCAATGAGGTTGAAATCAATGTATCCTTTGATGCTATGCTGTTTCAAGAATTAAATACAAATTAGGAAATAACAGCTTGTATTGCTAATACATGGGCAGAGTGAACCAGGCATTCAACAACAGCTGACTGAAGACTGTTAGAAAATTCAAAAAGTAAAACCAGAAAAAATACAAGCACTTTTCCAAGAGATTTTTCACTTTTCCCAGGGCATTCACTCTTCAACTATTGGGGATGGGAACTGCTTTTTTCCCTTAACAGAAGCACTGGGAAATGAGTGGTATCTGGACTTGGGCACCTTCACCCTCCTATCAAGGACATTTTTGATGGTTTGATGGGTCACTGATTTCTTACTGGCCCTCCCAGAAGAAAAAAAAAAAAAAAAAAAAAAAAGCTTAAATTTACCAGGCTATTTCTGATACCAATATTTATTAATATTGATATACTCTCTGCCTTTTACTTCAATTCAAGTAGAGTTTGATCCAACTTTATACTAAAGTAAAGGCTCCAACTTCCGAAGCAAGAACATTCTTGCAAAGGCCTGAGCACAGCTGCTGATATATACAAAAGCACATTCAAAAGACAATTGTCTAATCAGCTAGAATTTTTAGTTATTAATATCCAATCTCCTAGCACATTTAGTATTCATTCTGGCATGTTTTATTAGGCTATTATTTCTTTTTCTAGTACAGTTATTTAAGCACAGAATGCAGCATGGTCAATATAGTAGGAAAAATTATTTTCTACAATGGCTTAGTGGCTTTCTTTTATACACCCTTTCATCCATTCCAGCAAGTATATTGCCAAACTGCCTTAAACTTTATGAGGCATTTAACTAAACAAATGCAGAACAGAAACTTGATCACAGTGTTGTGAAGAAAAATCCTGCCCAGACCACTCACTTTACAAATACTGAACTGACCTGGAACTGTGCAAAGCTTCAAATACTCTTTCCTATTTCTCTACGTTCTTATTACTAATATAATTATAGTGCACATTCACACATTATTAATTCACATAAAGTGCAGTAACTCCAGCTGTTTTGGCAGCAGCATATCCATACTTAAAAAATGCAGTCTTTTCTGCTGCTTATACTAATGATTTTCATAAATAATCATACATTTTTAAATAGTTTTATTTCACTGTCTTATGCAGTAGGAAAAATCAGCTTAAGAAAAATAAATTTATTCTAAATTATGCATTAGTTCTATACATTCCTACTGCATCGTTCTATCAAAACCAATTACCAATGAATGAAATATCCCTGAGAATATGCAATATATTATATCAAGAAAAAAATCACAGTTATCAATAAACTCTATCTGAAGGTTTTTTCCAGCTATTTAGATGCATTTTATAATTAAGTTCCTTTCTTACAAGAGTTGATTGGTATCTTGCTGTAAGCTGACATGTGAACATTAATAACCCTTTTCTATTCCAATTTCAGACATACCGTGTCCGTGTGGATCCTCCTTGTTCTACTAAGTTTCATGCTAGGTAGTAGAGGAAGAGAAGCAGGATCATTGCTATTGGTATATATAGCAATGTATATAGCATATATATATATATGCTATATATATCTTGAAAGCAGGTATGGTACATTTGACTTGTCATTCTCCAGAAAAATCAGTTTTCAAACACTGCATTTTGCTCAGAGACTGTTCCAGTGTTCTCATCATGACTATGTAATTTTGAACCTCATGACTTCTCTGCTCAATTGCCTCAAAATTGGAGACAGCACTAAGATATGTTTAGGATGATAAATGAGATGTGATAGGAAAGACCAAAAAGTTATTCTGATTTAAAGTGTAAAAAGCATGAGCAATCCAACTCTGAGTCTTTCCTTATTTCATTTTTCTGAATATTTCAAAGAAAATCTCCAAAGTGTATGAATTCCTGGACACGAAGGCATCAGCAATAACTTTGCTGCTGTTTCAACTGAATTAATGTTTTCATCTACTGCAGTTAAAGATTGTGCCATCAACACATAGATTAACAAAATTCATGCTTATATGGGCTGTGTGAATCAGTTTTTGATTATTTATGAAAGCTTCGTGTCTAATTAAGTACTACGAATTTGTAATCTAGTTTATATCTCCAGATATGGACAAACCTGAAATAAACTGTAACCATAAACATCTAAATTAATACCTTCCAATGTGGTATTAATGATTTAAATAACAATGCTGAAATGTTTTCACTGCCTCTTAAATGATCTTTTGGCTGTTAGTGTCAATTACTTATTAATATTCTAATAAAAAATAAACGGTATTATCATTATTCATCAACTACATAATTTATGAGTCCTATTTCCTCATGAAACTTTTTTTTCACCTTGAACTTTTCCTATGTCCACTATGGTATGCACCTTAAATTCAGATTCTCATATGAGATAACAGTTTCTTCCCAGTGTATTGCATAATTTATATACTTTTAAAAGATAGTTATAAATAGAAATTATCTGACTGACCAAAGAACACCTGTAACAGATGTGCTGATATTTTAACAAGGAATACAAGATTCACGATACACAGACAAAATTGGTTGAGAGGACTGTCAGCTGTGTAAAGATATGGAAACTATCTTTTTACCCACTGGAACAAGAGAAAAACATGTGCATGTATCTCTATTCTGGGTTATGATTTCCTTCAGTAATGAATTCAATTACAGTGCTTTCTAATGGTGCATCTTTGGTTAATATTACTCAGAAGTGTAGTGATTTGAAACAGTAATTCTTATTCAAACAAAAATAACTTTTTTCAAATAAATCATTACTGAAATGCTGTTAAAGACTGTTTTGCAATGCACTAGAATTCTCTCAATGTTGCCTGGGAGGAGATGCATTAAATTTCATATGAGCATTTTGCTGATGGAAGGTTGAAAAGAAAACTTGCTGTTGACAAAGGCTGCAGGCAGAGTGCCACAACTTGTGAACAGTGATCTCCAGCACTGGTTGGTGTGGTGGGAACTGTCAAGAAGTTCTTCCGAGGAAAAAGCAGTAACCAAAAGTTTCTATGGTTTACTAGAACTTCAATAAGTAAAAGAAAGAAACTTAAAAATGTCACGATTAATGATACCAAAAGTTTCAGATAAACCTGAATGTATCAGTACTTTTGAATTTTATTGCCTACATAAACTAATTCGCCTCAAAGGATAAGCATAGCATACCAGCCTGAAACAAAGAGTAGAAATTATTTTAAGAAATTGCAACGACTTGATAATGTGAGAAAAGAAAGGAGACAGCTTTCATGGCTGCAATAGGGTCTTGTAACCGATGTGAAAGAAACACCTAACCTTTAGCATGACAGGGTGTTAATGAAGACAACAAATCTCTCTTGATCTTTATGACTTACCAGGAGACTCACAAATCCATGTCTAAACCCTAGACTGTCTCATCAGTGAAGCCAAATGATAAGCCAGCTACTGAAGTAAATATACTTCATAACTCTCCTTCTGATACTCACTGTGATAAAAAAGACAGTCAGGATCCAATTAACACTAAATATTAGTAAAATAATTATAAAGAGTAATTTTGAGGACTTTCTGGCTGGAAGAAGCCATGCACTGTGTAAGAGCTATACAGACACAAGCAAAAGTTAAAGGACTGTTTCCATGAATTCAAATAATTGGCAGCTGCTTTGAGCGACTCCAATAATGCAGAGGCACCAGGAGTATCTTCGTCTTCATGGAAGATGGAAAAGGTAAATCAATAAAATTTCCTTTACCTGGGTATCACAGTAGTCAAACAGTCTAGCTGAAAATCATGATAATGCATTATATACATAAATTTATTTATACATTGTTTTTCTTTCACCACGATATAGAGGGGAAATCTTGTTGAAAAGCCAAGCAAAAATATTTAATGATCAAAATGTACAATTCATTTGGTGTAAGTACATTATACTCCTATGTGTTCATTACTCATTCATGAGTAAAACAGTTGTTGTTGGAGTTACTTTAAATGGAGTGCATCATGACTTAATTTTTTCAAGGCAAGGGCTGTGTTTGCTACATATTGAACCCTTCTGCTGGATTATGAACTAAAAGAAGTTTTCAAATGTGCCGTCTGTGCTTTGAATTTATAAAGTTCCCACTGTTAACCTATTTTCCTAGTCAAAACTTTATCAGTTCCCTTTGAAGGTGCCATTGCAAGAGCCACAGGACAGGTGCATCACTACCTGAGGCCACTCCTGTCAGCCACTGAAGCCTTTTGCAGTTATGGATGTGAAACCAGCATCCTGCAGAGTTCTGTCACATATGCTACAGCACACCTACAGATTCACAACTTAACAAAAATAAATAGTCCAAGCACATGAACTAATTAGAGTGATTAATTAACAGCACATAACCAGGGTCAGAAGTGCACTTTCAAGTTTTTGATGGCCTCACCTGGGATGTCCCACCCAAGTCCAGGGGGTCCAGTTCAGCTCAAGCTGGGCATCTTGCCTGAAGTACATCATGGGTGTACCCATATCTGTCCTCATTTCCTTTGAACCTGTTAGAAGTATCCATCTCTCTCTCTCTCTCTCTCTCCTCTGTTCCTGACTGGATTTTCTGGATTGACCTCCTAAACCTGGCTCATTACATCACCTTCTTTGGTGACATGTGGATGGTTGACAGTGACTTCTCCATCAGCACGCCTGCTTTGTTCAGCCCCTGTTGGAACATGATCCAACATGAGAGCACTGCCTGTGCTGGGAACAGCATCAGATCCTGGCTTACCTCCTTTAAGAAATCAGCCTGTCTCTTTTGATCCCTGATGCTTCTTTGGACTTCCTTTTTATACTGCCAAAAATGCTTCCTCCCACTCCACTGCTCTTTTAGGGAAAAAAGGAAAGAAAAAAGCGAGCACTTTCTGGAAAGTCCACCAGCTCACGTCTGCAAAACCACAAAATGATGAAGAACAAAAAATTCAGGAAAAGTCCATTAATGGAAGGTAGTTAAGAAGCAACACTTCCTACAGTCACAGACCAGGTAATTGAACTTCATTTTCCTGTAAGTATGAGATATGAGGTTACATACCCTGAAAATATGAAGGAAAATGGAGGCTTAAAAGCACACATAGAATTTCTTGCTTTTATAATACAGAAGTGAGACTTTGGAGCATTAATCCTACATCAAATCCCTTTATATTGGTATTTTAGACCAGAAAAAAATTATACTTGCAAATTCATTAACACTCTCAGGAGATACACACTTTGCACAAAGTAGCTTTCCCAAGGAAACCCCAAAACACTCCATATCAAATCTACCTCGTTATGAAAAGATGCCTGTCAGATAACACCATTCTTTCCTCTCTGCAGTTCATTGGTATTCTCTACCACCCACAGACCACTCTTTCTGCTCTCTTGATCAAGCAAAGCTGCTTCTGCCTATTCCTGCTGTCAAACACAACTCTTCACCTTGCACTCAGTCAAACCAAAGCACACTAACAGCTTCATACACTCAGCTTGCAGGAATGCATGCTGGTATGCTTCAAAACACATCCAACATTGCCCAAGAGAAGGAAGGGTTATTGAATACAGCTTCTGAACAGTTTCTGTCCACACCAGCCCTCAGGCTATGAAAGCTTTTCAATGCCACGGGTGGTATGAAGACAGTGGGGCTGTTATGAATAGCTCTGATCTGCCAGAAGAAACACCAGCAGCGAGCACAGGTGACACCAAGGGGTGCTGGTAATGGTTGGATATTGAAGGTCAGCTTCTGCTACAGAATTAAGGGCAGCATCCAGGGCCATTGATCTCAAAAAAGTGCTGGCTGCTAAATTAACTGCCAAACTTGACAAGAGCAAATATGTTTTGCTATTTTCCTACAACCACACATAAAATTATCTTCTAAATTAATACAAGAGAATTAATTAATGATGGAATTCATTTTACCCAGTGAAAAGCAGAATCCTCTCTCACATTTACAGAATAAACTTAATTAAGTTTAAACAGGAATTTTAAAATTAATTCTTATGAAACAAGACACTAGAAATTATGTTGGCTATCGTGAAGAATGGCCATTGTGAAGATATGTTTCTGCTTTGTACTAGCAAAATCAGTCTAGATTCTATCAGCAATTTGCATGTTATGAAAACATTAAGAAACAAATACACCAGTTTCCCACCAGTTTAAGGGTCTCCACTGAGCTCAGTTGTGTTTATCATCACCTTGCATTAGAGGACCCAGCGCTGCAGGCAGCACTCTGGATACAGGGTAATGAAGGCAACAGTCCTTGATCTGGCTTTGACCCTTTATGTGCATGCTCCCAGACCAGACTTACTCCAGACAGCAATGTACCAGTCAGTGCCCTCAGCCTGCTGTAAACCAGGACCCCCAGATGCTCCCCAGTAGAGCTGCTCCCTGTAGAGTTGTTCCACATATTCCTTCTTAAGTGCAGGATTTGATATTTTTCTTTATTGCATTTCATGAGACTCCTGCTGGCCCATTCCTCCAGTCTGTGTACGTCTCTCTGGAGAGTGGCTCTCCCAGTTTTGGCATCACATGCAGTCCTGCTGATAGCACATTTCTTTGCAGGTTATTGACAGAGCTGTGAAACAGGACAGGTTTCAGGAGAGATTCTTGACTCTCCTCGTCATCAGCCTCCAGGTAGAACACAACCCCATTATCTCCTAAGCCTAGTAATTCAAAAGGCCTTTTGTTTATCCAGTTCATTGTCCACCAAACTGTGATTTCCTTGATATAGCATTTCAAGGGCAAGCTCACTTTCAGATACAGTTAACTATAGACAGAAGTACAGAGTTGCTGGCTGAATTCTATGCCTGGCAGCATGGTTAGAAGTTTAAGTGCAAATTGGAGAGTGTGACAGAGATGTATTACTACCTGAAGGGCTGTAGGATCAAGGGTTTATCTGAGTAATTTGACAAAGTACCTGAGTAGAAAGTGTGGCCTTCTAAAGTTTCCAAGACCCATCCCCAAGCTCTGTTCTTCTGCAATCTACATAATAAGATAGGTCATAGTCCAAGATGCACTTTTTGTTAGAAAAAAGCTTCAAATTTTCAAACAAATTCACAATTTCTTTTTTAATTACTGCTCTCTTATTGACATGTTTTACAATGATCTTTAGACATCAGCTGGATTACAGAAGTATAAAAGAGTAGCAGGACCCAATGTTTCATTATATTTAAAGTACTTCCAGAGGTTCAAGACACACAAATAGAATATTTTCCATTCCACAAAGTAGCATGATGAAGCAATTTGCTGCTGAGTAAATTAACTATGTGACTGAAACGCCAAAATATTAAAAAGAATCCTGATCAAAACAGACCAAAATCAAAAGCACACATTAATGAGACAAGATATTTATATATTTGGAAATGCTACAAAAGATGCTCACTAATTATATTTATTCCAAAATTTTGAAGTGAATTACAAAAGCCAAGAAGTTCTTATCCATTCATGTAAAGATGACACTAATTGCCACTCCCACAAATCAACTGTAGTTGAGAAAAACAATTACATTTGCATTAGAAAATCAAAATTATAGCAAATAATATATTTTTCATTTGTGAAAGGCACATTACTTAAATATAATTTTGTTGTTCTAACTTCTTTTTAACTATGCTTGCCATCCAATGTGGAAAAAATCTCTCCTATTCACTATCATTAGAGCTTATGTTGGTACCTCATAGCCCCTTCTTGTCACTGCTCTAGTTCAAGAAAAAGAAAATTTAAAAAATGAGTTTATTTCTTCCTATGTTATTTTTCCAAGCTTATTCCGTTCTCTGAAGTACCAAAGGAATCTATGTCTACCAATTTTCAACACATCAGTCTGCTTTTCTCTGACAGCATTTTTATTCTGTCTGCTTTTGCTTCTAGTTTAGACTCTTCTCAGGAACAATATGTTGAAGACTGATGGTCACGGACTGGTAGCTTTCTGTTCCACTAATTTTTTTCCCTACAAATTTCCACATTATTTCCATAAAGCCTGCTTAACACTGCAATGCTTATCTATCAACTGCAGGATGTGTGAGCATACATGCACATTTCTAACAAGTGATGCAGAAGCACCTGATTTTGCTATTGCTAAGCAAAAAGAGTACAGAGCATGGTAACTCGCTCTGTGTTCCAATCCTCCAAAAACACCTTCAGAGAAACAGCCAAGCTGGCTTTTAGACTGCACAAGGGTTTCCAATGAGACTGTCCATTCAGGGGAAAAAAAGAATTCCAAATATTTTAGTTGTGTTGTTCTGCTCTTTAATTCATAGTCCACTGATAATGTTAATGAACAAGAAAAATGGGCACAGATTCTATAATACTGATTAACTGAATAAATAAAGTCAACTCCTTTTATTGATTATGTAGATTCATTGATTTTCACAGTGTTAGCCAAGAGAAGATTGTGGCTCAATCTTTTCCTCATTTGTATCTTTCCAATGAACACATAGCAAAACAGAGCATGGAGTGCAGACTCCAGTACAAAAGCTTTTCCAAGTGCTTCTTCTGGTCATAGTTTTAGAAGCTATAAATAATACCACAAAACAATCAAATCTACAGATGCCCAAAGGCCATCCACATGTGAGCATTACTCATATAAAGGGACACTTAAACAGATGGTAGACTGGCTTTTCTCCCTTAAGACTGCAAGATATAATATGCAAGACTGCAATTAAGACTAAAAGAGAAACAAAACCAAAACCATTTCAACATTCAAATATTACAAAATCTTAATGCAGCTGATCCAAATTTTGAGCTAAGAATAAAATTGCAAAAGTCACAAGACAAATACAAATATAAAAAAATCCATATAACTTTGCATTAGCTAAAGTGTTTTTAAATAGCAGTATCAAATAACTGCATCTCCCACTTTCTTGTCTTCTTACATTGCCATTAAAAATAGCCTTTTTTCTACTCCAAAAATTATCCAAAGGACATAGAAATAGTAATATTTTGCAATCATTGTTTCAGAAATACTCTAGTATGCTTTCAATCACATCCACAGAAGCTACAGCAAGTGTTTATTATTTGCAAAATCCTGTTCCTAGTAGTACTACAGAAAAACAAAATAAAAAAAAATTAGCTTCCTCATAATTCCAGGAAACATTTACCATTTACAAGCTTGAAACAGGAAAGCTTTCACATTTATCTCAAGTGCTGAATTAGCTGTACAGTAACTAAATAGTAAGAAACAGTAATTTAGAAAAACTTGGTTTCAATTGACTGAAACCCCACAATATATTGGAAAAAGAATTCAAGTACAATCTTAGCTTTTCAACATATAAAAAGTCTCCAATTTCTTTATGAATTTGTTTTACCTTAAGTTAAATTTTCCCTTTAGTGTTTTGTTGTATCAGGAAGAGACATGCCTATAGACTGAAACCTGTTACTAGTTTCATATAACTTTAAACTTGAGGCTTGCAAACTATCAGAATAGTAATTTATTTTTGCAAAATGATATGTCCTAAGCATCAGATATATTTTTTCTTTTAGGACAGATAAAATTTATTAAATAATCATGCTTAGCATGAAGTTTATTAAAACTAGGAATTTGATTGAATACCACTCTTCAAATATTGCTTTATTGTATCAGTGCTCAGAGAAAACAAGTTTAGAGCCATAATAGCAGCCTAGGTGGTCCCACAGTATCACATGTGAGCTGCGGGAGCAGCAGTGAAGGTACTCAATATGATCTAGCTACAGATTTTAAATCTGCAAGTATCACCATCAAATCGTTTAAACTCCTTCCCACAGCCTCAAGGAAGCAGCATGTGGCAGCATTAAAATGACTGCTGCCAACTTTTCCTGCGGTGTAATTCTTTCTTTTCATCATTTTCAGATGAGGATTTTTCCAAGTAAACAGTATGACTTAAAGAAAAAAGTAGTTCAGTTGTTTGAGCCAGAATTTTCTTTCTTATTATTACAGTTTTGCATAGGCAGACAACCACTAAAGATAACTTTATCTAAAATAAAATCATTCAGTATTACTGTATATCCTCTTTGCTTTGGAAAACCAGAGAAAAGGAAAAGACATACCTGATGCAGGTGAGCTATAAAATTAAATGGGAAATTTCCAAGTATTTGGGAAAGCATTTCTTCTAAAACAAAAGTGTTTATGAAGAGATCATCAGAACAGGATTTTCCATCAGGGATGACTGATCATGGAGTAAAATACAGCTTTAATACTCTTAAATCCCCTGGCAAAAGATTAAAGGCTAGTTACAAAATTATTGACTTCAACTTTCAGAGAAAGGCAACACCTAATTAATCATTGTTCATTGTCACCACACACTCAACAATCCTTCTAATGAACTGAAAAAAACCCTCCTTAAAAATTTGGGATTTTTTTTTTCCTGCTTCTTTTGGAAAACTGTCTTGAAACTTCATCACTTGCCAGCATAAGCTCTCACAGAGAGTTTAATCTATTATTTGTACCAACTTAATCATTTAACTTGGGCACAATTTCTTTTCCTCTCTTGATCATATCACACTCCTGCTTTATGTTTTGCTGTGCTTGCTTCCATAAGAGAGTTCCCCATCTCCCTTGCTGTCCAAGTACATTCATTACATTTCTGCCACTTTGAATTCACCTCTCCACCTCTATCCCCATAACCAGCATAAATCAAAATGAGCTGTCACAGGCTCTGATCTTTGTACAAAACAGGCCACGTGCCCAACAGTCACAGCCCCAGATTTAACAGGGCAGGAGTTATGTCCACCAGTCTTACAAATTGAGCAGGCACACCAATCCTTCAAAGCCTTCCTCATGCTTCACCTCAGCCACTCTGTAGTGGCAGCTACACTTGGTCATGCCAGCACACACTTCAGTCAAGTTCACCTCAGTTAAAGTATTAAATGTAAAACCAAAAAAAACAAAACAAAACAAACAAACAAACAAAAAAAAACAACTACCCCCACCAAAAACACAAGAAAACCAAAAAACCACCAAAACCCTCCCCAGAAAAACCAAACCAAAACAAACAGAAATGAAAAAACAAAACAAAACCAAACAAACACCCCAGAATACATGTAATTGAAGGATACCTAATGGTGCTTGTCAATTTGTACAAAATAACATATTCTCAGAGATCATAGTACTTCATTTTTGAAAGTAGGGTAGTTCCTCTCTCTCTTCTGTCTCCATTGCTGCAGCTTACCAGTCACTTCAAGGGGAGAGATCTGCTTTCAGACACACCCAGTATTTCAGGCAAAGCAAGGACCACCTTCACAGCACCTACCATGAAAAGTTTTAGGATGCCTGCTTGCTGTTCATCTTCCTTTCTGCACTTCAGGCATCCAAAACCAACAAAAACAAGGTACACAATACCTCTCCGAATTTATCAGTCCAGAAAAAAAGGAAGTGTGAGCATAAATTCATAGGCACTATGTTTTTAAAATATTACATGTTATTCTAGACTAACTAGATGTGAAACTCCCTTCCACCTGGGCTGTGAACCATCCTAATTTCAAGCAAAAAAAAAAAAAAAAAAACCAAAACACACCCCTTACCCCCATGTCCCCCTTCCCCAAGTGAACAGAAAAGAGAATTACCCAGAACATTTTGGAGATTCTTAGGGAAAACTAAAATTATTTTGAGAGGTCTGTCAGACAAATACACAGCCTGGCAAAGACTGAAGAAAGCTGTTTAGAACTAAAATGGTTTTGCCTTTTCAATCCAATATTACCATGGTTTTGAGCATGACTGTAATAGGCAGGGTAAGTCTGCTCACTATGATCTGTAGTATTTCCTATTCATGGCAAGAACAGATGGAGCCTCAGTAATCCTCAGCAGATCTTATTGATCTATGTTTTGGAATAACATCAAAACCAGAATACACAGTATTTCATTGATGGATAAAACTTCAGCTACTTACAAAAACAAAAGGCCAAGACACAAAATAAGACAGTTTAAAAATAACTTCTTATTTTTCTCTAGTTATTTATCTCACTAAGGTCTAAAACTTTATTGAAAGAAATTTATGTTTTATCTTTAGGGTTTTTTAAAGAGTTATTTGAATTTGAGGTTTTGTTTCTTGGATGGTTTATGTTACAGCTGTATAACAGCAGGGCAGGCAACTAACTATGCTCAGAGCATATTATTATTTTTAAATAGTACTAGTTAAACAAAGCAGAAAATAATCTCCTTTGCATGGTATTTGTAGGTTTATGCCCTTCACTTTCTGTCACTTACTGACATCAGCAAACACTTTTTTTTCAAGCAGCTTAGATATAAGGTGCAACACAGTTATCCCTAGAGCAGTCCAGGGAATGAAGTGCAATCCAACCCACCTGAACACTTCTGCCTCCCTTCTGCCTTTTTTTTTTTTTTTTTTTTTTTCTTTAGAAGTCACTTTGCCCCAGCACAGTACTTTCATCTCCCACAAATTAATGAGCTATGTGAAGGAGAAACCACTTCTGCCCTCAAGTCCTCTATATGGATGCACCAGGTTGCCAATTTACCATCTGTCCAATGCAAATTCTACATTTCCCAAGTAAGAGAAACACACAACCTATGTGTGGCATTTAGACATGGAGCCCAGCTAAATAAATTAGCATTCTGCCAATGCATACCAGCAGACCTTCAAGCAGAGCCCACTGTGCTCATAACATGTTCCCAAGAGCCTTGCTACAGTCAATAAAAGGCACATGAAGAATGATGACTGTGTTAGGAGAGGAATGTGTTTCCACTGAGAGAAATTTATAAATTACGGTCAGTAAAATTTCAACATAACATTTATGGTAACCTTTAAAGATAATCTAGGATATCACTTTGCTATAGAGTCACAAGTCAGGATGTAAGCAGTTATCCTAGACTTAATATTGAAACAAACCCTGCTACAAATTTTCTACTCTGTGAACCTATACAGGATAAACAGCATATATTCTAAAATGCATAACCGGAAGAAAAGGTATAATTTCTGGCTGTTGTTCTGTAACTGTTCTGATTGCAGCAGATCAAACAGCAGATATGGCTTGTCTATGGAAAACAGCTTGGCAAAGTATCAAGGTCCTTAAAGCACAAGCTAAGTAGGGTCTTGAAAGTAGCTACCACTAGACAGAGAAACATGAAGACACCTTTACTTTAGTAATAGAGTATGTATTTAAAGTTCTGCAATCAGGAGTTCATAAATTGGTATTTTATTCAGAATATAAACTTGGATGTCACATTACATTATATACCAGTAAGTCCAAGATGATTCCTTACGGCTGAAAATTTTGAAACTCCAAAGCCAGAGTGAAATAGCTGCTCATCTCTTTTTACTGAAAGCACTGAAAAAACTGATAGAAAGATACTGATAGAAAATTATCTATTTGCCCAAGGTTTTTCCCAGACCTTTATTTAATTCCTAATCCAAGACTGAAAGAGCTAAAACTTACAATGGCTTACTCCATCAGTCTATCCCAGATAAGTTAGACACCTTTCTTTGAAGTTGGGCAGGATTTCCTACCCATAGTGTTGTGTCCCCTTTCAAGAAAACCTCTCCATTTTGTTCACAAGCAGTCATAACCACACATAAATCTTCATCCAATGCACTTCCCAAGTCACCCTTCACTCCTCTATTTTGCTCATGTCTGTTACTGGGATTTGAGAAAACTGATTTAGTAACAGTTTAAGAGAAAGAAGCTGTTAGAAGTATAGAGATAGTTGGCTGCAACTCAGTTACTACTTCCCAGTAGTTAAAATGGATTTTGCAGTTTTCAGAGTTCCCTGTCTGTTTGAAGGCACAAAAATCTTCTTAGTACTAGCCTTGAGCTATGTTAAGTAACTTCCATTAACTCATAAACAATTATAATTCCTCGAAAGACTATTGAGACTTTTCTTTTTTAAGTAACTTCAAAAATGGAAACAAGGTAACAGAAAAAGGTGCTAGCTAACAATTTAAGAAAGCATTAGGCTCTGAAGTTTAGATGCAAATTTGGCTTCAAAATGCTTTGTGGTTGCTTCATGGGATGATCTGGCTTCTTTCATCTTTGTTCACATCTTCAAACACCACCACCAAATCAGCTATAAATGTGGTATCCAGAATAATGACCACTATTAGAAAGATTCTTTCTGTACTCTGAGATGAGCTTTTCCAATACTACGGTAGCTGTTAAAATTTAAGAACCTGGCCTTTCAAGTAAACAACACTTGCAGGAATTTTACACAGACTTTCTGACTAGTGTATTAATCCAACTAGCAACTAAAAGCTACACTTAACAACTGCTACTGTTCACAGAAGCATAACAAATATTATCTTATATACATTTACTCAGAAAGTAAGAAGTATGCTTTGGTTTGCCACAGCCTTAATGGTTATAAGAAAACATAAGTTGACAATTGTTGCTCTCCAAAGGCTTTTCAACAATCTTTATGAAGCTAGCTGATCCAAGCCAAATTATTAAATCAAAAAATCCATTTATTAAAAGAAAAAAAAAAAAAAGGTAGGGAGAAAAAAGTAAAAGTCATTAAGTAAATCAGAATTAATATGTTTTGAGGCTTATTTGTCGCTGCATTTTGAATCCAGTCCAGGATCTACAAAGGACAAGTATCTCTTCTTTGTCCTCAACAGATGCTGAGTCAGAACATCTACCTCTGCTCTGGCCTACCCTAGCAAGGTCTGAGGAAAGAAGTCCAGAATGTTTTCTTCTCTGTTTTTTCACCTGACAAACAGGTGTCAGGTCAATCTAATCAATGAGGACTCCTTAGAAATAGTTTATCGGGACTATGCAAACACCCAGGGCTCTTCCTGCCATTTTAGTGGCAGGTTCACTAGACCAGCACCACGTCTTTGTTCATCTTTCTTCTGGTCTAGTACGTCTGACAAATTTGGCTGCACCAACCAACCACTTTACTGCCAGCCCTCGAGTTTAAGCATCTGAGAGATGCAGGAGATTCCATGGCACACACAGCACAAATGGGCAGTGCATTATTTGTACAGAGGTACCTACATCCAGAAATAGAAGAAAAATGCCAGGTCTCAATTTGAACAGCCTCTCATCTCCAACTGACACGATAAAGCATCTAATGGGTAACATTACAAATCTAAAAATGAGATCCATGAACATTCTGCACGTCATTAAAAATAAAAAATACGCATGTGTGTATGTGTGTGGGTGCTTATCCACATGTATCCAGTCTCCTTGTCTGAGGTGACATGTAAAGCCCACACAAAAGGTTTAGAAGTTGAGTTCTGCACAGACTAATCTGTATGTGCCCAGGTCTCTTGTTGGATTAGAGTTATCACTGATCTTGTTATTTTTTTCTCTCTGCAGTTTAAGTTGTTAGACAACCATCTAAATACCACACTGTATAACTGCAATTTCACAAAAAAAAAAACCCTGAAATACCTAAAAGGAAATTTATTATCATTAGCAAGCTCATTGATATCTCTTTTAAGACAGTATGAAACGAGAGGAAATGTTACTTTGAGTGACTAAGCCCAAACAAGAAATTAACCTTGTTTCTGCCAACATTAATTGCACTTCTTTCACATGTTGGCCCTTGTTTAAAAACTGTGACTTGAGTATGTCAACAGTGCAGTCTGGTATGTTTTAGAGCTATTCTTAAGAATATCCAGACATGTCATGGCTAGTATAAGAAAGGATAATAATAATTCAGTAATGTCCCATAGAAAAAGTGAGACTTCTGTCTCACTGAAATTCTACCACACAGTACAGATTTGCACTACTGCAGTTTGAAACTTTGTTTGTATAATGTATTTGGATTTTCAATTCTTTTTTCTCCAGATAGAAACAGCATTAGAGAGTTTTAAGTGCTGAAAGGAAAAAGCACTTTTTTTTTTTTTTCCCTTAGCCTTCATTTATATATGTGCAGAACACCTAGTATTCCTCACAGGTATTAGTTACAAATCAGGTAAGCACATGAAAATTCTGAGCATGTAAACAACACCAAATTCATTCTATTTATCCAGAGAGAACAGTACAAGCTTAAAGACTCAACTTCTTAAAACAACTTAAAATATACAAATATAAAATTCACATTGCAATTTCCTCACTTTCAGTGCCATTAGAACATTGGCTTTGCCCAATAGGCATGCAATTGATACTTTTTAAAACTTAAAAAAAATGCTTTAGCCAAAAACCATAAAACCTTAAAGAATTTATTCTAATTTAAAATTATCTTCAGTGGAGCATCTGCCTGATTTAAAAGAAATAATCTTCAAATATTTAACTTAGTATTTGGGAAACACTACCTATTGAAACTGAGTGCAGGCTTTCAGCTTAGAAGAACTGAATGAAAGTGGTTGCAGTAGTTGTTTGATTCCCCTACTCACAAAGACACTTAATTTTTGTTCTTGGTTTTTGTTTGTAAGCCTAGAAAATAAAAATAATTTTGGATGGTAATCCAGTTCCTCTCCCAGTCTTCAGCTCCTCCTTATTTTGCAACCAGAAAATTTGTATTTTTCCACATTGTTTTTGCTTCAGCCTTCAAATGAAAAATGAGATGTTGGAACCCTCCTGCCTCCCGCTTCCCATCAGACTACTCCTCCCCTTTCCAGCTGGCTGCAGCAGTCCTTGCAGTAGCCAGAATGTTCTACTGATAGCTCTAAATTTTAACTGGAAATACTTAGTCCCAAACAAAGTCATATCAAATGACTTTTGCATAATTAGACTTTCTCAGGCACACATCCAAATAAGCAAACGGGAATAAATCAAATCATTCAATTTTCCCTCAACTGAAAGACAACCAAGTTTTTATAAATTGAAGTTATTAAATCCTTAATGCAATCATATAAAACTTAATTTTAGTCATCCGTGATTGTTTCAAGTGTATATTATCTCTTTACTACTACAGATTGAATGAGATTCATTTAATCTTCATTGTTACAATCCAAAGTCATTAACCTAAACTAGGAAGGTGTGAAATTAATGTTGCAACAGCCTCAAATTTCAGTATGCTGAGGGACTTTTTTAAAAGCAGCTGAGCATAGGTGAATTGCTTCAAGAAAGTTGAAAAAATATATTTTTCCAGATTACTCAAAAATCTTTTTATTTTAAAAAATAGTGTCTTTTAATCCAGTTACTCAACTTTTGCCAACAATTTCACAGTTTAGCATAACATTTGCAATTTAATTAAATGCTAATAAAATACATCACTTGTATCACCTGCAGACTAGGATGTGGGTGGCTCAATTACTTCAGTATTTACAGCTCACTGAGTTGTGAAGGGCAAATGGAAACTTTTTCACATTACTGAACAGCCCTATTTGAGAACTAGCACTGGAGGATGATACGAATGTTCCCAAATTGGAATAATAAACACAGAGGTAGAATGAATAAATCAGTGTTCTCTTATGATAAGGGGAAAGAAAAAAAAAAAAAAAAAAAAAAAACCAAAAAACTCCACTCTCATTAATTATTAGGACATATTTTAAATTGAGAAAGTTAGCATTTTAAGAAAAAAAAACCCTAATGTTTGTTGTGCTATTAATCAGTCCAAGTCTATACAGATCTTAATCTCCTATTTCTTCCATTTTTTACACATTTTTGTAAGGCAACCTGAAGGTACTCTGCTAGAATTATTAATGGCTTTCCCTGCCCAGGTTGATTACTGTTTTTTTTTTTTTTTTGTCATTAAAATATACAATAGCTCATCAGTAGCTTGATGAAGTTCATGGGTATCCTTGGCATTTTTCCTCCACAGTCTGAGCAGGTATGAGAAAAGCCTGTCCTTTCAAAAAATCTTCAACATCCACTAAGTTAAGAAAATAATCAGGAACACTGCAGTACAAAGTTCACGCTTTCTCCATATAATCTTCCTTCTCTTGCAATGATGACAGCACAGTTTAAAGCTGCTACAGCTACAGATATCAGTATCTGCATTCAATATTAGCAATTTGAGAAGATACTTCATTCAGTCTGAGCTCATCATGCATACCCCAGGCATTATTTTTCTTTATTCACTATCTCAAAAAACCCCTTCTATTCTTTAACAGCTACCACTTCAGAACAGTGAGTTTAGGCACCACTGTTCTCCAGCTGCAAGGACCAGGCACTGGCCTGGGCATGGTAGGCAGAGAATGGCACAACCCACAGGAGGGGTCTGAGGCTGCTGTCAGGCCATCCTCACTGCCCCAGTGCCCCTCTGAGAGGTCTCAAGCACGGCTGAAGGAGTCAGAGACCACAAGGTGATGCAACTGCACGTAGTTTGCATCACTTCTGCTCTTGGTTGCTATTCAAGTGGCTAACAGCGTGATGTAACTGAAGCAAATGTGTTTTAGAGAGTTAATTCTGCTTTCCTAGTACACAGGGCTGCTCTAACAACAGACCAGATTAGTCCTCTGGAGAGTGTCTAGAGAAGGGGAGCTGTCTGGGGTGTTCAGAGAAGTCAAGGAGTTACAGGCCAATTGGGATCACAAGCTCCAGGTCAGTTGTGACAGGAACAGACAGAAAATGCTGCAGCAGACTGATGTGTCAACATCAGAGCAGCAGTTGCAGAGGAAGCTTAAAATAAAGAAATCATAAAACAGAAAAACAGCAATAACATCACAGGTATTTATGGACATTCTTCCAAGGTGTTAAGACAGGATAGAGGAAAAATACCCTTAACGCTTGTATGGTAAAGAAAAAGAAAAGCAGAGTAGAAAAATTAGCAAGCAAAACCCTGCTGATCTCTAAAAAAACCAAAACAAAAAAAAACACCCCAAAAACCCCAAACTAACCAAACAAAAAACCCAACCAACCAAAAAAACAAACAAAAAACCTCCAAAAAAAAACCCAAACAACAACAAGAAAAACCAAACAAAATTTTTTTTTTCATGTAAGCCTGGGACTAACATTTCACCAAAGTCAAAATGGCTTTACTCCCAGTTCTTTGTACGGATGACAAGTGTATTTCAGATCATGGCTGAATAGCAGGTGTTGGCAAGACTTCAGAAGAGAACTAAGCTTCTATGTTGAGCTTCAAGAAAAATCCTTAAATATCACCTTATTGGTGATAAGGTGATAATTTAGGATCTATCCAAAACCCATGAAATACTTTCTATTGCTGACTCATTATCTGAGTGCTGCACTTAGTTGAAGCAGTGTTGTGTAATGCATAAAGCTGTCCCTTCCAGGATACCATTTCAGCTGCCATCCTCACTCAGTTTTGAAGCCCATCTTGACCAATATGCACTTCATTGTACTTTCTCTTCTCCCTGCTGCACTTTCTATACATCTCCTGCTTGAACAAGTCCCTCAGCCTCTCTTTGGAAACAGGCTTATAGCTGTGGTAGTATCTAAAAAAATTGATCAGTAGGTCAGAGTTGCACAGGCTGGACAATGTTCCAAGAGAATCCTGGGAGAGAAAGCCAGTATTTTTTTTCATTCTTCATATGAGAAGAGACTAAAACCTCAAGACAATGATAAAAAAATGTCAGCTTAACAATAATTAATGGACAAATATCACTTTGCATTATGTACTGCTCCGCCAACTGCTTTGGGTACTATAAGAACTTTTCAGGCTAATTTGATTTTTCAGTAGCTGATGGCACAAAGAAGGCACAAATTAAAACTATCTCAGAGAAAGAAAATCCTGTAGACTGGAAGAAGAGACTAAGGAAATGGCAACTGGGAACTTCAAAGGAGACAAAGGGAAGCAAATAGTTTATGTATGATCACAGAAAAGAGTACTTTATTAAACAAATTCAGCATTCAAAAATGGTCAGAATTATGGGTAGAAAATGGAGATGAGAATGTTGTAGAGGTAACGTTAAGAGAAAACCATAGAAACCAGAGCTGAATAAATATACCAGAGAGATTAAAACAGCGAGATAGCATACAAGAAAAGATAGAATAAATATAGAATATTTTTGTATTTTTTACCGAGTCTGGATACTCATATTCAGTTGGGTTTTTTTATTCTTATCCCTATTTATTCCTTCTCTTTCCCCTTGTTTGACAATTGAACAAGACAAGAGCATGAACAAAATCTGATGTGGTTACACACTTCTATTTTTGTAGACTAAGGAAAAGAAAGAAGTGTATTTCCTTCACAGGTTTTTCATATGGCTTTTATGAACTGGAAGACATGAACTACAAGGATCAGGTCTATTTTTAATAGACTTTACAGCTTCACATGGAAAATGGAATAATCAGGAAAAAATATATTATTTAAAACTAAAGTATAGTCTCCCATTCCCTCTGTCTTCTTTTCCACAGCATTTTTCAGCTTTTATGTTAAAATGTGTTTGAAGGCTCTACATCATCAGACTGTACAAGTTTTGTCACCATACATGCACACAGTCTATGACATGCCACGACAGAGATGTTTATAATAGCATGCTACATGAGAATGCAATGCACAGATGGATGACAGAGCACGACACCAAACAGGCTGGAGGATGATGTTTTCAGGAGCAGGAACAAATTCCAGTAAGTAAGCACATCAATATGAAACAACTGCAACAGTGGGAACAATTGATTGCGATAAACAAGCTGATTTCTTCCTTCTGTCACTATTACTCTAAATAACGATTCAGACAGTTTTCGAATAAATACCTGTAAAATAAATTATTTCTAAGGTTTTATTCTGATTGCATTATTTCAAAAATCTTAGACCATCAATATTGCATGAGCTTGACAGTAACCCATGAGATATTCATATGTATGTTTTCATTAGTTAATTGAGCTTATCATCAGGGAGAAAATATTAAAATTTAATGGAAACTACAGTATGGGAAAGTTGAGGCAGAGAAGAAAACGTTACAGCTATGTAATCGAACTTTTTTAGAATAGCTATGTCTTTATCTGAAAAAAAGGATCAATCATATGCTTAAAAAATAAAAACAAGGAGAAATCTTTTACCTTGAGGAGTTCTTACGGAAGTAGAGTCAGTAAATCTGAAGACAAAGCATGCAAAACTTGCAAGGGGAATTCTACGGACTGTGCTGTGTAGTAGGAAGACATAATAATCTCTGAATAAGGTCAAACCAGGATATTTCTGCGACGTAAAAACTTATGCTCTGCTAATCTCTTGAATATTTCAAAAAAGTCAATAAAACAGTGGCGTGGGGACAAAAAAGGCAATTAAAATAAAATCCCAGCCTTAGGGAGTCTTTAATATTTCAGATTAATTAAATGAGTATCAACTATTTAAATAATTGAGAATAATTAGTTATCAATTCTGAGATTTTTTATATGTAATACTGCAGAACTCATGATTGGTAGTATATCTGAGGTTATTATATCTGTAACACTGATTAAGTTAAAATGTCCTATTTAGAAGTGAAAAAAGGCTAAAGTGAGCTTTGGTTTGGATTTTTTTCCCCCCTCGGTAAAACCTCTAGGCAAGAAACCTTTGTGGCCAAGAGTTTTATTAAATATATTTTAGATTTTGATATTAGTAACTTATCTTGCAATTACTAGTTTTGTTTTCAAGGATTTTCTGAAAACTAAGAAGCAATCAAGTATCAGCATAAAAAAAGCTATTATAACCTTTTTTTTTTTAAACTAACCAAAATTGAATAATTAAGGTCCCAATAGAAGACTGACTTAATAAATCAATGTATTAAAAAACTATTTACTTACATTCCAAATCAACACACTGACATCAGTCTTGGGGTCAAGAGAAGAACGAATTACATAACATTAATAAGGATTAAAAAACTGAAGCATTGTTTTCCTTTAATCTAAAATCCCAGACAGTATTCTAGCCAGAACAGTAATCCTGACCTAAAGGACACAAACTGCCTTTCTATTTCTTTTGCTCAAGTGTGGTTTCCAGACCAGTGTAATCAATTAAGCCAGTCTTACAGTACCCAAAATAGCTATTCCAGCTCAGCACTTCAGAACTTTCTCCTCACATTTCTGCTCAGGAATGAATCTCTTGCTTCCCCTTGCACACTGCAGCACTAAGCATGTACAATGGACTCACCTGGGGTGACAAATAAACTACTCTTGAAGTACAGCATGTCAGATTTCAGGGATCTTCCTTTAACTTGTATGGTGATTAATGACTTTCAAGTGTCAGTTGCGACTTTTCATTCCTAAATGAAAGGAAAGCTAAAACCAGGACTGAAAGTTACGTGAAATTATTGTTTTTCTATTCATTATGGGTTCACAATAGAGTGGTAAAAGTTAAAGACACTTGCAAGCTTAATTTCAAGATGCCAAAAAGACATATTTTGGTATTTGAGAAAACTAGGATCCCCTTGTGGAAAAGACAGTTAACACTTGTAGTCAGGTAATATCTGTATCAGTCATATATGCCATATCACTCTGACCTTTTCATCAAATTTTCATATTTTTAGATGATCACTTTACCAGCTTCAAATTCTCTACAAAGAACAGTGGGAAAACAGCCAGCTTTGACTTGGTTTATGACTTCACCTTTCAAATCTGATCTTTTCCTAGGTATTGTTTTTTGAAAAAGTATTCTGAAGGGTTAAGCCTTTCATAATATACAAAAGCATCTCTCCTTCTACTCAAGAATAGGTGTGACAAGTCAAAAAAAAAAAAAAAGTTAGAGTGAAAATATACCCGTAATCTATAGGATAGTATCAAGACTGCCCAGCTTAGTTGTAATGACAAATTTGATGTGTAAATTCAAGAGACTAATTAGAGCCTCTGCACTGCAAAAGAGCTGATTAAGTGGTTTACTGCTGCAAAAAAAGCTATTGCCATTCCTCTCCCTATGTGACCCTACCTCCTCTCTGCTATTAGCTCTGAAACTCACCTGATTGCAGAGTAAACTTATTTAATCATGAAGACAAAGGGCGTAGGGAGGAGGAGAAAATGAAAAATCACTTCATTGTGCATTACTCCATTAGCAACAGGTCTTGCTAAAATAGGCAAGAGTCTCATCTCTGCTACGGTAAGAAAAAGTTGATTATAAAAAAACAACCCTTAGATTTTTGAATATACATTTAAAAATACTCCACTGAAGAGTCTAGTAGATGCATTTTAGAGGTATTTCAACAGGAGACTCAGTAGAGAGAGAGAGTTCAGATTGGAGGACTCACACAAGCACCTGACTGACAAAGAGGAGTTTCAGCATGTACACTGAAATGAGTCAGGACACACTGAGAATAACTAAAAAGTCCCCTAAAAACAAGTGCAATAAATCCTATTAACAAAAGTATGCTATGATATGTTGAAACATAGTCTATATTTAATTGCTTGCAAATACACATTAAAAAATTACTATCAAAAGAAATTAAAATAAAACTAACCATTACTTTATTAAACCTGTGGATTCATTACTCTTATCTGGGATGATTTTCTCCTCATAATATTTTTAGTATTGTCAATGTAATGGTTATTCTGTTTTCTTATCTGTTTTTACATAAATCCATAAAATGAAATGTCTAGTAATGTGTTTGAAAATTACATATTTTTGGGAAAAAAAATCTTAAAAATCTGCTACTTCTGAACCCCTATTGTTTTACTAAAAGATCTTCTCCAAGTAAGTTTTATACTTAACATTTAAAGGGCAAAACTTTAATCAAAAATCCTTCAAAAGCATACACATTTAAGGAAAAACAGACAAGAAAATGAAAGGCCAAGCAGTAGTGCTGCAGAGAAGGTTCCAATAAGCAGATTGAATTACGCATTGCACAAACTGACCCCGCTCTGTCAGCTGTGCTGAGTTGTGGGAGAATCCCCTACCGGATTACACTGACAAGTTTTAGTCAAATAAAGACAGAGATAAAATTAGGCCAAGCTGAGAGTATGACAAGAAAATTAGAAAGCTTAGAAAATATGATTTATGATGAGGGTTGGGCTTAAGGAGAGAAAATGATGAAGATATAGGGGAAGAGTATTCCTATCTAAGGACTTAGGGAAATAATTGGTCTACTTTCAGTAAAGGAAACTTGGTTTAGGTACTGGGACTCCACCTACAGTGGGAGCGTTTCAATTAACCCACGATAAAGAAAACAAATAAGCCAGGGAAAGTGTAGAATGTAAGCAAGCAAGATTCTGAAAAATATGTATTATTCTTGACACTCCTGGGCATAAGGACTGTCCACCAGTCTTGAAACTAAACAATAATCCTGTCTGGTTTTCTTGACACTGACTCCAGCCACAGACTTCTGATGTTCTAAACCAAAACTGTTCTAACGATCTAAAGTGACTTCAAGAAAGTCAAAAGAATTGAGGAAGGGTGGAGAAAACACAAGCTCTTCATAAAGAAAAACATTCACTACAAAAAGGAGAGTATTAAATATGTATTGATCTCTACATTAATAAAACAGCATTTCTAGCTGAATATTAGAAGACAAATTTTAGATTCCTTTGGTCTTACATATGTCTCACTTCATGTCCAGTACACTGGAGAGAAATATATTGCAACTTATTTCAATTTCCAATATATCTGTTTTTTTCAAAAGAGAATAATAAGTTATAGCCACTTTTATTAATTATTTACTGTGCCACTCTTCACAGGGACTATTATTCTCTTTTCAACTTCAGTGGCCAAACACCCTTCAAGTTAAATTTGACTGATGTAAAAATCCACAAAACTTTACATGTATTTTTTCATACTATGTTCTCTGGTCACCTTGAGAACAACTTTCAGCTAAGAACTCCAACTTAAAAATCAAGGAACATGTTTTAATAATAAGCATCAGCCTGTTGTCTACAGACATAAACACATTTTTCACCCTGGAAGAAAACAAGGAGTCATGAAATAAGTCAGATCTTCAAATCTTTCGGTTAAATAACGGAAAAAAAAAACAACAACCAACAACAACAAAACAAACAAACAAACTGACCCCCCCTAAAAAACCACAAAACACTAGCAGCAATAGATTCCCAAGTCTATTGGAAACTTACATCAATTCTATGGAATCACAGAATGCCTTGGGTCAGAAGTGACTTTGAAGGTCCACTTTCCACCTCCCTGCAATGATATGGACACCTTCCACTAGACCAGATTTGACTGCTCAAAGCAATTCAACCTGGCCTTGAACACTTCTAGGGCTGGAACAGCTACATCTTCTCTGGGCAGCCTGTTTCAGTGCCTTAGCACCATCAGAGTGAAGAATTTCTTCAGTGCACCTAATCTAAATCTACTTACTCTCTTTCAGCCATTATCCTTTATTCTATAACTATATACCCTTAAATGTCTCTCTCCAGCTTTCAACCCAATAAAGCCTTTATAGGACTCCACTTTTCACCCTAAGCCAGTTTATAATACTTCATTGAAAGGTAAAAAGAAGCTAAAAAGCTTTAACACCTCTGCAACTGCAACAACTACTTTTCTTTACTCTTCTTTTATTTCCATGTTCTCAAATTTTAAAACACTACATTGCTTCTGTAGACAATTTTTGACGAATGATGGATGTGTGTTTACTTGACAAAAAAAAGTCAAAACTAAAGAGCAAGATTATTCTTAGCACTCTGTGGTTATCTAAGAGGATTAGGGGATTTATTCAGAAGAAAGAGACAGCTGTAGCTCTGATACCTGCTCAGTCAGAAGACAGTGAGCCCAGAGGAAAGTGCACCTTGCTCTCAGAAAGGTCTCCAAGTAGGCACATGGCCACACAACTTCTGAGAGCACAAGTGGACATGTCTATGCCTTATGTAGGAGAACTGCTGTCTGATTTTTCTTAAGGGCAATGCACAGTTAGAAAACTAGCATTAAAATGTGACATCACTCAATATTTACTTCACTGAGTGTTAAGGGATTTTTATTCCCTTTCTGAGTGATTAACAGAGAAATCATTAATTGTGAAGGACAATAAGAGTTGCACACCTGAGCCCACGATTACACGGCCACAATGTCTGGCACTTACACACACGATGAGAATGTTTACCTACTGATATTTTACAAACTTTAAAATAGTCTGACTTTCAAACTTCTAAATTTAAAATAGTTTCATTTTTCCAAGGTGATCTAAAGCCTTAGTAAACAGTTCTGGGAACATAACAATGACACCTCCAACAGCACAACACTGCACAGTTAAATGACAAAGAAGAATGGCAAATAAAGGATACTGATTCCATTTGATGTTGAATGTGAGACTACTGATCGTCCTTTTATGGGATCAGACCAATTGTTTGGGTTGCAATTTATTATTCTCTGTGTATCTGAAATGTTAAAGAATTCTTTAAAAAAGAAGGTCTAATCTTGGAGTAATTTTTCCAAAGAGAAAAATAAGCATATTTTAGGCTTTTCTTACATGAAGGAAGAGTGCAACTTGTTCAAAATAGACAATGAATTAGTAAAAATTAATATCCCAGCTGATGTTGTTAGACCCCATATGACTTTGCATATTCCATGACATGCTATAATTCTTGTTTGGTTTTGCTATGAATGTTGCACATCTTGGAAGTTTTCAGACAGCTAGATGACTCTTTGACACTAGGAAAGACATTTTTATGGGATTCTAAAACTCTAAATTGGTTAAGCAGCATTGCAACATCCCTGATGCTTTTTTTTTCTTTAAATCTGAGCTAGGAGTCTTTGTTCTTCACAAACCATACTTTTTTTATAGGGGAAAAAAGAAACAAACTCTAGCTTTTCATAATAATTGAACAGTCAAAATCAGAAATTCTGAGACTGCTTCTTTCTATTAGATAGTGTCCATCTCAGAAGAACTGCCAACTTTTTGCTACACTCTTGACAGTCAACCTTGCACACCTTCTTGGCAAGAACAGGGGAAATAGATATACTTTCTTCTAGCCCTTTGATCTGATAATTCTAGCAAAAGAAATTTTAACCCTCCATTATGCACAAGGTACAAGATATCTAAAATCTTGTTCATTGTGTAAATCCAGTTTAGTACAAGATTAAAACAATTTTAACATAAAATGCATCAAGGCTGACATATGAGAAATTCTTATTATCCTGTATATAATGACTTCTTCCAGTTGACTAGTCTCATTCTGAACATTTATGGAACCAATAATGTAATGGAATGTATTTAAAATGCTGCTCAAACAATGTTACTCAATCGAAGTGTGCTTTTCACTTGGCAATTACAATACAATAAAAGCACACACACTCCCAGTTAAGATCTTAGCTGAAACTGACAATTAAAGACGACATAATCTGTTTATGTCAAAAACAATGCAAACAGATATTGTCTGCAGAATATTTTCTCTACTCCAATTAAATCCTTTTCAAGCAGATTTAAATTTAATTAGAGCAACCTGAGCAGGTAAACAAATGTTCTGGTATTTTAACATGTTGAAACAGCACACATGCATTTGTACATGCTATTTAAGAGATTTAAGATTTCACCTTCAGAACTAGAGAAGAGTAGAAAAACTAGCAAAAAATCAGATAAAAAAGCAAATTCCTGGAGTATTTCTAGTTCACACATACACAGCTGCAGCACTGTAAGTCATTCTTCCTCCCTCCCACAGCTCCACCATCAGTGCTCTCTACAGCCTTGCTTCTGAATTGACAGCTTCACTTCCTTTTCACCAAATGGTTTCTCTGCCACAATAACTCAAATGATTTCCCTATATTAAACTTCTGAGACTATTTTATTTGAAGCCAGAGTACTGAAACCCACATTTATTTTGTATTCAACAAAATAAACCGCATTCATTTTGTATTCAATATCTCAGACGAATTTTGAGACCAGGGGAAGTTTTTTAAACTTGAATTGCCTTTGTATCCACCAAGACAACTCACACAAAGCCAGAGAATCACACTGAACATTTAGACAGGTTCACTAAGCTAATCAAAGTTTAGCTGAACAGTCCAACACCAAGCACTGAAGAGAAAATATTTCCAATCCTACTCTTCCTCAGGGTTCAAGGCATTAGCAAGATGCCATCAGCATCACAGATGGCTGCAGAGTAAATAGCTGAATCATTTATGTTTATATAAACTGCTCTATTAGAAGGTAATACTTCTTTTATTTCTTTACTTCTTTTATTCCTTTTATTTCCCATGGGAGACTCAGACCATCCCACCCTCACCTAATGCATACCAATAAGGAACTAGATTTGAGAGCTGTAGAGTCTCATCTTTTCCTCCACAGGAAAAATCCAAGCCTACTTTACCCACTTTCCAAAACCATGACAACTTCTGGCACCATGCAGCCAACCTCTGGTTCAGCCACAGACTGAAAAATACTCCAATTTCACTCACCTCTGACACTGAAGGACTCTTCCCTGCTTCTGTACAGCATCATGCCTGGCCAAAGCCAGTCTGTCCCCTGCAGACAGTTGGATCCCCAAAGGCTCCAGAGCAAATCCCTGAGCCACAACCCCCAGCCCAGGTGCAGCCCAGACAAAACCATGAATTAGGAAGCAGATGTTCCCAGTTGTCCTCTGACACACCTGTTGACTCTCAGCATTGTCTGCTTCACACAGCACAAAGGAAAAGATTTTTTTTTCAGAGCCACGTTTGCATTTTTCCCCCCCTAAATTATCACTGATAAAATAAGTCATTAGATTGTAACAGTGGTAACAGTAACAGAGGAAAAAAAGTATTTTATTTCTTTCATCACATGGAGATTTCTGGTAACATTCTGATATTCTTACATTTCATTAGAACTGCTTGCAGTATTTTTGTTCCAAAAATATTCAGTATTGTTCTAATGGACTCCCACTGATGACTTTAAGAAATAAATAGTTATGCCCAAGAATATTCCTAGGTGCTTATACCAGAAGTGTTTCAAAGCTTTTCAAAGCCTTCTCTGAACTTTTCTGTATTCTTTCTTCCCATATCCTACCTGTAACATAGAAATTGCTTTGAAAAGCATTATTGATAGGGTTGGGTTTCTTCCCCCCCAATTGTCTCATTAGAGCTATCACTCATAAATCTGTTGGGTTTTCTTAACACATAATACAATACATCCAATCCTTTTTTAATTGAACTTAAAACTCCCATTGAGTTTTCCTTGAAAGGAATGAATTGTTGATTTTAAAATTTAAATCTGGGAAAGTTTCCCTTTCTCAAATTTAAGTACAGTAAATAGGGTGTTTCTTCACATCTTCCTTTATACTGAAAACTTCCCCATGCTGCTAATAATTTCTGTTACTTTCCACTAACTTTATTTTCCTGCTACAATCTCATAGTTTTACTATTTTCACCAAGTATCTTCTTGTAACATTCTAACAAAGCCATATGAAAATGATGCCTGTACTCTGGGGAACAAGTAAGTTCAAATTCTCATTATCCCCCCTTCAACCAATATTTACCACATGAAGAAGAAAGAAATCCTAAAATGAAATCCTACTACAATTTAGCTTCTATCAAATTTCGTTTGTAGAATTAAAGTTTATTAAGAAAACATAGATTTGCCTCTTCTTAAATCTGACCTTCAAGTGCAAGATTTAACAGACTAAAGATTAAAGTAAATCATGGTGGTTTGCTCATTCTTCTGCATTATGAAGAGCTGCAAGGAGGAACTAAAACATGAAATAAAAACAAATGACAAAGTCAGTGTGTGAAGGCAGATTAAGAAAAAGTATAAGCATTAGAAAGAATAAGTTTTAAGCTATCCAAAAGGAATATATTTTTAGTATTATTTTCTATAAATTCCTCAACAGATATATGTGAAAAGTAACCTAAACAGAGCAGTATTTATTTGTGGGCAACCCCATGGTGAGTACAAAAATTCCCCATAGTTGATCTAAAATATTATAGCAATATTAATTTTAAAAATATATGACTAATAAGAAACAAATTCCATCATTAATTATAGCTAACATAAGTGCATCCATTAAAATTAATATAGATATGAATTATAATAAGCAATGTGTTTCAAAAAGTAGATGCATAGTATTACCAAGGTTATCCTCACAGTTCTCTTTCAAGTAATACATTTGGAAAAAAAGTATTAACTAGTATTAGAAAAAATCTGTAAAGCACTGTCCATGCAAACAAATGGAGATCCTGATGTGAAGTCACTTTAAATAAAACAGATGCAAACAAACCACTAATGTCGTTAAAATATATCCTAGTAAAGAAATGACAAAATGTTGATCCTTGACACAAAAATAGTAGAATTCCTGACTTCCAGGGCAGTTTTCACAGATTTCATTTATCAGAATCTAGATTTAGACACGACTTCTTAAAATCAAGCTGAAATACGCATTATGACCAGACAAGAAAAAAAAAAAAAGGTAAGAAAATCTGATTAGAGAACTCTGAGCTATTTCAAATGCTTCAGAGTATCTGCACAAAGAGCAGGCACACATCTCGCTGCAGGCTGACATTCCATTTCTGGGTAAACCTCAGAGGTCTCCAGCCAGGTGAAAAAGCAGAGAATCAAGGAAAACACAGGGTGGTCTGAGGCAGCCAGGGCCTTGACACTGGGTGTGGAGAAAGTTCATTTTAGGTGCTATATTAGTTATTATTTCATTCATGTTGGGAAAGCCAAAATAGCACTGTGGCAATCTCTGCTTACAACCACTGGCGTCTCTCTCCCTATCACATCCTCAACAGGCTCATTTGGTCAAAATAATAATCAACAAAAAAAATTTTAAAAAATTGCTCTGTCTGAAGCACAGGGGAGGTTTTCAAAGCTGCCTGAAGGAGACACTAGTGAGATCTCCCACAAGGCAGTAATCAGCTAGATCTGCACACAGAACCTGTCCAAGGCAGACGTAGAAGTCAGCCCCAGTGCTCTGGTATCCTGGCAAGGCAGAAATTGAAATGATACAGGCAATAGACTGTTTGTTTATTTATTTACTTAAATAATGCCTGAAAAACATGGAAACTAAAAAAAAAAAAGGTTAAAAAGGCAGTTTCATGTTTAATCATCCCCTCATCTATATTTTTATTCATATCACACTGGGGATATGCATAAAAATTTGCATGCAGAATCTTGCACTAGTGGCAAACTAGCAAATGTTGGGCATTTAAACTTCTTTTAAGAGAATTTTATGTTTACATTCTGCATTAAGGAATTTGAAATAAAATGTTAATAAGAGCTTGAAGAGTCAAGAAACTAATTTCAAAATCACACAGAAAATTAAGTTTACAAAAGATGCTGAAGAATAACCTTTTCCCTGTTAACTCTCTTTGTGGTGAGGACTATCTGCTCCCTTTCCCTCATTCATTCTCTGTCTGGTGACCCACCATACTCTCCCCTTATCCAATATTTAACATCCTTGTTCATCTTTTTTTCCTTCATTAAATCCTCTATAACTAAGTCTTTCTGCACAGAACTCTGCCCAGAAATACAATTAATTAAATTAGAGGAAATCCACTACCAGAGTGAACATGACATTTGCATGCAGCTCATTTTTAAATTAGCCTCCATTTTTAATATCTCCTTTTTTATGGTTTGTCCTTGCTACATGTAAAGGCAGTAATCTCCCCCTGTCTGGGACTGTAGTTCATTCTCTCAGTGTTTTCTACCTAGCAAAGCAAGAATGTATTACTGGTTCAATACAAATACTGCTGTGATAACAGCTACAACAATGACAGTAGGAATATTCTTATATTTAATAATATGTTAAGATGAATGGACAGCTGATTTATGAAATGGTTCTTTTTTCTTAATAACATTCCAAATAATTAAATAGAAATAAATAGATGGCAAGAATTATAATTTAATAAAAATGAAACCTCTTCTACCCCTAATTTACATGCATTGCAGTAAAAAAGTATGTTCAAAGTATAATACATGGGTTGCAGTATTATGTTTAAGGAATAATACATATGTTGCAGTATCATTTCATCATGTGATGAAATGTCAGAATTAAATCTCCCATACAACTCTAAGCTAGATGCTTTGGGCATATGAGTGCTGATACAATCTTTAATTACAAGATTTCATTATTTTCTTTTAAGACCTTTTTCATTACATTTACAGAAAGGATGGTACTCATTAAATGAAGAGCTATATAATATTTTCTTTTCCTGTGTTTACCCAGTATATGGTCTCACAACTAATTTGTTGCACACTATTTAAGACCTGCTCTGGAGGAGAGTAATATTCCCCTCATTAGTTTTTTGTAGAGTTCATCATGATAGGACCTCAGTGCTTCATAAACATCATCAAATTTACTTTTATAAAACCTCTATGACACAATTGCTCTTATTTTGCTATAGAAACACTGAAGCAAAAGGAACCTCATAGAAGCTGTCAAAAAAGAGTAGAGCTAGTGCCATTCACATTGTATTACAGCTCTTCAGCATTGCAACCTAAATGCAAGCAGCATTTCTAATGTAGACCTCAGGGTTTCCTGCACAGCAGTACTCAGGCAGTAACACAGAGCTGATTCAGCCTAGGCAGCGGGGTGCTGCTGCCACCCAAGCTCCTTTGAATGTTGTAAGTGAGGATGAGGCATCCTGGACTCCCTCACCCAGAGTGGCCTCAGCTTGGTGCAGCACAGGTGGATCTGGATGGTAGAACACTTGGGGCCATGGGGATGTTGTTCCTAGGTACAACTAAATGCCTATGTTCTACAGAATTTTTTACTCTGAACTTCATGCAGCATTTCCCAGAACTAAATATCCATTAGTGTCAGGAACAATAATTTTATTGTTCTGAGAGCAATATTGTTCTGAGAGCAATACAGCTGTGAAAGAAAGACTGCTCCATGTGGTGGCAGGAATAGAGGGTTCACTCCTGAACAACTGTCCTAATTTGAGCTAAAATGCTTATGTACACACAACATATAGACAACACTGGGACAACCAACAGAAATCCCACCTTCTTTCCAAAAGCGACAGCAGTGGCACTGTTAATACTCTTACCTACTTCACAAAGTAGTCCCATCAGAAGATGGAAGGTAAAATTGCACTTTTTCTTTTTTTCCATTTTCAGTGTAAAGCAAAAAGCTCGAGAGAGTTGTTTTAATTTGTTCTGGAGTACTGCTGCACAATCAAACATGAAAGAGCCACAGAGCCAGAACAGGAAACAGCATTGTTAGAATGCTCTAGCAGAGGAAAAAGAGGTTCTCATCCTTCCTATGCAGTGCCTGTGAAATTGCTAAGTGTCTTTGTGAACAGATAGCAAAAGAAAACTAAAATACATAAGTCAGAATTTTTCGCCCTAGCTCATTAACCTCTTTATATTGAATTTTTAATATACATGTCACAAGAATGGTGAAACCCTTCCTGTACGTCAGTGGAAAAAAAAACTTCAATTGACATTTATGGGGCTGAAAATTAAGTGTAAGATTAAAATATAGACAATGCCCAACACAATCAGTGAAATTCCAGAGCAAATTTTCAGATCAGTGTTAAAACAATCACCTACTAAGGACTAAGGTGACTTACACAGAGTTCAAGTCATAAATCTTTGTAACTTTCATGCAGACAAGAAATTAAATAGAAAGCATTTTAAATTAAGAGGTTCTATAGAAGAATTCAATTAAATGGGGGCATATTTTCCTATTGTTGCATTAATTTCAACAGATGTTTTCCCATAAATCAGGAAAATAATATACAATATTATCTATCACTCACGTCAGTAATAGGATTTTGCAAGGGCTGGTTCAAGTCCTTATAAAGCATATCACTGCTGCTCTCTGCTGGCCAAAGTAATTATTCCTTTATTTAAAACCTAGAGGAAATTCAGTGAATTTTATAGAAAACATATCACACAAAGAAGAACTTTTATGGCATTTAAATAACCACCTCAGTTATCACAACGATTTGTTTTCATTGGTACATCTGTATTCCTGAGGCCACCGAAATTAGTAATAAACTCCACCTTCAAAGGCCATGGCATTTAAATTCATAGATGTGCACATCAAAAGAGATTTTTGCTAATCCTGAGGGGTGATGAATGGAACAGCACAGAGTGCTTGTGGGGCAAGATGTGAAGAGAGTAAACAAAATATTTAAGACCGTTGGAATATCTTGCCTATTTAACAAAACATATTACCTAGTATGTACCTAACACATGAGCAAATGTCTTATCAGCATTATCTTCTCAAAAATCCACCTTAATTCTTTGCCTCAGCTAAAGCAGGAAAGGATTTTTGTCAATACAAAAAAAACCCCTCTAAATGTAAGTTTCCTACAGTTTCTAGTTTCAAGCATCTTCAAGACCTTACTGGACTGCCTTATTTCTATTTGAATTATGATATAAATAGAAGTCTCACTTTTGGAGCTCTGAGCCAGGTATTCCATAATTAAGTGGTCCCACTGGGTAACTATTGCTCAATATGAATTGAGGTTTCAAAAGCAGTTCCAAAATAAATAACATCAATTTACCATATTGTGAAAATGATTTTTCATAAAGAACTATTATATGGTAGGCTAAGTTAATTTAAAAATTTGCTCAGCTATGAGATGAAAGTTATGCTAAATCAGCATATAAAAAATATTCTTTGCCAAATCATATCAAATAATATCTCTGTTCCTAGCAAGAAACACAACCTGTTTGTTCAGTTTATCAAACAATTTATTTAGCTAAGTACAGAAATATGAGTAATTTATTTGTTCTGACTGAAAACTCATGTTTTTTCTCAATGAATTATTTCAGCAGTTGTACATGAAGACATTTAGCCATAATCTGGGATTACAAAAACTGAACCAGCTTTGAGCATACAACATTAGAAGAAACTTTTATCTGAAAAAATTATTTCCCATCAGCTTAGAGAGCTTTACTTGAGGTCAATGCACTTCATTTTGTGACAACATAAATAAGATGCAGAAAAAAATTGAT
The DNA here is from genome assembly GCF_009819655.1 of Sylvia atricapilla. Lineage (NCBI taxonomy): Eukaryota > Metazoa > Chordata > Aves > Passeriformes > Sylviidae > Sylvia > Sylvia atricapilla. Next base: position 16,076,052 of record NC_089143.1, on the reverse strand, counting down.
TTCTATGTCTCCTTTCTAAAACTATACTTAAGTAGCTTACAAAACCTACTGAAGCAACAGTCCAATGTATTGCTGCATAAAGAAATCTCAGGGCTTTTTTGTACAAACATATGTGCATAATATAAAAGCCTATTTATTCCAAAAACATTAACAGCAGACAGCAGAAATCAAGACTTATTAATGATGTTTCTAAAGAAAGAAACAATCTGGGACCCACGACTAAAGAAATGGCATCTCTGTAGCCCCCCAGCTGAAACCAACCCAAGACATTAATTCAGCTACATTGACCCATGCATACAGATAACTTAACATCCAACTAATAAACAAGTGGCATTTTATCACCAAGCTTTAGTCCTCGTGACATTTACCTCTTACCTCAAGCTGATAAACCATTTTGTCTCACTGAAGTCTGAGCTCAGTGTGAAGCAGAAAGAGGAGTGAATTGCACTGTGTTCTGGGTTAGACTCAGTAGTTTTAAATGAGTACTCCAGCAGACATAATGAAAGAACTCAAATGCTTTTGCTATTATCACTTTCTGTAATGATTTACTAAGAGACTGCATAGCTCCATCCTATTAAGAGGTAAGGTAACCATTTCAAATTTATGTATGGAGAGAATGGAAGTATGCTGAGATGAGAAATGTAACTAAAGGGAAAAGAAGGAAGAGAGAAAACTTGTCATGCTGTTAAGTGGTATTTATCTTATGTTCTCAGGGTGTGTTTGGGATAAAACCACAAAGTTCTCAATGCAAATTCAGTTCCTCCAAACATTATAAACAAAAGCTTAAAACTTTCAGGGTGCCTGGGGTGAAACAGTGATAAGCTGAGGCTTCAGTAGGGATCCTAAATACCTTTGAGGTCGTCTCTGCTCCTACACACTGAGGCCATTGGCTAAGGTGAGAACAAAGTGAGAGTGAGTGAGGATGGGCTTTCCTTGTTCATTTCTAGGAGCCAAGCACTTGCCCAAGGAAATGCACTCTCTGCACAAAGGGGCACCCTGGCATTTCCTATCCCCCCACACCCACTGGTGATGTAAGGCTCATGTGAGGTTTTGCACAAGTTTTGAAGGGCTTAGCAGACCATAGTGAGAGACTCTGACCTTGGAGTCAGCTCATCAAATGTACACTCAGCACTGGCCATAAGGAATCCACTCCTGGCAGCCAAGGGATCTGTGCAGATTGCTTCAGAACCAAGCACAAACATGTCAAGGGCTTTCCAACAACACTGATCTCACCAGTGCTTGTGACCCTTGGGCAGGGAGGCAGTTTCCTTGGGGAAAATTGCTGAGGATGCAAAAAGTAATCAAATGGCTTGTATGTATGGCAATTCTGTGACTATGATGGGTAATATGGATGTGAATTGTCACTTACAACCTGCAAAATATGAACACAAAGCATTCCATATCACTCGACTTCACTGCTCAGGCAATCAAGATGGTCTAAGCATTGCCTGCAATTTCTGAACTGTTTTACTGTATACTGCTATTATTGTCAAGATGTGCTACCCTGGCTAAGGTAACAGCCTTACAATTTAGTAAGTTAAATGTCAAGTGTTCTGCTTAAAAAAACCAAAGAAAATGTAGAAATGTGAGACCTAGAATACTGTGGTAGAAAAAAAGCATCTTGTCCCTCAACATAAGTTCCCACAGGGTAAAGGTCAATTTTACTTATGTGCTGGCACTGCAAGGAAAAAAAACATTAAATGAAATTTTATTCACATCTGCAATTGTTTCTGGCTTATCTGGAAGGTAACAGAACTGTACAACTGCTGCAAGTCTGGGATGAAAAGCCTGGAAATGCTCTAATATGCTACAACTCTCAGCATATTTTCTTTAACAGATGTTGTCAAAAGTGAAGAAATAACATGCTGCACATTTTCTCTCCACCTCTGCTCTCAGTACAATGCAGACATTAAGTTTTATTTGATATTTTCCATCTTTTAAGACTAGCTGAATTTAAGACTCAAAAATTTTAACTTAGAAAAACACTGAGCTAAAAATGGGAGCTTTTCTCTAATTTATCTTTGAAGACAAACCAGGTGGATTCTTCACTAAATACCCCAATAAATACAAACTTCCAACATTGCAGCTAAGCAAAACCATTTGGATGCAGTGGTTTTCATGCCACTGCATAATTTTTGGCCAAGAAAGCAACTTACACATCATCCCATCCTTTAAGAAAAAAACCCTCTGACAGTCTATAACAGCAGTTCTTCATTCTGCTGGTGACAAACAAACCACCAGAGAAGCCCTGAAGACTGAGGAAGGTGAATTCTTGCTTCCTACAAGGCAAAGGAAAACTATTTTCTCTTTGACTGAAACAGCACAAGAAACAAAAAGCTGACTGAGAAATTTAAGAATAGTTGGTAAGAACATGACAGGCACTGGGTTACCTTGATATGAAAATTGGCCGAGTCTCACCAACAAAAGCAGTCCTGGATCTGGTGCTCAGAAGCTAAGTTAATGAGAATATTTTGCAACAGCTAACAGAATATATTAGTGTAAAAACCATGCAGACTTGGATTATACAAAGGTTAGTAACTAAAAAGGTCATGAATTATAGGCATTAATTCATAAACACAGATGTTTAAACAGATTTGCTATTGAGCAGACTATGCATTTATTTCTTCATTATGTTTTCATAGTGTAATTTTTAAGATTCAGTGATGTCAGTAAAGCATTTTTCCCTTACCTGTTCTCTGAAATTCCTTAGCATATCATAGACAATAAGGAGGGGGGTTTTGGTATTGTTTCTTGTTAGTGTTACATGTACCTGTTTCCTTCCTCAGTTTCAGCCTCTTTGTAAAATTAAAGCAAAAATATCATAGACAAAAGAAACAAACAGAAAAACAAAGAATTAAGGAGATATCTGGCATAAATAACTCCTATAAAGTTATGGTACTACTGGCAAAGATTGTGGGTTGTTGCAGCTCAGATGTGATAGGATGAAGCTGTGCATTCACACAACAACATGGGATGTGGGCCCCAGCTGGTGTTAATGGAAGAACTAAAGCTGCCTTATCCCTCTCTGGCACAATAAATCAGTGCCTGAGGTAGACTAATAAAAAAAGAAAAAGCTATTTTCAAGGCAGCAGGCATAGTTACACAGCAGGCTTGCCAAATCTTCACATTTAAAAGGAATAAACAATGAGAAACTCTTCCTCAAGAACATTTGTTTTAACCCTTTTTATCTGATTGTGCAGCAATTCAGCACTTAAAATATATGCAGCATTCATTTCACTGCATAGACTTGTAACCTGAGGAGGCTGTGCTTTAAAACACACTGACTTCTACAGTGCAGGTTCTCAAAATTCTGTTTAAAAAATAATATTGTATTAAAACATATCTACAATATTCTCAATCACTCCAAGAATCTGAAATCAAAAGAGAACCTCATGCTCCATAAATGTATAAAAAGGCTTACTTTTATATAATTAGTGTGAATATCTATTATTTTGGATTGAGCATATGTTTTGAGCATTCTTCACTTTTTTTCTCATTTCAATTTTCAATAAATAACTTCAGTAGTTTCCCTGAGCCTAGGAGCTTTAACAATGGAAACTTTAAAAAACCCATGAAAAATACTAAAATTGCTTCCTCAGAAACAGACTACTGAGTTCATTTCACAGGACAGAGAAAAGTTAAACTATTTCCACAGACATTAATATACACAGAACAAATGTTAAGTTTTCAGCTTTCCTTTCCACTCAGTTCTTGGCATCTGTACTGAAGATGACAAATTTCTAGTTAGGAAACAGGTGTCCATTTGGCGTTGGACTGACAATACCACCTGCTTTCACATGGGCAACTGCAAATATTTTCTGTATTCATAAATATAAGATTACACCTAATCCACTTCATTTTCAAGCCCCTCTGCCTTTTATTGCTGTTGGCATGATAATCATATGTATTTTGAGAGACAACCACTGGAGACCAAGAGCTTGTTCTTGCTGCTTGTATCTGCCCCAACCCTTGAGAAAGACTGTCCTGACCTTCAGTGCCTGCACTGCCTATACCTGTGCTGGCTCCCAATCTCCCTCATACCTGGGATGGAAGTCAGGCTGTAGGATCAGCCCAGGACCCTTAGACCTCAGTCAACCTTCACTCTTAAACCTAGTAGATAGGAATCAGCCTTTTAGGTGGAAAAAAATATGTTGGTTTGTTGTAAATCCTCTGTATTTCATTCACCTCAGCGAAGAGCTGGATGAGATCCACCTGCTCAGCTGTAGAACAATTAGAGAGTGCTGCAGTTCTCTCCCTCAAGCTGCACAAAAGGCTCATTTTCATTCAAATCTCTACAGTGGTGCTTTAATTGTTCCTAACTTCCTGTGAAGGTCAGTAGAAAATGTTGTACTATTGTAACTAAATATAAAATCTTTTAAAATGAGCAATACCAAATTACATACTTCAGGGTATATCACTTTCTGTCATATTTCTTAGCTCCATATGTTTAGCTTAGGGCAATATGTACATTTTCTTACATTTCAGATTCTTGTCTGCAAGATGGCAAACAGTAACTCATTTATTTTGTTAAAGCTCCAAGCGACAGCTCTGCCAAGACCAATAAAGAACACACTTACACTTAACATGTTTTTCTGTGTTATCTATAAATGTTGTCTATACTGCAGCCTTTGCAGTGCCATAAATAAGTGATTCAGTATTAAAAATGTACTCTGCCAGATCTTGAAACTTTTCTTTTAATTAGAATAACAAATCTAAGAAAATACTAAAGCCTCTGACTTTGACCTAATGGCTGTACAGAGAAAATAGGTCCAAGACTTGCTAGCTAATTTGTTTTCCTAAAGAAAAAGAATTAAAATTACAATGTGATAAAATTGCCATAGTTACAAAGCCCTCACCCTGCTGAAGAGAGATATGAATAAAAATACAGCCTGAAGACTAAACCCTTTACTGCTTTAATTGCACAGAAATGAGTAAGATTCACTTTAAAATGAGCCTTAGGCTTCCTGTAAGTCATAGTCTTACAAAATCAACCCAAAGCACAAAACCAGAACATTTTGTTCTCTGTCAAATTACCAAAGTTTTATAAAATGACAAAACTATTTATCATTCAAGGCTTTTAAATTCAAGTCAACTTCAGGAAGTAAATATACAATAGGAAAGTTAGAGTACAAAGGCACTGCAGAGCTTATAAAGAGTCATATTCTAGAGAAATTACTCTTCAAGCTTTTTAATTTCTGAGGAAAGTCTACACTCATTAAAGGCCCTTGACTTCGAGATTCACTTTAACTGACTTTTAAACTGTTTTAACTGTTTTGTAATCAGGCACGAGCCATGTAGGGTTTTCCTGACACAAAATATTTCCTAGAACTGTTACAGGTTCAAATTACCTGTATGAATACTTACCATATTAACTATTCTGCTGCTCAGCAGTGGGCTGAATATCAAAAGAACATTCCCCAGAGGGAATGGGTGCAATTTGCAAATGTATATCCTTCTAGTAGATTAGAAAACACATCGTCTTCAGTAGAGATAAATCAAATAATTTTCTTTACAATCTCTATTAAGAATAAATTTTGTATTCAATTACACAAAAAAACCCCCCAAATCTTTGAGAGGTATTTTCCCATTATTTTGTTTGGCAACATTAGGTAGGTGCACATAGAAGCTAAAAATCAGACAGGAGGTGAACTGTTTTTAATAAAGTGTAAGTCTTCCAAAATCTGAATCTCAATGGCCTTTAGCAAGGGAGACACTTGTCTATACTCTTTTTCACCCAAACTAATTTTGTGAAAATAAAAATACAAAAAAGTGCTGATTTTTTTATTAATTTCAGCTTAATTTGATTTTTTTTATATGAGATCTGTGAATTAAAAGAAGATTTTGGAAAGACAAGGCTAGGGTTTTATTACCAGAAATTTTTCCCTAGATAGAAAAAAAAAATAAATATAGGCATATAAGAGAATTATTGTTTATGAATGTAATAAAATACAAAGTCATTCATTCTTCAAAGGTTACCAATGTAAGTTATCCCTGCTTCCATTCCTTTCTTTGTCATTTAGTGTACCCAGAAGCAAAGCTGCTCTAAGGCAGCAATACAAAACAAGTGGAAAGACTTCACATAAAGAGAAATCTATGATGCAATGTGCTGATATGGGAGCAGAACATTTAGAAGTTACATGCTCTGCAGCTCAGTTTTAGGGGTTTATGTAACTGTGACTTCAAATCAATTCTACCTGTCTTTGAAATGCAAAAGAACAAATGTTTGGGTTTTGTTGTTTTGATTTTTTTTTCCTAATTAAAATTTATTTCCTCATTCAACACCCTCTATCCCCCAGGCTTAGCAGGGATCATGGACAAATATATAACATGAAGAGTGGGGCCTGTTAAAGATAGAGGTGTTCAGGATTAGTGCTAAGGGTAACAGAAGCATTTCACATCTGTGTAAAACACAGTGAAGTCAGACTCATGGTCTGGTGGGACTTACTCCTCCATTAAATACCTTCCTTTTCTTTTCAGATGTCATTCAAGGATTGGCAGGTCACTGATAATTAAGCTGGTATTTGATTTCAAACACTGAAGTGAGTGAACATCAGAAAGAGCTCTTGACATTGAAAAGGTTCCAGTAAATTGCCACAGATGACTTGTGCTTTGCAAGAAACATCTGATGCTTGCACAAGAATGGGAAAGGTCTGGTTCTTTAGGAATATGGAAAGTTCTGGAAAGTTCCCATAGCTACCACTTAGTTCTCCTTTCTAACACAGTTCTCTGAGAAGGAAAACAGCTTAATAGATCAAATTAGCAAGTTCATTATTTTTACTCCACTGATCTTCTATTTAATATCCCTACATACTATTAGATGAAAAGGAATTTTTAATATATTACAGAATGTAGTCAATAAATGCTACAGTTTGTGTAGCATTTATTATTCTGTGGAATTGTCATTAATGGAAGTACAAAATATATTCACAGATCTATACAAATTATAGACAAAATATATACAAAAGATAATCTGATGGGTCAAAACAGCCTTTCATTTAATGAATTATATAATCAATTAACATTTTGGTTAATTTCTAACTTTACTTCTTTAAAATACCCTTTAAGCAGTGGGATGAGCTGTCTATGTGCAAGATACAATAACTGATCCTTCTCTTAAGCTATAATATAATTTTAGCTCTAATATAAGTTCCAAGAAAGTTGTTGACAGCTTGAAGAGAGATTGGAATACAGCAAGAAGATGTAAGACTAGAAGAAGATTCAAGGATTTGAAGTTTGACCTAGCAGGAAAGACTAAAATACTGGATATATTTAATCTAGAAAAGAAATTGGAAGGACACTGGGTTGGTAGAAAAAAAATTTCCATTGTGTGTGTATGAAAAAAAAATTGTCATAAAAACCAAGGACACTATTTAAATCCATAGCACCAAAATCATAGGAAAAGAAACACTTGCATTAAAAATGTATTGTCAGTTTTCATAATACAGACATTTTTCTAAAGTCACAGTGAGTCACTAGGACTGCTAAATCTTTCCACAATCATTTCCCTGGAGAGGACAAGAGCATTGTCTTATCCTTCCCTTTATTCTCAAATTTAACTGCTTTTGTTGCCCAGTACTTAGCACTACAACTGCAACTAAGGCCACAGTTGCATTAAACTAGTCATTAAAGAAACTCTGCTATTTTGTAGATACAGATGAACACGTACTTGAATTTTGAAATATTGTCAACAGAAGTCTGTAAAAGAAGGATGCAAGTGAAAAACTTGTATGACTCTACTTGTCTTAAAAAATTCCTCTGGCTGTCACTGTCATGGATCATTAGATTGACAAAGAAGTTTATTCTAGAATGATACTCTAGTGCTACCCAATTCTTTTATAAATCTATTTGCTAACAGCTTGCTATTTGATTGCTTTAAATGTCATACTTTTTTCTCCTCTCTCTCTTGTCTATGTTTTTGAGGGGTTTTTGTTTGTTTTTTCTTTTAATGTGTAATAAAGCTGGACTCATAAGCCAAGAAAGATTGCTGTGAAATTCCAAAACAACATAATATGAAGTATCTAATGACCTTGTCAGCAGCATGATTTGAATGACATTTTCTCTAAGTAATATTTATATGCAGCTGGATAGAGGCTACTAAAGAAGTTACAGAAGCCATCACAATTCATGTAGATGATTATATCTTGACAGGTGTAATCATTCAATGTTGCTTCCTCTCTTCTCAGGCTAAGCTAATTACCACTGCAGTTTCCCTGCTACCAGAATGCAGGCAAACATCCCTGCATACACTGTCCTGTGTCCTGTTGGTTTTGAGAGTGGACATGTCAAACAGAGAAGAAAACCTCCTCATGTAACACCTAGTGATTTTATTGGTAATACCAGATAAGTTTCTAAAATGTCAATTTGTAAAATTTCACTTTTAAGAGCTTCAGTCAATGTAAAGAATAATGAAAATTTCAATCAGAAGCTCAGTAAGCAGCAGTGCAACCTGAGCTTTATATTTACTGGACATTTTTACTAATATCAATTAAATTTCATTGATCCAAAGCATATTACTGCAGCTCAGTGTGCTATTGAACAGCTCCATTATATCTAGTTGGAGTAATTATAGAAAACTGTCCATATAAATGTGTGATGTTCAGCTTAGTAAACATATAGCAGTGTGATTTCACACAGCAGATGCAGTTTTGTAAACACATAGTAAAGTCGGCCTTGAAAATATGTCAGCAGATTTTTTCCTACATGACACAGACAAATTAGAAAGCATATTTTAACAGGGATTAAAGTATTTTTAAATGGTTAGAAAATAATTTATATTCTAGGAAGTATATCTAATTAAACACAAAGATGCAGGAATTTCTTTGTTTTCAAAATCACCTCTATGCAGGATGTCTTTCTCCTTTAATTATTTTCCTTCAATATAGGAGCCTGTAACACTTAAGAGAAACCCTTAAGGCTTCAGATTTAATTTTGTGAAACCTGACCAACTTGTGACCCCTCTTATTTTGTCCTGCATAAAATCAGTTCTCAACAACTGCATCTCTCGGGCCAGTTGCTCATTCACACTGGGAATGTTTCAAAACCAGAAAGACAACAGATGCCATCTAATGTCAGAGTGGGGAAGAAATAATAGGGGATTTAGTACTCAACATCTATTAGAAAACTATTCAAGCACTCACTGAGATCATACCTGTGGCAACTTCAGTTTTTATATGGGTTATAATATCTCTAAAAAGAATGGAGTGCAAGTGAGATTAGTGTGATTTGTCAAAGAGCATCAGTTGCTAAAACAAAACCTTTTGAAATTAAAATCCTTTTGAGCTTTGTAACAGTCAGACACTCAGGTGGCACAAATTAATGCAGAAAGCTATGGTAAAACATAGCTAATTGATGACTTCTGACAAAGATAAGTTCCCACAAATATAAGCATGTTGATAACATGACCTTTAAGGCCAACGCTGTACAGCAGAACAGCAAACCCATTTGCAAAATTCTGGTAATCATGGGAACTTGCCTCTTCTTCAGTGCAGAGCTAAGAACAAAATACACGGAGGTGGTACACACAATTATATGCTAGGATTTTTGTCCATGTCAGAATTTACAAATCTTCATGTTAGAAATGCATTTAAGTATTGATTCTTCCTCCATTATGCTGAATGGAACACTGTTTATTTATTGATAAACAACTCTGCTAATAAAATGAGTGGCTTTCTAAATATTATTGTCATTTAAAGAACTTAACTAAAAATATTTTATTTCTCTGTGCTTTCTGTGTTCAGATGAAAGTCATTAATGCTGCTTACACTTTAAAAGAATGTTGTAAAGAACAGTTAATGTCCATAAACAGAATTGACAAGATCTTTGTAATTTCTAACCATAAAATTGATCCTTGTGGTAATAACAAAGATGAAATGTTGAGTTACTCAATATCATCTTTGTCTTGGTCTTTCCTGATGCCATCTGTTCAATGGCCTTCTGCTTGCTGGGGCCAGTGCCAAAGTGAAGTTTACAGCTCATGGCAGAAGACACGCAGTCCAGAGGGAAGCTGTGACCACTGAATGCAAACTCCACTGCACCAGCCTATGGAACTGGGGGGGAAGTTTCCAAAGCTAAGCTAAGGAGAAGCTGAAAGCACTGCTTTTATTCAGCCTGAAGCAGAAAAGGCAAAGGAGAGTGTAACTGATGCCCTCCATTGCCCGGTGGGCAGCTGGCGAGAAGATGAAGGCAGGCTCTGTTTGGAAGCATGCTGAGAAAGGATGAGAGATAACTAACAAGGTGCAACAAGGAAAATCCTGATTACATGGAAGGAAGAAATTGTCCACTAAGAGGCTGCTCTGACACTGAGACAGGCAGCCAAGAGGGGTTTGGACATACTCAAACCTTAACTGAACATGGCCCAAACCAACTTGGTTTTAGGAAGCTGGTCCAATTTTGAGCAGCAGGTTGGACAAGTTAATCTCCAGAGGCTCTTTCCAACCAAAGCTGTTCTATAGTTCTCTGATTTTATGAAATGCAAGCTTTCATAGGACAAAAGGTTATATAAAAGTACAATAGTTTGTGGGGGTTTTGTGATGTATTGGTCTCAGCTGAGTAACAGTTGCATCTTCTGTGCAAAAAATTCAAATGGAAATTTTCAGTATGTGAAGCTTCTAGTTCATCTGGGAGAGAGCTTCTGTTCTAAAGCTGTAAGTTAGGAAGTTCTGCTCCTGAAATGCTGCACATGTGGTCAAATATCTCAATATTCAAAAAACGTGATCTCTTTCAGACCATGTTTTTATTATTCACACTGCCTTTACCCAGTGTACATACATAAATAAAGAGAAAAAGCCAAGGTCTAGTAGGGGCAAGCAAAAGATCTGATTAAAACAAGAAACAGACAATAAATTGAAAAAATCTTAAAGAGCAAGCTGTCACAATGTGCTTCTTCATAGTAGAAAGAGGAAAATAACATCTGCTTAACTGTAATGCATCTCTAAATAAAGCCTTTGGAAGCTCAGCTGGCAACTGATGTGAGCCCTGACACCTTAAGGACCAAGACATGGTGCAGCAGTGTAAATGGTCTGATTGTGTGTACAATTATCTCAGAGGGCTACAATAATGCTGCAATTCCATGACTTCAGAGACCTCAAAGTCGCTAATTTTTACATCTATTGAACAGACCATGGCAGTTTGGCACCTTTCTGCTTCAGCATGGACAACCTTAATTTTCTTTGCTCAGAAACTTGTAGTAAAACAAACCAAATAGCTATGGTGATATTCTGATCACAGGCATAAAGAAGGCAGAAGGGCCTGGACTGTATCTCTATCTAAAAAACAAATCACCAAAGCAATTTTTTTTTAATTGCTATTTGACTTTGGCTTTTACTAAGGACCAAAGGTAAAGCTTTAAGTGACTAGTAATGAATCCATTTTAGCAGCACAAAGTTAACTCTGATGCGTCATAGTAAGATATTTCTGGTTATTTTTCACATTCCCCCAAAATATAAAATACTTGAATTTCTTCTATTTGCCATTTGTGTGGCTTCCTTTTACAGAGCTGTATACATTTGAGTTTCCCAGGGTACTGTTTTTTTTCTCTGGAAAGAACTTTTATCTACGTACATAAGGATAATGTTCCCAAATTCTAGAAAGACTGGTAATGAAGCTGGAGCATGAGGAGTCACTCTGATCATCCGGAGTTGCTGGCACCTTACAGTCCTGCATGCAGTCACTGCATGGGCTTGTTTCAGCTTGGCAGAGCACTCACACTTAGTTCACTGCTTGGTAAAAATGTAGATGATACAGAACATGTACTTAAGTTCTTTCTGTAAGAGCTCAGAAAGAAATACAGATGCTGCAGCTTCACTCAGTGAAGAGTTTCCTGCTTACCTTTGTATAAGGTGCTCTGTCAGGATGGAAACACTTCGAAATGATCAATCAATGCAATTAAGAAAAGCATGAAAAACATGGCAGAACTTTAAGAAATAGGAGCAATAAATTATTTGAAATGGTCTTCAAAGAAAGCTGAACACATCCAGGATGCTTTTAGCTATGCTATTAGCAAATTAAGCCCAGATTTCTTAGGTCAAATAATTACACCAAAGCTTAAGTAAAAAAGTAGCTTCATGAATGAAAGGAAAGTTCTATGAAAGAGGAGATAGATCAACGTTGTCTGATATAATTTAAAAATTACTGGTTTCCTCATCCATGAGAAATTCCACAATTAACTGAATAATTTTTGCAATAACATTAAAATCTAATTTCCACTGATATTGTACAACCAAGTCACAAAGCAATTACTCAACAATACTATTAAAACTCCCCTTCATTTTCAGTTTTATAGCACTAACAACTAAATAGGTGTATGAAAAAGGAATTAATTTTCAGAAAGTTTAAGCTTCTTGGAGCTTCACCTGCAAAGTAGAAGTGCCAGAATACCACAAAATCCCAGAAGGATTTGCAATTAGTATATGCTAGACATAATGGTGCCACATTTGAATATTGTGAGGTGTTTACACGTTAGAATGGTCTCAAAGCTCTCAGATGTTCACTGGTGACTACATACACTTCAGTATAGAGTACATGTGTGGTTTTGGCTTGTCAGTAGACGAATGGGAGGGATATATCTAAACTCCACCAGAACTGAATGAATTCAGCAGTATAAAGAAGGACAAATGAATGTTAACTTGAATGCCCAGGAAACTAAAAAAAAAACCAAGCAGAGATCAAGGTCAGAATAAATGAAGCAACATCCTTGATTTAAACTCTATTGAAAAGTCCCCCAGCCACAAACAATTTTGATTGATTAACAATATCTAATCTACTGGAGGCCAGCCACTTAGCAAGCTAATTTTATTTATCTATATTTGCCACTAGGATAAAGTGTTTGTGACATCTAACATTCTTTAAGCAAAAGTCTACCTCTACCAACTGTAAGGCAATCTTGACAACTGAAAGCCCAAATGTAACAAACTACTGTGGGTGGAGGGGCTGTATGAAACCAAAAGCTTCCTGCAATAAGAGCACTTATTCTAAAGGCTACAGGTGGATACCAATAATGGGAATGTAGAGGAGTCAGACCAAAGGAATAGCCAGTTACATATAACAAGCAGAGATAAAAAGTTTGCGCATTTACCTCTTGGAACTAAAGAAAATGTTTAGTGTAAAAATACTTGATGCAAACACATGAGCAATTCTGAAGTTTGGAGAATAAAAGAAATAGCGAGGAGAAAGAGCAATACCAAATGAATACAGGAAAAGATGAGACAAGTAAAGCAGGCAGCTGCAATATGAATAAATGTTACAAAATAGAGAGATGACTTTGAGAGAACAAAGAAGAAAAATGTGATATTATCTGAAAAAGTCAAGTAAATCTCTTTTCAAAAGAGTAGAAATAGTAACTTCCTTACAGTTAATTCAGGAAAGGCAGTTTTCCATAGAGATGTCACAGCTACAATTTCAAGTGTGAACCAAGAAATGAGGAAACAAGTCACATTGTCCTATTTTCAGTTGCATCCCAGAATACAGACACATTCAGGGATCAATTCCCATACTAATGCCTTCAGGGAAAGCAAATTGTACAAATTGTTCAGACGAAGCAGTAGGAAGTCAGGGTTTCAACATACAACTCCATGCTTCACATCAACACACACGTGCGAGGATGACACTTGACATGGCATGTAAAGAGGACAAAACCTGGCTGCACTAAGCCAATCTGTCTTGCCAAGACTACCTCTTTATATAAATATAGTCAATTGATATTGACTGACTCATCAGAAGAAGTAAGTCACACACTTCCCAGGTACGTGACTTTCCACTGGCTGTGGGAGAGAAAGGTGAGTCTCTCCTGAGTGCTGGTACATATGCTTCTCCAATTTAATGATCAGTGTCTCTACAGATGCTCATAGACCTGTTTAAGGAAAGCCACTGGTAAGAAAACGACTCAGTTTTACATTCCTTATCCAGACCAAGCAAATCTAGGGTATTCAACAAACAAAAAAAGGGCCAGGAATGGGTCAAGGAAGGACATTATTTTCCTAACTCAAAGACTTCTGGAAGTTTTACTATTTATGCTTAAGCATTAAAAAAACTAAACGTATGGGCCCTAACTCTTTGTAATATCTCCTCCTCCCTCCAAATTAATACAATTATAAGTCTATAATCTATCTTTTTCAATATGCCTAAATGACATACTGAAAAACTACAGTGACCTCACAATTACCCATAAAGATTTATGATTTTGTTTCCATTTCAAAGAACATTAATCTACTTTAGTTATAGGATGTCCAGATTATCTGGAATTAAGTTTAGCTTTTAAATGTCACATGGACTTCTGCCATACATTTTAGTATTTGACTCTTAAGCTTTAGTTCCTGTACACTGCAGTGAACACACTGTATAAACACTAACCACTGAGTGATTTTTCGGTCAGGTTTTTGTTTTGTTTTGTTTTTTAATACAATAGTATACTGAAGCCCAGAGTCAAAATCAGAGATGTATACTGCAAGTCATGAATGCATGCATATTTTCTCTTCTTCCTGACAGCCAATAATCATACTTCTAATACCTGTTTTAAGTCAGCAGCCAAATGTTCATAAAGGATTTTGGACTTTGCTTGTTTTCTTGTTTTATTCATGAGCTTCTCCAGCTGCTGCCCACACTGCACAGCTGGCCACTGGCCTCGGTGCATGTGCCAGATCAACAGTTGTGAAGGCAATATTACTTATAATTATACTCACCAGAAATACAAATTGTCTTAAAATTTAACTATGCCTGCTTATTAGTAAGGATTACAATTATAACTACATTTCTAAAAGCAAATGAAACCTCTGAGCATCCTCATTACAATCACTAGGTAGAGAAGGTCCCATTGGAGGTAACTGTTTTGAGCTCTGGGAAACTTTGGCTCAGATGAAGTTTGAATGACATGATGCCTGATAAAATTTTATGCATAGAAATAATTTTTTTTCACAGTGATGCAGATATAATCTACATATTTCTTTAGAATTTGTCTCATAAACACTAAAAAGTTGTTAGGTACACGGCTGCAGAGGCTGGTAATTTAGTTCCATGGATTTTCTGTAAAGAGATTTGCTGGCTAACAGACCAGGCTAATTAAGCAGTGTCAAATATGCCATGGGTCAAGGACATAGTTGTAAAAACTTCCTAGCCTAGAACCATCTATTAATTTACTCCAATGTGCATTAGGTCACTAATATTTTGTTAACATAACTCAAAATTAATTGTGAAATGAGTATAACCACAGGATGTGAAAAAGATTTAAACAGATGGCTAAGAATGAATTGCTGGTCACAAAATGCAACAGCTTGACAGATGACATATTGACTATATCCTGCCAATTTGGTAATATTAGCTGGACTGGTGCTTAAACTGTTCATGGCTTGGGGTATTTTATCCATTTTGCTTTGCTTTCCCCTTTCTTCTCTCTTGGAAGCTAACTGAAATTCTGTGCCGATAAGCACCAAAGAGAAGCACAAATAAAATAGGTACACAGCATCTCACTAATGCAAAATCATTATACAGTCAAAAGTACTCTAACATTTACAAGAAATTTAGGAATTCCAAAGTTCTTTCAGGGAAAAAAAAACATGCAGAAAAGTTCATGGTCAAAGATCCAACCTGACTTTATAGGACAGTGGAGATCAGAGTTACAAGTGAGTTAAAATACAGATTTCTGAAAATTAAAAGAATTTTCTCTTATTTTTTAATTTTTTTTCTGATGACTATTTTTTAATTCAGTTATTGATGTTAAAGAGAAGCAGGAAGCATTATTTCAGTCTAATCTCGAAATTTTTATTTTGCACAGGTCTCAATTTGTTATTCGACCTAGAAAAGTTTAGACTGCATTTCAGACAAATTGGTACAGTGAGTGTATCAGTCTGTTGGTCGGAAGGGAAATGGGGTGAGATCCAGATTCAGTTTACAAAGGAGGAAAAAAAATCTTATTCCTCCATCCAATTTTTGAAAAGTAATCAGTTTTTCCAGCACAGCATTGTATATTTGGTTAAATTTTCCCAAGCCATCTATCATACTAGATACTTCATCGATTCTGTTATGAGCAAAAGAATAGAAAAATTAAAACCTAGCAAAACACTGCTCTCTATAAACACCAAAATCTCTGTCTTGTACATCTAAAAATATTTTTCTAGTTCAGCTGCTTAGCAGCTCAGCTCTGGAATTTTAATCCTACCATAAGGTTGACTATCTCTGAATCAAAAAATACCCCTTTTTATGTGCCATGTTTATCAGGTTCAGGTTTATTTCAGCTGATTAAAAGATAATCAACATTTGGCACAAATGCTTGATTAAGACTCACATCCATCCAATGCTGGATGTTCAGAGCTGAATGTCCACTCCTGTCATCAGATTCTAGATACTACCAACCAAATGCTGTGGTTTATATATGACACATATATATGGATTTGGTATTGTCTCTGTAAAGTGAGTTCAAAATTTAAATAAGAGGGGCTAGTGTAGAATAATGGACACTATCAGAAATCGGTACACTATAGAATAACCAAACCAAATTGAACCTAAAAAAAGTCATGTGGAATGTGCCTTATCTATTGCTAATTTTAAAGACAGGGAAATGTATGCATAACTTCATATACTTTTTAATAAGGAGGGAAAACAGAATAAAATATACAGTTTTAATAAACTGAATTATTATTAGGATTATTTAATAGCCTTAGTTATTAACCTACACAGGAATTTGAATAGCTTATGTTTTCCCTTCAAGACCTTGCTGCATCTTGCTTTGTTTTGTATTACACCCATGATGAAATATAACATAAAGCTGACTTTGCCACCAATTTAAAATCTTCAAGTCCACACTTAAATCTCCCAAATTAAAAAGAAAAAAGCTAACAACAAATATTTAGTCATTCTGTTACTGCATTTTATTCCAGATCCATATTTGGAAAAGCAATCTGATGAATAATAAAATCATTTAAAAAAACTGACCTTAGAAAAACCTCTCTCCCAAAAATAGTCTAAATGAAGAAAAAATTCAGAAAAACATGATAAACATACTAAAGTTTCAACTTCTGAGGTAATATTTGGTGTTCTTGAAACATTCTTGAAAACAAAAGGGTTGCATTTCTTGGAACCATCTAAGTACACAGGCATTCAGAGCCCCTGAGTAAACCATCTAAAAATAGCAAAGCAGATAGCCTGTCAGCAAAGCATCATTAACTCTTGTGCAATTTTTTCTAATATACATAGCTTTTGAATTGAAAAGGACACAACAAGGATTGCGTTCCTACGGTCACATTTCCCTTTATCTTTTTCCTTGTGTGTGTTGACATTCCTTTCCAAAACAGCATATTCCTTCAAATAAAAGAAGCACTTTCAATTTTTTTGCATGTTCCAAACTTTCAGTAACAATTTCCTTCAGCTTTATCCAAATCCATATTAAAGATATGCTGAGTTGAGCCTTCAGATGCACTTTCTGAATTATTGAGTAAAATGCCCCACATAAAAGACCCATGGAGAACTGCTTAACAGCAATTAATGGTACAGGATATTCTTTATATGGCTCAGTGGGCCCTGAGACTTAGTATTTCTTCTAGACTAGTAAAATAGTTTCTGCAGCAGACTATGGCTCCAAAATAGTAATGACATTATTTCTGGAATAAGAAACTAAAATGTCAAATTGACATGAACTGCAATCATATTTTATTCTGTCTCTTAATGAAATATATTTCATTCAGCATATGCAGACACTACAATAGTAAATACACACCTTAAAATTTAGGAGTCAATGTACAAAGAACTCAATTTGACAAATACTTTTATTTGCACTGAAATATATATTTGTCTATAAATCAGTATTGAACATATAAGATTAGCGAACAAAGGAAAATACTTTTCATAACTTTTAGAAACCTTTCCGTGCTGAAAAAAAAAAGGATAACCTACTGTACAAAGAATTAGCAGGTATGCATTTAAACTGTGGGACTGTTACTGCAATTCTTTTATTTGATCAGGTCTCTTCTGCCTACCTTTATTCTGTTCAGATAAAACAGATACAAACACTTATGCATACCAAAACATGATTTTTCCTAGCACACATTTTGCCATTTCAGTATATCATGGTGTCATGTCAAACCATATGCCTTTTTCCTTTCAGATGCAATCTCAAACTGGTTATATTGCTCTTACCCTTAAACTTGGAGTCACTATTAAAACAGTGGGAAAATAATCCCAGGATATACCAAGTATCAGACTAAATTTACCGAAGGATTTTGCCTTTGCTTTTTACTTAGAAAATATAGATTTAGTCACAGAAAATTAAAGACAGGTAAATGTCTGATTTTCTACCTCCCAGCTTCCTACTTTCCTCTCTCCATACCCTCCATAGCTAGGCAAAGTAATTCCAGGTTGATAAGGACAAATACTGAAAATACTAAAAGAATTCCCAATTCAGAACAATGCTGTCAATGCTACTGGGAACACAGTGACATTTTCTGCAATCCAGAATAGATACACTTAAGAAAGAAGAAAAAACACTGTGCTTGTTTTAATTACGTACAGTAAGTCCAAGATATACATTTTTATATGAAGATGTGAATAAATGTATTATTTAGAACTAAAATTGTGCTGCACTTTAGAAACTGCTTCTGGAAGGGGTCAGTTTGCATGATACTGAAAAAACTGTCTAGAAGACCAGAGATGTCTTTTCAGTTAAAATGGCCATGAATATAAGAGACAGGCTACATCTTGTTTTGTAATGCAAGCTTGCTGAATCTTCATAAAGCTGAATACACAAGAAAAATGCTAATCATCAGTTAGACTAAACTGCTGAAAGAATTATCTGTGCTTTAAGGTAGAAAATAGCCCAAAATCAGATAATGCAAACAAGAAATATAATGGTTGTGCCAAGAGAAGATAGAAGAAAATTAGCAATTATAAACCAAACGTGACTGTTGGGTAACAGAGGAGGATTGACATATGCAGTCCAGCAATTTCATTTCAATTTCTGTAATGGATAATTACATGTTAGTCTCTAAAGAAGATTCCTTTATAAAGCAATCTCTTTATCATCTATTATGTATCCTTTGCAAGGCATACAATGAAAAACTGTCCTTTTCCTTGCAAAGACTGAGCAATTACCTCTGTGTAGATATCCTAGAATTAAAATACTGCTCCACACAGTGGAGTCCTTACAAGTTTTTATTTCAGTCAGTCAAAATTTTTTACGACATCCACGAAAACTGCATTAGGTTTAAATAACAGTCACATGTGTTGAAATTTTAATTTGAATGCTGAAGGCTGAAAACAAACTAGTAACTCCAAAGTTATAATAGTTTCCATCTAACTTTTGTTTCCACCTAACCTGGTAACCTTTTCACATTTTCATATACATTTGTTCTTCCTGAAAGAGAACTGCTAGGGACAGAACCTCAGAGGAGGTTCTGTTTGTCAGAAAGGCTACTTAGAGTACATGAAATTCTAGGGGAAGTCCTGGCTTAACTTTTTTATGGATGGTAGTAAATCAGAGTTGCTGGATATCTTCTGCTCCTAAGACCATCCTCCTCTACAGTCTTCCCAGGATCTCCAGTTAGGTTCTATTAAATTGTTTAATTCAAAGTTGTGCCTTTGAGCACCTTTAAAGAAAATATCTAACTAGCGAAAGTGTAGCCCTGGTTCGTGCCTGACATGTTTTGGTTTCTGAAATTCCTTTTCCAGGGAATTTTCTGTAAACAAGAGATATGTTTTGGTAACTGCAAAAATGTTTATATATTTCCCCCAGGAGGGGCTTCTTCTCGAGGTCCCTCTGGTCTGACCAATGTGATTGAAGAGGTTTGTCTTCTTGTCACCAATCAAATTGGTCTGTGTAGAATGATATAAAAGGGGAGACACTTCCCAAGAATAAAGGAGTTACCTTTTCAGCCTTCTGAGGTCGGAGCCTTTGTGTCATTGTAGTATACAATAGCGACACTAAAGGGTCATAATCAGACTGAAACATTAAAAAAGAGGAAGTTTTCCAAAGAGTTTCCATGTGTATGTCTGGTACATGCAAAAGCACAGCCCATCCTGTTACAGTGCTCATGTTGATGGGAAACCACAATGTCAGAATTTGCTGATAGAAGTTCTTTTGGGGACAAACTTATCATTATTTACTTCTGTCATAAAGAAAATGCTTCCTATGAGAAATAATCTACTATTGCAGCTGCTTTAGTCCCACTGTCCCAGATGATCTACTAAAGACTCCAAAAAGCCAACATGTGAACTGCATACATTTCTACACTAAAAAAGCATGAGCAGTTACAAATTCCTCTCAGACTCCGCTTTGGAGAACAGTTCCAAGCTGTCCAACAAAAAAAATAATTAATCCCAGGGTAAATACTAAGAGAAAATAACAATGCTGCTGCTGTTGTAAAATACTTTCCAAAGAGAAGGTCTAATCTAGAGATGAAAGTAAAAGATACTTGCTAGCCAGGTGTGGTTAGCCAGAGCTGACTGTGTATTGCGGCATTGCTGCTGGACAGCAGCAGGCATTGGTGAGGAATGGAAAGCAGAGACCTCATGGCCTGGATTACCTTGGCAGTTTCATCTCCACATCTGGTTTGCCACATCAGCACCATGCCTTCCTGGTATTACCTCACTGCTGCTTCGGACTGATGGCAAAGGACACACAGCATATTTTAAACAGAGCATGATTACAAATAGTTACAATAATTCAGAATCAAAGAAGTAAAAAAATGCTGAACTAGCTACTCAAAAAAAATGAGTCAGAGGTTGCACATTCGAGGAAAGCAGAGTCTGAATTCAGATGGCGCCTCAGTAAAAAAGACACTGTAACAATAAAACAACTGAATTGTAGCAGATTATAGCAAGCAGGATTATACCCCTTCAGTTGACGATGTAGTAGGAACTCTAGTATGATATTAGAAAATCTATACTGTCAATAGCATGTCTCTCATGCCAGACAAATGGGAGGCAGTAAATGTAACATCAACACCTAAGGCAAGCCTGGAGAATTGCCTGGAGAGGCAAGCCTCTGTACACCATTACCAGAGAGGCTGCCAGCCAAGAGGGTTTTTCAGAGTGACACAAATACTGGTTTTGAATATAACTGTTTTGCTCATTGAAAGCCCAAATGAGTTCAAAGTCATTCCTTCCTAATACTTGCTTGGCATGGCTTAAAAGTTATGCCTTTTTCCAGCTGAGTTTTATAAGCAGACTGTGAAAAGGAAACCTGTTCTGCCCATGCACTCCATCACCAGTGTGTGCTCTACAGACAGATTACAAACAGTGGGCCATAGTCCTGTTACTAAGCACTTATTGCCAAATTCTCAGCAATCACTGCCCAAAATAAATGTTAGAGGTAGACACAAGGTGAATCAACAAAAAAGACCATTACCTCTCTAAGATGTCCAGTGATCATATTCATGAGACTGTGGCTGTAAATGTACAGCAGATAAAAGCATTTGAGGTCATCTCAGAATAAAACTCATTAAACCCTATATTAAAAAATGATTTGTGCTTAAGCGACATCCGGTGTTGCAAAAGGCTGCAGCAAATGTAAGTTGAATTGAGGACTGTGGGATTTGAAAACTGGTAAGTCATGTTACACAAGTGTTGTTTAAACTGGGAAGCCAGTACAGATGTGATGTAAGGTAAAGTCCATCAAGATTTATACGACGAGCTAGGATTTCAAAGGAAAGCACGGGAAAAACGTCAATACCCACAGATCTGAGAAAAAAAAAAAGCTGTATAATACAGCAGATAATAAAACACCAAGGAGGCTCAGAGGAGACTGGAATTTGCAAAGGTATATCTCATCTCCAAGTTATTTAGTTGCTCTGAGCAGTAAGTATACAAAGCCATTACACCAGATGCAACTATTTAGGATGTAGATAATAGGATTTCAAAGTGGATTATGGATATCATTATCTATATTCTTAATGTATTTGCCACATTAAAGAGACAGCCATAGGCTAATGGACAAATGGACAGTAACTTAGTAAGCCTTGTCCCTAAATCCATCTGCTTGTTGAACCTTGGGACACCTCTAGCTGAAGCTCAATTACAACTTCATATGTTTGAGGAATAAAAACCTTCCACTTGTTACTTGTACCTTTCATTTGCTGCTAAACAACCTTCCATCCTGCTTGAAGTGATTGTCAGGACAAAAATCCACCGCAGGGTATAGAGCACAACCTTGTAATATGCTGCAGTATGGCATAAGAAAGAATTTCTTCACTGAAAGGATTGTCAAGGATTGGAACAGGCTGCCCACGGAAGTGGTGGAGTCAGCATCCCTGGAAGTGCTCAAGAAACAACTGGATGAGGCATTTAGTACTAAGGTTTAGTTGATAAGGTGGTATTCAGTCAAAGACTGGACTCAACGATCTTGGAGGTCTTTTCCAACCTTAACAACTCTATGATTCTATAAAACTAGCTAAGCCATTACCCTACTCATATCCCTGAATGTTTTAGGATTTTTCAACATTTGAAAGCTGTCCCAAGAAAGATGGCATCTAGCAGTTGGAAAGTTCATGGAGAAATCTTAGTATTAATATTATACTAATACTAATATGGAGAATTCCTTTTGCCCTTCACCAGGAAACTGTTTCCATGTGAGTCACATTATCAGGACATTGGTGAGGGACACTTGGAAGACTCAAATGATCAGACACATCATAAAATTGAAGTAGTCCCCAAATTAACACTACAACATATTTCCTAAACTTGTATCACAACATATGTTGTATGTTAGGAGAAAAGTTCATATATTAAAACAAATTAATCCTTCAAGAAATGATCCACTACTCTTGGTTAATAAAAATAAATAGTATAAATAAATACTGGTCCTCTTTAGGGTCAAGGTGGACACTGTTTGACACTTGAGAGTGTCTGCTGTAAATGTCTGCTTCCTCTTGAAGATGTCTTCCCTCTTGGTTCCTACTGGAAATATTAACTACTTCCTCGTTAGGGAATCTTACCCAGAGAGAACTAGCACATGGCAGAGAAATACCAAAGCATATGCATTCATTTCTGTGGCATATTGCCCACACTCTCCTTAGCCTCAAAGCAAGATGTCACAGCATCAAAGAAGAGATATACTGCTTCCATGAGCACAAGGACTCAGCAACAGTGATCTGTCCTTAAAAGTATGGCATTACAAAACACAGCTGCAGACGGGATTGATTCACTACCTGTTGAACTGTGCCACTCCCTAGGAAGGCTACCCACAGCCACGTCTGCTGCTGAAAAACAGATGAGTCCAAAGCAGGTCAGGCGCTTGACTCGGAGAGAGGTAATCATTCCCTTCAGTCATTACTCCAGAAAAGGCCTGGAACTGACAAACTATCTGATGGATGAAGGGGAATGCTTTTCATCTTTTATCTTCCCAGCAAGGCCACTGCTCAGGGACTTGAATTACTAGCCAAATCCAGCTCACTTTCAAGTAACAGGCTGAGGTCAAGACTCAAATCAGCTTCGACTGGGTCCAAACAAGCATGTACTTGGTTCCTGAGACTATCATATTTTAAATAATGGAAAACATTTACTAGCAAAATAACTAAAGGGTTTCATTCTTTTTGCCCAAAAAAAAAAAAAATTTGCTTTAATCCAAATAGTGATACTGACACTGTTGAGCATGGTGCTTGGAACCCCAGTCCTATACTTTCTTATTCTATTCATCCACATAACAAAAGCATTAGTGAATACAGAAAATATACCAACATGGAATTTGGTACTACACTAATTCAATAAATATTCACTACAGAGATGTAGAAAAATAAAAATCTGTGAATGAAAAGTTACATTTTAACCTTTTTTCTGACTGCAAAATCTCTCTTTACAAGTTAAGAGTTGTGATCCTGTAGGTTAATAACCAGAAGGAAAATCCCCAGATTATTGGATCTTTAAGAAGGAATAAATTAAAAAAAAAAAAAAATATATATATATATAAAATGGAAGGAAGTGGGATCCTCCAAAGATGAAAAATAGTGTATATCTTTGTACTCACCTATATTCATAAAAATAAGCCACTACAGATAATTTTTTCTAAATGTTAGTTTGATAAACCCAAACTAAATGGAAAATCTCTGAAGCAGCACTCCTAATTCAACATCTATTTATTTTTTTATGGTAGGCAAATTTAAGATTAATAAAACCACAGGAGATGGTGTACTTGCATGAATCCATATCAGACCTCAAAACAGAAGGTCACATCTTTATTACGGCTATTTCAAATGCAAAAAATAAAAAAACAACCAAAGATTTTCTAATGTGCTCTTCTAACAAACAAAACAAAACAACCCAAAACAACAACAACAACAACAACCCAACAAAACAAAACAAACCAAAAAACCTCCATAAAAATCAAAAAATAACCAACAACAAAAAACCCACAAAAGCTATCAAAAAACCACCAAAATAAAAAACAAAGAGCAAATAATTTCACCCATATCTTTATTTCTGTGTAGAGTCACTGATGTGAATGTCTCTGTTTTGCAAAAAAGTGTACGATGAGCTAATTATTGCTCAGCTGCATCAATGGTAAGATTTCACATATAGGCAAGGCAGAGATATTATTATATTATTAGAAAACTAATTGTACAAATGCTAAAGTACCTTAACTTAGTTTCTGAAAGAAAAAAGTAAAGTTCCTAAACACAAAAAGTTAATCTACAAAGGATATTGTGACAAATCTGTAGCTTGGGTTTTTACAATGTTTTGGGCCTATCAATTTTTGACACAGTCCAAAAATTCTAACATTCAGGAAGTGAGCTTCTTATAATAATCCTTTAAGATAATGGTAAGGAAGCAAATAGAAAAATTAGTAGCATTTAAAGTATAACTTTTAACAGATTATGACAATTTTTACAGTAATGACTCAAAGGTGAGCCATGTTCTTACTGAATGGGTCAGCAATCAAGTTGACTGAGAATACTTTCATGTCTTAATGACTTCTTTATTATCAGTGAACTATTAAATCAATTTTGATTGTGAGCAAGTGAACTACATATTTTTGTATCTCAATCATCAACTTGCAAAACAACCATTTCAGCATCCTATTCTGCCTTCCATTATACACTTTTACTCCTGAGAATAATTACTCCTGTTCTGGTACCCTGATTCATCTCAGACTACTTATCTAGCCGTAAAATTGGCCAGAATGTGAACTCTGAGCTCTGTGATGAGTAAGAGGAAAACAAATGCATTTAGATTGAGGTTGAATAAATATATATAAGGAATAGTAATTTTTGTCTGAATGTATTAAAAAAGTAGAAAATTCTAACTGTGCATAATTCTTTTTTATCATCAGCTGCAGGTTACAACTGAACTAAGGCAGTCCTCTGATTGATCTCCTATCCCTGGAATCTTACTAGGTGTTCAATGGCAAACTTGATATTTGAAGGTACAGGTAATCTCACTGTCTTGCAAACATAAATTTAAATCTCAGACTTCCAAGGAGGTAAGTCAGATGGCATATTAATATAATTTCAAAATTTAACATGTATATCCTCAGGCTAAATAAAATTTGATTCAGTATGGGAAAAAAAATTCTTTCAAATGAAAAAATAGTCAAGGACTTTACTGAGATGACAGATCACTTTCCAAGAGGACAGACCACATCCTCCTACAGAGAAGAATATGGTCTTATTCTCCAAAGGATATAATACACACTGCACTTGAATATTATGGATTATCTGCAGGAATTTTGGCTTTCCAGAAATATCAAGTTCACTAAACAAGATAAATCTCTGTCTTCTTTTTAGGTGCAGCTGTTAAGAATGGGCTGTCACCATCAGAGAACCTTATGCAGGCAGCATCTTGGTTCTGTTGTTATTGAAAGTTCCTCAGACACATGCAAGAAGTGGCTGTATATAGATTACTTTTTTGCACCAGAAGAAACTGTTTTTTGGTTATCTACAGAAACCCCATCACTTTGTAGAGATGCTGTTAGAAAAAAAATGCCAAGTTTGAGCTTCTAGTACAAAAAGAATAGATCAAATTGTGGATGTACAAAAGTCTGTTTTGATGTACCTACAGCAGCTGGTGAATGTTACTGACATAATGTCATAAGGCTTATGTCCAATAAAGGTATAGTCCTTAATGTTCTCAAAACTCACTGCTCTGGTCACCCTTTTTATTTTCTATTTCAGATGTTGGGCTTTTTTTCTGTATTAAAATTTGGTTTTAGTAATGAGAGTTAAACTAATAATCACATTTCTTCTGTGTAAAATTAGACAGTATTCCCTACAATAACTCTAATATAACTACTGATAAATAAATATCTGATTAATAAGTACGTATTTACCTAATCTACTCTCCTTTTCTTTCATTATCTCACACCATCAACAAAAAGAAAATAGCTCTAGTAGTCCACTTTGGATGATTGAAATTTTGTCTGTTTACAGAAGAATATTTTTTGGACTATTGATCCAATAAAGAAAATGTGCCTGGAGAACCACATACCTCTAGAGACACCACTGGGAAAAATGACTGCAGAAAGGACAAACAGAGTTGTTGTGTCAGATAAAATCATCTGCCTCATTAGATCTAGGCAGCGTTCAGTCTTGCTGAACTGAACTTTCTACCAGGTGCTGAACAATTAATCACCAGAGAAATAGGTCAGATAACTAAAGGAAACTCTCCTATAAAAAATGATAAAGAAAAGAACAATGGCTAAAACACAAGAATTTCTCTAAACCCTAAGAAGATGTAAAATTATTTGTATTCCAAAAAGACTGACATTCTAAAGCTGAGGAATATTTTGAATGAAGGTGACTAAAGGTAAAATCAACCTGAAAAATATAATAAAAAAATCGGAATTCTGTAGGAAGATGCATTAGACAGCCAAAATGTTGCAACCCTGCAATAAGGAGAGAAACTTTAGTTAAAAACTCTTTTTTCTTCTGTGGTATAGTATCTACATTACTTATAAACGTGAGAGTAAGTGTAAGCACATGGAAAAAAGGGAAATAACCAAATGAATTGACGCATTTAAAACTTGCATAGGAAACTAATACTTTTTTTTAAATGTTAATTATAAAATTAAAGTTTGCAAAAAAAAAAAAAAAAAGCATTGTATTGATAACTCAGAGTGTAGGACTCTATCCATCTCTTTGGCATCCTTTCAATTACTGTACTTATCTGCTTCAGTTTTTGTAGATGTAAAGCACTAGACACACATATTATTATTGAGTGTGAGAGCAAGTGTTGAGAAAAGACATTCTTCAGCAGACACAAACCTGGAAAGACCAGGTTTTTCAGCAACAATGGGCCAGCCTTCAGAAGATGACTCAGAGATGACAGACTGCTTAAAGCAGGCAATCTAACAGCTGAAGGCACCTATCACAAATTCTCATGGCTAGCAAGCTGCTTAATTGTCTATTTCTGGTTTTTCTAAGACTTTATCCCTAAGTTGGAGCTTCTAGTATGAAAAATGGGAAGAGCTTTTCTCTTACTCATTCTGCCCAGTAGTAGCTTGCTGAACAGTCATGCAGGATGCACAACCTGGTCAGATGTTCACATGTGTGTAATTCCAATAAACAACAGTACATGCTGCTGTCTACAAATGACTTGCTAGTGCTGTTTGAGCTACATATTTGATCAAGAAAAAAAATCACTGGAGTTCTGTGTTAAAAATTTCTATCTACTGCTCACTCATCCACATATGGAATTGTTTCAACAACTGTTTTGATTCAATTTATCTTGTAATTTATGAAAACTTAATTGAACAAATTGCTTCAAAGGAATGCTGAAATTATTAATATTAAATTAAATTAAATATTAAAATATCACATTTTTGTCTTTTGCCAACTGTCAGCTCTGCCTAATCATTACACATACTGGTCAGTGTTTGCTTTCATACTTCACAATTCTGTTCATAACTCTCTTTGACATCCAGAGCGATTTAAGAAAAGAAAAATGGCATAAAAGCCCCTATGTTTGTTCCATGCTATTTGTTGGATTAAATGCTAGTCATTATCGATCTTCTGAAATGAATATTGGGAAAAGCCTGACAGAGCACTGCAAGAGGCTCCTCGGAGAGTTCATGGAGTCTCCTTCACTGGAAGTGGTCAAAGCCTGCCTGGATGTGATCCTATGGAACTTGCTCCATGTGAACCTGCTTTAGCAGGGGGTTGGAGTAAATGATCCCCAGAGGCCCCTTCCACCTCAACCATTCTGCGATTCTGAGGTATTACTCCTTTTGCATCCATGAAGAACATTGTGAGGACGGACATCACTGTGGAAATGGTGACATTCCCAGCAGATCTTAGCCTGGATGGCAAAAGAGCTCCAGAGGTTGCTAGTTTCAGAGCAACCACAAGTAACTTCCACTTCTTTCAAATCATATCCAGTCCTTGTCAAAAACTGTTGTAGAATCACAAGCAACTACCTATGTCTGTGGTTTTGCTCTTTCTTCCAGCTGATGAATGTGAAGTATTTAATAGCCAAGATAACTAAAATGGGATTAGAAGCTGCTTTGACATTTTGGAGGAATCAAGTGCTTCAGTAATTTAGCTCAATTATTACAATTTTAGCTGTAAAGATCTATTGCTGCAACTCTCAGGACTCCTAAACAAGGATTTTAGATAGATACCAGTAATAGAGATAAGGAACTCACATTTTACAGTAATATATATAACCACTTCCATGCCATTTTTTCTATTAGATGTACTAATTGCTATAGAAGTACTTCCTAAAAACCAAGATAATGCTATTTAAATATTTTTGATCAGAGATTTCTTCTCTAAACTTTATTCCTAATGATGTAGCTTTCAACACATACCTTGATGAAGAGAAGTCTATTTTTCTGTTTATTTAATTAATAAGTGATTTAGCTTTTGTAAGGCAATTCAGGTTTCCCAAGAAACTTTAGGACAAAGCAATTTTAACTTAAGAATGGGCTGATCCCATGATGCTTCAACCTCTCTATATCCAAAACTTTAACAAGAAAAACTGAGATGCAAGGAAGATAAGATATTCACAAAGAAAATCTCTTCCATTTCTTCTTCAAGTTCATATGATCCTAATATATGAAGATCACAAAGTACTTTTCAGAAAACTACCAAAAAATATACTGAAATCCTACAAATCATTATCCTGAGTATGGCATAATTTCGAGATGGTAACCTCTTGTACAAACAGCTACTCAGTTCTTGTCTCATTCTACTTATGAATGAGTTTAGGAAAAACTTGCCTTACAATAAGAAACTATTTTAAATTGATACCAAGGAACAAACTTTCCTGATTAGGTATCAATGCATTACTCTTTACATCTAATAAATTACTGTTTAAAAAAACCAGTAAAGTTTAGCAAGGAGGATATTACCTAATTTATGAAAAGTTAAAAATTTAACCCAGGGACAAAGCCTGTACAATCCACAACCCATGAGAGTGAATAAATCTATTCTGCCACTGATCATTTTAGGAGCTGTTATACAATATTAAAAACATCTATTTGAAAATACTTTTATAACAACAGTAAAACCACTCAGCAGTTAAAGGCAACTGGACAAAACCACAGAAAGCATACTGCAATCTAAGTGAGTGCAATACATCATAAAATAATATTTAACTGAGAGATAAAGTGTCTGAAACCCGCAACCTACTAAAGTGTATAAATCTATTCTGCTACTTATCACTTTCAGAGCTATCATACAATATTAAAAACATCTATTTGAAAATATGTTCTTACAACAACAGAATCACTCAGCAGTTGAAGGCAATTGGACTAAACCACAGAAAGCATACTGTTATCTGAGTGAGTGCAGGATAAGTATAAGAAAGTATATAAATGTTTACTCTGAAATACTTCATTATTTTCAAAAAGAATGAAAATAATTGCATACTATTATTATCATATCCATAATCTGCATTGAAGAGTCTGAAAGAAGCAGAATATTTCTTACATTTATGGTAGCTATTACAACACTGCACAGACTGCTCTTGATTTACATCATTGCACTTGATTCTTCCAGATTAATGTGGTGTTTCCCAATCAGAATCATGACAATCCGGTGTAAGATATCTTTAGGCTTTTTTTACCATGATAGGGACACAAGAGGTTCTGAAACCTCAACCTCTACCAAAGCTTCAGAAGGAGCTTTAGCATCGTGCATTGCGTGCACTGTCTTAGAGATTATTACTGACTCTGATCTCCAGGTAGATATAGGATATGTTTTACATACTGTAAGCTATTAAACTGTGGGAAAGAAATAGAATAGTTCACCTCTGTGTAAAAAAAGAAAGAAGGGTATAACCCACCCAAACTCACAAAACTACAAATGTCCTTATAAAACCCAACATTTTCAGAAGGCTAAGACCAACTTCATCACTGATTTCCAGAAAAGCGCATAAATAGTCTGACTATACTTGTAAAATTTCCTTTTTTTAACATTCTACTTGAAAACTTCTCCAACATTTTCACAATTTAACAATTCATGTACTTTTCATTCAAGATTCAAAATTAATAGCCTTGATACTTATTAAATATTGACATTTTTTCAATTCTCTAGTAAAAGTGAAAAAAAGTTTTTTCCTGCTATTGCAATTAGTTCAGATCTTTAAATCACAAGTTTATGGAAAAAAATGGAGAAGAAATCTACATTGCTCCTGAACTAAGAGAAAAAAAAAATTCTTCAGTCTGTGAAATTTAGCTAAGATCCATTAATACACATCATTATTTAGACTGATTGATTCTCATGTGGCATGCCTTTTATGTCACTTGCAGAAGTAGAACATCACAGAGGAATGGGGTATACACGTCTTCCTGTGGTTTCCTCTAGCTGGCATGCTGGAAACCCATCCTGCACTAAGTAAGAAGAAACTTTTAGACTGTGCACCCACAGACTGCCAGACTTCTGGCCAGTGAGCCAGGCAAAACAGGCAGCTGCACAAGAAACTTATTTCTTACAGAAATAATACAACCACTTAAAGAAATCTTCACTATATTTTGACTTATCTTTCCATTATCAGCTTCTCCAACCACAGCAACAAGTACAGACAACAATCAACTGATGTATTTTACCAAGGAACCCAAGCAGATGTGGAAATCAGACTCGACAATGCACACCCAAACATGCCAAACAACCAGAAATGTAAATACAGATTTTTTTTTCAATCTTTGCAGCCTCTAATGCTGGAAATTACTTTTATGATAACATTCATCATGTTAATTGATATTTCTATTTAAAAGTAAACACTTTAGCAAATAAAGAAAATCAGAAGTTCAAACTTTAAGGGGATCTCTCTGTTGTCATTTAAACTCGATATAATGTACTGTAACACAAACACAAATTTTTTAGAAAATTGGATCTAAAAACTTGATCTCTGCAGGGCTTTAAGATTCTAGCAAGTCCACACAGGACAGCAATACAGAGTACCAGCTGAGTAACTTCCTTATTTAAAATCACTTGAAAGGAAGACTGTGTTTCTTGAAAAGGTTACATAAACAGGACTACTTTGGAGGTTTTCATAGGAGAAAAATTTACTTAACCATAATTTTTGTTATGGTTAGCACATGAAACCATAATCAGTCAACAAAGTTCCTTTTCACAGGTGTAAGTATGTACACTGTATTCAAATGCCAGCTTACAGAAATATTTGAGAATACAATATTCCTTCAGTATTTGAGAAACAGACGACTTCAGACTGTAATCTAATAAAACACTAGGATGCAGTGATTGTCATTACATTATCGACCATGCTGCGAGCAGTGTTTTTTTAGGCAAACTCTCCATATGGTAAGAATAACAGCTCTCTTAGAAAAAAGGTTAAAATAATCAATATTCCACAAGTAAAAAGAGCATTTAGAATAATCTTCTTGTTTTTAATTGTTACTGCCTTATAAACAATATTGCTAATAGAGGAGGTCATCTCTCTAAGAAAAACAAAGCATCAAGCAATAAAATTTGCACTTGATTGTCCTTAGTGAATGTTCAAGTTGGTTAGTTTGAATCTGAGTATTGTAGCTCTTCCTTAAGCACAGTTTAAAATGTCAACAGTAAATTAAATATTCAACAGGTTTTTAAATAGTGTAAAAGATATATCTTGATCTTCTAACAATCCTAGTAGAGATGATATTAATGCAAATACATTACAAAACAATTTTGATTACAAGACAGTTTGAAGGCAATATGATTGCCTGTAATCATTCTAATATCTGCTTTTACCCTCCACTACTTTAAATGCGCAGATTTAAAACAG
Source organism: Sylvia atricapilla (assembly GCF_009819655.1). NCBI lineage: Eukaryota > Metazoa > Chordata > Aves > Passeriformes > Sylviidae > Sylvia > Sylvia atricapilla. Next base: position 16,043,919 of record NC_089143.1, on the reverse strand, counting down.
GAATAACAGATTCAGACTTTAACACCTAAGTTTACGCTGGCAATTCTCTGGATACCAGTTTATTTTTCCTGCAAAATTAAACCACCACAACCAACAACCACAACAGACAGCCACTGATGTGCACGTCGCTCTCAGGGTGACTCGGGTAGTGTCTTACACCCAGTTTACAGGTGCTTCTGCCTCGCTGCAAGAGAATAACCAGAACAGAAAAATGACGAGCCACTGAAAAGCACTCCCTTACCTTCTAAACCTGCTTCAATCAGCCCAAACTGTTCCAACACTTTTACAAAAAGCACAATCACGATCAACACCGCTATCATTTCAAGCCCTTCCAAGTTCATGGTGAGTTAGGTCATGGTCTGACCACCGCCACCGAGGAAAGTGTTCTTCTGCCTGGCTTTCTTTGCAAAGCCATTAAACTAGGCGCGGAAGGCTCCTGCGAGGGAAGGGGGCGAGTGGGAGGGGAGCGGCAGAGAGCACATCCCGGCTGCCCCAGCAGAGGCCAGGAGAGGCGGGCGGATCAGCTCCGGCCTGCCCGCGCTGCCCGGCTCGGCACAGCCCGGCTCGGCACAGCCATGCGGGCAGCGGCGGCCGGCCGGCGGGACACACCCCGGCATCACCGGGAAAGGGCCTCGGGAGAGACCGGCGCTGCCGGCGACTCGTCCCGACGGGGGGAGCCGCTCCGGGCTGGCGGCGGAGCCAGCGGCGGGCGCGGAGCCGTTGCCGGGGCAACGCGGGGATGGGGGCGCGCCGGACACGGGGACAGCCCCACCGGGCAGGGGGACAGCCCCACCGGGCAGGGGGACAGCCCCGCCGAGCAGGGAACAGCCCGGCTGGGCAGGGGGACAGCCCCGCTGGACAAGGGGACAGCCCGGCTGGACAGGGGACAGCCCCGCCGGACACGGGGACAGCCCCGCCGAGCAGGGGACAGCCCCACCAGACCAGGGGACAGCCCCACCGGGCACGGGGGCAGCCCAGCCGAGCTACCCCGGCGCTGAGCACGGCTCGGCGTGACACCGCTGCCCCTGGGCGCGGTGCGGGGACAGGCGGCCGGGGCAGGAATCCCCGCACCGCACGAGCCGTGGCTGGCTCCGTTAGTTCCAAGTTCTCCGTTAGTTCCTCCGGGTAAAAACGGGCACCTCCCTACGATGACGGTCCACCTGTTGCATGTGGCAAGTAATACACAACACTGTATATATAACAGCAAGCTAGGAATCTTTTTGTTTGTTGGGGAGAGTTGTAATTGTAGAGAAAAAAAAATTAAAAAAAAAAAAAAAAGGCTGCCTCAGATTCTTAAGGCTTATTCTATGGGCTTCTTTGGAAAACAAAAATTGAAAAGACAGGAAAAGATTCATAGTCTGAACCATAGAATGGTTTGGTTCGGAAAGGAGATTAAAGATCTTCTAATTCCAATCCCTTCACGACAGGCAAGGGAACACCTATCACCAGACCAGATTGTTCAAAGCCCCATCCAACCTGGCTGTAATCACTACTTGGGATGGGACAAGAAAAAGGAGAAGCAAGTGCATTTTTTTTAAATTGTATTTTCACTTCAGTAATATTTTCTAAACAAAGTACTTTCCATGGAAAACATTAACAGTGTAATACAGTGTCTTGGGTTTTGTAACAAAAAAGAATATTTATTCTATTCCATCTGTTCAAACCCGGTTGGGGAGATTTTTCCTTATCTGTTGTAACTCCAGAAGGGAGGGGGTTACAGCCTTCTCTGATAACAAGCCACCTCTTAAAACCAGGTGGGGCATTGTTTCTTATTTCTGTTCATTGTTCCACTACCCCCATGGGGATATCTTCTGTTAATGGACCATTAAAGCTCACCAATGACATGACACATTACATCATCCTATTGTAAGATGCTCTACCCAGGGAGGAGGACCCAAACCATCTTCACCTAGACAAAAAGGAGCCACAAGTGTTCACCAGACATCCACTGTTCCCACAGGACTCCCAAAGGAAGACTGGACCCATCTCTGGACCCTTTGGCTCCACATCCCGCTGCTTCCAACAGGACCACATCTGCCACTCCAGGAGGGCTGACTTTGGATAGCTTCCAACATCCTGACCAGCAGGGTGTCAGGTTGTATTTCTGACTCTGTCAGGATTTTCTGGGATTTCTTGGTTGTTAGTTTGCTTATTCTTTTGTACTACAATATTTGTCTTTTTAATATCCCTAGTAAAGAACTGCTGTACGTATTCCCAAAATCTTTGCCTGACAGACTTTTAATTGCAAACTTATAATAATTTGGAAAGGCGGAGGGGAGGGGGTCTTACATTCCAAGGGAGACTCCACTCTTCCGTGGCAGATACCTGTCTATCTAAAGCAAGACATACAAGAATACTGACCACAGGACTGGATTGGTATCTTATACCACTAGCAGCCACTGGCCTATCTGAAACAGTCTGCAGTAATGGCATTGTAACATGCAGTGTGTTCATGGTTAAGGATTCACTCTTTAAATCCCTTAAAAATCTGGCATCTAAGAAGAAATTTACAATAGCAAAACACCTCTGTTGCAGCAAAAAATGAGCAGGGGAACAATTGCAACAAATTTAATCCTGTCTGGTAGAGCACTGTCCCCCTCATGGCTGAAATCAATTACTGCCAAGGGCTCGGTTTTCTTTCTTTCCTTAGATAAGATTAAAAAAAATTCACTGCGTTATGTGAGAATTGGCAGCAACTTCTAAGTCCCCCAGGTATACTTGCATTATAATGGGTGTTGTCGTTACTGAAAACAGTAGAATGAACTGAGAGTACTGGCACTAACAGATAGACTATAGGCACCTTCATTTGTACAGTGGATAGATAAAGCCCTACAGCGTAATGCTCACTTGTCACTATTCTGTGATTTTTACTCAGGATTGGGCTCCCTGAAGCTGCTTAAACTTTTTCTGTCAGCAAATCTATGTTTCAACACTGCATCTTAAATATTGAATTCAGTTCTGCAGTCCACTTTTTCTTGGGAATCTTTGCTTTTATTTTGTGCAAACTTTCTTCTTATGTTCTTTTTATTTTCTCTCATTCAATCTTTGTTCTAAACAGGGCTAAATGTCTTCTCCCTCTAAGCCATCTTAGCAATGGCTGTAAGGAAAGTAGGTCCAGCTTTCCTTCAATGTAGAACTAAAATAGACTAATTTATCAGCATCAGGAACATAACATCAATCAATTTATCAGCATCAGGAACATAACATTCAATCTTGTATGCCATTACCCAAAAGGTGGATACAAGTTGTGTTTGGGTATGTGCAACATACCCAAAGGTCACACCTGAAACGACACACTCCTTTTAATTAACAGCTTTCAGTAATATTGGTCTGCTGAAAATTTAGAATTTAAAACTTTTTTAAAGACTTTTTAAAAGATACTTTTGTGACATTTCCACTTAGGGCTGAAAGCAAAAAAAAGGAAAGCAGAGCTTGTGGTGGCAGTGCTGCAAAGCTGGCAGGTGCCATTGCCCTGCAAACTGGAACCACATGGCTGACAGTGACCAGACAAACACACGTGTCAGGGATCTGCCTCCTCAAGTTTCAGCTGAAGAGAACTTCCCACAGGTGTAGATGTACTGAACCTATGGCTAATTATGACTCTTCTTTCAAGACACAGCAGAGAAATGCAGAAGAAATGAAGAATTAGTTTGACGGCTACAGTTTTACAGGTAGATGCCAAAGCACAGTAAGAATGATAATCTCCAGGGAAGGCAAGGTTTTTGCAAGAAAGCTGTGACTAAACTTGTGTTTCTCAAGTGCTGTGAACCAGCCATATTAATGCTTTTTATTCTTCCTCTTTGATATAACTGTAGGTAATCTAATATGCAGATTAATACACCTTCCCTCATTATGTCGTTGCTTTTGAGAAAAACAAAAGGTTTTTATAAAACCTTACAATATTTTTCCTGTAGGAACACAAAATAGCACAGAGTTTTCTCTGAACTTCACCTTCTAACCTGCTTAAAAATGGCTCAATGACAGGTAGGGTTACAAACTGCTTAACATTATTTCTCTCCCCAAGTACCTTGCCAAAAACAGTGATGTGGCATGTTGGTTTATTTTTTGCTCTCCATAAAGACCAATAAAAAATTATCTTCATTTACCTATACAGTTCTATCAAAACATGACAGGAAGAATGAGGCTAACAATTGAAAGCATTGGCACACAATTTTTTTCTCTTGCCTAACTACAGAAGCCTTCATATATTGTAGAATTAAGCTTTTAAAAAGTGTACAAGTAGGAATATAGGAAATAGGAATGGGAGGAAATATATTAAATCATAAATTACATGCTATATAGGTATTTCATACACAAGAGCATGAAGGGTTGTTTTTCTTATTGGAAACTGCAAATCAAAGGTTTCAGTCTTAAAGTATTATAAATGCTGTCCCCTTTCCATCAAAGCATTTTGCAGCATTATATTTTACTGTGTGAGTAGATATATTAAATTGAAGTCACTGGTTATATTTTCAGCTAGGAACATATCTAAATGGTCACTTCTCATCTTGTGATGGAGCTATAAACCACAACACAATGACTCCATTTGCTTTACTATGACTTAGATCCTTGATACCATTAATCTTAACTGCTATTGCTTAATGCTATATATATCATGAAATGTTAATGTTAAAAATAAGACCCAATCCATTTGGAACGAAAAGTGACGAGTTAGTCTACAGATGGAGTCCCAGTAATGGTTGTATTTCTTCCTTACACTTCTTTTCTTACACTCTTATGTTTATTTGGATGCTGGTAAGCCAGGCCCAGATTTTCATAACAGCTTCCAGGAGGACAGTCACTAACCTCTGCCATGCTTTACCACCTCTCAAAATAGTTTATGGAAGACTGGTCTGCAGAAATTGAAATCCATTGGATTTTGTTTAAAACATAAAAGATTAGTGATCAGAGATAAATTTCATGGTTTTGGATAAAGCAATGGGAGCTGCACATGTGCAATACCAGATTTGGGAAAGGCTATCATTAGTGGGGGAAAGTTAATGATAGAGTTAATTGGCAGAGCTGGGTGTAGAAGTCAATG